>NC_061863.1:67427887-68082729 GCF_907164915.1 Impatiens glandulifera
GAATACCGGGTCGAGAGCTATGGTTAATTTGGATATGTGTGAGAGTAAATGAATACTTGAATGAAATTGTGGGTTGATCCGCTTATAAATTTAAAACGGTTATCGTAAATTTTTTTCATAATTTTTTTATATAATTACTGATGGAAATGCTGGGCTAAGTATTAGTTTAGTTAAAATAGCCAAACAATTAGGTAAGTTAGGGTGGGTGAAGAATTAAATACAGTTTAATTAAGAATAATTAAGAATACCTTAAATAGAAATTAAGGGCATAAATAAGATAAGATAGTTTCATAAACCAGATGTTTTGAAGTAAGCATAGTATTTAAAGAAAAAGGATAATAGACGTGATTGAATGATTAGACCCCACCAATTACCAAACCCAAACGAAGAAGAAGCAGAAAGAAGTAGAGGAGAAGACCCCCCCAGCCAGCCAGTTGACGTATTGGAAGGGTGGGTAGCCGTGCTTACGTCACTGCTTTGCTTAAATTGTAGGGTTCTTCTTCATCTGTTTATACAAAGGAGGCGTGCTTTCACATTTCTAATTCATTTATTCATTTATTATTCATTGACCCAACAAAACAATTCTGTTTTCTCTGAATCCCTTTAATCTTAAATCTTAAGAACACCCATCACTTCTACTTCTTGTTTTGTTGGTACAACATATTATATACCAGATGGGGAATTGCTTAGATTCGACTGTTAATGTTGATTCAGCTCAAATCCCTTCCAGCAATTCAGGTAACAAACAAATGTGTTTCTTGTAGAGTTAGTTAATCCATCCAGTTCGATTTCATATCTTTAGTTATCTGGAAATCTTTTATTTAGTTTCCTGATTTGTCTAACCTCTAACAGCATCAAACAAGAAAGGAATTTTATTTATTTGTTTGTTTGTCTTTAGGATCCAAATAATAATATTGTTTCTGAGGTTTAATCAATTGGTGGTTTGTTTGTTTGTTTTTATGAACAATATTACAGTCCCATCTTGTTGTAGAGAAAACAATGATATGATTATCCCATCTCCAAGATCAGAGAGTGAAATCCTTTCATCAACTCATGCCAAGGCATTCTCATATAACGAGCTCAGGAACGCCACCAGAAACTTTCGTCCTGACAGTCTTCTTGGAGAAGGTGGATTCGGTTATGTATTCAAAGGTTGGATTGATGAACAATTACTCACTGCTTCCAGGCCAGGTTCTGGCATCGTTGTTGCTGTCAAGAAACTTAAACCTGAAGGCTTCCAAGGTCACAAGGAGTGGTTGGTATGATTTTTTTCTTTTTTCTTTTCAGGTTGTAATTATTTTGCTCTGTTTTTGACTTCTTCCAAGTATTATTATATACAGACGGAAGTTAACTATCTTGGCCAACTTCTTCATCCCAATCTGGTTAAGCTTATTGGATATTGTTCAGAAGGTGACAAGGATAAGCTCTTGGTTTATGAGTTTTTGCCAAAAGGGAGCTTGGAGAATCATCTTTTCAGAAGTGAGTTAGTTTTCAACATATGCCAATAAAATTTTGAATTTTGTATATGGATCCACATCTGGTTGAGAAATCAGGTCTTTTCAAATGAAAGTAATCAGATTAAGAGAATAAATCAGGTGTCATCTGGACGTGTATCCAGATTTGAAAACAAAACAGACATACACATATTAAAAAGCTTATGGCAGTTTCTCATATGGATCGTGATTCAGATCCTGAAGCACATTTATATTCTTTTTGCTGAAAACAGATTGTATTTTTTCTGTAGGAGGACCACAACCACTTTCATGGGCCATAAGGTTCAAAGTGGCCATAGGAGCTGCAAGAGGCCTTTGTTTTCTACACGATAATGAGGAGCAAGTCATATATCGTGATTTCAAGGCTTCCAATATCCTACTAGATACGGTAATAAGCCTATTTTTTCACTCTTCACTTGGAAAATTATTACTTAGAGAATGTGTTGTGTAGGATTTCAATGCAAAACTGTCGGATTTTGGGTTGGCCAAGGCAGGACCAACTGGAGATAGGACACACGTATCGACTAAAGTGATGGGTACCCACGGTTATGCAGCACCGGAATATGTTGCCACGGGTATAGTTTAGAACTTTTTCTGTTTTTTTTTCTTATATATACAATCAACTTTCATACATTATTTTTGTGATTTTGTCAATCAACAAACAGGTCGGTTGACGACAAAAAGTGATGTGTATAGTTTTGGAGTAGTGTTACTCGAATTGCTATCTGGTCGTCGAGCTGTTGACAAGTCAAGAATGGGTGTAGAACAGAATCTAGTGGAGTGGGCTATTCCTTATTTAGGGGACAAACGAAAACTATTCAGGATTATGGACACAAAATTAGAAGGACAATATCCTCAAAAGGGAGCTTTTATGGCTGCTAACCTTGCTCTGCAGTGTCTAAAATCAGAGCCTAAAGCACGCCCAAAAATGTCACTGGTTTTAGCCACCTTAGAAGAGATCCAGTCCTTGAAAAGCACATCCAAAACTCGAACTGCTAATGACTCGAAAAGTAACTTAACACCAAAAAAGCAGCATCGCTCGCCCATGAATACGACACCTTCTGCTGCGTCTCCATTACCAGCCTACCGGCAGCAGCCTCGAGTACGATGAACAAATCTTTTTTTTTTTGTTAGAATTCTCTTATATGTTGTTGTGCCAATTTGAGTTTTGCTGTAAACTCGTTGTCCTGTGTATATATATATATACAACACCTTTATTACATATTATTCTTCATTTATATTAAGCATTTAATTTATTTCTAGTATTTTATCTCAGATTGTTATTCTTCATTTATGTTGAGCATTTAATTTATTTCTAGTATTTTATCTCAGTAACAATCACAGTCACAAAATAGCAGAAAAGTAAATTGACTTTTTTTTTTATTTGTTATTTGATAAGCTGTGATTGAGACAAAATCTTTGCGTTCACAACGAAATGATTCAATAGTTTAGTTACAAGTTAGAGGGTTAAACTAAGTCTGGATAGTTATAAATAAATTGTGATTTGTGAACTAAAAATTGTGATTTGAAGTAAATGTAATGCTTTACAATATAAAAATTTACAAATAAATTGTAACAGAATTTCAAGATAGTTAAATTGTTATTATTTGAAGTAAAAACCTGTAATAGAATATTTCATTCCAACATAAAAGGCACAAACACTAAAACTGATATAAGCAGAATTCAGTACAATAATGAGTAGCAGAATTGAAGCAATCAACCTTAATAAGCAGAGGGGGATCATCAACAATATATGCACAAGGTTTGTCTGAAACTGAATACCCCAAAATGAACCCAAGAAAATATGTGATGTTGTTGGTAGTTCATCATTCAAGAGTTCACAAAGTGTTGAAAACATTTTTCAAGTTCTAATAAAATCCCAGTATCTCTATTATAGGGACCAACCACCCTACCACCTCGGGAAGAATTAGTCTGCAGTCCAACTCTGCTCAACAACCTCCCTTACTTTCCTATTGTACTCGCGTTTGTTTTCGCTGAACATCCTTGCAGCTTCTGAGTTGGCAGGTGAGTTTGGGTTCGGGTCACAAAGCAACGACTGCAGAAAAAATAGAACCCTTATAAGTTTCAATGTAATCCTGATCAGATGCTATCCATGACTCGTGTTGTTGTTAGCAATGTAACTAATTAGGTATAACTTTTTGTTTATTTTAGTGTGAGCTTGGTATAGTTAGTTACAACTTCCAAACCAGACAAACCCATACCTGGATGGAGGTAAGTATAGCAGCTACATCATAGATTGGGCTCCATTGATTTTGGAGAATATCCAAGCAAATACTTCCATCTGCATATACTGGCAAATGGGCAAGGGAAAAGAGGAACAAGCTTTTAAGATTACCACAAACAGGTATGTTGTGATGCATATCATAATTCAAATAATGGAGATGAGAATCTAGCAATAATTTGTGTATATTGTTCAGACTAAAGTTGAAAAAAGTGAAAAATCTGACCAAAATTGTGTTTCCAAATGAAACCATAGTATAATATTTAAGATTTTTGATTGATTGAACTATATAAAAGAAAAATAATGGAAACGTGACTGGATATGGATCCTGGTCTAGATAGGAAATATTTGATATGGATGTGAATCCAGATTTCAGAAGAGATCCCATTCAGAACTAGAACTTAACACAACATAAATAGCTAAAGATATATAGTTTTGTGACTTACTATTTGGATGAAACATGCGAGAAACAAAGCGAACTGTTGGTGGCTTATTTGGATAGTCCTCGTTAAATTGAAGACTCAACTTAAACGTACCTGATGAAGAAAGAAAAAGAATAATTCATTCATGCCAAAGAAAGCAGACAACCAAAATCAAACAAATAATGCATTAGAAGGTAACCCTCCTGGCAGAAAATAGCAAGAATTGATGCCATGTTCAAGCCTGTTTCGAAATAAAACTATGATCTTTACTTACCTCCATCCCATGAGGTATCATCAGGTCTGGAAATTAAACCATAAACAGGTAAACAAAGTTAGAAAGATCCTAAAGCTGATAATGAAAATGGGATTTAAAAACTAACCCAAATATAACAGCATTCCATAGCATTATATTACTGTCTTGAGGAGCACCACTTATTCCAGCAGGTGGATCTTGCTGCAACCTCTTGAAGTCCCTCATCAACCTCTTCCTTGCAGAAGTTGACATCTTCACCGCCTGCAATACTAATTCATCAAAAAATGAATAAGCTAACTAACTAATTAACCTATGAAAGCATGTCAAATACAAACCACATCGATTATCGATGTTATACTGTTTTATTTGGGTTAGTTTCATAGTGAAAACAAAGCAAACAGATGAACAAACCCTAGCAGCTTTACATAAAGAAAAAACATCATTTACAAGCACCCAAAACCCAGATCTAGTATATATATTAAACTGTGATTAGAGAGGAAGCAACAAATAGATTAAAGATGCGGAAAAAGGAGTTCTTCTCACCTATAAGAAAAGTCGAATAATTTTGCAGTTTCAAGATCTGATTAGAAGCCACCGCTAGAGAGAGAGAGAGATCTTGTAGAATCAATGTATCTCTATCTATCTATCGATCTATATATATATATATATATATATATATATTGTCTATATCGTCTGTATCGATTTAAGAAAGTGAAAATGTAAATGGTGGAGAAGGTCCCATCCAACGCTAGAATTTACAGAACAACCTCTCTTTCTCTCTCGTCGATTTACGCTCCTCCTCTTACGTATTTCATTTTCACCCCCATTTGAAAGCTTATTAAATATTATTATCTTCAAAGAAGTAATTTTAATTATCATCATTTAGATTGTTAAAACAAATCAGTCGTTGTAGTATAGTGGTAAGTATTCCCGCCTGTCACGCGGGTGACCCGGGTTCGATCCCCGGCAACGGCGTTTCTTTTTGCTTTTCCCCATTGCTCATTTTTCAAATGATCTTGTTCCATTGAATTGTTATCCATTTTCGGAGAATGTCGTCAATCTTCTCATCTTGTCGAGTTTTCGCACCTCCATGGTGGATGATTCAGAAGAAGACTAAGAATGTCGAATACTCTGATTTACTCAATTCCAAGAAGAAATTCCATTTCCCCTTCACATTATCTTCTTCTTCTTCACCATTAAGCGATGATTCTACTTCTCCGCTAATCAAACGCCAGGTTAAGATAGGATATGATCCTTCCGAAGATCTTTTCGGACTCGATGTTGATCTAAACCCTCTCAGGTATAATAATAATAATAATGACTTGTTTGCTTCATTATGGTTGGTTGAACTTGTTTGCTATTTGATTTTGAAGGAGACCCGTCTCTGGTGCATTAGAAGGCAGGAAACTAAGATCTTGGTTCGGTCCAAATGGTCAGTATATCAAAGAGTTACCTTGCCCAAGCTGCAGGGGAAGAGGTTATACTCCATGTGCTGATTGTGGAATAGAGAGATCTAGACAAGATTGTTCACAATGCTATGGAAAGGTAAGTCATTTCCTTTCATACTTTCTGCTGTTTTTCTAGGTTAATTATTTCATTGGTTTGTTCTGAAGTAGGAAACTGACTAGGGTGATTCATTTGTAATAATAATAATAGGGCATAATGTCCTGCAGTCAGTGCTTGGGAGATTGTGTTATTTGGGAAGAAGCAATTGATGAACAGCCATGGGAGGAAGCCCGCTCCATGTAACTTGCTAGATTCAAACTGCTTATGTTTATATATATAGTTTTTCTTCATTTTATTTTGATTTTTTTTCAGTTCTCCCTTCAAAGTAAAAGAGGATGATGAGGTAGACAATTTGGACATAAAAGTGGATGTGAAGAGGAGGACTAAGCGCGTTTACCAGTCACCTTCCCCTGAAGTTGGTCTTAAGATCAGCAGATCACTAAAAGTTAGTTCTTTCCTCAAATTCAAAATATCTTAATTCTTTTCTTTATATCACAAATTTAATCTTTTTCTTTTAGTTGGATGGTTGCAGAGCCTCAATGCCAAAACTGGATTATTTAGCAAGAGGATGAAGATTATACATCGTGATCCTCTGCTTCATGCCCAGAGAGTGGCTGCCATTAAGGTATATGATTGGTTTGTATCGTTATGCTTGCCATGATGCATCTTATAAGTATCGTTTCTTATTAATATAATGATTATTTCTGCTCTCAGAAAACAAAAGGCATGCCAACTGCAAGAAAACAAGCATCTGAGTCCATGAAAGCTTTCTTCAAAAATCCAGAAAATCGTCGTATGAGAAGTATTTCCATGAAAGGTCTATTATATAATACATTTCTAATTTCAACTTCATATCCTAGCATGTTTAAGTCCCTATGTTTTGCAGGATATTATATAAGCTAACAATTGTAGTACTGTCTTAGATTATTAGATCAAAGCAAGCTGAAACCATAATAGCCTTTCTTAATCCATAAATCCTGACATCAATTGATTTATCCATTCTATTGCAGGGGTGAAATTTTACTGCAAAAATTGTGGACTTGAAGGGCATAGAAGACACTATTGTCCGGCACTTAAAGAGGACAGGTCTGTTGACAGACGGTATGAATGTCGCCTTTGTGGGGAGAAAGGGCATAACATGAGAACATGTAGGAAACACAATTCAACTGAATCGGTAGAAAATGTTTCAAGGCATTATCAGTGCAAAGTATGTGGTAAACATGGCCATAACAGAAGAACTTGCCCACAAGCAAGTGACATGAAACCAGATATCACTAATGACAAGAATGATGGATCTGTTTCATCTGATTCATCTTGTTCTCATTTGAATAGCCATTAGGCCAGAGATCTGTGTACAACTGAAGATTTATTGCTCAATTGATTCATAGCAAGAATGATTTCTTGTTTTAGTTTGGGAGTACTAGTTACAAGTTACCACAGACTTATCAAACGTTTTTTTCGTTTTAATGGATTTGTTGTTTGTTAATCATCGTACTCTCTTATTGTAGCCTCTTTCCATAGAAGATGTTATAATATCTGTACATAGTCTGCCTGCTTTTATTTTGAGTTCTTATCAACCAGGTCTCTAAACATGGAGGACCTAAGGAGGAGTCCCAGGGCAGTTGTAGATGATGATTTGTGAGGGTTGCTTATTAAGGGCATCTTTGTTTGTACAAGAGCTTCTTGCTTTTGACGGTTAATGGAGTTTCCATTATCAATAAGCTGTTGCTCAGGCATTGGCATTGGCACAGGTACAAGAGAGTTGTTGTCTTCAGGCCTAACTCGCCATGTTATGTATGTGCTTAAGTCGAAATTTGTTACTGCATTGATTCCCCTGTATTCGATTGCTGCTATATCGTACGCATGTGCAGCCTCTTCTTGAGTATCTGTTCAGTTAGAACAATGGTTAAATTAAATCAAGAACTGGTAAAAGAAAAATGAGACAGGATGGATGATGATAACGACGACTCACTGTAAGTGCCCAAGTAGAGATATTTGTTCTCAAACACCCTTCCTATCCTTGCTTCCCATCTTCCATTGTTATGGTGCCTGCAAAAAGTTGTTAAATTTATCTATCCGTCTCTGACCAAATCCAAATACAGAAACAAATCGGGTTATTATTTCCGAATCGAGTTGGGTTGTGAAGATGAGAAAGAAGGGACAAAACAGTAATATCACCTTGCAACTCCTCTGTACTTGGAGACCCCTCTAGAAAAACCGCTGCTTCGCCTGCAAAACCCCTAAAATTGGTTAGATCGAGTTTGAACAAAAACAGATACTTGTAAAGACATGCACCTTCTTAAGGAAGCCAAATATTCCTCTTTTGTTTGGCTCTTCATTGTCTCGATCTCTCTTTCGTAATCAGACACCTAAAGAGGGATTTAAACATTAGTATGTACTGAGCTTGCAAAATCAATTGATTTCTTGTCGTCGACATACAGGGAAATTGATGACAGTCGTTGGTCCCCAGTACTTGATGGCAGCAAGATCATATGTTCTTGCTGCAGCTTCTTCTTCATCAAAAGCTCCTAGATAAACTGTTCCACACCCAACATTTTGCATAAGCCAAGAAAGTTGAGAAACTACTGAGTTACACAATCGTCCTATATGTACCTTGTTTACCCTTCTTTCTTTGAGTCACATTCCATGAACCCTTATCCCACAAATGAGCTTCGTATCTTCCGGTCCATCTATGCCTGTAATCATCGAGCCAAAATGCATAAAAAGAATGCCCTGTTGATCATCATAAAGACCTTGGAATTCTCACCGGCTAACTCCTCGAAATCTTGAACTCCTTTTAACAGTAGTAGCCGTGGCTCCTCCGGGAGGTGGTTCTCTTCGACGTCTCTTTACAAGTTTGGGGACACAATCATCATCAGCCTCTAATGAACTGAATAGCCTCCGCACTTGGTTGGCTTCTGATTTCACACATGTTGTCGTCTCCATTTTTCTATTCTTTGCTATATCTCTTGCAAGAACAATAACTATTTATACCAACATAACTATTGACTTCTCAGGATTTTGTATCATTTGAAGAACAAAACAAGAAATGAGGGGAAAATTCGGTGTTGTGAGAATTGGAAGGAGCACAATGGACAAAACAAAAGTAATAAGACAAATAGTACTTTTGGATTCATAATCTGACAGTAATTTGTTTCCAACGATGAGGATAATCCTAGGAACCTGACACATAATATCCGTGTTTGTTCTTGTCTTGGATTAGCCGTCCAATTCTTTTATGGTACAAGAGTTATGGGAAAAAAGAATTGAATATTTAATTGTTGATACTAATTAAATTATTATTATTACAATTGCTATGACATGTATATAAGAGAGCCCGATCCAAGGGCTGGAAAATAACAAAACCACACTCATGGTGGTGGGTGGAAGGATGAAAAAGCTAAGTTAACTTAATTAAGTAAACATAGAAGAAAGAAAATATTATTTTTGTGTAAATGAATTCATTAACAAGGCTGGTGTGGTCTGCAACTTAGCGGTCCAGCAAAGCGAGTCAATCTGGTCACAGTGGAACCGGGTTTTGCATTGATCACATCATACCTTCCGAAACGACCACGAGTGTTTGGCGATCCTGACTGAACGAAGAAGGCCCCGTTTAGAAATTGGTCCCCTTGCGATCTCCATTGCCATTTGCTCCACTCGCTTGGCATTGCGTAGTCCCTCTTTGTAACCTTTATCATCAAAAAAACACAAAAGATTATTGAATTATTAAAGAGATTGTTATTGATCTAGATAGATAGATATAGTTACTTGCCTCCTTTGCTTTTATGTCTGGAGGGGCGATGAAACGGTTTCCCTGACTAATTATGGTGGGAGAGTTGCTGCCGCCTATTGCGTACATCAACCAATGAGTGTAGTCGTTGTTCACCACGTGTACGAATCCCCATCGCGCTCTTGGCATTCTTTGGATCAAATCGTGCCCAAAGTGGTTGAATGCAACGGTTACTTGCATCTTTCTGTCTATACTCCCGGTCGAACCACTTGCACCGAGCAACATCACCTGCCATGGCATTTCGTGTTGTTTTCAATTTTTATTAACAGGTTTTTCATTAAAAAGTAAAGGTTTTTTTTTTTACTTACATCGTTGTGCTTGGTGAAGTGACAATTGGAGATAGTGACCGCGGTGGAACCCATGATGGCATCAATAAGTCCGTCGGCACAATTAGACATGGAGACGTGATCAATCCAAACGTTTGTAGCCCCAAATAAGGAAATCCCGTCTCCGTCGCTCCTGGTCCTAATTCCCATATGGTTAACCGAGTCTCGAATCATGCCGCCATTGCGGGAGACGGTGTCGTGTACTCGGATATTGTGGATAATAATGTTACTGACGTACTGGATGGTAATGCCCGCTCCGCTGGCAATGTGGACCATCACTCCCCTTCCGTCTATAGTCTTTCGACTTGTCATGATTAGCTCTTGCGACAACTTGATCGTCATAGATGTCGAAAATATTATCCACAAGGGCACTTCTTGGATCACAGCGTGTCTGAGTGTTCCGGGTTTAGGATTCTGAACGTCGTTGTCCGATGAGTCCCTAACCACATAGATTCTACCGCCATAACCGCCGCGTGTATTGTGCCCGAACCCTAGTGGACATTTGGCTAGCTGTTGCCTATTGGCCATCCAATTTGGATTGCAACGCCAACACCGGTCTATAGGGTTCGTCGCCAAGCAACCGCCATTATATTTCTTGTTCCTAAGAATCCTTCTCGTGTCATTTGTATATTCAACCAGAGACCTGCATCATACCATTATTATTATTATTATTAAATTCTCATTTTCTAAAACTAATAATACAACAAATTAAAACAACATTTCCCATGATTACATATTAACTACTTACTGGGTAACTTTTCGGTTCAAATGTTCGGTGACTTCCTCGGGGTTTGGATTGTAATTATCATGAGTTGCATTACGAGCTATTTCGGCTCTTTCTTGCCAATAAGGATCGTCATGGAATTTTATTGCTTGAATGGAAACCGGTATCAAAACAATTAGTAGTAAAGATACGTAGATGAATGTGTTAACATAGCGCCGAGTAATCATTCCTGCCATTATCCATGCATGGACCATCTAATTAAACTCCAACTATATATATAACTCTAACTAATAATTAGAGGAATGAGATTAGCTATGCTTTTTTCTCTTTTATCTTCTGGCCATATTCTAACCAAATATATGAATTAGACAATCTATTTCGTGATTGATTGTAATAAAAACAACTAAGATCAATTGCCACCATACATTACCATTTGGCGGGAAGAATGGGGACTTCAACCGTTTATAACTAATTAACTACATTCTTTTTTCTTCAATAAATTCTAGAGGATTTACCTCCCAATCAAATTGGAGGGAGAATTTCAAGGTTTTCATTTCTATAATTGGCATAATTAATACCAAACAATAATTCTATTCAAAATTATATGGTGACTATTTATATATGACCAATGAAATATTCTCACAACAAAAATGTCAACTAAAAAGGAAGAAAGGTACAAAAGTTAATGACCCTTATCTAGAATGGACATAGGTTAGATAATGTCACACTAATTAGGTTAGAAATGGTAACAATCTACTCTGTTCAAATATCGTACCCCAATTATATTTTGTCTCCCACCTTGGGGTTAATGCGGTTTGAAAAGTTTTTCTCCACTATTTTCAACAATTTACTAGTTAACCTTTGTAAACTTACAAAGACGTTTGTTTTCTTGGACTCGATTCAACAATTCGGACTTAATTGCTCTTGAAAGACTCAAAGTCAACCAGAGCTCGTACAATTTCTGGACATCAAACACTTCTATTGATTATTGATTCAACTAAATATATTCATAAACACAATTAAATATATAATATCATTATTATATTTATTTATTTGTAATATTTTATAAGCGTTTAAAATTTTTTCTTTAAAATAATATGTTATATAAAAATATTTATATATATAATTTATCATAATATTTTTTTTAAAGAATAGGTTAAGTGGCGTCCCAGAGATTCCTCCAAATTGAAAAGAAGGGAGATAATAATGATTCAACAATTTAATCAATTAATTCATTTACCCTAAAAGTTGGTTTGATGTTAGGGTTTTTAAGATTTTTACTATCTCTTCAACTATTTAATTAATCAATTCAATCATGTAAAATAAATAGATTTGATATTAAAATTAAAATTAAATGGAACTTATAAGAAATAAATATGCATTTTTTTTTAATTTAAACTATGTAGATGTTTTTTTATTATTTGAATGAAAATAAAAATGTAAAAAAAAAATAATTAAGCGTGTATTAGAAGTAAATTAAATTTGTGATTTCTTCCGCATAAAAAATATAAGTCATAATAAATTTATGTTAAATAACAATTTTTTTTTTATCAATGTTATTAGTTGACTTGAACCACTAGAGTGAGTGCAATTGAAATAAAAAATTTTGCAAGGCATGAATGCCATTGTGATATTTAATTTAGTTTTGAAGGAATTAAAAAAGAAAGAAAATAAAGTCTACTAAATGTAAATCATTAATTCAAAATTTTTAATCACCTTTTAGGCGTAAGAATAATTAAAACTTAAATTTTCTAATTCTTTTATTAGCTTTGCTTTTTAGTTATTAATTTATATTTTTTTAAATAAATGATAACAATGTAAATGTTGGTTAAACCAGTTGCTATTGTTATTATCGTGTTTAATTTATGTAGATTTGGTTTATTATGTGATTACTAACTTTTTAGCCCGTGCATTTGCACGATTAATAATATAAAAAATCGTGAAAAAAAATTACGAATAATATTTTTAATTTTATTTTTAACCGTTTTAAGTTTATGGGTGGATCAACCCACAATCCGACCCAAGTATCCATTTACTCAAAATCATTATATATATATATATATATATATATATATATATATATATATATATATATATATATATATATATATATATATATATTAGTTAGTTAAAAAGTAGTTAGTTATCTCCTCTTCTAGCCTAGTGGCAACAAGAGGTGGATATCCCCCAGGCCTCCATGAGGTCCTGGGTTCGAGCCCGTCAGGCGGCAAGTTCTGCGCCTAGTTAATTGGTTAAGTATGTTTGCGGGCTATGTACTTAACCCGCGGGGATTAGTCGCACTCCATAGGAGTAGCGGAACCCAGCGTTCTCAAAAAAAAAGTAGTTAGTTAAAACGTTCCGCGTTTATCAAATTTGGTGTTGAATTTAAAATATAAAGTATTTGTAGCCTAGTTGGTTAAAGAGTTATACTTGTTTTGTTAGGTTGCAAGTTCGAAACATACCTTTAGCATTTTTAATTTTATTTTTAACTGTTTTAAATTTAAAGGCGGGTCAACCCAAAATCCGACTCAAGTATCCAAATTAACCACACTCTCGACTCGGCAATCCGGACACTTTAAAAATTAAGCATCATTATATATATATATAGATTAGTTAGTTAAAAAGTTGAACTTATATAAATATTAAAACGTCCCGCGTTTATCAAATTTGGTGTTGAATTTAAAATATAAAGTCTTTGTAGCCTAGTTGGTTAAAAAGTTGTACTTGTTTTGTTAGGTTGCAAGTTCAAAATATACCTCTAGCATTTTTTATTTTATTTTTAACCGTTTTAAATTTAAAGGCGGGTCAACCCACAATCCGACCCAAGTATCCAAATTAACCACAGCTCTTGACCCGACAATCCGGACACTTTAAAAATTAAGCATCATTATATATATTATATAATATAGATTTCATCAAGTTTACCTCATGGGTAAAGAAAGACAGTCCAGTAAGCCCTCTGATTAGTGAAGTGCATTTTACTTCAAATCTACTTAGTTAAATTTATTGTATTTTTAAACCTAAAATGTTATACATAGTCTTTCAACACAAAGTTAAGAACTTTATTTGGTTTTGGATTCAAATCTGATAAAAATAATTATTTTTTTATCAATTTTTTAAATTAGACTTAGGACAAAAAAAAATCATTTTTTTCCTATTTAGGCTGTGCAGTCCAAAACCCGGGACACTTTGAGAAACACTTTTAAATAAAGTCAGTTTATTTATTTCTATGGTAAATTATATTTTGTATATAATTTGATTTCTATTTAATTTAATCTTTAAATTAGATGTCTAACATTTTTCTTAAGATATGAAATGTTTGCCAATTGCTTATAGTAACTTAAAGTAGAAAATGCTATTGTTCATCATCTTCAATTTCAGTCCCTGTATTTTTCTTCTTATTCAAAATTGGTATTATCAATTGCGGATCTAAATATGACAATCAAACAATTTGTTGGAATACATAATTGAACTGTTTATAAGTTTGTTCTACAGTTTGCATCTTAATTTTCATTTACATTGGGATAGATATAATTGACATTTTAATTATAATTGCAATTTAAATTTTATCATAAAGAATTGGAGTTCAATTAAACTCAATATATTACTATGCTCCCTCAAAATATATAATTATATTTATTTTATAAATATTTAGTCCGTGTTTAAGTTTTGTACAATTACATTATATTAATATTATACACGTATGTAAATAATTTTAAAGATTATATGCCACTTAGAAAATTGTTTATCTATTTAGATGATTTATCTTAGATTTCTACCCAAAATTTAAATTATTTCAGCATCTATATTATGTGCTACTAAAAATGATAGTTTTAATTTTTCTTATGAATTTTATGTATCTTTTATATATTATATATAATATACAGCATCATTTCTTACAATTCTATCTAATTCAGAAGTATTTCGGCCATTTAAGTAAAAAAAAAAATTTTTGGGCCAATAATTTTTAAGTTCAAATATTTCAAAAAAATCATATTTTTATGTATATAATTTTCATTTTATGCATGCAAAAATATAGTTAATGACAACTCTAAAAGTGAAGTTTTGTCTTTTGACAACCTACCTTATTCTAACATTTTACTTTTTTTTAATTTTTTTAATAAAATTCGTTTGCTTTTTTTTATTATTATAAATAGGTGGTTTTCACATTAGTCTTTTCTTTTTGTTGTAAAAAGTAATATTCGTTAGTTATATTATTGTTATTTTGTAACTTTTGACAGCCAATTTATTTTGTAGATCTAATTAAAATGGCAGATTCTATCAATCAAATACGTGTATTGAAAGTAGAGAATAACTATTATGTTTTATCAAACTTCTATTGGGACTATATAAATAAAACTTGTAAGCTACAAATGAGTTCATTCATATATTTGATAATGGCTCCCAAAATCATTAACATACTTACAACATTCTTTTGTGTCCTTATAAAACTCGTCTATTTTTTTCATTATTCGATATCGGCAGATGAAATTTCGGCCCATATGCCTTATCATCACCATACGCGGGGACATGGAAGCGGCGGCATGTGGGTTTTACTATTGGAAAACGTCGGTATTTCCGCCATGCACATGCAAGTCCTACACGACGATAAGGTCATAATGTTCGATCGAAAAGATTTTGGCCCCTCCAACATTTCCCTTCCCGTGGGCACTTGTAACTCCGAGGATTGCACTGCCCATTCCATCCTATACGACATTCGTAAGAACACCATTCGCCCCCTAACCATCCGAACGGACACGTGGTGCTCTTCCGGGGCGGTCATTCCCGATGGAACCCTAATTCAGACCGGGGGCTATAGAAAAGGCGAGAAGAAAATTAGAACGTTCAAACCTTGTGGGCGCGATGTCAATTGCGATTGGATAGAACTCCCGGCTAGTCTTGAAAGTGCTCGTTGGTACGCTTCCAATCATATTCTCCCGGATGGTCGGATAATAATCATTGGAGGAGCGTTTAGTCCAAACTACGAGTTTTACCCGAAAGACAAGAATTCTGTGGAGGCCTACGACCTCCCGTTCTTAAGCGAGACGACGGATGATTGGAAAGCGGAGATGAATAACCTATACCCTTTTGTTAATCTTCTCCCGGACGGGAATCTATTCATGTTTGCGAATAACCGGTCCGTGGTGTTTGATTATGTTCACAACAAGATTATCTTAGAATTTCCACAAATGCCCGGAGGTGTGAAGCGGAATTACCCATCCACCGGTTCTTCGGTCATGCTTCCTTTGGATTTAAGTGGGGGTAATATGAAACCGGACGTGGAGGTGATGGTTTGCGGTGGGGCGGTCCAAGGCTCGTTTGATTTTGCTATGAACCGTGTTTTTCGACCCGCATCAAACACTTGTGGAAGATTACGGGTCACTGACCCCAACCCGGTTTGGCAAATGGAGGAAATGCCAGTGAGGTGGGTCATGCCCGACATGTTGTTATTACCCACAGGAGATGTGATCCTCATAAACGGGGCCCAGAATGGGACGGCGGGTTGGGACTACGGAGAAGTTCCAAATATGAACCCGTTTTTATACATTCCATGGGAGTCCAACCCTACCCGGAGATTCGTGATTCTTAAGGAAACAATTATCCCGAGAATGTATCATTCCACGGCGGCACTTTTGCCTGACGGAAGCATATTAATTGGCGGAAGTAACCCTCATTTCCGTTACGAATTTGCCGGAGTAAGAAATTAATAACAAATCTTTCTTTATCAATATTCTCTATAATTATTTCTATCTTATTATATTAATTAGGTGTAACAATTTAATTAATTAATTTTATGTATCGAATATATTTTGTAGGTGAGATATCCAACGGAGTTAAGATTGCAAAAATTCATGCCTACTTATCTATCTCCACGTTACGCGAATCTCAGCCCTACGATCAAATCAGTGGAGCCCGCAGGGAAGATATCCTACGGACAAAAATTATGGATCACGTTTTCGGCGAAAAGGATACGCAGAAACTATAAGGGGGTCACGGTAACTATGGTGTACCCATCTTTTACGACGCACTCTTACGCCATGAATCAACGGGTGTTATTGTTGGATATTGTTGAGTTTCGATTGGGTGCGGATGATGATGGGTCCCACCACGCTGTTTCAGTGGTGGCGCCTGGATCACCAAATATTGCACCGCCCGGTTATTATATGTTGTTTGTCGTTAATGATGGAATACCCGGTCACTCTACTTGGATCAACATTTCATAATTAAATAAATAAATAAAATTGTAGTTAATTCATTGACCATTTTTTCATTTTTAATATATTGTTTATTCCAAGATTTCATCGTAGGATCCCCTATTCTAGCCTAGCTGCAAGTTCAGCGCCTGGTTAAATGATTAAGTGTGTTTGCGGGCTACATACTTAATCTGTTGTCCCATTTTTTCATAAAGTCTTTGTAGCCTAGTTGGTTAAAGAGTTGTACTTGTTTTTTTCCCAAAAAAAAAAAAGAAAGATTTCATCGTAGGTCAATATTAATTAGAGAGAAGGCCATGAGTTTTTGTAGAATGTTTAAGATTTTATTTTTAAAGATTAACTATCATTATAGAATGTTTTTGTGGAAATGTACGAGTAATAATATAAAAAAACCGTGAAAAAATATTACGGTAAAAATTTTATAGGCGGGTCAACCCACAATCCGACCTCCATTTACTTTCCCATATATCCAAATTAACCACAACTCTCGACCCGGAAATCCAGACACTTTAAAAATCAAGCATCATTATATATATATATATATATATATAGATTAGTTAGTTAAAAAGTTGAACTTATATTGTTAAAATGTCACGCGTTTATCAAATTTTGGGTTGAATTTAAAATATAAAGTGTTATTAGCTTAGTTGGTTAAAAGATTGTATTTGTTGTGTTAGGTTGCAAATTTGAACCATATCTATAGCATTTTTAATTTTATTTTTAACCGTTTTAAATTTATGGGCGGGTCAATCCACAATCCGACCCAAGTATCCATTTACTCTCACATATATCTAAATTAACCACAGCTCTCGACCCGGCAATCCGAACACTTTAAAAATTAAGCATCATTATATATATAGATATGAAATTGATTTTATCCGGACTAATATTTTTTTAAAGTTCAATTTGACATATTTTTTTTCCTTCTTTATCAATTTATTTAAAATATTTTGTTTATGCGGAAAAATATTGATACAGTAGAACAAATATCTTAAAAACAAAAAGAGACAAAGAAATAAGCTTGTCAAATACTCTTTATTTTAGTCCATTAAACTTTTTTTTTCTTTCAAACTCAATTATCTAAATATAAATGTGTTTGTTTTTTTCTGTTCATAAATAAAATATCACTAGCTAGACCCACAAAAAAAAAATCTTAATATACTGAAAAATAATTAATTTATTTATAAAGTGAAATAAATAAAATATAAATTATTAAACTAAAATAAATTTATTAAAATTT
The DNA here is from genome assembly GCF_907164915.1 of Impatiens glandulifera. Taxonomy (NCBI): domain Eukaryota; kingdom Viridiplantae; phylum Streptophyta; class Magnoliopsida; order Ericales; family Balsaminaceae; genus Impatiens; species Impatiens glandulifera. The sequence continues at coordinate 67,446,096 of NC_061863.1, forward strand.
TAATAAAAAATTTAAAATAATATTTTATTTTTTTTACACGTGAAAGAATCTTAAAAAGTATAAATATAATCTCTATCTTATTCAAATAATTTTGCACTCATTCATTACGATAATTTAAGTCAAATAAATTTTATTTTAAAAAATAAAGATATTTTATATTTAATTTTATTGACTAATGTAAACGTTCATTATCACTGGTTAGGCCCATAAAAATATGAAAAATAATTAATTAATTTATGAGAATAAAAATAAATTATAATGCAAGTGAAAATAAATTGAAGGTTTGATAGATATAGATATGCGCTTTTTAGTTAAATAATCTTATAATAAATAATAGATTTGTTACTTTCGATTTGTGACAATATTGTTCGTTGCTTCGCTCTGTCTCTCTTCTTCTTCGTTGCGCCGGCAGAAATTCTAATGCTTGCTTTAGGCTGCTTGCGGGAACGTGTTCGACGAAATGCCTGAGAGATGCAATCGCTCATTGTTTCTCCAAATTATCTCTCTTTACCTCCGAGGTCAATTAAAGATCTGAAATTTACGGCTCTTTCCTCCTCCTTAATTGTCGTCTTCAACCCACGGCAAGCGCCGCAGTTTTCTCTAGGTCAACGTTCGTCTTTCAGATTTGGGGATTTGAGAAGAAGAAAAAGGGGTCCTGTTTTCAAAGGGTGTAAGGGTTGGAGCCGCGAGGAGGGCAACTTGGCGTTGGAAGCTGAGATTTTGGTGTTCATGAAAAAATCGAAGAAGCCTAACGCTTTTCCAACGAAGAAGGAACTTTTGGATGCGGGGAGGGAGGATTTGGCGGAGGCAGTTGTCAAGCAGGGAGGTTGGTTGTCTATGGGTTGGAATTTGAATAAAGTTGAGGAAGACAGTCAAGATGAAATTCCTGTTAGGGAGATTGACAGCCAAGCTTATTTGCAGAAAATAGAGAGAATTTACGAATGTAAGCACGCAACCCATTCTGATGCCTCAGAAGTTCTTCAAGCTGGGTCTTTGCATACTACCACTTCATCCTCTTGTGGATTATCGTGAGTTAAACCCAATTGTTTTGTTTCTCTGCACAACTTATTAGTGTTACTGATCTTGCTCAAACAGATACTATTCATTATTAGTTTATCTTTTCTTACGTAATTCCACTTAAGGTTGATAAAAATCTTACTTAGATAAACATATCTCCAGAGAACTTGAAGGCGAAGAGGACAGTGGGATTCAAGGTATACTGAAGCGGTTGGAGAAACAGAGAAATTTCGCATTTGGTGTTAATTTGGCTAAAAATTCATCTACTGAAGAACATGTGGACAAATGTGACTATCCAAGTCCTGGAAATTGGAGACGAGAGGGTGAGTTTCTATTATTGATTAATCTGATTTCTTAAAGCTTGTTATTGAATTGGCTGTTTGTACCATAGAGTGTACTCGATGATAAGTCCTATAGTTTCCTGGGTTCCTTGAAGAACCGGGAGGCTCCACATCCTTTATGCAATTGAGGAAATTCCAACATACTTTAGATCCTATTTTTACAAACTCTTTTGGGGAATTGAAGGTGTCCCCATTGACTACAACGTTATTTATTTATTTATTTCCATATCTGCCATCAAACCAGCATAACATCTTCTACATTTTAGTGTTATATCCATTTTTCTTACACCATGAAGTTCACGTCCAAATCAACTTGTCATATACTAATTGATAATGATAAGATGTTAAAGATTTGATCCTATGAGATTTCTTACCCTCTCGTGTAACATCTTTTATTTTAAAATCCTGTATATTTGAAATGGGAGAAGCATTATGATAGATGTTATGAATTCCAGTGACATTAATAAATTTCTAATATAGCACCCTTGATTTTGTTATATATTAAAAGACAGAGCCAACTTTGAAGGAAGCGGCAGGGATGTCCTATCAAGAAACCTTGACGTAAGCATGTTGGATAATTGTAATGGAAAACCTACTCAAAAGGGCGGTAGTTCAAGAAATTCACCCGATGAAGCACTGTGCTGGAGAACATGGAGCATCCAGCGAGCAGCCTCAAACGCAGAATTTGAAGGTGCTCCTCATTTAGTTTCTCCTTCTCTTCTTTTTGATAACTAATGGCTGTCTCATTTATAGCTCCATGTCTTTCTATGCAGTTGGTGAAATTTCATTTCGTAAGGATCAATTGCAAGGAGGTGACGTTCAGAAGAAGGATGATGATATCCTTGCAATGCCAGAAAATGTCAATGGCAGTGTCTACCGGCAGAAAAGCATTACTCTCAAAGAAGTTCAAACTCGCTTGCAGGAGCTGGAGCTTGAGCTCTCATCTACACTTCATTCATTCAGGTCCAACAGTAAGCAAGTTAATTCACACAAGGTGAGAATGTCATCATCCTTGCCATTTTATGAAGTATAAAACTAAAGTGAGAACCCCACTAAGAACGCTTTGTTGGAAGTGGGGGGTCGTGAAAAAAACTAAAGTGAGATTAATTTTAGTACTCCTCCTGAACTTAATTTGGTTCTTGATGAGTTTTACCTTTGGGTCATAGATGGACCCAAGCTTGTTTCCCATTGTCCACTTTTTCCTTTCCAAATTGTCTTTATTCTATAAAGGCATTTTGTTTGCATCATGTTATGCAATTGCATAGGATGGGGTTATTTTGGCTTAATTGGAATCTAACTTTTTCTATTTGTTATTGTCTTTCCATTTTTACACATCTCTTTTGAATGTAAAATGATTGCACCCCGCGTTCATTATCTTTTTTAATAGAAAGTTGACTTGACCCTCTTTGAAAAATAAAAAATATTTGTGACTTCTTTAACACTTTAGTTAGAGTATGGAGTTATCGTATACAATAAAATACAGTTTTATTGTTGTTCATTTCATGCTGGTTATTTTATTGATTTTATATAACACATGAGATACTTTATCAGGAAGGCAGAGCTTCTTCCCATGTCTGGCAGGAACTTTCTGATGCTTGGGAGTTTCAAGAAAATGAGATAATGAAGGCGAATGACAAATTGAGGTCATTACGCTCCAAATTGGTGGTTTTGGAAGGGAAGATGGCATTTGCTTTATTGTATGTGGATATCCTGTCACTTGACATTGCATTTTTCTTTTGTAAATAAAAAATCTGAGAGGATCTAGTGTCTTATATCTTCTATGCATGTTGTTGATGATAGTGATTCTCAAAAGTTGATGTATGAGAGGAGGAAGAAAGTTGACAGTCTTCTTAAAGCTGCAGAGATTATCCGCACAACATGTGTGGTTTGGCCTAATCCTGCTTCTGAAGTTCTTTTAGCTGGATCTTTTGACGGATGGACCAGTCAGGTTTGCACTCATCTTGAAATTTGCAGTCACCACTTGTTTTCGAGTTTTTATGGTTTGATTTGTTGCTTATCTATGCAGAGGAAGATGGAAATATCAAAAACCGGGATATTTTCTTTGTGGCTGAAGTTGTATCCTGGTAAATATGAGGTATGTTTCTTACTGTCAAATTGGGGATTGTATCCATTTTTTTATTCATTGGTTTCTCTTGCATTTTGATGACAGATCAAGTTCATCATAGATGGACAATGGAAGGTAGATCCACTACGTCCTACAGTTAACAACAATGGGTACGAGAATAATCTTCTCATTATAACATGAGACAGGAAATTAGAGGCGACTTTTTGTAATGTTGTTGAGATTATATATTTCGGCCTTTTATGTCTAATGTTACAAGCCTGACAATAGATCTTAGCAGTAGAGATTTGCTTATTTTATGTCTAGTTCCACTTCTCTACTTATCCCTCTTCTCCCTTTAATATTTTTATGTACAGATTCATCATAGAGTTGTAGAATAACAAATAAACTATCTTCAAAGTTTGTCAAACTCTTGAATCTTGATGCTTTCCATGTGCATGGCTTAACAAGCAACATATTGTCTCAAACACATTAATTTACAGAGGGTTTCTCTTTTGGATCAACTAGCCCTAGTATTGTTTCAGTCTGTACTCTAAAACAACCTATCAAACAATTGACTCGAAAAATATGAACCCTCTTCAAAATATTAAAGGGAGGTCTCACTTTAAAGTAGTATCTATGGTTATGCTTTGAATTTTTTCTGATGGTTATTTTAACATCTTTTTGTTAATTGATCTCCGGTTCATGCACTTCAGTCCATTGCTTTAACGCAGTCATGTTATATTGATGTACCAAATCGTGTTTGTCTTCCTCAACTGTCTGGGCTTCAATAATATGATTGATCAATCAAAGTGTCTAAATAGATAATCAGAGTATTTAAGCAACAAAAACTCCTATTTAGTTATAAGCAATCAGAGTGTCAATCAATATTTGGATTTAAGTGCTATCAAACTCGACGAATAAATGAACTATCTTAAATTAATCTGCATTTTTTTTTTTTTATCTATGATATTTAGTTTGAAGCATAATGTTTAATCTAGACAATATTTCAAATGTGATGAAATATTGTATAAGAACTGTTGACAACTAATTGTTGAATCTGGATTCCAAGTTCTTCATAATAAACAGAGTGCTGCTTCCATTCCGCACACTTACACAGAAGAATTGAAATTCAATAAATCCGCTAATTTACTAGGGGTTGAAGAAAATGATATATGAAATAAAATTATATAAATTGGTTAGTCTACAGAAAATGATCGTCTCTTCAATTTATACATAAAATAAATTTATCATTTGTTTGATATATGAAAGAAAAATTATATAATTGGTTAGTCTACAGAAAATGATCGTCTCTTCAATTTATACATAAAATAAATTTATCATTTGTTTGGTGTTACAAGAGACTGACAATAGAAATAATATAACAAAAATTAGTCACACATTCAAGAATTTAAAGGCAATTTTCCGCGAATAAAAAATGTGAACCCGCTTCCACAGTATACTCGAGATTTCGCAACTGTATCAGAAAATGTACAAGGAAGAATAATCATCTTCGGACTTGCTTGATCGTCAGTGCTCCCAAAACCAAGCTGGCCATGTTCACCCCATCCCCATGTCATAACTGCTCCAAACTCTACAAACAGAATCATCTCATTTAGACAATGACATCTTTCAGTAAGAAAGAAACTATAAGTTTTTGCTTCTACCTGTCACCAAAGCCGAGTGTTCAGCTCCTGCTGCAACATGCAGAACCTTTGTCCCATTAAGATCAACATCTTTAACTGTGAATGTATTGTTTGAATACTCTGCAGAGTAAACCACAAACTTTACATTGAAACGAAAAAACTAATCAATCTTTGATCAGAAAATGTGAGTCTTTCATTACCGGGTGAATCCTTCATGGGCATCATTCCTTGACCGAGGTACTCTCCAAGACTATACAAACTACCGTCACCTGCAGTTTTTATTTTTATCATGAGACCTCACCAGTCTTAGTTCAAGACTGTTACCAATTGATACGATGTTACCTGATAGAAGCAAAGCATGATTCCATCCAAGTGCTGCCTCTGTAAATGACATTAATGGTGCTGTTGTCCTCAAACATTGGGGAATGTAGGAATCAGAATCACCTTTAACGAAGCTTCTCCCCCACGTGTAGAAATGGCCATCATCTCATTCCACAAAAACCCAAAACAACATTAAGAAAAGAAAAGGAACCAAGAAACCTCTAAACTACGGTTTAAATAATTTTGATGGAACTTACTAGACAACGCAGCACTATGATCTCCATTTGCTTGAACATTAACGATTTCAACATCTTCCAATCCAATAGTAGGTTGAGGTAGGTTTACAAATCGAACCTTGTCCTTTGAGATACCCAATTGACCACGTTTACCAGACCCAAACCCATAAACTTGACCTTTAAGCAAGACCAGAGAATGGCGCATGCCACAAGCTACCTGATGAACATGCTTTGAGGCTAGGAAGGAGACTTGAGTAGGATAGCTACATGACTTGTAATCACCATGTCCAAGCTGACCAAATGACCCATCTCCACATGTGAAAAGGGATCCAGTGTCTTCCAGTTCCAGACAATACTGATATTAGTAAGGGAAAAAAAAACAGAACAAACAAAAAAGCAGACAGCAAGATTTTGAACATGAGAAACCTGAAACGAATGCAGAATGGTTCCATCCAGCAGATACGTGAGTGATGATGGAGCTTGACAATGCTTCCACAGACTTTGGCTGAAGGCTTTGAGCCAATTCTCCATGACCTAACTCACCTGAGCTACCCCTTCCCCATGTCATCACTTTTCCACCTGCATCAGTTCAATCAATTGGTGATTCACAAAGGGTAATCAACCAAAGAAAGAAAGAAGTGGTTTTAATCGGAATCACGCATTAATGGAGTCTTCAAGTGGATTACCGGAGATTAGAGCAACGACGTGGGCGCCGCCACAGGAGAGGAGAGAGATTGGGCCGATGGAGGAAAAAGAACGAGGAAGTAGTTGAGGGAGGTATTCATCTTGAAGCCTTCCTGTTCCCAGTTGACCTTCTGTTCCTGCTCCCCAACTCCACACTTCTTCTTCTTCTTCTTCCCCTGTTTTCACTTTTCTGTTTTCTTCCATGGTTCAGTTTGCGTCTCTTCTCTCTCTCTCATAGATTGTTTGATTTAAAACAAACATGTCTGTTCAAATCTTTAACCAGGTTAAATATCAAATTTATATTTTAAATTTATTTATTATCTTTAAAATATGTTTTTTTTTTTATTTAGAAAAAAATAATTATATTAACTTTTTTCCATGTCAAATTATATTATTATACCAGAAACCCAAAAACTTTGTCTTCCTTTTCTCACGGAGTGTTTGAAATTTGAATTATTAAGCAATTTGTATTGAAAATACTAAATTTATAAATATAACTTTTCAATTATAACAGAATTCAATATTTTTTCTAATGATATAATTTATTATTTTTAATTAATTTAAACTTATAAATAAAATATTTGTAATATGTTATTTTATTTTTTTAAAAATATTTAATATATATATATTTTAATATTAAAATTAACAAAACTATTTAACTTAATTAATTATATTGAAAATTAAATTAATTTATAATATTATTATTTAATAAAAAATAATTATATTATGTTTTAAAAATATTATTAATTTTAATATTAAAGAAGAAAAATATAATAAAAGAAATTTAAAATCAGAGATATGAATCTAAAAATAAGTTAAATATTTAATTAAATAAATAAAAAAATTAATCCTTACAAATATGTGGGATAGTTGAAGATAAGAGAGAAATAAATAGGAAAGAATGTGTCATTTATTTATTTATTATAAATAATTAATTATCATTAAATTAAATAAAGAGTTATAAATAAAATTTAATTTAAAAATTATAAAAAACAATTGAAGTTAAATAATAAATATTTACAAATATTAAAATTTTAATTAAAATCAATCAACAATTAAACAATTTCATTAAAAATTATTCAAGTTCTACAATAAAGAACTAACAAACCAATAAAGTGATGTCGAAATAACTTCTTCTCAAAATTCTAAAAATAAAATTTTCTTTGACATGTGAGTTAGTAAGTAAAACTAGAAAAAATTATGTCAATCTTTAAAGAATTATTTATAAATATAGTCAAAAATATCAAGAAATACATATAAGATAGGTGTAAAATTTGATCAATAAATGATAGATAAATTAAAAAAAGCACTTTGTACTTTGAAATAAGGAAAGAGATGAACTCTAACATGATTCCAGGGATAGGGCATCCCCATTCTAAGTTTTAACAATAAAAAAATATCATTTTTAACTTAAGTTTTTTTCTTTCTTTGTTTTTTAAAATTATTAAGATATAATTATGATTATTGTAAAATTAAACTAGGTAACTTATTGATGTGAAAATCATATATGAGTTTTATTATTCAGATTATATAATTATGAGACTATAAATTTCGATTGAAACTAAACAAAATACTATAACAGAAACAAAATAAAACACCCAAATTTAAGTGTCTAATAGACTTAGATGATACAAAAGTGTTCCCATATGTTTTACATATATTATTTTGTAATTTAGTTTGGCGACATTAATTAATTTCTTAAAAAAAAATGAAAATAATAAAAATAGCTAGTTAGGGTCCTAAGCTGCTGTTGTTACTTGTGGCTAAGTCCTGGAAAAACCCTCAGATAAACGGGAACAATGGAATCCTCATCTTTATCGCCGGCGCCGTCGTCCTCTATCCATCTTGCTCTGGCAGCCCTATTCGGAGCCTCCGTCATGGCTGTCTCCGCCTTTTTCCTCCACAAGCGTACCGTTGATCAAGTCCTCGATCGACTTGTCAAAATCCGCCACCAGCGCCGTTCGGTTGCTAACCGTCATTCTCTTATTCCCAAGGACGATAATGGAGAATGTGAAAATTTTGGATCTGGAAGGGGGACTGATATTGACAAGGAGGATAGCATGCGGCGTGATGATTATGCTGGCTCATTGGATGAGGAGGTGCTTGATTCTTATAAAGTTTCGCCTTCATTGCCAAATGTGAATACTGATCAATCTATTCAAATGAACAATCAAGAAGCCTCATTTTCTATGGATAATCTCGACGTGATTGCTTCTGGCTTGCCTCCACTTCAAATGACTCGAAAAGATGGTTGATACCTTTCACTACTAAGTTTATTTTAATTTGCATGGAAAACGAATAATGTTAACTGCACATTCTACGTTCTTCTTGATTCTCACACTTTGTCTACAAATTAGTCGAATCAGTCAAGCTTGAATGAGCTCAAATCGTTTGCAAATTCCTCGACTCATCTGATCAACTTCAACTGTTACAAGAGCTTAGTCCCTTCATCATCTTATGACAATTAGCCAATCAACCTTAGTTTTTTTTATGCTAATAATCAACCTTAGTTCATTACTGGAAGTTATCGCATGTTAGAATGTCATATTTGACAGTAACGATTATTCACTTCTAAAAGAAAAGACCATAGTTCTATTGAGAATTTTCACTTGTTTCATTTCACAGTGTTTATTCAATGTTAGATCATTGAAAATGGGGTCAAACTTGGTTATGCTTTCAATTGAATAATGAGTGGCCTGGATCATTTGCCGCCCTAGTTCTAGTCCTTCAAAGAAAACAATGAACTTACATGTCTACTGCTTCTGCGCCCCTTTTCTCTGCTACCTTACATGATTAAAAACTTGGTGTAACTCGCTGCATAGATTTGATTATTAGCAGCGCATGTTTAAAAATAAATGATATTTGTCTTTGTGGATTGTTGAAATATGTGGAGAAAATACATGAATGATGAATCTACTTGATTGTTTGGTCCTTTTTCTGGCAAGTCAAAATGGCCCTCACCTATTTATTTTCATTTGGCATGTTAGTTTTTAATTACCATTCATATTTCTTCAGGAAACGTCCAACATGTTAGTTCTGGTTCTCAGATTCGGGTGGGATCTGTTGGTAGGTTGATGACACCTAAATCCTCAGGTGGCTTTGCAATTGGAAGTACTGGAGATTCTGATGATGAAGGAACAGAGGTTATGACTGGTGAAGATGTCAGCTTCATGCTTGATGATACGGATTTAACTGAATATAATATAGGGGTATACACAACTATATTTTTCTCTAATAATTCACTTAAATATGAAATTTATGCTGTTAAATTAGGCAATCATAAAACTCATAGAATTGTAGATATTATTCAGTAATATGCTGTTGTCTCCTTTGATGGATTTGCAGGAAAATGTAAACATTGACGATACTTCTGTTTCCATTGAAGTTGACAACACCAACTATTTTCTAGATCAGACTGTTGGACAGGTTGCAAATGAGAAAAGTCATATGGTTCAACATAGCAAGGTGAATCCAGCTTCAACACTCATTGAGGGGAATGATCCTACTTGTGCCACCACTATGTCACCGCTAATGGTCTCTATACCTGGTATGTTATCTGGTCTATGTGATAAAATGCTTACTCCTACTTCATCTTGCTGCTTTGATACTTTCTTGCATTTACCCTTCTTTAAGTAATTACTCAAAACATTACCATAATGATGTTGCGTGCAACTGGGCTCAAAATTTCAATGTGTTGAAGACTTTGAGCTCTATGTAAAGTGATTTCCAAATGGTTGGATGTTAAGACTCATGGATATGTCCTCCAATTTCAATTATTTCCACTAACTTGTTTAGGTTCTCCACTTTGTCTAAAATAAATCATGACAGAGTCAAGGAACAAAGAAGAGGATGACGTATGGAAGATGATTCGTGAATGTCTGGATTTGCGCGAGACCTATGTTTATAGGGAACAAGTTGCTCCATGGTTGAAAGAAGATATTGACAAATCACATTCATCAGAGACAACCGATCCCCTTGTTTTTGTCCCTGTTGAAAAGACTTCCGTGAGTTGCTCCATGTTGTCAAAACTCGTTTGCATGAATTTATTTATTTATTTTCATACTGCCTTTCAAGAAAACTGGGGACCAAAGAAATCATTTCATCTATTGTTACTTTCACCCTGATGAGATTCCTTTTGACTTACAAGCAGCACTACTTCAGGATGGAAGATGGTGTTTTTCGTATTTATGCCAGTGAAAATGGTTAGTTTTGCAACATACACTATGATCTGAAGAAAATTGTCCATTTCATTCCATCTTTTGAATGGTATATGAGGCTTCCTTCTTTATTTGTCCTTACCCTTTTCTGTTGTGGTGGTTGTTTGAACTCTCAGATACCGTAGATCTTTACCCTGTTGCAAGTTCAACAACCTTTTTCACCGATATGCATTATCTCCTTAAAGTGATGTCCATTGGAAACATTCGAACAGCTTGTCATCATCGACTACGTTTTCTAGAGGAGGTAAAAGTCTTTGCACTTTGGGAACCCTTCTTTATTGTTGTGAAATGTGAACTCATACTTAAAGTTCCATTTCCCCATGCAGAAGTTTCGCCTCCATCTATTGGTTAATGCGGACAGGGAGTTTCTAGCTCAGAAAAGTGCACCACACCGTGACTTTTACAATATCAGAAAGGTTGATACCCATGTTCATCATTCAGCTTGCATGAACCAAAAACATCTATTGCGTTTCATCAAGTCAAAACTAAGAAAAGAACCAGATGAGGTAACTAGCTAAGTAGTTCTTTTATTACTTGCCTATAGTCTGCTTCTAAAATGTTTGATAATGAATTTGCATTTTCTTGGGTTTTATTTTTAGGATAACACTTTAAGTTATTGAAATCAAGGATCTTGTCTTCTACATGTGATTCCTTATTGCAGGTTGTAATCTTCCGTGATGGAATATATTTTACACTAAAGGAAGTTTTTGAGAGTCTGCAATTAACTGGGTTCGTGTTACTAATTTCTTGTCATGATGAGAAAAAGTTCTCTCTCTCACAAACAATTCACACACATTTTGATATTAATGTTGCAGCTATGATCTTAATGTTGATTTATTGGACGTACATGCCGATAAGAGTACTTTCCATAGATTTGATAAATTCAATCTCAAGTACAACCCTTGTGGGCAGAGCAGACTTAGAGAGATATTTATGAAGCAGGACAATCTCATTCAAGGTATGGAAAGAACAAAAAAGAAACTGTAATGATTTAGAAACTTGACACACTGAACAACGGATTGGTGTGGTATATTTATATGAGGCTAGGATTGTCTAGCTTGAGCCTTGTTTGGATTGGGTTATTTAAATAACCCACCATCTTTTCATCCATCATCTCATAAATCACATCATCAAATCATCAACCAAAATACCAAGTACCCTCCATTTAAAAAAATGCATTATATATTTATACCTTTTAAGTCTTTTTACCCAAATAACCACTTTTCCATAACCCAAACCCAACAAGGTAGAGTAACCCCCTTGCTTATTCAAATAAGCCATAACCGAACAAGGCCTGATATTCTAGAAAACTGCTTTCTGGCACATATGTTTGTAATCAGCTGTTTTCACAGCTCCTCTGTTCATGTGTCATCAAATTTGGTGTGGTTCATTGAAATTTTTGTTGTACTTGGCTGGAGTTTGTTTTCTGACAATTTATTTATCATGGATATAAATATGGTGTTCATAGTTACTTTTTAATGCATTTATTTTCTCTCTAAATCATGATTATTGACATGACCAATTATTGTTGCTTTATGCTCATCTTACTTCTACTTCCACCTATTTGGTGTCACTTTTTGCTTGCCTTCTGTTGGTAGATTATATTTGCAGATAATGTCTTCATGAATAAAAGGCCATGGGTGGCCCACAAAAATCCTACAGTTGTGGCTTGATGCGCATTAGAGCGGCATAGTTTAGCCTATCAATTTAGATAGCAAAAGAACAACCTTTATCTGCAGTAGATATAGCCAGTTTATCATATTCGCTAGAAGGCTACACCTGTGTCATCCTCCAGTTATTTCAAGTTTCCCTTTTTCTCATGTCTTCATGATGGTTGGGAAGAATTACAAGAAAATAAAAACTTACATAAAGAAAAAGAAAGGCTTAATAATTTTTGGACAATTACTAAACTTTGGCTCATTTTTACATTTTATTTAAAAATGTAGCAGTATAACTGCAGAGTTCAATTTTTCAGGCCGTTTTCTGGCAGAAGTGACAAAGCAGGTTTTGTTGGACCTTGAAGCAAGCAAATATCAGGTCTGAGTCTATATCTTTTTATTTTCATTTTTGTGTGCAATCAATCGAGTTGAAACTCTCAAAGGCTGATCTATATGTGTCCTTTATTTTGCATTGTCATGGTTAATACCAGTGGGCCATTGAAAGTTTTGTGTTTGCCTTAGTTGTCCTTTCTCGATTTGGTACAATGATGCTTCTACGAAAGTGGAGAGAAAATACTAAAATTCTACCATTTATTGTTTTCAAAGTCCACCTAGATGCCACAGATTAAAAAAAAACTAAAGAGATTTGCTCTTGGATCAATCTTTGGGGCGGAACAATTTCAACTAAAAGCCATTGGTACTTGCTTTTAAAAAAATAAATGTTTGACATCATAGTCAGCGGACCTTGTGTAAGTTTTTCATTATATATGGTACAGAAAGACATGATTGAATTATAATGTAAAATCGAGCTGGCTAATACCTGAAACTATTAATGAACCTTGTTGCATTTCATGACTTATGAGGGAAAAGTTCATCAGTGCCCTAACTATGTAGCTGGTCATTCCTGTTATGCTTTGATTTTCAGCTGGCAGAGTATAGAATCTCCATATATGGGAGGAAGGAAAGTGAATGGGATCAGCTGGCAAGTTGGTTTGTGAACAATGAACTTTACAGTGCGAATGCAGTCTGGTTAATCCAGGTAACTCAATGAGCTGGTTCTTTTTATGATAGATATACTATTATTAAGTGCAGAAGCTATTATATATATGAACCACCTTTTATATAAATGCGGATCTCGTTTGCATTATCTAGCAGTAGCGAGGTGTGTACCAATTCTGAGGATATACTCCATATTTTCTTTTTCAGCTTTTTACATGAAGTTATATGTCAACAGGTTAATGTTTCCTTCACAGATTATTTTGTTGTCTTCTAATATAAGAATGATTTCAAATCCAAAAATGTTATTATTAAAGGATATTTCTGCAGGCTCAAAAAGAAAAAAGAATGGAGAAATCCATTAATATTGTTTTGCTCTACATTTGACTTCACTTTCCTATCTTTGTTTTTGATCTTTGATTTGGCTTGCAGCTGCCTCGATTGTACAATGTGTACAAAGGCATGGGAACAGTCACATCATTCCAGAATATTTTGGACAATGTATTCCTTCCCCTTTTTGAAGTCACAGTTGATCCAAATACCCATCCACAACTGCATGTCTTCTTGATGCAGGTTCATCACATATCTATTATTGCTTTTTTGGTCTGTGAAATATTTTCTATCTAATCGATCATAACCACATTCCACGAAATGGGAACTAATAAAAAGACTTACGATCCCATAGAAACACATTATGAGTTCTTGTAGAAAAAAAAAGATTTGTTGAGATGGAAAAAGGATATCGAATTTCTACCAAGATAAGTAGAAGTTCTAACCAGTAAGAGATGCCATTAAGCCTTAAAAAAATGATAAAAGTCCAGCATAAACTTTTAATTCTGTAAGCAACACAAAATAGGATTTTTGAATTTGATTAGGATGAAATGATTTGTCTTGAGTTTAGTTCTCAACTCCTCTTCTGACTAATCAAGTAGTTCTGGTGCCTAGAGAGGTTTATTGATTAATGTTTGCTTTGAGGGTAATTCATTAAACTGTGTATTGATTTATTGAACTATGTAGTGATAAATAAGGGGAAAACAAAAGAATTAGAAGAGATACTTGAATGATAACACATAACCTTCAGCTTTTCCATAGAACATATATATGCTTGATTTCATATCTGTACAGTTACATACCTTATGATTTCTCTCTTTTGCTAATATGCAAGAACACATGTAAAATGATAAAAAAAAGTTGTCAATTGAGATTCTTACATATGGAAGTTTAATGTGGTAATGCATGCGACACAGGTTGTTGGTTTTGACTTAGTTGACGATGAAAGTAAACCGGAAAGACGTCCAACCAAGCACATGCCAAAGCCAGCTGAATGGACAAACGAATTCAATCCTGCATACTCTTACTATGCTTATTATATCTATGCAAATTTGTACACTCTAAATAAGGTTGGTACTTCCCAGGAAAATTGATATCGAAATGGATGTCATTGATGTCTTTATAAAACTTCCAACCAATCCAATTGGCCTAAAAGAGGGAATAAACTATAATTTTCTTAAAAAAATAAGGTTCTCCCACATCCCCATACTCCAAAGAAGAGTGTATATTAAAAAAAAACAATTCACATTTGTTGAAATGAGTGATTCATCATATTTTTCCTTTTCTTTCCTCAGCTTCGTGATGCTAAAGGATTGAACACTATAAGATTGCGGCCTCACTGTGGAGAGGTTATTTTCTTGGTTCCTTGCATTTTATTTCCCTCGACTTTTATGTAAGGTTTGGTTTATATTTAACTGTTCATGCAATTTGGCAGGCAGGTGATGTGGACCATTTAGCTGCTGCTTTCCTCCTTTCCCATAACATATCTCATGGTATCAATTTGAGGAAAACCCCTGTGCTGCAATACTTGTACTACCTTGCTCAGGTTCGTAGCTAAACCAGGTGGCGATGTTCTATTCCCTCTGTTTCCTCCATACTTGGTGTCTTCATTTGCATGTTTCCTAAGAATGTCCAGTAATTGAACTTGTTTTTATTTTTTCCAGATTGGCCTGGCCATGTCTCCTCTGAGCAATAATTCTCTTTTTCTGGACTATCACCGCAATCCATTTCCAATGTTCTTCCAGAGAGGATTAAATGTTTCACTTTCAACAGACGATCCACTGCAAATCCATTTAACAAAAGAGCCGCTTGTTGAAGAATATAGTGTTGCAGCAAAGGTGGTCTGCTTATCCTTTTTTGTATGACTTATTCATTTTAACAAACATGTCTCAGGATTATTATTATTATTATTATTATTATTATTATTATTATTATTGTATTTCAGGTATGGAAGCTCACATCCTGTGACCTTTGTGAGATTGCGAGAAATTCTGTCTATCAATCAGGATTCACTCACGCTGATAAGGTTAATTTTTTTTTCTTCTATTAGTCTGCCTGTTGCTAGCAAAACATTGGTTGCGGTGTCTTATGTTTGTTCATCTTTCACATGCAATTGGGGGTTGTACGTGATGGACAATTAGAGCTTCATAGTTTTCTTAGTCTCATTGTCTAATGACTCCATTTTTTGTCTGAATTGGAAACTTAGGCCTTTTTTGATGAAGGGCTAATCATCATCAATCACTTCATCAGCTAAAATAATCTCACTTTACTTTTATAACATTTTAAAATACTAAATACAAAAGATATTTTAGTCGCTTAACCCAAATAATCTACTTCTCATCAAACAATTTTACTTTTCTTCCAAAAAATTCGGTTTATTTACAAAAAAAAAAAAAAACTACATCAAACAAGCTCTGAATCTACACATTGCCAAAATTTTGGGTATGCAGTAGCAAGCTTTAAGATATTCATTAATTTATCTGCATAATTTTTTTGCTGATTCCTTTGTTGTTTAGGCACATTGGCTAGGTAATCAGTGTCACAAGAGGGGCCCTGAAGGGAATGACATTCATAAGACAAACGTCCCAGACATGAGAATTCGTTTCCGACATGAGGTAAGTCTTAATTTGAAATAATTGTAACAAGATTATTAAAAAAACATGATCCTTTGCCTTGACTCATCAATTACACGCCTCCTAACAATTCTTGGGTTTTTTCTCAGACATGGAGAGATGAAATGCAGTATATCTGTTCTGGTGAAGCGCAACTTCAAGAAGAAATAGAATTCTGATGAAAATATTTCACAGTCAAAATCATAGCCGCCATGATATCACCAACACTAATGTGCAATTACCATATGATTCAGTTTATCATCCATAGCCAGTCATTTAAAGAGAAAATCCCCAAATCCTCGGATCGGTATAAATGGTTAGCAGAATCAAATGTTCAAGTACGAGACTAACATCTCCTTGGTTCGAATGGATTGTATAGCCTCAATATCCCTCCACATAAAAAGAAATGGAAGTACAGAGTTTTTAACACTTCTATTCACATACATTTGACTAATTTTAATATTTAGCAGTCTTTGAATGGAGGTATTATTAGCCTGGATTTTAACATTATGCTTGATGGCAGGCTAGGACAATCTCAGTGGTTATTACCAAATGGTTTTCATTTCAAAAGAATTACACTATTCTAGCCTTTTAAGTAATAAGTTGTTTTAAAAAATAAATAAATTTATTTTATCATTATATATTAATATACATTATGTTTTTTTACACACAAAAAAAATCTCCTAATCTTAGTTTTTCTTTTATTATTTGAATGTTTGAGATTTCATGAACATTGTGAAGCAAGTTTTATAGTACACTCTTCCACTTAAAAATTTATATTTTATGCATTATTTGAATACTTTTATTTATTTATTTATTATTTGAATGTATGGGATTAAAATAAAAGAAAGAACTTTCACTTTAATCATTTTTTTAATTAGACCTCTATTTTTTTTAAGTAGACT
Organism: Impatiens glandulifera; assembly: GCF_907164915.1. Taxonomy (NCBI): domain Eukaryota; kingdom Viridiplantae; phylum Streptophyta; class Magnoliopsida; order Ericales; family Balsaminaceae; genus Impatiens; species Impatiens glandulifera. Next base: position 67,463,121 of record NC_061863.1, read on the forward strand.
ATTATTATATTTTTCTATAATATAGTTTTAATATAAACAAAATTGTATATTGTTATTAAAAAAAATTTAATCATATATTTACAAATGATTTAAATTTAAATTATTTTAACTTTTAAATATTATTTTATTTAATATTATAAATTATTAATAAACAGTTCTTCAAATAAAATCAAGAAAATTAATACATTACTTATTGAGTTTAAATTTATTTTATTAATTAGTTTTTTATTTATTTTTGTATTTGATTAATTTTTTCAACTATTTTTTTTATTATTTAGGTTTTTAGTTATATAAATAATTTAAACTATAATTTAAACACTTGCTTTATACTTTCTTTAAAGTTCAATAAACAACAAAATGTAATTGAAAATGGGCCATTATTAATATATATACACACAAATATATTATAAAAAAATATTATATTAATATAGATAAATTATATAATTTTTCAAATTATTTGTAGTTTATTTTATGTAATTTATTAGTAAAAAATATTATACTAATATATGTAAAATTATAATTGTAACTATTATTATATTAATTTGTAAAAGAATATTATATTAATATATGTAAAATATGTCATTTTTAAAATTATTTGTCGTTTATGTAATTTTTTAAAATTATTTCTACTTTATATTAATATATTACTTTTTTACTAATAAATTACATATGTAAAATTATATAATTTATAAATTATTTGTCGCTTATGTTATTTTTAAAATTATTTGTCGTTTATTTATATAATTTACTAGCAAAAAAAATAATATAAAAAAATAATATATTAATACATGTCAAATTATATAATTTTTAAAATTATTTATCGTGTCATCTTTAAAATGATTGGTAGTTTATGTAATTTATTTGTGAAAAAGTAATATATTGATACATATAAAATTATATAATTTTTAAAATTATTTGTCGTTTTATGTAATTTTTAAAATTATTTGTCGCTTATATAATTTTTTTAATTTCAAATATATATATAATTTCTTTTATATATTAGTTTTTTTATATTAACAGTTTAATTAATTTCAAAATATATATATTTGCTTTGAAATATATAATTTTTAGTTGAGTTCAAATAATGTGCAACTAATTCATTTTTCAAAATATTATAGTAAATTTAAATAATTTTTAATAAAAATATTATATTTATATTAAAAAATAAAAAATAAATAAAAATATGAACCAATATTAAAGATAAACATGAATATATATTAAAGAAAAAAAAGTAGCAGAAGAAGATTTAATTTTGGTATATTATAGATAACCCTAAATTGAGAGAATAAAAAACAATAAATAAAAGTAAAGGGTTTTGCTTTTCCCACCTGTTTTTGTTATGTTTTGAAGGCAGAAGAAGAAGGATATATCCAATCAAACCCTTCCCCTTCTGCAAAACCCCTCAAAACCCTTTCACAACCCTTTCACTTTTCTTTCTCTCTCAGGTACATCGCCGTCTAGTGGCGGCATCACATCTCTGATCAATCGGACCGAACCTAAACCTCTTTCAAATGGAGTCCACCGACGCTTCTGATGGTCCCGTCATCAACTTCGTTAACAAGCGAATCCGAGGTCTGCGAAAGAAGCTCAACCGCATCCTCCAAATCGAGGAATCCATAGATCAAGGGAAACCCATCAACCGAGAGCAAGAAGAGCTCATCCGTTCCAAACCCTCCATCACAGCTTCAATCGACGAGCTCGAGAAACTTCGACAGCCTCTATCCGCCGCTGTTGCTGAAGAAGTTGCTCTTGCTATCAAGCGCCATCAGGTTTCTTCTCTCGATACCGATCCAATAGATGCTAAGGAAAAAGACAAAGAACATGAAGAGAAAACTGCGGAGTCTCAGCAGAAGGATAGAGAAAACCTCACGCTGGAGGATATTCTTAATCTGCTCTATTTTGGTGCAATGTTTGATGTCAAAAGTCAGAACGATTTCACTTCCATGATGTTCACTCAGATGCATGAGAGAGGTAGCTGTCTGACCTATGACTACGTTACTGACGATGAATCTGCTGATCTGCTTGTCGAGAAAGATTTGGACTTGATTTCCAAATTGAGTGGTTTGTTGATATCAAGACCTGTAGACTCAAGTCTCTCCCACAAGAACGCTTTGCAGCATTGCGTAGAGCACGCCAAACTCTGGCTTGCTAACTCCGATCAGCCGATCGATTCTTTTCCAAGCATCACTTGTATGTTTTTTTGTGTTTGTTTTTGTTTCTGATAGCTGATAAATCACATATCTGGTATCTATTAGCTCCCTTTCTTTGTTTGTAATTCAATTTAATATTTGCTAGATGCTGGATTGAGAGCTAAGTTGAACAAGATTATGGCATCGGACTACTTCACCACTACCCCAAAGATGAAACCAACTGCTGAGATGGCTGCTGATGCAGCTGCCAATTTTGGGTCGTATCAGGTTGCTGTACCAGTCCAAGTGGGAATTCAGGATCAAGTAAGCATTACTTTCACATCCCCCATTCCATTGTACTATAATAGATATCAGTTTCAGTGGGGGTATTCACTTTAAAACAGATTGCAGTAATATTTTAGTTTAAACTTGCCTTGTTGATAATATAAGATGACATTCCTCTAATTGACTTCGCACTAGTTATTATTGATTGTGTTCACATGTTATTACTTAGGATGGTGTTGCTCCAAATGTTCAAGGTCAAGGAAATCAAGCATACGGTGATGAATCAGGCATAACTGAAGAATCTCAAAAGGTAGCATCTCATGCTTGTTTAAGAGTCTTGAACTAAGAAGCTGATGTATTAGGTCCACTGAAAACACTTGTGCTAGTTAGCCTTAAGGAAGAAAAACCACCATGGTCTCCAAAACGAAAAAGAAGAATCATGTTAATAAAACATTCATTAAATAATGTTTGCAGGTGGAGGTGAAAGAAGTGAGATTACAAACAGAAGTAGAAGGGAAAAATGAGGGAGAATCAAATGAGGAGGAGCAGCAGCAACAGTATGGCAATAGGAGAGGCCACTATAACCAGAACCAAAGAGGTGGTCGAGTTGGTGGGGTGCGTAGGGGTGGTGGTGGCTATGGACGTGGAAGTGGTAGAGGAGGAGGAGGCGGTCCTTACCAGAATGGTGGTCGAAGCCAATTCTACGATCAGCCAGGAAACAACAACTACTACCCAAGAAACCACTACAATAACAACAATAATAATAGTAGGCCAAGAGGTGGAGGAGGAAGAACATCATACAATAATAATAACCATGGAGCAGGAAATCAAACCAGGTATGTGCAAGAAGAAGCATGATATGACAGACTGTTTTAATTTAGCATTAGCATTTTCTTCTTCTTCTTCTTCTTACTCCTGCTGCTGCTACTTCTAGTTTTTTTTTTAATTTAATTTTGAATTGGATGGTGGTGAATGTTTCTTCTTTTTGATTGAGGTTTAGATTGAATTGGATTTTGGAATAGCAAGACCACAACCCAAACTCTCATCTTCTTTGGCAACTTAAGCCACTAAATGAACATTGTTTCAACAATTAATTATTGGTCTATGGGATTTTAGTTTATTCATGCTGTCACAGTTTTTATAATATTTTTTCCATGTGTGAATTGGATCCTCAGTTTTGGAATAGATGTTATTCGAACTTACCAACTCTATTTATTTATCTATCTATCTATGTTTTTTTAGATAAACTTTGGGAAAGTAAGTCATAAACTCCTTTTCCAACAAAAAAGAACATGCATATGCCCTATAATTTATGCTAACATGTTGTGGAAATGTCAAGATTTGTATGAGTTTGCAATTGATTTGAATTTGTACAAGAGCAATTATTTGATACAAATACTTTATTATAAAAACAATTTTACTAAAATTGGAAAGACTATCCTAATTGACATTAAAGTTTTTTCAGTTCTAGCTGTTATGCATACATGCTAACTATTTAGCTTTAGTTGCATGCAGGGAAGAATGTGAATTAGGAAAATCATTGGGTCTAATTAAAATCATATTATTTTTAAAATGAGATAAACAACTATTATATGTTTTAAAATTTTATAAAAATAAAATATTAAAGTTTTAAGCTTATAAATAAAAAATTGTTTCTTGATTTTCCGATGATTACAGCTACCATTACCTGATTTTGATCAAAATTTGGATTAATTAATAATTTATGCAACCCAATCTGTATATCTGACCTGAGTATATAGTTGTATCCACATGAAATGACTGAAAAACAAACATTTAATGGTTTTATTATCCTTAAATATTAGGTTAAATAAATATGATTGAATCATTAAAATAATACATATATTTTCATTTTTACCGTTAATAATAAGATGATAGTTAATATTTTCATAATTTATCAAATGTTTTTAAACCTATTTTTTAATGATATTTGTAAGTTTATAATTTGAGGAAAAAATATTCCTTTAGAACAACTGTATGTGAAGTTTTTATCTGCTTAAGTTTAAATAATGGATTTTAGGAGTATAAATATATATTTTTTTTCTTCTTTTTTCAGTTTTGTATAAATATTTATTTGTATTTATAAATTTATAAATAAAAAAAGTAAATGTGTTTAACCTGATATTGATTGATAAGTGATACAAATCTTGACTAAGATACCAAACATCATATTTTATCGTACAATGAATGAAATTTAAAATAAAGTTAAAAAAATATAAGACATTTATTAATATATTTAAAATGTATTGTTTTTTATGACTTAAAAAATAATGATAAACTAATTGTCTTACAAAAATTATTTTATTTTTTTTTCACTTTTGGTGAATGTAACTAATAATAAATTATATTTATTATAATAAAAAATTTAAAGGTTGTGCAATTTGGGTCTAACACTTAATTGTTTGTGGATCTACCGGGATTCTTACCCGACCGATCTGTCTGTCATTTCTTGACTCTAAAAACTCTAATTTCTAGATGATACTTGTTCTCTTAATTCATATTACTGTTTATTTTTTTGGAGTAGAATCGTAATAAAGATTTTTTTTATTCTTTCAGTTATGACTTTCTACACAAAAAGTTATTCATCTTTTACAATTATTAATAACTTGTTCAAACTATTTTAAAAAAATATCAATTTTACAACATATTCATGAAAAGTAGAATATTTAGTTTAGTTTATTTACTGGACGAAACATTTTACAAGTTATTTGAATAATTTTGAGATTTGAACTTAAGTTGTTTACATCAAACAAGGCTCGAATTTTGTATTGTGAACTCGTGACATAGGAAACTCAAAATATTTTAACCTGCATTAGTCATGAGATTCAAGACTCTAGATAAAATTAGAGCATAGAACTCAAAAGTGGCAGTTGTACTGATGTTAAATACTATCTTTCTCCCAAATAATCAAATTAGTGTAATATTATTTTCCCTTTCTTAATTAATTGATTAAATTTGTAAAAAATAATTTTTTTTTTCCAAATTTTCCCAACTAATTTCACACATTACACATCTTTTAAGATATTTTGATCGCATCCCATAGTTTAGATGGCGTATATCTTACAAAAAAAAAAAAAAATTAATCAATTTAAAACAAAAATACGTCTAAATTAGTAGAACATTCATAAAATTATGTCGTTTCGAAGTTTGATGAAAAATAAATAATAAATTTATACTTTTTCAAATTTTTTCAAAATTTTCTTTAGATCACAAATTTCTTTCAAGACAATTTAAAATACACATATTTTGAAAAAAAATACTTCATTTCAATAACATTCAAAATTTTTATAAATATTATTTTAGTTGCAGATGTGACAAATTAATTAGAAAATAAAAAAATAATACGTTAGACGAATATCTAACATATTATTTTGTCAATTGGAAAAAAGTTTGATCGACTAAATTTATGATAATTCAAACTCTATATTGCACAATTTAAAGTTTGAATCTTATTTGATAAAAAATTACTTAAATTTAAACTTTAAATAATAATTAACCCAATATTTTTTTTAATAAGAATGTGAAATGCTTACAAACATTTAATGATTTTATTATCAGGAATATTAAAGTTTAATAAATACTACTGAATTATTAAAAAAAACATGTATTTGATTTTTACAGTTAATAGTAAAATGGTAATTAATATTTTCATAATTTATCAATTTCTCTTCAAATGTTTTACGGTTAAGAAATTGTAAATACCTATTTTTTAAATGATATTTTTTAACTTTATAATTAAGTAAAAAAATTTCCTTCAGAACTGTCTAAAGTTTTTATATGCTCAAGTTTAATTAAATAATGAATTTTAAGTGTATACACTTTTTCAACTAGTTTTGTACAAATATTTATTTATATTTTATATTTATAAATTTGAAAATAAAAAGATAATTTTTAATTTTATTTTAACTTAATAGGATAAAAATCTGTGTAAGAGACTAAAAGATACATAACATGCTTTTATGCCCTAAGTGAAATTAAAATAAAGTTAAGAATATTCTTAATTTTATTTAAAATATATTATTTTGTATGGCTTAAAAAATAATGATTTAACGTATTTATTGTTACTTTTTTGAGAAATGTAACTAATAATACGTTATATTTATTTTATTTTAATAAAAGATTTTTAGAAAAAAAAGTTAATTGAAGACCATGCCTAGGCCCGTGGGTCTCTCTGGTCAACGGCGGAGCACATTGAACCAGGGTAAAATATTATATATATATATATATATATATATATATATATTTAACATATATATATATATTTAACATATACAGTCTTGTCCAATTGGCTTTTCAGCTAAATGTTATATATCAAACTTGCCTCACCTTTTTTATTTTATTTTATTAAAATAATTATTACACAAAATCAAGTGATCAAACCCTTTTTTTTATATATATATATATATATATATATATATATATATATATATATATATATATATATATAATAATAGTATTTATAAAACTACATTTATATAATAATTATGAGAACTCAATAATTATTGTTTTTATTAATTTAAATATAATTAATAATATAAATATTTAAAAAGGATAAAATATAAATATTAAAATAATAATTTATATAAATATAAGGTTAAAATAATTTTTTATATTTCTTAATTTTAAACTATTTCAAAAATTTATAAAAAAAAAAATAAAAATTAATATTAATAAACAAGAAAAGTTAAGTTGATTTGGTTCAGTAATTAAATAAATATTCTATAATCGTAATTTTGAGTGTCTATTCACTTGATAACATGTATTTACCACAATTTTGTTTTTTTTATTCTTATTTATATTTTTTGTTTACTTTTATCTAAATTCACACAAAAATTAAGCTGAAATTCATTAATTAGATTTGCATATTTTTATTTATTTATTTATATAGTTAGTTATTTATTTAAAACTTAATTAATTTAACTTCTCATGTTATTTAATATATATTTTTTTAAATCGAGTATTCTTATATTTTATTAGGTTTCGTATATTTATTTTATTTTAGTAAAGGTATTTTTGGAACTGTTTAATTAATATGTTTACTTATTACTCATATTAGTGTAATACATAGGGGATGAAAAAATTACCAATATTAAAGGTATATCGAAAATATCGTACCGCAATATATCAAAAATATCAATTTTTAAGGTATATCGAAAAAAGGTAAGGTATGATACCATATCGAAATTATTGGTACGATAAATATACGAGATTTTTAAAATTTTGTTATATCGAGATATACCGAAATACCGAAATAGTATTTATAAGTTAAAATATATATATATATATATATATATATAATACTTGTAAGGAAATAATTAAATATATTTCATATTAATTTAATTATAGAAATATAATTTTTAAATAATATTAAAATATAATTATACTGAAATATTATTTAATATATGCAATCTCTACCTTATGAATGAGATTGATTTTTTTAAAATTAATATGAAAGATATAATATCGAAGGTACAAAAATTAAGGTATACTAAAATCAAGGTAAGATAAATGTATGAATTTTTTATATACCGAAATTAAGGTAAATTAAAGTATACCAAAATCAAGGTAGGATAAATGTATTCATTTTTTGCATGCCGAAATTTTGAGTAATGTATAAGGTATAGATAAAACACTAAAGTATACCGTACCGATCCACTCCTAGTAATACCTATAAAATTTTCAGCCCAGTAAAAATATAAATCCTGGATTAGCCCTTGTCTCTGGTTGTGAGCTAAGGTGTAGATGCATTGCCCTGATCTAAGTAAAGGCAAGAATACCTAGAAAACATTATATGCACGATTCATCTTGTTTTGTTTTTACTTCATAATACCTAGAAAACATTATATGCATGAAATCTTGTTTTGTTTTTTTACTTGATAATACCAGAAAACACTCCCCCAATTGCCTGAATTGTTAGTAAGATGATGAAGAAGAATATGCAGCCGGAAAAAGGTTCAAGAAGAACAAGTGACATGGGTCTCATGATCAAAATATGGACTTCAAATCTCTCATGAAAGATGTTGAGTTATTGGGTAAAATTTTTTTCCTTTATAAAAAATAACTTCCTTTTCTTCAATGCTTCAAATTGCTCATCTTCATCTTCAGCTTCCTCTTCCTCACATATGACATGGAAACAGAACAAGGATCAGGAGAATAGGAAAGTTATAGCTCTTGGTGGAAAGGTGAAAAAATATCCCTCATTTCTATTCTACTTTATTATTATTATTATTGTTTAGTCTTCTTAAGACTTCTCTTATTATTATTATTATTGCAGCCTGCCAAGCAACACAGGTTGCCACTTAGTATTGCAAGAGTAGCAATGAAGAAACACAAGGAAAGAGATCAGAAAATGCAACTAGAGGTTGCTTAACTTATTACCCTGCACACTTTGTTTCTGGATATGAAAATTCGGACCCAGATGATAAATTTTGTTATTTATTTTCTTGCCACAGAATCTAATACTTGGACGATTTGGAGCAATAATGGGTCTAGAAAAGTTCAAGATAAGCGCAAGTCTGGGGGAGACAAAATTCTGACACAAGGTTATTTCAAGAAGGGTATTCTGGACGTGAAGCACATGTTAAACCAACATACTGTTCCAAGAGAAAATGACCAAAACCCAGGTCCACTCAGGAAAGGAAAGACAAACAACAATGCCAATAATAATAATAAGAACAAAGGCAAGAAAAAGCACCACTAATGTCTAGTAATTTACCAACATAGAAAGTTTTGAGACAAACCTATAATGCCCTTTTTCATAATATGTCAGATTAATTACATCAAGTTTTTTTTTATGTTGTTTTTGATGCACTTCTTGGCATCATAGTTGTGGAGAGTGTATAGTTTTGTTATGATTTTTTTAATTCAAAATTTAATTATTTAAAGTTTTTTTCATAGTCAGTTAAAGATATTTATAACTTGATATAAACAATGTTTGTATTTAATAGAAATTAGTTATATTACAGTATAAAATATAATAGATACATACACATACAGAGAGTTTGAAACCCTACCTTCCAAGCAAGCAGTCAATGGATTTGAACACTTGAAGAAGGAGGTAAATACAATACATAACTTCCTTGACCTTCCCAACTTTGGCTACTTTCTGAAGAATGCATTCTCCAAATAATTGGCCTTCTCCCTTGCAGCATCAGCCTCTTGTCTGCATCCAAGCATCTCATAGCCTCTTTCCTGATTTCAAAAAAAAAAAAAAAATCAAATTTCTGATTTTGAAATCAGATTCTGTTTTCAATTTGAGTTTGACATATAATAATAATAATACCAGCAAGCGCCACGAGAATGGAACATTTTCCCTCGGTTTCATTCGCTTCTTAATGGCTTCAGTTGCTGCAGAGTGTAAGCCAGTGTTAAAGAAATCCTAATAAGTTGAGTGTAATAGGCATTAGTGCTTTTGTTTTTACCTATAGAAGCCTGACCAGTATTCAACATTAAAAAGTACCAAACTTCATTGAATACATCAACTTGTTCATCAGATGCCCCTATAATCTACCAGAAAACATAAATTTCAATATCAAACAAACTCTTGTTTCTATATCCTGATCCAGACGAGAAACAATCAATAAATTTCATCATTTCTGTATATTTGTATATACAGAAAGAAAACAAAATGTTTACAATTGTACCTTATAATTGATGGCATCAAAATCTGGCCCCAACAAATTCGCCGCCTGCCTGTAATTACCTTTTCCATACTCAAAGACAGCTTCTGCAAGCTGATAACACACAAACGAGGGGAGGTGAAATTTAAAGAAGAAAACTCATACAATAACACAAAAATAAGGCAGGCAGAGCATTGCAACACACCAGCAATCCACTTTGCATTCTCTCTTTCTTCTTCTTACTCATCCTAGAAATTCTATTATACATAAAAGAAACAGAGTAAAATTTATTTTCATGTAAAAAAACATAAAGAATTGCACTTCAAAAAGAATTCACTGACTTCGATCTCAAACCACTTAGCAAATCCTCTGCTTTACTCAATTCTCCACTACAGCCCAAAGCCCATAATATCAACACATCCAAATGCCACTCCAGAAACCAGCAAGACTGTAGTGTTTTTAGACCAATATTATTCATAGGGAATGGTATTAAAATAAAAGGAATATGAGTATCAAGCCAGGGGGAGAAGGGGTCTCACTTGATCGGTTACACAACCTGCTAAAATTTTCAGACGGTCCCCAAACAAATCGATTTTACCTCGCAGTTCTACTCGTAGAAGCAAACCAAGGGCATTGAGATAGACCTACAAGCATAATTTTGTTTATTTTTATTAAAACAAACTACTCAAAGATGTATTCAAGGTAAAAAGATCGCTAAGGTAACCATATACCTCGGCTTTCATAGCATCATTTCTTTCCAATTCTTTCCAGATATAACGATCGTATATCTCTCTCACATCCCTTATCGGCGAATGTCCTTCAAGGTGACAAAGGGCTACATGCCACCAATTATGGGTATACCTGAAAAAACATATATATAAAATATAGAAGATTTTTGTTGATTGTTACTCAAGTTACAATTCAGCACATACATACATGAAAGACGACAAGGAATTCCATGAGTGAGAGCATTCCTCCATAAACTTCACAGCTTCTTCAAAACGACACTTATGCTGAAGGACATGGCATAGCTAGGAAAATGGAAGTCTTCAGATATTAGGAAACAGTTTTACATCAAGAACAACTAAAGAAATTGATTGAATTCCACTTACAGCATGCTGCGACCAACAGTCATCTTTGTTGATATCGAATCCCTTTATTGCAGCTTTCTCTGCTTCTTCCATTCTGCCAAGCTCTAGTAAAGGAAAGGCAAGCATGCCATAAATGTAATTCTCTTGTTGATTTTCAAGCAGAACCTGTTGGAAGGTTAAAGTGATTGATGTCATACTTTGTCAATGGGTTTAATTGTGATTCAGAATCATCACCTGTTGGACAAGATCCAAAGAGAGATCAGGTCGACCCATGTAAAAGCAGATTATTTGAACCCTTTTTAGGGATATAAGATCTTTGGGGAAATCCTTTATGAACTGCAAAAGAAACATAGTGAACAAAAAAGAGATTTCAGGCTGAAAGAGTGGCTTTAATCAAATTGGATCAAGTTAGGGTTAAATTCAATCAAGCAGAAAACTTGATTTTGATCACTCAGTATAAACAACTTAAAAAAGGATGATAATAAAATATCAACCAATAAACGAGTCATTTAGGGATTTTTACTCAACATATTTGGTAACCTAATCAGATTTAAAAGGATAAGCTTTTAGATGTTTCCGACCTTTAAGTGTAAGGCAACAGCAGTATCATCATCTCTGTCGTCAGAAATCAAGTAAATGATGGTATCGTAGACAGCTTTCTCATATGCAGTGGCTTCTACCTGTTACAAACACAGTACATAACTAGAGCTGAAAAAAAATTAAGGGAAAGAAGTTTATACCAATTGGGATTTAGCAGCTTTAAGATGTGATGAAGTAAGAGATGGATTAGAGGAGCAGAGGAAATGAGCTGACAAAATGTTAGCCAAAACGCAGTTCGGATCATGTCTTGAGGCTTCAAGTATAACTGACCGATCTCTACCGTAGCTTAGAACCTTAAAAAAGATGATAACAATGATTTATTGTTTACAGTAAGAAATCATCCAAAAAGCAAAAGGGAAAAAGACAGAACCTGAAGATAGTATGAATTGATAGTATCGATACAAGCATCGGAAGAAGTGTTTACTTCGTATCCCCATTTATCCAGCTTCAATCCTCCCATCTAATTCTTTCTTTCTCTCTCTCAAATGAAGAGGTGCTATAGTAGGTGGAACCGAAAGAGATAGTTTTCGGTCGCTTTATGATTATGATTTGAAAGGATATGATTTACAAATGGATCAAGCTGTAACATTTGTTGTCCTTTTCCATGCTAATAAGGCCTTGTTTGTTTTGGTAATAACATATATACAAACAAAATACACTATATCTTTTCCAATTTCTCATATTTTTGTTTCTCTTTTTGTTGTTTGGGTTATTTAATCATTTTCAAATAATCCATCAAGGCCTTATAAGAGTATACTGAATTATTTAGATGAGTTGACTAAAATATTATAAAAAAACAGTAAAAATATATTTAATTAATAATATAATTGAAGATGTAATGAATGATTAGATAGTAAATAATCTCAAATAACATTATAATATATTATCAAATAACCCAAAGTGATGAATCATGTCTCTAATCCTTTTTTTCCTTACAATTTGAACAACATAATCTATTTGCAAAAAGCCAACCAAAATGATCATTCTTCCTTGTTGATGTCACAAATAAACAACAGGCAGGATTTGAAACATACAAAAGCTTGTTGTGTTCAATCCCCAAGGCTTTGTTTAGAAAGCCGGTTGTTGTGGATGGCCCCGAATTCCCATTTCTAGTCTTGGTCCGAGTTTACGACTGCAAAACACAAAGTTAAAATCATCAACTAACATTATTCCTCGTGTTGCTTCCCACCCTATCCATAAGAAGAACGCTTGGAAACTCAACTACTGGTAAATCAACAGAGATATGGTCTTAACGTAAATCAAAGGTTGTAGACTAGCTCTGTCTATTGGAGCTTCAAAACATCCAACATAAATAACATCAAGTGAGAAACAATAACTTAAGAGAGTCGTACCGCACAGTTAATGCATTTTGCTTTGAATAATATTGGCATGAAGATGATCAAGTAAAACAGCTGAATAGCATAAGCACAAGTATAAGATGCTGCTACTGTTTGCTTTTGCCTGAATATTGGAAAAAAGAAAGAACAGGAAAACAACATTACAAGAAGGTTGCGCATACATTTACAAACTAACAATATTCCGAGAAACATCCAATTAATCAATTGACCGCCAAAAATGATGAAGGAAAAAACATACCACTTAAAGGTTGGAAAGACAAGCATGTCAGATGCCACATTAGCTGAATAACTCCGACTGGAAAACCAATCATCATCATGAATCTCAACAGCCCATTAGAGCAGATATCATTTGGAAACACTTTTTTCGATTTGAATAAACTTCTTAAACATTATCTCATATGAATCCACATCCGTGTGAGATGTCGGACAAAAAAATAGTGTTTCCAAATAGGCTGGTTAATCTATAAATTCTCCTTGTTATTGCTTTTAGCGAGTAGACATTTCTCTATTGCTTCATCACAAATCTCAAGTGTAATATCCATGTTCCCTTCATTATAATGCCAATCAGCAAATACATGATAGAACTCCGTGTCTGCAACCAATCCTTCTCTTCTCATCTCTTCAAAGATCTGCACGGATTCTGAAAATTTCTTCCTCTTGACAAAGCCTTTGATTAGAGCATTATAGGAAGCAACTGTCAATTTAAATCTCTTCTCAATCATTTCTCTGTGTAAAAACCATGCCTCTTTCATATTCCTAGCTTTACAATGACCTTTTATAAGTATGTTATATGTATTTCCATCAGGCATCACTCGTTCCGAACACATTCTCTTGAAAACTTGAGTTGCCATTCGCATATCATTCCTAATGCAGTAATGCTTCATGAGAGAATTATATGTAATGACATTCGGTTTTATACCCTTACTTATCATCCACTCTATTAGCTTCTCGCCGTCTTCAATCGTTCCTGACATGCAAAACCAATTCATTAGCACGTTAAATGTAACTACTGTGGGTTGAAGCTCTCTATGCAACATTTCACTAAGAAGCTCTTGAGCTTTACTCATCTCTCCAGATTTACAATAAGCATCTATCAGAGTCGTGTAAGTAATACAATCTGGATTACAACCAGCCATGTACATGTCTTTCATCAGCTTCGTGGCTTGCACGATGTTCCCCATTTTACAAAGACCGTTCACAAGTGAGTTGTAGGTGCAAATATTAGGCTCTAGGCCCTTTTCACTCATCTCCTGAAGTAGTTCGTTAGCTGTTTCAACTTCTCCATTTTTACAAAGCCCGTCAGCAAGTGCGGTGTATGTTACAACATTTGGGGTCAAACCCGACTGAACCATCTTATTATGAACCAAAAATGCCTTTTTCATGTCTCCTTCTTTACAATAGCCATTTATTAGCGTGGTGTATGTAACTTCATCGGGTTGAATCCCTTTGTCGAGCAATTCGCCAAATAGTTCCTCTGCTTTCGACATCTTTCCAGCTTGGCATAGTCCATGAATAACAACACTATAGGTTATTAAATCTGGAGTAATGTTGTGATTCTGCATTTCATGAACTAGATTAAATGCATCTGAAACATTCCCAATTTTGCAGAAGCCGTCGATTAGAGTAGTAAAGATCACACAATCGGGATGAATTCCAAGTCTCAACATCTCCTTAAACAACATGTAAGCATCGGAAACCTCACCACTCTTACATAAAAGAGAAATTATGCTATCAAATGTGAAATGATTTGGCTTCAATCCTTTCATTTGCATTTCCTCAAGGAGCTTTAGCACTACTTGTAGTTGTCCATCACGACAATACCCATCAATTATGGTGCTATAACTTATAACGTCAGGTGCACAACATCTGAACTCCATTTGCAGAAGTAGGTTATGAGCTTCCTTAATTTTCCCTAATCGAGAGAGTAAGTGAATCACAATGTTATATGATGCAGTGTTCCAACAAATGCCTGCTTCAGCAGCAAGCTCTCTGAAAACTCTTAAAGCTATCTCACTCCCATTGGATCTCTTTGACAGATGGGAAATTAACAAGTTGCATGAATCGACTGATATAACGACGCCATAATTCAAGACCTTGTCAAAAAGTTTTCTGGCTTCGTCAAGATTGCCAACCTCAACAAGAACTTGGAAGAAAACATCGAAGACATATGATGAATTGTATCCCCAATCTTTATGTGTGTAGATAAGCTTATCAAGAAATTGTGCAAAGGAGAGAGTAACATCTAGATTAGGTTTTGTCCAAAAATCGTGAATGATCTTGCGGACCATCTTGCCATCTTTTGCAGTGGCGGCAATATGAATGACAATGCAATTGGCTTCTAAAGACGGGTCTCGTCGCATGCATGCCCAATCAAAAAAATTCAAAACTAGCTCGTATTCATTTCTTATGTTCATGAGGACCCAAATGAGATGATCTGACCGGAATTTTGATTCATAAGGTCTTAAGATACGCCTTAAAGGCTCAGAGCGCCGCTGTCTAATGGTGGAGGCTATCTGATAGACAAGTTCCGAATCTTTTATGGTGGGTTTTTTTGGAGAATATTCAGGGAAAGGCCTAAAATTTGTAGGATCCAATAAAGATAGTTTATGAATCATGCAGTTTCTAGGAAAAACTAATGGGAGACGGCCTAGAAAAGAAGTCAAGTGAGACTGGTAAAATAAATCACTTTTGGAATATATGATATGCCTAAACATCTCTACATAAGAAACTTATGAAGGAAATTAACAGGAGTTGAAGATTTATCATGTATTGACAATTCCCCATTTAGAAAAGCCATATACTGCTTCAACGGTCACTCACCTGCACAACAAAAAATTGTAGTATTGTTAAGGTATATGCTGTAACTACATACCTCAAGCATTCAATTATCCAAAACACACGTAGCAGTTCATTCAATTTCTTCTGGAATTTTGACAGCAAGCATGCAAAAAAATACATCCATTTAATCATCTATGTAGTTCTAAACATTCATCATTGAGCACATATAAGCATCTAGCAAAATGTTTGTATTAGTTAAGAGGGATTAAGAACTTACATGGAGTTGAGAAGAGGAAGACAACACTGAAAAAGAGGGTTAATTTTCTTGGTTGCCGCTAATTGCTTCAGAATATATTAGGAAGAACAGGGGTCTCATTTTTTATGAAGAGTCCTTTCACCGTTAGTAAAAAAAAATGGGACCTTTGACCGTTAGTAAGCTTCAGATGGATGAAAGTCACATGAGGTTCTAGAACCCCTTTTGTCCCCAAACTCCTCCCTGCCGCCTGTCTTGAAGTTAGAACTTTGTCAGGATGAAGTCGGCGGGAGAGGGAAAGAAAGAAAGAAAGAAAGAAAAGGTTCTACCAATGAAGGAAGAGCCCTCCGGGAGATTCAAGCAATGGCTATATCTGCGAGAGAACAAAGAAGAGCCTCCGGGAGAGGTGAATTCGGGCTTCGCCGACTCCTCTCTTCTTCTCCTCTAGGTCTGCAGCGGCGCGCGGGTCAAGAGTGGGTGGATCGGGTAACCAGTCGGTCGGGGCAATCCGCAATAATGGAAGGGTTAGGCTCTCTAACAGTTTAAAATTTCAATGCTTTTCACAATTCATTTTATGTTTGATTTATTAAACTTTGGTCGTATTGAAATTAGAGCGGTAAAGGAATAATTTGAACTGGAATGAGTTTATATTTTCGAGCTTGAGTCGGCTCGACTCGATTATTTACTTACAAGTTTGATTTGACTCGAAAACTTGAATTAAAATTAAATGTTTAAATATTTGTATAAAAAAAATATTTATTTTTAAAATTATTTTTAATATTAAAATAAATAATAAAATATATTTATTATTATGCTCGAAAAAAATCAAAAAGACATCGAATAAGTATTATATAAGATCGAGTTCGATTCAAATATTAAACGAAATGATTCGAGTTTGACTGAAATAGGTCAAAATCAAACTCAAGTGAAACTTTAAATGAGCGACCCACACAAATAGACTCATAGTTTGGGATCAACAAAACTACATATTTTATCTTCTTTTTTTTTTTTAATTTAACCTCGTCATAGCTCATAAGTAATGTTAAACCGAATTTAAAAAAAATAAAAATAAAAAAATAAAGTGAAAATTGAAAAATTGTTTAGTTTTAACCTTACAAAAAAATAAATAAATAAGAATTAAATATTATATTGATTTCATTTGAAAATGTTTGTGTATAATTTCTCATCCAAATATTATTAGGTTAAACATAAAAAATCATAAATTTATAAAATTTGACTCTTAAAATATATATATATCAAACCATATTCATCACCATTTCACTCAAACAAAAAAATATTGTCTCTTAAAATTATTATTTTCCTTAATAAGTTCCAAATTAAGCATCTTGATATAAAAGGATCATGAAAATTCATATCAAGGAATTCAAAAACAAATATGAAAACTGATGCACAGATGCAAAATAACAATGATAAAACGAATTTCAGTAGATATTTGAATAAGGAGTTTGGAACAAAATCATTTTTTTACTTCATTTTTTTTCCACCCACCTAGTATTATTGGGTTATTGTCATTCAAAGTCTCTCATTGTTTGATATTTTCTTTGGGTATTTTGCTGTTTGTCTTTTTGCCATTTATTTTATGTTATTTTGTTTAAACCATTTTTTCAATTTTCTTTTGTGCCTCTTTCTTAAATAACTGTCTTAGAAAAAAAAAAGGGAAGAATGTTAATTTTATTTATAAAGTTGGATAATTTTATTTATAAAGTTGGATGAAGGTGTCAAATTTATTTATTAACTTGTAAAATTTTATTTATGTATACAAACTTGTTAAAAATTGTCAAATTTATTGAATTTAACAGAAATCGTTAACGGTGTTAAAATTCTTTCCAACTGTTCATGCCATGTCATATCCACGTTATTATATAAATATATTAACTTTATAATCAAATCATTGTTTTCAAACGGACCTTATATCTTTAAATAGAAATAAAAATAATATCTTTGTAATTCTTTTCTCATCTTCGTCTCCCTTACCAAACTGTTCCACCTCTCTTCTATTTCATTCAATCTATCCACATAAAGATCCTTATAATATTTTTAGTACAGATCTACAGCCTCTCCCATTTCATTTAACAAATATTCTTCTAATACATTTTTCACCATTCTCATCCCACTTGACACCTAGAGTCCATCTACTTAGAGAGAGAGAAAAAGAAAGAAGATTGCTTGACTGAAGAACAAAAAGAAATAATACAAATTGAATCATTCAGTTAGTTCATTCTCACTAAACCCATTTTCATTCTTCAAACACCCATTAATGAAGAGATTGAAAAGCTATTATCTTCATCTCAAGCATCCACAAACACAAACGATGGTACGAAAATGGATCTTCTCAATATCAATAGCATCAATACTCTCTCTTTCTACTCTTTCTCACAACCCTAACTTCCCCAGACGGTACGCCACTTCTTCCAATCTATCGTTCATCACTTTCCTCTTCCGTTTTCGTCAAATCGAAGCTACGTTCAATTCCAATTTCATCGCTTCCTCCGCCGCCGAGATTTGCATACGTGATGAGAAAATGTTGAAACGAACACTGTTAAATTAAATGAGTGAGAGAGGTTGTAAATCAGTACTCAAAATATTAGAAGGATCTTTATGCAGATAGATTTAGATTGAATGTAATGGAAGAGGGGTGAAACCTGTTTGGTGAGGGAGGAAGAAGATGAGAGGAAGAATTACAGAGATATTATTTTTATTTTTATTTAAAGATATAAGGTCTGTTTGAAAAAATGATTTGATTATAAAGTTAATATATTTATATAATGACGTGGATATGACATGGCAGGAACAGGTGGAAATTTTTTTAACACCGTTAATGATTTCTGTTAAATTCAATAAATTTAACACTTTTTGACAAGTTTGTATACATAAATAAAATTTTACAAGTTAATAAACAAATTTGACACTTTCATCCAACTTTATAAATAAAATTGACATTCTTCCTAAAAAAAAAAAAAAAAAAAAAATGGAACTTCTCGAGCCCTTCTTCTGAAATGGAATTTATACCCATAAAAAGGTGATGCCATTGCCATTGCCATGCAAATGAGGCAAGTTGGTATCTCTGTATAATAAAAACCATTCATCTCTCTAAAGAAGGAAGACAGACAGAGAAAAGAATGAAGATCAAACTCTTCTTAGTTTCTCTCTTTACTGTCTTTTGCTCGTCTTCCTCACAGACTTGCCAAAGAAACTGTGGCAACCAGTTAATCAAGTACCCATTCGGTACCAGCCAAGGCTGCGGCGACCACCGCTTCCAGAAATACGTGACCTGCAACAGCGAAAACCAGCTCATTTTCACAACCCACACTGGCTGTTATCCAATCACCTACATCGATTACACCAACCAACTTATCTACATCTCCGATCCTTCCATGTCAACTTGTTCTTGCTCTCAGCCCAGCAAAGGTTTCAGCCTGGATTGGAACGCGCCGTTTACCTTTCACGATGATAACGCCTTTGCCCTTCTTGATTGCACCATTAACGGAGGAAATAACTCTCTGTCTTCTCTATGTGATCCAAACGGAGCCGCCATTTGCAGTCTTCTGTATTCATGTCAAGCAATCAGCAGGATAGACATGGCAATCTCTACTTGCTGTTTATATGCACCGGTGGATCTTGGGCCGTCTTTTGAGATGGATTTGGGGAAGTTACAGTGCGGGTCGTATTCAGGGATTTATGGGTATACTTTGGATGCACCGGAGAGCTGGAAATATGGGATTGTGTTGAAGTATAAATTTAATTTCAATAATGAATACCCTATACTCTGTTCTGACTGTGAGAGAAGCAATGGAATTTGTGGATACTTTGGTTCTGGTTCGGGTTCAAGTAGTTCGTTTATCTGTTATTGCCCCGGTGGACTGAATTCATCAACGGATTGCTTATTTCGAGCTACATGGAGCCATGGCTTAAGAAAACTTCCATGGCAGCCTGGTAAGTAAGATCATATTATTAGTGTTTATTTATTTATTTAATAATCTTTATCTTCTTTCTGTATGTTTGTGCAGTGATATGGTTGATCTATTGGATGGTTTCTTTTCATCTTCTTTTGCGGTGAATGAGAGATAGATTCGGGTCGGGCTAAAGGGTGTTGAAGGAATCAAATAAAAGCAAATGGGTTGGGTTAATTGGATTCCGCCATCACCATGGAAGCTTGTATTTTCTTCTTCTTCTAAATAATCATGCTAATGAATCTTTACACCATTGTTTTGTTACGAGAACTCGATGAATTAGATGTTGTAATTGTGGACTGGCCATTATGATATGAAGCTAATCAATAATGGAATATGTTCCCTTCCCTCTTTTAGTTAATTAAGCTATTCCACTCAGAAAGAATATGATCACTTTAATGATTCCTTCTTTATCTCAACTTCACTATCCACCATTTCCATAGAGGATGAACTAAATAAAGCTTCAAGCCCACCCACAATTCTGAAAGATGGAATATATCTTCTTATAGAGGTTTTCTTCTGGTTCTAGAGTTCAAAAGATCAGCTTTAATGGAAAAAGGAAAGATATATATATATAGAGAGAGAGAAATGAGTCAACTTGTGGGTAGGAACTAGGAAGGATTACAGTGATCCATTAATTTATGTTTTAAGATCTATTTGACTTTTTCAAAAAATCTTTAGAGTTATATAAAAACCGGATATTGTTAAATGTTGATAAACAAGTAAGCTGAAATTATGAGAAGAAGAAGAAGATTTCCATATGATTCAAATTGGAGACGGCTGGTCTGGTCTTTGACGGGCTTTTAATAAAAGTCCAGAACAAGAGGACTAAATATTGAATAATTGTAATCTTGACATCGTCCAACTTTGCGTACAATTCAAAGCAGCGAGTAAAGGCTAAAAAAAACCAGACCACTTATTTAACAAGACCAGATCAATTGACGCAATTTATACGTAGTTGAACAACAAAGTTGACGCCGCCCTTTAAACCAAAAATCTTCAAACTTCCATTTCAGACAGTGGATTCGACTGTCCTAAGTTCCTAATCACAGCGAAGGAGGAATCATCGAGATAATAAGGATCAAGGATTGATTCCCTGCCGTTGTTTTGTCTGTGAACTTAGATTGCATGTTTGGTCCAGTCCGGTCCGACGATCGAACGAACGAAATAGATAGAACATGAAGAAGGGATGGAAAGCGATGACGGGTTCAAGGTCGAAGTTCGGAGGGCGAAGTGGAGAATCCGAGGATGGCGGTGATCGGCCTTTAGTTGACCGCCACCCATCTCGAACAGTTACACTAGGTCGTGTCCAGCCTCAGGCGCCAGGTCACCGAACCATCTACTGTAATGATCGGGAAGCTAATGCCATTGTTAGATTCAAGGTCAGCACGCTTTAACTTATCATATCCATTGATTTATCTTTTATTTTTGGAAGTATGTTCAACTTGCTGGGTCATGTTCATGTCTGCGTTCTGACAGTAGTTCATGGTCTTGATGCAAATCGAAGCTAGGCTGCCAAGTGTAGTAGATTAAGTAAAAAAAACATGTTTACAGTATCAGATTCTAGTATGATTGTCGCATTTCCCTTATAGCTGGAAAACTCGGATTTGGGGTCTATTTTTTGTGCTTTTATTCATTAAAACAAAGAGAAAACCTCATCCGGGCCTACTATGTCCACATCTCTATTATATCTTCTAATAGTTTGCTGTAAGTTCTAAAAAGGGGGAGATTCGTCATCCTATCTGAACCACTATCAATTGATCTCAGAACTTTACTAGTTCAGGGGACCTGTAGTTTTTTCTCTTTTGATATGTCCAGGGGCCAATGGGCCATCCTCTCTTTGATTTGTCTTTACATTTCATCTAGAAGGCCTTTAGTTAGTGGATTTCAGAGCCTAGTTTTCAGTAGGGGTATTTGTGAGTTGATTTTAGTATAACCTTTAGTTAGTAGATTTCATGGTTTCTGAACTTTGCTTGATGATATAACGTTTGTTTTGAGATGTTCCAATCACTAGTGGTTATTGATATTCTTCTTCGGTTGTATTGATGAAAACATCGTCTAGAGAAGGAAAGAACAAAAGGCATGTTTGGCTTTGAAATTTTGAAGATGCAAAAAACAACATAGGCATTCTTGGGTTGCTTTTAGTATGATGGAAATAGTAGAACATAAATAGATTTGTTGGACTTGTATTTGTGGAGCGATCAACTTGTGCTCGAGACTGAAAACTAGGCTATGATACCATGAAGAAATTTAGAAAGTGTTAGTATTTGATTTTTATGGGAAAGAAATTCATAATATGGAATGAGCTAAACGTGTCCAGTAAAACAGTGTAAGAAACCATTTTTGCAATTGAAACCATCATTTGAAATAAAATAATAGCTATGAGATCAAGATAATATCCACATTTTTTTATGACTCAGTAACACAAGTCATCAATATAGGATAAATCCTCTATTGAAGCATAAGCCATCAACTAACAATAAGTCTTGCGCATAACCAACATATGCGTCACTAAAGCACAAATAGTCCATTATCAAAGAAACAAGTACAAAATCATGTCCATGACAAAAAAAACACTTCAATCATTTTAGTCATTTGAAGACATTAATGTCTTAGTCAATAGACCATTTAGTCATTCCTAATCATTTATCATCATGATCCATTATAGACACCCTTGGTTTCATAGTTGCAAATTTCAAATTTGGCTCATTTTCCTTTTATTGTTACATTTTGCAGTTTATGTTCATCCATCATCTCGACATGCTTATATTTATATGAAAAGTAGTTTGATAAAAATCTATTGCCTTTTTCAGGGGAATTCTATATCAACTACCAAGTACAATATTCTCACATTTTTTCCAAAGGGATTGTTTGAACAGGTGAATTAGTTTTTTTTTCACCCTTTAACAATCTGATATCATTTTACTTACTTTTGCAGTGAAAACCTAATATCTCCATTGTTGAAATGTGCTTCTGATAGACTTGGTTTGAATAATATGTGAAATTGCTCTTCATTAAACATCTTATATAACTAAAACTGTTGGACGTCGTTTGGAAGCTGGTGACAGATTTTGCCACTTCTATTGCTTTTACTTTTATTCTCATGTAAGCTCATTTTAAAATCTGATATTATTAAAGAGAAGGTAAACCTTTTTTGGAGGAAGTTTGGGGAAAATGTAATGAACAAAGGCAGACGATGCTGAAGTCTTGGCATCCTCTTCTTATATATGAATGTTTTCAAATATAATAATAATTATTATTATTTTATTCCCATGTTCGACATCTTATAGAAAAGAAAAATGCTTGACAAAAATAGAAAAAAAAGTGAAGAACTATGATGCTTGAGCTTTTCACATTATTGTACTGGTATTCAGTTAAGTCTTACACATTACACGGCTTTAATGAAATATACATGTGTTTTTGGCATGCATAAGCTCTTGTTGATGTGGATATGCAGTGCAGCTTTGTTCTTTACTGACATGGGTTTATTTGAGCATCCAGATGCTGGTTTAGAGGTTTCCTAATATATATAATAAGTTGTTTTTGAAGGAAAAACATTGACTCCAATACTGCTGACATAATAGAAATCTTGGGGAACTTCAATTGCCATCTCTTTGTCAGTGCTCCCTTTATCTTTCTGAACATAGTTTGTTTCTGTGTTCGTGCTGACAGTTCAGGCGGGTGGCTAACCTATACTTTCTTACGATTTCCATTTTGTCCTTCACACCAGTCAGGTATGTTGCTGATGGAAGATAAGTAATATGGTTATTTCTTTCTTTCTTTCTTTCATGTTTCAGCATAACTTCATGAGAATATTGCATGTACAGAATTAATATAGTTCTATCAAATTATGTATGTATCAGACAACATTTAAATACTCTCATCTGGTAATCTTTGCAATTTTATGACTATATGTGCTCAGTGCTCACTATCCATCTGTATTTTTGTTAATATTTGCTTATAATGGCTTCACATGCTTTCTAATAGCCTTCAATTAAATTCTTATAAAAAAAAAAATATGATGTTGCTTCTGTATTCTGTGAACTTTCTCTTGCATGTTTGCAATTACGATATGAAGAGTTCATCTTAAAATCATTATTAACAGCTTCATTTTCTCGGGGTGTATTTACTAACTGAACACTTCTGTATCATGCAGTCCCGTGTCTCCAATAACTAATATTGTGCCTCTCAGTATGGTACTCTTCGCCTCTCTTCTTAAGGAGGCCTGGGAGGACTGGGTGAGTATGCTTGCTAATTTATCTTTGGCTTTCAGTTTTCATTCTTGTTTACTTTTTATGGAAAGAACAAATTGCCCTTTCTAAAATTATTATGGAAAAAGCTAAAACAACAAAGCCACAACATTTTTGCGTGTTTTACAAGCCAAGAGCACCAAAAACAAGCCTTTTCATACGAAAAGCTCGAAACTATAATTCAAATAAACAAATCATTTAAAACAAGGCTTAGTGGTTAAAGCAAAACTGGTCACTCCTCATACGGAACAAGTTCGGAGATAACCAGTCTCCTAGTTAATTCTCGACTTCGTCCTAAAACTCCTGGTTATGCAAGGTTGTTGATTTGTGACTGCGACCTTGTTCTTGTCTTTATGAAGAACTAGTTTTATGCAAGTACTTTGTGATATTGTTCTTAAAATAATTAAAAAGTCATAATCTAGTACCACATACATTAGTTGAAATGAATAATTATTAGTGAATTAATTAATTTAATGCTAAAATATATTCTGCAATAAAAACTTTTATATTAGATTTGATCACATAATAATCAAATAACTGAATAAGTTTATACATATTTTTGTCTTAATAAGATATTTTTTTAAGTTAAAGCTTGCATAATAATAATAATTTCGCGGAGATTTCTTTTATTTTCTTTTAAAGAATGCAACTTTTCATTAATAATGTCGCGAAGATTGCGATTGCAAGAATAGAAGCATTTAAATATTTTTTTTACTAAACATATAAATATTAAACTTTATTATATCAACTTATCACATATATTATCAATTAAGGTGATTATTCATTTCCAAAAAAACAAATGCGAACATAAATAATTATGCCATAAAAACTAAAAAGTATGCAAGAGATTATCACTTTTATTCAGTTAGAGTAAACGATATAATATCATTATTTCAAACTCATCAACTATAAAAAAATATCATTAATGTTTAAAGGTGTATATTGGCTCTGCTATAAAAGGCATTACCCATGCAAGATTTTTTTTTATTTATTAAAT
Organism: Impatiens glandulifera; assembly: GCF_907164915.1. NCBI lineage: Eukaryota > Viridiplantae > Streptophyta > Magnoliopsida > Ericales > Balsaminaceae > Impatiens > Impatiens glandulifera. The sequence continues at coordinate 67,488,470 of NC_061863.1, forward strand.
CACTTCCAGAGGTTATCAAACTTCTTGTATAGTAAATAAACTCTATAATTTATATTCTATCAATGCTTAGATTTGTTTGTTCTACTTATATTTTAAGAATAAAAATTGTAGCTTTTACTAACATCTTCTATTCATTATCCCTCAAATTTTCATAGGCTTCAAAACTCATAAAAGGTTATATTCATCTTTTCAAAACCTCTGTAATGTTTTGTTATTTGACTTTAATAATATGTAACAGATTCTTTTAAGCAAAATTATATGAAGACATTAATAGGCCTCTTAAATATGTAAATACCCCGTTGTATTCAATCACCTTCTTTTCCATTTGTATACCTCAAATTTTCATGTTTCAAAACTCTCAGAAATTTATATTCATATTTTCAAAATTTCAAGACTTTTTGTTATTCAACTTTTCATTAAATGTAATAGATTAGGTTATGCATACATCAAAATATCCAAATCGATTTTATTTTATTATGGTGTTGCAGAAACGATTTCTGAATGACAAAACTATAAACAACACTCCTATAGAGGTGTTGATTGGTCAGGAATGGCAGAATACTACTTGGAAAGATCTTCAGGTTGGAGACGTGGTGAAAGTAAGTATTTGTAGAATGAGGTATCCGTATTATATTGCTACCAGCGATCACTATTTGTTGTTATTTTTAACATTCCTTTCATGTGGATGACTGGTCTACAATTTATTTGAGTAGCTTCTACGTGTTCTGTGTTCCTTTTATTTTTTTCAAGAAAATTCCATGTGTTCCTTATTTTAATTTATATCTTTGTTCAAAGAAACACAATTATACATATGTTTAAGTGTCTCTCCTTGTTCCTTTGTAGCCTTCTTATAATGCTTTTCTATTTTAATTTTTTTATGCCGAAGTTTTGTTGCCTTTTCTTACTGCTACATGATTTATTTCTCTATCCCCATTTAACTGATGTTGCTATACGTGAATATCCATTAAATTTGAGTTTACCTTATGGGGAAGTTATTCGTGGTTTCACTTTCATTTGTTGGGAAAAAAGGGGGAATAACAAACCACTGTTTCATTTCGTTTGCTTCATACCAGTCCAAGCAGTTAACAATTTCAAGATATTGAACTAATCTCTTGGTCTTTCCTTTCCTGGCAAAATCTGGTATTCTTTTTGATTTGTCCATATGTAAATAGATTGTAGACTGTTCCTATCCATCACAAGAAGTATTAACAGTTGGTTCCAAAATGTTGACAAAATTCATATATGCTTGTTCCATGGGTGTACAACATACTTCTAGAAATACTAATCTTGAAAGCCTATACAGGAAATAACAAAAACTTGCTTTATATAGTTCTTGACTAAGATTTTCTGGTGGAAATCATGGATTTCACTAGGTTCTTTCAATGTTGTGCTACATTTGTTCCTTTATTTATATGGAATGAACGATTGTGTCTGCAGATTAAACAAGACGGGTTCTTTCCTGCAGACCTGCTTTTCCTTGCTAGTACAAATGCTGATGGTGTCTGCTATATAGAGGTTTGCATTCACTTCTATCCAATTTATCTGTTCAGATAAGGTTTTTTCAGTTTCTTTTTCTTCACCTAATTCCTTCATTTTGCTTCCTTTGACAGACTGCAAATTTGGATGGTGAAACGAATTTAAAAATCAGAAAGGCTTTGGAAAAGACTTGGGATTTTGTTAGTCCTGAGAAAGCCTCAGAATTCAAAGGTTATTTTCGTCTGCTTGAAATTGTTGATCTGTTAACAATTCCTTTTCCGGGGTGATTTGTTCAAGATGTTGAACACCAAAGTTTGATTTTGGAAATCATCTGTTCTTTTATTAGTGTCGTACTTGCAGTGTTTCAAGATGTCACCTAGTCTTAGCTATACGATGGTCTTTCCATAAATTTTGTTTTTTGAGAAAAAAATGGTCTTAGATAGGGAAATGACTCTTTTCCAGCGTAGGGAAATATTATGGCTAGGATACGTTCTCTATTGACCAATGTCCTACAGGATGGGTATCAAACAAACAAAGGTGTTGAGTGTTGACTTTATTGTTCTAGGCTATGATGATTAAGTGCTTGATACCTTGGACAATTGATTGAAGTAACTTTTGTATATGTTGGGTATTTGAATGATAACGTGTCATAAAATGACAGAATATGAGTTGACCCTTGATTGACCTAAATGGAAAAAGGTATAAGCCGAAGGGAACTCTGTATGAATGAGTACAGATTATTTTCTAACATTATTAAATAATTGCTTCTATTTTTCATTCATTTTGAAGATATGTTATTAGGATCTTTCATGCTTGACTGATCACACTTGCTTACATCAATTTCAGGTGAATTGCAATGTGAACAACCAAACAACTCGCTGTACACTTTTACTGGCAATCTGATAGATCAGAAGCAAACTGTACCACTATCTCCAAACCAAATTCTACTGCGAGTATGATTATGTTTTGATTCCTTCTGACCGCTAGATACGTTTTATTCCATTTCTCTCTTCTTTTTCCTATGGCTCATATGGCTATAAATAATGTTGGCAATACTTGGGTTGTATTTTATGAGAGAAAATGTCCACATAATCACATTATTCTCTACGACATAATATTTTCTCATTTGAAGTTGATCTGTTGTTTCAGGGATGCAGCCTCAGGAATACTGTATACATTGTTGGTGCTGTTGTTTTCACCGGACATGAATCAAAGGTGCTATATTTTGACAAATTATTATTTTCAGACCCTTTCTGTCAATTCCTGGGGGTTGGCTTGGTTTGCATGAAATTTCATTTTTGGAATTCAACTGCCTATGCATATGGGAGTTTTTGAAAGGATGAAATAATTTCATTATTCCACTGTCACGTGTCGGTCACGTATATGTGGGAACAATTGCCTATGCATATGGTAGTTGCTACCATATTTTCTTTTCTTTCAGCATAGTGTTATTTATCACTTTACTTTTTTCCTAGGTGGGGTTGATTAATTAGCTGTTTGTGTTTGATATGAAGGTTATGATGAATTCCATGAATGTTCCTTCCAAAAGAAGTACTCTGGAGAGGAAACTTGACAAACTTATACTGACCCTATTCTGTGTTTTGTTCAGCATGTGTCTAGTTGGAGCCATAGGCAGGTACAATGATATCTACTGTGTTCACGTCCACTTTATTGCATATTTATTTGTTTGATGGTGTTCATTATGCTTCATGATCTTCTTGCAGTGGTGTGTTTTTGAACAAGAAGTTCTACTTCTTTGGGCTTTGGGACCCAAATTTACGTCCAGAATTTAACCCTAACAATAGATTTGTGGTAATAATTGCATACTCCTGAAAAGAGGATCCTTACAAGTGAATATTTCTGTAAGATAATATTGGTGGTTGGTTGAACAGGTCGCTCTACTGAATATTCTTACCCTTATCACTTTGTACTCACCCATCATCCCAATTTCCCTTTATGTCTCAGTTGAGGTAAGTGCTATTCTGATTTTCTTGTATACCTAAGTTTACGTGGGGATTTTGGATTAGGGACTCATTTATTTTCTGTATACAGGGGATAAAGTTCTTTCAGTCCACTAAATACATAAATAATGATCTGCATATGTATCATTTTGAGTCAAACACTCCTGCATTGGCACGAACATCCAACTTGAATGAGGAACTTGGTCAAGTAATGATCTTGTAATTTTCACCCAACACATTTATTCTCTATAATACCGTTATTCAAAATAATTTTGCTGTTTCACTTTTTGCATATTTTCCTCAGGTGGAATATATATTTTCTGATAAAACTGGAACCTTAACAAGAAATTTGATGGAATTCTTTAAGTGTTCAATTGCTGGTGAAGTGTATGGAGCGGGTATCACTGAAATTGAGATAGGTGTTGCTAAGCGCAGTGGTGTCAAACTTAAGGAGGTATTTCTGTCTGCGATATTTTAAGTGACATGACTTGATGCAGAAATCAAACAATGTTCCTATTAAATTTGGCAGGGTATATCATCAACTGCAATACGTGAGAAGGGTTTCAACTTTGATGATGCTAGACTTATGCAGGGTTCTTGGAGGAATGAGCCTAATCCTGATATGTGCAAGGTAAAACAGTTTAGCTAGTTGTCATGGATCTTTGAGTGTATGTCCTAGGAAAAAATGGACCCTATATGCAATTTTGCTAATCTAAGACACAGCTAATACAACTTTCCCCACTTTTTGAATCCTTGTTCATTTCCTTGTCTACCTTTTCTATTTTTAAAGGAATTCTTTAGATGCCTTGCTATATGTCACACTGTGCTACCTGAAGGTGAGGAAACGCCTGAAAAAATTCAATATCAAGCTGCTTCTCCTGATGAAGCTGCCTTGGTTGCTGCTGCAAAGAACTTTGGTTTCTTCTTTTACAGGTATGCATCTCATGCACCTTGCAAAGCCTACTTATTAGTACATTACTTCCCTTCAAGGCATGTGCATATTGTTTATCCTATTATTGGGTTGTTTTGGTATGCATTTTTTTATAAGGATCATGATCCCAAAAATATTACTTGCCAAAAATCAGTGTTCTAGAAAATAATTTGGATTCTGATCTAAAATCAAATGTCTATGCCAAATGAAGCCAAAAATACACTATAATATGGATCATGATCCAAAAATTAATCTTTATACTGAATGAACAAAACTCACACTATAATCTGGATTATTATCCAAGAAATCTTATATACCAAACAGAAAGGAATCACTTTCAATTTTAACTTTGTTGATTTTCCAATGGGAACAAAATACAAGTTTCCAAATTTGTTAACAAAGTTTTGCAAGAAGCATGTATCTTTCCTTGTGGAGCAGACTGATTATATTTCTGCTGTAAAACCTGTAGAATTTTCACCTTCTGTAATCAAAATGGAGAATCGTATTGTACCTTTCACAAAATTTTATTTCATGCTGTATTTCTTCGACTTTCCTATTGATTAGTTTTTCGAACCAGGTAAATTGGGTTTTTTCATATTTTCTTTCTCAGGCGCACGCCTACTCTAATCTATGTTCGTGAATCACATGTTGAAAAGATGGGAAAAGTCGAGGATGTTTCCTACGAGATTTTAAATGTACTTGAGTTCAACAGGTTATTGCTTTTCCTCTAATTGTCCATTTAATTTTTACGACACTTCATTGCACTTACATTTGTTAATGTTGTTAATTCAGCACAAGGAAAAGGCAATCTGTTGTGTGTCGCTACTCAGATGGTAGGCTTGTGCTTTACTGCAAGGTACTAGCTAGGCTAGCTCCATCACGTTTTTCTTTTATTTACGTTATTGGTTAGCAGATGTAGACTGAGGGTTGGGTCTGTTTCAAACAGGGAGCTGATACAGTAATCTATGAAAGGTTAGCTACAGGAAACAATGAAATAAAGAAAACAACTATAGAGCACTTGGAGCACTTTGGATCTGCTGGACTTCGTACTCTCTGTCTGGCCTATAGAGACCTGAGTTCTGACACTTACGATAAATGGAATGAGAAATTTATTCAGGCTAAATCTTCTCTTCGAGACCGTGAGAAGAAATTGGATGAGGTTGTCTATGATTGACTCTTCTGGATTAAGTTCTTTGTAAAAAATTATGAGTTTCCATTTATGAAGTCAAGACTGGTGAATTGTTTTCAGGTTGCAGAACTGATAGAGAAGGATCTGATTTTGATTGGATGCACTGCTATAGAAGACAAGCTTCAAGAAGGAGTGCCAGAATGTATAGAGACTCTCTCAAAGGCAGGAATCAAGATTTGGGTGCTGACCGGTGACAAATTGGAAACTGCAATAAACATAGCTTATGGTAAGTAGTGCTCATTAGAAGTAGATGCTACATGAACTGTTGGGCCTTGTTTGATCTTGGGTTATTTGAATAACGAAGTGGTTATTTACAAATAATCTTGTTTGATGTAGGTTATTGAAAATCGGGTTATTTGAGGGTTAAAAAGACATTTAGGGGTATAAATATATAATGACCTTTTTTAATAGAGGGTGTTTTCGTTGATAATTTGAATTTTTTGATTGATGAGTATATTGATAGGATAGTGGATTATTTGAATTAATCTCAAATAACCCGCATCAAACAAGGCCTTATTTTTTTTTTTTATTCTTATACCTTTCCCATGATTATTGTTTTACAGCATGCAGATTGATCAGCAATGACATGAAACAGTTTATCATTAGTTCAGAAACTGATGAGATAAGAGAAATTGAAAGCAGAGTAAGGAGATTTTCTTTCCTTGCGATGTGCCAGGAATTCAATATATCAGGTTTAGTTTCACATTGACTTAATTTTCATTATATAGGGTGACCAAGTGGAGATTGCACGCCATATGAAACTTACTGTAAAACACATGTTAACGAAGTCCCATGAGGAAGCATTGCAACATCTTCAAACTTCTTCAGAAGTAAAATTAGCGCTCGTAATAGACGGGAAGTGCTTGATGTACGCTTTGGATCCTGCTTTACGAGTAACTCTACTGAACTTGAGCTTAAACTGTACTTCAGTGGTCTGCTGCCGAGTGTCTCCTCTACAGAAAGCACAGGTTTGATTCCTTTGATTGGTTAAGAAATATAGCCCCTATTTATTCCCGCCCATGCAATAGGGAATATCACACACCTTGTTTGAACTTTTCTGAGAAAAGGTCAATGTTTTATAACATAAAAAGGTGTGAACACAAAATGAGTTAAGAAGTTACAAGCAAAACTGAAAAAGAAAAACAGGAAAGTCACAAGAGAAAAAAAAACCCACAAAATACAATTAAATATCGAGCAGCTAAATAAATCCCATCCTGTGCAAGTTCCTTCCTTTTTAATTAAAGCAAAAGAATGAAGAAAGCATCTTGTTTGAACAAGTGTAAGCATAAAGTGAAAACCCTGCTTTCCTCTTAGCATCTGCTATTTCCTGTCCTTTTGATACATACTTTTACTTTATGACACCAATGAAATTGTAAATAAAAGTTAATTATATTTTCTTCTTGTTTTAGAACTATATGTCCTGCAAAACTTATGAGAATTATTTCTATATTGAGTAATTGTTTCTGTTTGAAGGTAACTAGTCTAGTCAAGAAAGGTGCAAAAAAAATAACACTTAGCATCGGTGATGGTGCCAATGATGTTAGCATGATTCAAGCTGCTCATGTTGGTGTCGGAATAAGTGGTCAAGAAGGAATGCAAGCAGTGATGGCCAGTGATTTTGCTATTGCTCAGTTCCGTTTCCTCACAGATTTATTGCTTGTCCATGGACGATGGTCATATATTAGAATATGCAAGGTATTTCTTCTTTTTTCCATGGGAAAATGCATTTCTCAATAAAATATTTATGCTCTAAACTTTCTCTACAGGTGGTAACATATTTCTTCTACAAGAATCTGACATTGACACTGATCCAATTTTGGTTCACCTTCCAAACTGGGTATTCTGGTCAGAGATTCTATGATGATTGGTTCCAGTCTTTGTATAATGTTATCTTCACTTCAGTACCAGTTCTAGTTCTTGGACTTTTTGACAAGGTATATCTTCGCGTCTGGCTGATTCTATTTATTTTGATAATCGTGAACTGGAAAAGTAAACTGTTTGTGTTTTATAATAGGATGTGAGTGCATCTCTTTCAAAGCAGTACCCTCAATTGTACAAGGAAGGAATAAGAAATACCTTCTTCAAATGGAGAGTTGTAGTGGCCTTGGCTGTGTTTTCAGTTTACCAATCATTGGTGATCTATAAATTTGTAGCCATTTCCAGTTCTACAAGTGTTGACTCAACTGGCAGGATGTTTGGCCTCTGGGATGTGAGCACAATGGCGTTCAATTGTTTGCTTGTGACTGTCAACTTGCGTCTCCTTCTGATGTGTAATACGATCACAAAATGGCATCATATTAGCGTTGGAGGAAGCATCCTGTCGTGGTATATATTTAGCTTTATATACTCGGGTGCATTCGTCAACAAGGTAAAAAATCTCACTTGTTATTTTACTATCTATATATAACTAGAGGCGGGGCTTTATTGCGGAATTTCTTGTGGTCAGGGTATCTACGGGACAGTGTTTACCTTGATGAGCACAGGATACTTCTATCTAACCCTTCTTCTCATTCCTATTGCTGCTCTGTCATTCGACTTCCTTTTTCTAGCGTAAGATCTAAGATCTCATGTTTCAATTATAGCAGCTAATATGAAGTAGGAATAAATAAATAAATAAATAATTGAATTTGGGTTATTCAGGATTCAAAGATGGTTCTTCCCTTATGATCACCAGATGGTTCAGGAAATGCATGCAAATGAAACAGATATTAGTAGCAGTATAGGGTTGGTGGAGGTTGGTACTACCCAGCTCAATCCAGAGGAATCGAGGAGATTTGCAATGGCACGGCTTCCTCGAGAGGGATCTAAACATACAGGTTTTGCATTTGATTCACCCGGTTACGAATCCTTCTTTGCATCCCAAGCCGGTGTGCTTGCACCTCTCAAAGCATGGGATGTTGCCAGAAGAGCCAGCATGAGAGGAAGGAAAAAGAAATAAAAATAGAAATAATAATAATAATATGAAAGATATTATACTTGTACAAAAGAAATTCTGCAATAACTTTACATGAAACAGCTTCTTTTGTATATTAGTTTTATTCTTTTAGGAGTCTAGTCTTCAGGAAGATGTATACTCTCACAGATATAGTATGTTTTAATAACTTACAAAATCATTGTTAAAATTTTAAACAATTTTTTTATTGAGTTGTGATTTCTGTTAAAGATGCATGTAACAAATATCAATTTCAAATAAAGTGTTGTTGCTGGGTTCCTATAGATTTTGATTTATATATATTTTTTAGATGGTTTATGAAATGAATAGTCGTTTAAACACTACAAATAAACCATTGTGAAAAAAAATAAAATAAATATATTACAAAGTGCGAAGATTCTCCGGATTTCAAGATTGAATTTCATATATATAGCATTATCTTCATTTTTCATATAATGTCAAATGACAGCCTAAAATTGTTGAAAAATAACGCCCCCATTGTCACAAACTCGCAAATCTAATCGTCTCGAAATATTTATTTTCCAACTACACCTCTCTCCTTTAGATTAATTAATCAAATTTAGTAATGAATTTTGCTTACAATAATCTTTTTTGGAAGTGATCATGAACCTGATCAGTGATAGCTGAAACATCTGACTAAGGTATTATTAATCCACACCGTTGGATTAATAATGGAGAAAGTGATTTGCAGCATAAAGATAATTGGATTAGATGGAATGGGAGGGATGGACAAGACAACAACCCTTTGCCAAAGCAATCTACAATAAAGTTATCAGTTCCTTTGATTACCATAGTTTCATTTCCAAAAGTTATCTTCAAAACTTTTCATCAACAAGATGTGACTTCATCTCTCTTCACAAAATGCCTCTTCTTGATCTTTCCAATAAAAAGGCTTCCCTTCCGAATGATGTCGATGCTAGAATGGATGAGGCTTTAAACGGGTTTCATTGTTCTAGATGATATTGATGATTCTAGTTAGCTCACCGCTTTGGTGGTAGCCAAGAAATGGCTATTCTCAGGCAGCAAAATCATATTTACGTCCAGAGACAAAGATGTCCTTCAGCAGTGTTTTGCAAATGACATCCATGAGGTTACAGAACTGAAAGATTTTGAATCACTGAAACATCTCAGTTATCAGAAACTATGTGACGAAAATTGTGTCTCGTGCTAGTGAATTACCACTGGCATTAGAAGTATTTGGTTCTTTTTCGTGAATGACAAAAGAAGTGTTGAAGAATATGGACAGATGCTTCAAAGAAGACTCAAAATATTTATCTTAATGAGATTTAAGAAAACAAACACAATCTTGTCTTGTTTTTCAGAAAGTAAGAAACAAATAAAAATAAAATCTTGTTCACGAGGATCCACTTTTCCTCTCAAGTTGTAATTATTATTGATGAGAAAGGGTTTTGAATGCATATCTCTACTACTGCTGTGTTTGTTGCTGCCGCAATAGCTCTTCTCTCACCCTCTTAATCTCAGCTTCCCTCTCCATTCTCTCTTTCTGCACGCACCATTCAAACTTATATATAACAAATACTTTTGTACATCCTAAAAATGAATGTATAATAATAATAATACGAACCTTTTCGTCCTGATGGAGGGCGATCCAGACATGGACCTTATCCATGGATTGCCAGAAGACGAAGGCACCCACTGTCATTCCAAAGAAGGTAGATACTTTCACCATCTTCTTCCTCTTGCAAGCCCTAATTGACCTTGTTTCTTCTGCTTCTGCCAAAGAGAGACCAACAAAACAAAACACATGACAAAGGAGATTAGGTTATGATCTAGATCGAATTCGTCAATAATCAACTAGATCCTAATACAGAAATGGTAGCCCTAACTAGCAAATTAATCCGAAAATAAACTAGGCGAGATCAAAGATGAATCATTAGAAAAAGAAAATTCAATAAGCATTCACATGATTCTGAATTCGCATCGAGGAGAGAGAGAGACCTGAAGAAGTTCTTGACTTACAAATTAGGGCTCATCGACCGTCTGGGCCAAACCTATCTAAAGCAAATTAGCTGTTATCATGTGAGGAAATTAGACCGGTTCGGTTCGCGATAAATCAAATCAACCCGAGTCTAGTAAACCCATAAATCTGCCCTCCAAATATTTATCCATTTTAAATACCAACCTTAAGCTATGATCCTTTCTTTTCGAGAAAATGATTAATTCTCTTGTTAAAATAATAAAATTTAAACTCGTGAGAACAAACTATTTTCTATCAAATTAAAGGCATTATTTCTTCAATTCTTAATCAGTATGATCAATTAACCAATCATCGATTTTAAAGTATTAGGCTCGTTTTCAAAAAAGTATTAGGCCTCCTTTGATCTGTTTTTTCTTTATAAATTTTATTGATTTTTTTATTATAAATTCTCTTTTTAATATCAGTTACAGAAAATAAATTAAAATACTAAAATACATTTATTTTATTTTATTTTTAAATATAAAAAAATATTATAATAATTAAACTAATTAAAAACTCAAATAATTTACACTTTTATCCCACAATATTTTTAAAAAAAAAATCAAAAAACCCAAAATCAAACAGTTATTATCATTTTGTGTCGTATTGATTCTTACATTCATTTCCTTACAGACTTGATAGTTGATACACATTGAATAGAATGCAAATAAATGAACATTTATAAATTGAACTCTTGTACTGTGAAGTATGAACTCATTTTGAGTGACATTATTGTTTCAAACTACACTTTGAATAGGTACACATTCTTACAACATTTTTGAGTGACTTTACACAAACCTTGAAATGAACATTTATAAATTGAAGTAAATATATAACCCTTATGCGATGGACTCATTCGGAGTTGACTGTAAGGACTTAACTAGCCTTTGAGACACAGACTGCTGAGTCTCGTCCAAGAATCGCTCGTCTCCAATGTAATCATCATCGTTCTCAAAAACCAATTTAATCCCACATCCCTTCAGCTCAACGCCCTGGGCATAGGGAGGATCCCGTTTCACTACCTCTATCTTGTCCCCGTCTCTCAGCATGGAGACTAATGGAAGGACCGAAGAATGTCTGTATAAATATAAATGATCTTCATCCATCTTCTCCTGCACTTTGATTTCCAATGCTGTCTCAAATACTTTTCTGTTTATGTTTTGTTTTACTCTGATGATTCTTGCCAAAATGTCTGGTATCACTGGGAGTACGCGATCCTGCTGTTCAAGCTTAACGCACATAACAACTGCTATGATAACTGCTATTATCGCATTGTTCTGCTTCTTTCTGAAGTAAACCACATCCGAACCCAACCAACTTGGGATTTCACTCCCGGGAATACTCAGGTGCCTTAAATTGTTCATCATTGTCTGCATATTATATATTATTAATAAATTCCTTCACAGGCAAAAAGTTGCTGAAATGTGTGAAGATTAATATGGTCACCTTAATCATTAATAATGCCAAGTTTAATAAAGAAATTTAAGAAAGATAAAGAGTAAAACAGAGGAGGCATCAGTCAAGTAATACCTTGTTGAGTTTTTCCTTGACAACGGACCATGACGCCTTGCAACAAACCATATACAAACCTCTCAACGACTTCAAACATTCAAGGCCTGGAATATTCTCCAGCTTACCGCAGTTTGTAAAGTTCAATTCGCTTAAATATTCCAGATTCGAAAGATCAGAGATGTGTTCCAACATGGTACAATTGGATGCGTCTATTTCCTCAAGACTGGAAGGAAGTGGTGGGAGAGATTTGATCTCTTTGCAGTGTGGAATGAGAAGCTTCTTGAGAAAACCAAGTCCTTTAAGGCTAGAAGGAAGACTACAGATACCATAATTGTGACCCAAATTCAGAATCTCTAACCTGGATAGACTCTCGAAATCATCTGGAATTCCACCTACTAAATTACAAGAACGGGCATTAAATTCTTCCAATTTACAAAGTTTTGAGAAAGATGAAGGTAGAACTGCTTCCTTGGCATTCTTTGCCTGTTCACTGTAAGGCTTCTTTCCCATTTTCAAAACAATCAAGTTCGTTAACATCCCAAACTTTTCAGGCAGCTCTGAGACTGCAGTGTTCTCCATCAGAAAATTGTGTAGAGATCTCATGTTTACAATTGAACCCGGGAGTTTTATGAGGTTCGTACATTGATTCAGTCTCAGCATGCTAAGATTTTCTAACTTCCCAATAGATTCTGGCAGCTCTTTAAGTTTTGTGCTCCCAATGAGCAAAGTCTCAAGGCTAAGTATATCACCAATTGACTTCGGCAATGTCTCAAGATGTTCCGAGTTCAGTATTTCAAGTTTCACAAGGGATTTCAGCCTGCCAATCTCATCTGGGAGGTTCGTGATTGGCGTGCCGTTTAGCTCAAGACTCTCGAGAGAGACGAACCTTTCGATTGAGGAAGGTAAAGCGTTGAGAAGCTTGCAGTTTCCGGCCGAGAGTTGTTTCAGGTAGGATAAAGAGCCAATAGAAGAGGGAAGCTCTTTCAATGGAGTACCGTTTAGCGATAATTTCGTCAACCATCTGAGATTGCCAATGGAATCAGGGATGTCGGTCAGGGAATCACACCACATCAGGTTTAGTTTCTCGAGATTTTTTAAACCTTCAATAGATTGAGGTATTTTTTTCACTGCAGAGCCGTTAAGATCAAATTCCTTCAAGGAAGAAAGGTGCCCGAGACAAATAGGGAGTTCTCCGAGAAACTTGCAACGCGAAAGGTCGAGTTTTTCAAGCTTCACAAGGTGGAATATGGAGTCGGGCAATTTCTTTATGGCGGTTCTGTCAAGAAGAAGCTCTTTTAAGGAAGTCATCATGCCTAAATCCTTGGGCAGTTGTTCAAATTTCGAACAGCCAGATAGAATGAGGACCTCGAGATTCCTCAAACCGGATACTACCTTGCATGGGAATAATTCAACGAGGCTAGTGCAATCGCTTAGATTCAAATAGCGCAACAATCTTGTAGTCCTCATGGATATATGGATCATCGATAGATTATAGCAACGTTCGATAATGACTTTCTCCAATGAAGTATTCTGCATAGATAAGCCATGTATACTTGTAAGGTTGTGGCAACCGTAAAGGTTCAGGACCATCAGGTTCTTTGCAACCTGAAAAATACAAATTGTTATCAACTTTTTTTCAATACCAATAAAGCAAAATATTACACTACAATGATAAAAGTAATTTGTATACCAAATTAAGCAACAAAAATCACACTAACCTATAAACATGATTCAGAGAAAAAAAAGTTATAACAAAAAATATGAGAATTTCCCATGAAGCAGTTTAATGATATACCTCGCTATTCCAGCAGAGACTATCTATCTTACTTTCTAGGAGATGAAGAACGGTAAGTTCCCGTGGGAAAAAACTTGGCGGAAGATAGTTTAAAGGGCAACCTCTCCATTTAAGCCATCTTACTCTTGGAGGTAAATCTCCTTTCAGTTTGACATTGTTATTGATATGAAGCAGTCTCAAGTTGACCATAGGCTTGAGCTTTTTGGCATTGACAAGCATTAATCCTTCTTCTTCCTTGGGACCTAGAAAGAATTCCTGTAAAAAGGTCAAGCAGGAGGAGGGGGCGACACTGATGCTTGAGATGTTCTTCTTCATGAAGTCTAGAACGATACATTGAAGGTTTTCCATGCCCTGAAACCGACCCATTCAGGGTAAGCTTGCTTGGCTAGGCTAAGAAGATAAAAAAAAAATATATATATATATATATATATGTTAACTAAGAGAAAAAAATACCATCATCCCATTATCAATAACATTCATAATTTGACATGGATCCCACAGTCTAGTTCTACATATTGAAAGATCTGGGTTTTCTTCTTGAACTATTTGTCTTCCCATGTCCCTAATCTGATCGTGCATTACCAAAATGTCTCCCTCGTCTACCTTCACAAGAGACCTCGCTATCAAGGTCTTAATACCAGTCAAGCCACAACCTTTGAAGATGTTAATTGCCTCGTCTCTCGTTATTTCAAGGTCAACAAGAAAACAAGCAATATCAAGGAATATGCACTTCGTTTGGTCGTCAAGCCCGTCAAAACTTATCTTTAAGACATCCTGAAGTCCGTCTGGACGAATCTTCTTCAGCTTCTTAACTGCATCTTTCCATTCTTCAACACTTCTCTTGTCATACAGGAAAGAGCCAAATATTTCTAATGCTAATGGTAATCTTCCAGCAAGAGACACAATTGTGTCACTTAGTTCCTGAAAATTTCTTGTCGAAGGCTTTTCTTGTCTAAGCGCATGATAACTGAGAAGTTTTAGTGAATCAACGATTGTCAATTCTGTAACAGCATAAATATTATCTGCAGAGCACTGCTGAAGGGCATCTTTGTCTCTCGATGTAATTAAGATTTTGCTGCCTGAGAATAGCCATTTCTTGGCAACCAAAGCGGTGAGCTGACTAGAATCATCAACATCGTCTAGCACAATGAAAACACGTTTAACATTGAAAGACTCTTCCATTATAGCCTTCCTAGCATCGACATCATCTGGAAGGGAAATCTTTTTATTGAAAAGATCAAGAAGAAGCATTTCCTGAAGAGATATGAGGCCATCTTGTCGTTGAAAAGTTTCTCTAACATTGGAAATGAAACAAAGGGAATCAAAGGAATTGACAACTTTATTGTAGATTGCTTTGGCTAGGGTTGTCTTGCCAATCCCTCCCATTCCAACTAATCCAATGATCTTGATGCTGTTTGATTTAATTTCCAGCAATCGCATCACTTCCTTCATAGGAGATGTCAGTCCAACGGGGTAAGGCGCCACCACCATCGGACTGTTGCTTATCTCACTCAAAACCCTTTTAACCAAACACTGAATCAGATGTTTCAGTTCAAGGTCCGACTGATCAGGTGCATGATCATCACTGCCAGACAGAAAGATGATTATAATTAAGCAAAATTCATTACTAAATTTGATTAATAAATCTAAAGGGAAGAGAATCATAAGAGTTAAGTACTCTTTATTTTTTATAACCCAGCCACTAAGTCCACCGGCATGCGCCATTGCTTTCCTCCACCTCTCCATCTTTTCCGGTTCATACTTTCCTTGGAGAGCCCTGAAATCATTCGCAAACGTGCCATTCTGGCGGCGAACGTCAGAAGGCTCAACTTTGTAGAACACGGGAAGAATGAGGATGCCACAGTCCCGGATCGTCGACAGCTCCTCAAGGCACCATCCCGAAGAGGCATAACTGAGACCAAATTAATTAAAGATTGTGATCCTCATACTACTTGATCTATAAGAGTTGTAGCTTATGAAAACACGATTGATTGCATTTGCGCAGGCAGCATGATGAATTGTACTGGATTCGCTCATAACGGCATTATCTCAAGTCATGAACAAGAGTTAGTTAGGTGTGGTAAGAGGCACTGGCTTCTTCTAATTGAATCGAAATTTGAACAGTTGTGATAAACTTGATCCTATTATGTTATGCAATCGTAGTTAGTAGATGGAGCTAGGTTAGAAGAGTTAAAATTCGGTCGTACGTACCTGGGGGAGATGATTGTGATAGCAGCAGCCGACTCTTTAATGGCGGCGAGGAAACTCGGGGAGATCTGGTCTCCCTGTTTCATCCCCCGGTCGTCGTCGCGGAAGACTCGGACGTCGCGTGCAAGCAACTCGTCATAAAGGTCATCCGTGAAGCCATTGCGCATATCCTCTCCCCTGAAGCTCAAGAAGAAATCCCACCGGAGCTTATGGCGCTGCATCATCGGCATCAACGTCGGTTCTTCCATTATTTATCTGCGCGCGGTCACGTACTCATTCTCTCTCTCTCTCTCTGTTCAACCTTTTTCTTCTTGGTCTGCATTCTGCACAGGAGAAGATTCAACTCAACAATATCAATATGTAGTATTACTAGTAGTAGTAGGATCATGCAGGTCCATTAATAATAATAAATTACTAGTTGACATATGCACTTAATTAAAAATATGCAACCATCAGCTATAGAGACATTGACAATAAACTAAAAAAATATATTTTTAAATGGTTACTAAAATAAAATCAGATTATATTTTAAATTAACACTAAATTTATAAACTCAAAACATTTTTTATATATATATATATATATATAACAATGCTTAATTTTAAAGTGTCTGGATTATCAAGTCGAGAGTTATGGTTAATTTGGATATATATATATGTGAGTAAATGGATACTTATGTCGGATTGTGGGTTGACCCGCCCATAAACTTAAAACGGTTAAAAATAAAATTAAAAATGCTATATTTATGTTTCGAATTTACAACCTAACAAAACAAGTACAATTATTTAACCAACTAGACTAATATCAGTTTAAATTTTAAATTCAACACCAAATTTAATGAACTCATAACATTTTAATAATATAAGTTTAACTTTTTAACCAATTAATATATATATATAATAATGCTTAATTTTAAAGTGTTTGGATTGCCAAGTCGAGAGTTGTGATTAATTTAGATATATATGTGGGAGTAAATGAATACTTGGGTCGGCTTGTGAGTTGACTCGCTCATACCCTTTAACCAAGTGTGATTGTGATGTGGTTTGTCGAGAAATAATAGATCGGTATCAATTGAAAATGATTAAAAAAATATGAATCAAATGTTTAATTGACCAAAGTGTGAGATCACTATGTTAAATATTAAAAAATATGAATCAAACATTTGATTAACCAAAGTGAAGAGATATGTAAGAAGATAAATTATTTAATTAAGTGAATAAAATGTGAAATGAGAACGTTATATTTTTTATTTTAATATATTATTCGTGATTTATTAAAAAATTTAAACATTGAATACATTTTATTTATATTTTTATCTTGAGAATTTTTTTAATTTTGATAATACTCACATTTTTAATTATATATATATATATATATATTTGTATATAAGAACAAATAAGAACAAATTAAATAAGCGAGTCTTTGTTTTCTAATTATGGTTTAATTTTAAATTTGTATGTTTGGTTTTTGAATATTTGTATATTTTATAAATAATTTTATGCATATATATTTTTAAATGTCTATTTTTTATTTATAATAAAAGTTTACTTTTTTATAGTATTCTAATATATTTAGTCAAATTATTAAAATATATTATTAAATATAAAATACAAATAATATTTTATTTATTTTATATAATATATCATTTTTTAAACATTTATATAAACTTAAATTTCAAATAAGTTTTCAATTTTAAAATAAATTAATTTAATAGTTAATCTAAGAATCATTAAAAGAAGTTGAGAAAAAAATAAGAGAGAAAGAAAATGGAGAATGAAAATAAAATAAATTGAATTAAGAGAGAAAAAAAATTGGCCGACTCACAGTCACACTTTGATATTAGGGATTATGGACTAGACATTAGAGATAATGAGTATCATATTTGTAGGTATTAAAATATTAATCTTTAAATTCGATTTTTGATTTTTATTTTATTATCCGATTTAGTCTATGATAAGCGTCTATTTATATCTTTATTCTCGAGTATTCGATTCCATGTTGAATAAAATAAAACATAACTTTAATAAATAATATTAAAATTAATAAATCGAAATGTTAAAAAACAAATTAAAATATTACTCACCTAGGTTAAAAAAAAGATAATAATTTTATTGTTAATAGAAAATTAGAAAAGTTAGAATGAAGGTTGAAAAAAAAAATAAAAAAAAAATGAACAGTGGCATGAGAAAAATAACATTAAAATAAAAAATAAAAATAAAAATAATGATAGGAAAATTAATTTTCTTCTTAATATTAAAATATAAAATTGTAATTGAGGGTAGACGAACAAAATAAATTATATATTTATGATGATGTTTGTAATAATAAAATATTTGAAAGGTCATGCTTAATAAAAAAAATATTATATTTTTAATATTAATATAGTAGGAAATTGGGTTTCGCACACTCTTCGTCTCTGATTCCGTACTCGATCAGGTACCTTATCCCCTCTTTCTTATGTTCAATTCCGACATCGAATTCAATTTAAAATATTTGAATCTAAGCATTGAATACCACGAATATTAGATATACAAATTACCTATTATCATCTATAATGAGATCTAAAACCTAAATAAATAAAGTGTATTCATGTTTTTAAGAAACTGGGCCTATAATGAAACACTCTTGTTGGAAAATAAATACCATTTAGTAGTTAACTCTTTAATAATGATAGTAATTACTTTATTTTCATTTTGTGATAAGATGTATAATTTAATTCATTTGTTGTGTATAGACTCTAACTCTCCCTCTTAGGTAGCAACAGTTCAAAGAATGTCGTGTTTTAGTTATAAGTCAAAAGTCATGTTTTAATTATAAGTCAAAAGTCATATTTTAATTATAAGTTAAAAGTGGTGATTTTTTTTTTATGTTTATCTAATATAAAACCATTCTAACTTTTTGTTATTCAACTTATAGTTTATGAGTAAAAAATATTTGTAGAAATTTATTAGAAAATTTTAGTAGGCCTCCTAAATATATAAATGCCAAGATTAAATTCAATCACCTTCTTTTCCATTTGTGTACCTCAAATTGAGGCTTTTTTTATTTATTCACCTTCTTTTCCATTTGTGTACCTCAAATTGAGGCTTTTTTTATTTATTCAACTTTTAATTAAATGCAATAAGTTAGGTCAAATAAGCATCAATATATCCAGAAACGATTTAGAAATTCGAATTGGGTGAACTTTAAAAAAATTAGAATGTGTTTAAAAAAATAACAGAAAATTATGAATAGTGTATAAATTTATATTTTAATTTTTTTATGAATTAATAAATAAATAATGAATTAAATTGTACAAATGTAGTTATGCCACCTTTTTATTGTGAAAAAATAATATATATTTTTTGGTACCTATCCAAGCGCTAATATAAATTTGTCCCTGAATATATTCAAATCATTTTTATTCTATAAAACTGATTTCAAAAGAATGATAAGATTATAAGCCATATATATTTTTTCAATATTGACCGTATGTTAGAAGTGGGTAACTAAATTAATGTAAAAACGAGTTCATGGACTTAATGAAAAATAAGAACTATATAAAAAATCATTTTAATTTTATGTAGGAAATCAAATTATTTTGAGTTTTTTTTACTATTTGCATTGTCTGAGCTTTCTTCTCAGCGGTGAAAATTCAGTTAGCCCATATTGTTGACTTTTAAATAGAATGTTTTCAGTCAAGAATTAAGAAGTGTTTTTTTTTTGCTAAAAGAATATTTATGAGGTGTTGATTGACCAAAATAACATAATATTATAAGAAATGTTTGTTTGAGACATATTTGTATGATGAGGTAATTCTAACATTCCTTTATACAAAATATTGTTCGTATTCTATTCATTAGACTTGTTCAAATTTAGTTAATTTGAATAAAAACAAAAGTTTATTGAATAATATTTTTTAAAGATATTAATATATAATAAAAAATTAATTTTTAATAAAAAGTTAGAAGGTATTTTAGATTAATAAAATAAGTAATATTTTAGATTATAGTATTTGTTCATTGTAATTCGTGTTTGTAATGTGATTTGATTGTTACAATTAATAAATTTTTAGTTTGTTTGTCTAGTTTTAATTAATGACTTTCATTTATTTATTTTTGATTTTTTAATTAAATAATGTTAAAAATAAATTAAAGAATATGAAAAGATAAATGAAAATATATTGAGTTTTGTTTGAATTTATTTATAAGAAACTCAATCAATCAAGAACTTCAACTTGTGATTAAACTAACACTCTCACTAGGCAAATGGATATTATTTTATACCCATCAAACAATTGTGATGGAAACATAAGTAATTAAGAGAATTAATTAATTAGATGATGAATCCGGTTGCATCTTTTTTTATTAATTGCTTGTCTCAATAACCTTTGCTGACAATTTTTGTATTTAATTATAATTAGGTCAATGGACGCAAATTATCGGTAAAATTTTTATTGAAAAACATGCCAAGTTAACTCAGGGTAATAATCGATTTAAATTATCAAAATGTTACGAGTTTGATTTCATCTAGAAGAGTTTGGAGGGTCATATTAATTCTCTTTTAATTAAAAAAAAAAAAGAAAAGAAATACACGGTTAACTTTAGGATTTTTTATAAACAATTTAATTCTTTAGGGACTAAAACGTAAATAGAAAAGATAAGGACTTGTCTATAACAAATAAAGCTCCGTCCAATTCAAAATGTTTACTTCTGTCACTGACATATTTTTTTTATTTTGTTAACCCATATTGTTGACTTTTAAATAGAATGTTTTAAGATTTTTGCTAAAAGAATATTTATGAGGTGTTGATTGACCAAAATGACATAATATATAAGAAATGTCATATGATAGGATGAAGTAATTATAACATTCCTTTACACAGAATATTGTGTAGTATTTTTATACATTAGACTTGTTCAAATTTAGTTCATTTGAATAAAAACAAAAGTTTATTTGAATAAATTTTTGTAAAGATATTAATATATAATAAAAAATTATTTTTTAAATAAAAAATTAGAAGGTATTTTAACTTTGATTAATAAATTAATTAATATGGTTAATGAGAATATAGCTGAAAATATATTCAGTTTTGTGTGAATTTTTTTAAAAGAACTCTTTCAATCAAGACCTTCAACTTGTGATTAAACTAACACTCTAAGTCAAATGGATATTATTTTGTACCCATTAAACAATTGTGATGGAAACATAAGTAATTAAAAAAAATTAATTACAGGTCTGACTTTTATTCCTTTGAATAATTAATTAATTAATTAGATGATCATCGGTTTCAATTTGTTTATTAATTGCTTGTCTGAATAAGTAATAACCTTTACTGACAATATTTATATTTAAGTATAATTGGGTCAATGGATTATACCTGCAAAAGCGCTTGATAAATACACTGTTCATCTTGAATCGTGACTTTAGGATTACTTATAAACAAGTTAATACTCTAGGGACCAAAATGTAAATAGAAAAAGATAAGGACTAATGTATAAAAAATAAAGCTCCATCCAATTCAAACTGTTTACTACTGTCACTGAGATTTTTTATTTTTTAAAAACGTTCGATCTTCTTCTTCTTCTTCTTCTTTCTTCTTCTTTGTTTGTACTCTACTCTCTACACATAAGCAAATCAATGGTAGAAAAAGTTTCATCATTCTCCCTTGCAGACGAAGAAAAAGGTTGAACAGAAAGAGATTTTGTGACGAGCAAATGATGGAAGATAGTTATGGCGAGCAACCGACGTCGATGCCGATAACGCGGCATAGGCGCCGGTGGGATGTCTTCTTGAGCTTCAGGGGAGAGGATACACGAATTGAATTCACGACTAAGCTTTTTAAAGATCTGGTTGATTGCGGCGTCCGAGTCTTCCTCGATAACGAGGGGATGAATCAGGGAGACCCGATCGCACCGAGCCTATTGACCGCCATTGAAGAATCGGCTGCTGCTATCACCATCATCTCTCCAAGGTACGACCGAATTTTGACTGTAACCTACCTCTACTAAGTCTAATTAAGTACTATCACATAATTATGGAATAACGATTATCAGAACTGTTCAAATTTCGATCTCGATACTACTAACATACAGAAGCCACTGCGATTATACTTCACCATTTTATCCAATTAGAAGAAGCCAGTGCCTCTACCACACCTAACTAACTCTTGTCCATGACTTGAGATTATGCCGTAATGAGCCAATCCAGTACAAGTCATCATGCTGCGCAAATGCAATGAATCGTGTTTTCATAAGCTATAACTCTTATAGATCGAGTAGTATCAAGTAAGTAGTATGAGGATCATAATCTTTAATTTGGTCTCAGGTATGCCTCTTCGGGATGGTGCCTTGAGGAGCTGTCGACGATCCGGGACTGTGGCATCCTCATTCTTCCTGTGTTCTACAAAGTTGACCCTTCTGACGTTCGCCGCCAGAATGGCACGTTTGCGAATGATTTCAATGATCTCGAAGGAAAGCATGAACCGGAAAAGATCCAGAGGTGGAGGAAAGCAATGACGTATGCCGGTGGAATTAGTGGCTGGGTTCTCCGGAAAAAGTAAGTATCGCCGCTAACTCTTATGATTCTATCTCCTTTAGATGAATTAATCAAATTTAGTAATGAATTTTGTTTATAACCATCTTTTTTTGGCAGTGATCATGAACCTGATCAGTCAGAGCTGAAACATCTGACTCAGTGTTTGGTTAAAAGGGTTTTAAGTGAGATAAGCAAAAGTCCAATGGTGGTGGCACCTTACTCCGTTGGACTGACATCTCCTATGGAGAAAGTGATGCGGTTGTTAGAAATTAAATCGAGCAGCATAAAGATCATTGGATTAGTTGGAATGGGAGGGATTGGCAAGACAACCCTTGCCAAAGCAATCTACAATAAAGTTATCAGTTCCTTTGATTCCTATAGTTTCATTTCCAATGTTAGAGAAACTTTTCAACGAAAAGATGGCCTCATATCTCTTCAGAAAACGCTTCTTCTTGATCTTTCCGATCAAAAGGACTCCCTTCCAGATGATGCCGATGCTAGAATGGAAGAGGCTTTCGCCACTTTCCATGGTAAACGGGTTTTCATTGTTCTAGATGATATTGATGATTCTAGTCAGCTCACCACTTTGGTTGCCAAGAAATGGCTATTCTCAGGCAGCAAAATCTTAATTACCTCCAGAGACAAAGATGTCCTTCAGCAGTGTTTTGCAGATGCCATCCACCAGGTTACAGAACTGACAGACTTTGAATCACTGAAACTTCTCAGTTATCATGCGCTAAGACAAGAAAAGCCACCAGGAAGTTTTCAGAAACTATGTGACGAAATTGTGTCTCTTGCTAGAGGATTACCACTGGCATTAGAAGTATTTGGTTCTTTCCTGTATGACAAAAGAAGTGTTGAAGAATGGAAAGATGCAGTTGAAAAGCTGAAGAAGATTCGTCCAAACGGTCTTCAGGATGTCTTAAAGATAAGTTTTGATGGGCTTGACGACCAAACGAAGTGCATATTCCTTGATATTGCTTGTTTTCTTGTTGGCCTTGAAATAACGAGAGACGAGGCAATTAACATCTTCGAAGGCTGTGGTTTCAGTGGCTTGACTGGTATTAACACCTTGATAGTGAGGTCTCTTGTGAAGGTAGACTATAGAGACATTTTGGTAATGCACGATCAGATTAGGGACATGGGAAGACAAATAGTTCAAGAAGAAGACCCAGATCTTTCAATATGCAGAACTAGACTGTGGGATCCATGTCAAATTATGAATGTTATTGATAATGGGATGATGGTATTTTTTTTCTCCTAGTCAACATATATTTTTGTTTTTTTATCTTCTTAGCCTAGCCATGCAAGCTTACTCTGAATGGCTCGGTTTCAGGGCATGGAAAACCTTCAATGTATCGTTCTAGACTTCATGAAGAAGAACATCTCAAGCATCAGTGTCGCCCCCTCCTCCTGCTTGACCTTCTTACAGGAATTCTTTCTAGGTCCCAAGGAAGAAGAAGGATTAATGCTTGTCAATGCCAAAAAGCTCAAGTCTATGGTCAACTTGAGACTGCTTCATATCAATAACAATGTCAAACTGAAAGGAGATTTACCTCCAAGAGTAAGATGGCTTAAATGGAGAGGTTGCCCTTTAAACTATCTTCCGCCAAGTTTTTTCCCACGGGAACTTACCGTTCTTCATCTCCTAGAAAGCAAGATAGATAGTCTCCGCTGGAATAGCGAGGTATATCATTAAACTGCTTCATGGGAAATTCTCATCGTTTTTTTTTCTCTGAATCATGTTTATAGATTAGTGTGATTTTTGTTGCTTAATTTGGTATACAAATTACTTTTATCATTATAGTGTAATATTTTGCTTTATTGGTATTGAAAAAAAGTTGAAAACAAAATATGCGTATTTGTATTTTTCAGGTTGCAAAGAACCTGAAGGTCCTGAACCTTTACGGTTGCTACCACCTTACAAGTATCCAAGGCTTATCTATGCAGAATACTTCATTGGAGAAAGTCATTCTCGAACGTTGCTATAATCTATCGACGATCCATATATCCATGGAGACTACAAGATTGTTGCGCTATTTGAATCTAAGCGATTGCACTAGCCTCGTTGAATTATTCCCATGCAAGGTAGTATCCGGTTTGAGGAATCTCGAGGTCCTCATTCTATCTGGCTGTTCGAAATTTGAACAACTGCCCAAGGATTTAGGCATGATGACTTCCTTAAAAGAGCTTCTTCTTGACAGAACCGCCATAAAGAAATTGCCCGACTCCATATTCCACCTTGTGAAGCTTGAAAAACTCGACCTTTCGCGTTGCAAGTTTCTCGGAGAACTCCCTATTTGTCTCGGGCACCTTTCTTCCTTGAAGGAATTTGATCTTAACGGCTCTGCAGTGAAAAAAATACCTCAATCTATTGAAGGTTTAGAAAATCTCGAGAAACTAAACCTAACGTGGTGTGCTTCCCTGACTGACATCCCTGATTCCATTGGCAACCTCAGATCGTTGATGAACTTATCCCTAAACGGTACTCTATTGAGAGAGATTCCCTTTTCTATTGGCTCTTTATCCTACCTAAAACAACTCTCGGCCGGAGACTGCATTCTTCTCAAGGCTTTACCTTCCTCAATCGAAATGTTCGGCTCTCTCGAGAGTCTTGAGCTAAACGGCACGCCAATCACGAACCTCCCAGATGAGATTGGCAGGCTGAAATCCCTTGTGAAACTCGAAATACTGAAGTCGAAACATCTTAGGACATTGCCGGAGTCAATTGGCAATATACTTAGCCTTAAGACTTTGCGCATTGAGAGCACAGAACTTAAAGAGCTGCCAGAATCTATTGGGAAGTTAGAAAATCTTAGCATGCTGAGACTGAATCAATGTACGAACCTCATAAAACTCCCGGGTTCAATTGTAAACATGAGATCTCTACACAATTTTCTGATGGAGAACACTGCAGTCTCAGAGCTGCCTGAAAAGTTTGGGATGTTAACGAACTTGATTGTTTTGAAAATGGGAAAGAAGCCTTACAGTGAACAGGCAAAGAATGCCAAGGAAGCAGTTCTACCTTCATCTTTCTCAAAACTTTGTAAATTGGAAGAATTTAATGCCCGTTCTTGTAATTTAGTAGGTGGAATTCCAGACGATTTCGAGAGTCTATCCAGGTTAGAGATTCTGAATTTGGGTCACAATTATGGTATCTGTAGTCTTCCTTCTAGCCTTAAAGGACTTGGTTTTCTCAAGAAGTTTCTCATTCCACACTGTAAAGGGATCAAATCTCTCCCACCACTTCCTTCCAGTCTTGAGGAAATTGACGCATCCAATTGTACCATGTTGGAACACATCTCTGATCTTTCGAATCTGGAGTATTTAAGTCTATTGAACTTTACAAACTGCGGTAAGCTGGAGAATATTCCAGGCCTTGAATGTTTAAAGTCGTTGAGAAGGTTGTATATGGTTTGTTGCAAGGCATCATGGTCAGTTGTCAAGGAAAAACTCAACAAGGTACGAACAATTGAAAACACTTTGAATGGAAATTAGTTACCCATATAATTTTTTTCTTCACTTCATCATCATTCTTGATGGATCAATACCTCAATTATTGACTTATTTTGGAAGGAGTTTCCTACTTTGCTCCAGATTCCATTTTGAACAATAGCATATTCTTGGACATTTTTTTCATATTTTCTCATTGTTTCTATTCTTTCTCCCAAAAAAAAATAGAGTTCCTTTTCTTCCCAATTTCATAAATACATGCTTCAAACATACACTTATAAAGATTTTGAAAAGAAATTATTTCCGTAGGTTCTCATTATCATCCACCCCTTGATTTCCTGTCTAAAAATGCAAATTTGATGCTAGCTTGTGAACGAATTATTAAAATGCAGACAATTATGAACAACTTAGAGCACTTGAGTATTCCCGGGTGTGAAATCCCAAGTTGGTTCGGTCCGGAAGTGATTAACTTCACGAAGAAGCACAACAACCCGATCAAAGCAATTATCATAGCAGTTATTGTGTGCGTTAAGCAAGAGCAGCTGATTCACGATCTCCCGGTGATACCAGGCATTTTGGCAAGAATTGTGAGAGTAAACATTGGGCCAGTATTCACCAAGACATTGGAATTCAGAGTGCCTAAGGAGTTGGACAAAGATCATTTATGTATATACAAATATCTTATGTACAGCCCATTAGTCTCCATGTTGATAGACGGCGACAAGATAGACGTAGTTTTAAAGAATCCTCCGCCTGCCCAGGGGGTTGAGCTGAAAGGATGCGCGATTAAATTGGTTTTCGAGGGCGATGATTATCACATTGGAGATGAGCGATTCTTGGACGAGAGCCAACAGTCTGTGTCCAAGAGGCTAGTCAACTTCTTACAGTCTTCCTCCGAGTGAACTTGATGATGATGACTCGCACGCATATGAAATCAAGACTAGATCAAGAAGTGAAACACTCTAAATTGTGAACAGGGAAAATAAATAAGAACAAAAGGAATAAGGAATCAACAAGTGGATGGAGGAATGAAAGAAATGGAAAAGGAGATGAACCCAATAGAGGTGCACAAAGATTGAGAAGATCAAGATTGAAATATGAGGACTTGATTCCCCAAGATGAAGGCTCAACGAACAAAAGAACAGTGAATGAAGAGATAAAGATGGTCTAGAGATTACTTGCAATAAAGGTATCTGAAGGTATTTTCATGGCACATCATGACTAGAGGAAAGACTCTTGAAAAAAAGTAAAAATAGATTTCGATTAAATTTCACCTGAATTTGACGATCTTCAAATGATGCAAATCTCCATGTGATGGAAGGAGATGAATGATTGAAGGGAAGAAGCAAAATGATTCTTCAGTGTTTATTTCAAAGATGAAAACAAATGTATTTTTTTTTTTATCCATGATTACACAAACTCTTCAAATGTAGATTTAGATGAACTGTTTTTGAGTATTTTCTTTCCTAGTATTACACACCACAGTTATGTTAGATTCTGAAGCATATTTTCTACAGCTCAAGAACTCTTATAGTATTATAGCTCTAGAAGATCTTAAGCCGAATGCACGAAAGGTGATGTTTAGGTTATTGTGTTAAGATAGTTCACTTATCAGATATTCAATTCACACCTGTTGTTTAATTGGATTGTTGATCTTTACAACATAAACTATTATATCTGAAACTGCATAGCTCTAATTTAAAACATTGTTCTGTTTATGCAGCAGAAGAAGACATGGATGGCAGTTGAGGAAGTATATCATTACAGACTTCATAACTTCTAACCAGGTGAGTGCCTCTTGGCCTTTAAACCTTTGTTTTCTCCAATCAAACATTCAAAGAAACAACTTCAGAAAGAATCAATCATTCATATATTTGTTCCACAAATTCCATCTATTCAAAAAAATAATCTACAGGAAACAAAGAATGTAAACGAAATCTATGCAAAAGAAAGAATGGCTAACTTATCTTCCTAGATGACCCCTTTTTTTTTTTTTTTTTTTTTCTTTCCATATGATTGTGGTATACTTACAATAATAGATTACTCTCCTCCCATGGAAGCAACCCACTAAAGGAATCAGCCATATTACTCAAAATGAAGTCTCTAAGACCTGTATCCCAAACCTCACAGAACTGTAAAGACCAGTTTGGTGGCTCAATAGCCTCCGTCCCTAACCCAGGTGCTCTATCCTTGGACCCTTCATTTTGATTCTCTTGCCAATCCGCAACATAAGTCGCAACTCTCCTGAAAAACTTTGCCTTGAAACTATCCCATACTTGGTACTTATAGTGGTTAATCAAAGCTCTACTCTGAGGCAAATTCACACTCTCGAATCCATTTCTCAAACGAAAGTGATGAATCACGTTCAGAAGAGTGGCGTCCAGTGCCTCAGGTCGAACGATGGATTTGTGTCTCTCGGGACTCTGCAGTCTACAAGTGTAACCAACCGTCACACCCTTCGATGGAGCTGAATTCAGCCCGGATGGTCCAAAGCTATGACAACTCGTTCTTATTTCCGCAACGTTTGTTGTTGAGAAATTCGAAACCAAATTCCTTAAAGAATCCTGACCCATGTTTCTGTAACCGTCCTCGTTGGTTGGGAAGTAGAAAAACTCGTCAACGTCAAAGAATCCAACCCAATTGCATTCGGTTCTGGCTCTAATGGCACAGTGCGAGAACCCTGCTTCTTGAGTCTTGATCCAAGGCCAAACATGGCGGCTGACATTGTAATTGGCGAGCTCTTCGATCACATCCTTTGTACCATCGTTACTATTATTGTCGTATATAAACCATCTCTCGACTCCAAGCCACGAATGGTAAACGATCCATTCTCGAAGAGCAGAAGCTTGATTCCACGCCATCGTACAAACACAAAGCTCATATTTGTTACTCTTCTTCTTCTCCATCACAACCTTGGGATTCAAAATCTTTGCCACAGAAGGAACGAGAACCCGATTCTCCGTCTTGGAATGAAGACGAGCACGAACTTTCGTCCCAATCGTGACACGAATTCCCTCTGCCTTGTTTGGATTCATCTGAATTGAACGTGGAAGTGAACACCTGATAACCTCTTGAGCAGCCGAAATCGCTCTTGTGGTGAGAATAGATGTCTCTTTCTCTTTTACGCCGAAATGACAAGTGAACTGCCTCGGGTCGGATTGTCTATCCGACCGAAGATTGAGGCCTTTCACTAATACTACAGCCGTATTCCCATCCAAAGCGGCTGCATAAGCTAGAGTCTCCCATGAATGAAGCTTCAAGCTAGTTCTGGGCAAGCTACGATCGTAAATTCGTCCTCCCCGTTTATTCAAATTCACAATAGAGGAGAAGTTGGTGGGCGGCAATGGACATCTTACGATATATTGATTCTGTTCATATACATCAGATGAAATGACAGGTTTCGTTTCAATCTCATGACCGGAAACCACCAGATCCTTATAATAATAATAAATACACTCCAGGTCGTCCAGGTCCGGGTGGTTGTTTCCGACGTATGCTATGATTAAGAGGACGTGATCAGGAAACAAGACTCGATCTTGGATTTGGAATTGGGGATGAATGGTAGAGGAAGAGGAAGAGGAAGAGATATGTTGTAATGGAATAGAAGAAGAAGAAGAAGAAGTGGTAGATAAGAGGGGAAAAGAGGAAGCTTTAAGAACTGGTCGGAAAGCAGAACGAGCAACTGGGATTTGAGTAGAGAGCAGGTAGAGGAAGATGAGGAAGCTTAGGCATAAGATTAAAGATCTTACTGATAAGTAACTCGAAGAAGAGGAGGAAGAAGAAACAGACAGACTTCTTCCCATCCGTTTTCTCCTACGTCTTTGATCGGACTCCATTAAAGATCTTCTTCTTCTTCTTCTTCTTCTCCTCTGTACAAACAAATAATAAAAAAGTTTGATTCTTTGGAGCGGAAGCTGCTTGTATTGTAAGTACTAACCCACCCCCGTTTGTTCTTTCTTCTGGAAACTGTTATTTATGTCGGGAGGAGAGGAGAGGAGAGAGAATAAGTTAAGAAGAAGAAGAGAGAAAGGTCATCGATGGTGGACGGGGCGAGAGAGAGAGAGAGAGAGAGAAAGGGAACGCGTG
Organism: Impatiens glandulifera; assembly: GCF_907164915.1. Taxonomy (NCBI): domain Eukaryota; kingdom Viridiplantae; phylum Streptophyta; class Magnoliopsida; order Ericales; family Balsaminaceae; genus Impatiens; species Impatiens glandulifera. The sequence continues at coordinate 67,518,528 of NC_061863.1, forward strand.
AATTGATCGATGTGCTGTGTTGTTCTGTTTTCTTCTAGTAGAAAGACGACGATGAAGACTGTCTTATTTTTATCTTTAACAGGTTACTGTGGAGCGCGTGAAGTTCAGACGCTGTAAACAATCAAAAAATAGTAAGTAAAGACAAGAGTTGAGCAACGGTAACTGACTGTCTTTTTGTCGTCTTCGCGTGGGTGAGGGCATTGAGTTATATTCGGAACGTGTGAATGACGCGTTCTGATTGAGTGTGAGAGTGAGTTTTGGTTGGTGTTATTATATTATAACCTTAACCTTTATTATTATTATTATTATAGAAAAAGAAAGGTGGAGGTTTGTATGGGTTGGATTGGGTTCCTATTCATTGGACTGAATTAATAATAATAATAATATTAATAATCAAACAGTCCTCCTCCGACCATTCACATTATTTGGTCAGATTAATTATTTACTATCTAGTGGAGGTTTATATAAGATAAAAAGAATATTATTTATTATTGGTTAATCAAGTAAACAAGCCTTCTTCTTCTTTTTTTATTTTATTTTATTTTTTAAAATGGAATAAGGGAATCTTTAATTAATAGAAAAAAGTGAAAAGAAACTTCCTTTGAGGGTGGAGGAGGGGGGAATTATTATTTTTATTATAATTTGGTCACATGTGTATGCGTGTTTGACACTCTACGTAATTAGGTAGGAAAATCTGTCTCTCTAATACGTGGAAAAATTCCAATTATTTGAATTTATTTGGGAGACATTTATTATTTACATTTATATTTAAAGAGAGAAAAATATATAAAAAAAAAAAAGTAAAAACTGTAATATTGAAAGTAGAAAAATCCAAATAATTAGAATGGTACGTAGCGACAAATTGTTGAAGCTAGTTGATCAGCTGTTCACTTATGTTTATTTTTTTGGTAAGAAAAAAGCAAAATTTGTTGGGGGTGGCCCGGTGGGGATGATAATTGTTGATCGTTAATTTTCTTTTTTCCGTCCAATCACTTTTCCATATCAATTCTCTACCTACTATTACCACCTGGCGGCTTCTTATTGTTATTATTTTTTAATAATATTATTAATTTTGGTTGTCAAAGTTTATTTAATTATATAAGAATTGATTGAGTATAGAACTAAAGATTGAGAGATTCGCGGTTGAGAATAATTGTGCATTTAAATAAGTAAATTAAATAGCTTTCAAAAAGGGGGCCTTTACAGCTTATTTATTCTCCTAATTGTGAACCTTTTTTTTTAATGAAGAAAAGAACAAGTTTAACCATTATTATTTCTTTCAACAAAAGCAATGTTAGAAGAAGTTGATCCATTAATTTATCATTATATATTCTTCCCCAACAATAATGTGTCTACAGAAAATTGAGAAAGAGCTTAAATTAGGTCAAAATGCTTCATGGATTTGTTAGAAGAATAAACTGGTGTCTCTCTGTTTTATTTTTCTTTATTCTATAATAATAATTAATGCACATGCGAGAAGAAAACACGAGAGAATTGAACCTGGCTGTTATAGGGTAAAGGCTGTCCATGAGGCCCACTAAACAAACGATTAGGCGGGCCGTTAACTTACTTTTTATTGTCAACAATCTGTCTGTATTGGCTTCCATGTGTTTTGGGAACTTCGTTAGCATGTAAACTCGTAAAACCGAAATAATACGAGTCGCAAATCCTTGAAACGAACAATGTAATGTATTTCTTTTTCTTGCTCGCTCTCCTTTATTGAATTGAAATACCTTGTTGTTTCGCAGTGTCCTTTTCTCAATTCTCAAAACTTATTTTCATCTATATCTTTCCCAATAAGCCAACTATTAATCCTTACCATTGATGTTAGATTTCTAAGAAAAATAAGAGATTTTCAGAAAGTTCTAGAATAAATATTCGGCTACTAATCTTCTTCTTGGTTGGTTGTCAATTTATCTTCTCCAAATACATTTTTCATATTACAAACAAACAGCAGCTGCATCCCTGTCTTGTATCAACGGGGAAAAAGGCAAGAGACTTTACACACAAATGTTGTTTTCTTTTAAACCAAAAAGAGAATGTATTTCTTCTCCCTGTACAATAATAATAATAATAATAATAATAATAAAGTTGGAAAAATAAAATGTAGGCAGAAAGATCAGATAAAAATATATTTCATTTTAACCTGATACAATCAAAATATCATCATCATCTACTACAGATTTAATCATTAATTAATAAGAATAGAAATGTTACTTACTACCTTCTTTGGATAGCCTCCATCCATCATTCATCATCATCATCTTGAATCTTGTTTGGAGTTTTTACCAGCTAACTGTGATGATTCTAATCTCGTCCTTAAATCCTTCCTCCGATTATCACCACAACTCATACCACCCTTGTTGTTTTGGCACTGCTGCTTAAGAATTTCTGTCATTTGCTCTTCCTCCTCCTCCTCCTCTTGCTGATGATTAAGTATTCTCCTCCCAGAGGAGTAGGATAAGTTTGTTGTAGTTAAATGGGAGGAGGATTCACTTCTTCGCCAATATCTGGGAGTTAGAAACTCTGCTCCAGGTATCGAGCAACATGTACTACTGGAGGGAAGCGGAACAAGTCGTCTCCCTGCACCTACACCTACACCTGCTCGAGATATTTCATCCAAAGCTTTCTCTATTCCATTTACTCGCGTTTCCAGAGACTCTATTCCATTCTGAGAGCTCCCAATAAACCTCTACACCCAAATATTATTAGTTCAGCCTTTTGCAAGATTTAAGTCAAATAATAAACATCAAATGCAAGAGATTGTGTGTCTGTGTGTGTGTTATTGTTGTACCTGCAAAAGGTGTAGGAGACTGGATTGTTGGTCTTCTATCTGAAGAAGTTGTCTGCGTATTAAACTCAGATCCTCCTCTTCTTCCTCCTCCTCCTCCTCCACCCCCTTATGGTTCTTCTTCATCTCTGACTCATCACCACCAGTATTGCCCACAATCATGAAATCGTCATTGAATAATGGTACCACACGCGAAGATCTGAATCTACTTCGCGTCTTTTCATCCGTAGCATTAGTGTCCACCACCACCGCCGCTTGTTTTGCATTCCCTTTTGTATCTGCCAAACCACCTGGGACTCCTTTTTCAGAAATTGCAACATTCCAATTGGGGGATGATTCTGTTGTTTGGTAAAGAAGATTGTTGAAGATGGAGGATGACCCTGATCTCTTATCATCACTATTTGTTTTAGGAGTAGGAGGGCTGCTCTTTCGGGTAATAGTTGTAGGCGTTGATGAATTCTTCTTCTTATTATTATTAGATGAAGGCATCGGAGGAGATGTCTTTGGTTTGGGAGATTCTTCGCGACTGCCATTTGATGGCGTGGGAGGATGAGGCCTACTTCCATTTCCACTCTCATCTGTTCCTCCAATAAAAGTAATGAAGTTTAAAAAACATGACAGTAGTAGTAGTAGTAAAGACTAAAGATTTACTTATTATATCTTTGTGAAAAAATATACCCATTTACCCATGCTGCTGGACACACACACACACACAGAAGAAACCCATGAATACTAACAAGAATGGGCGAAACATTAATGCTCGATCATTGAAATGATTTTGTTTGACTTGGGTATTACAAGAAACCGTTAACATATACAACAGGATCATAATTTGGCATCAAATAAGTAGCAGTGTGTATGATGCCAAATTTAGCACAGACAAAGTCTTGACACTACATTGTTCCTCATCAAAACTGGAGCTCCGGGGACTTGTTAGATTAAGGTATTATTATTTCATCATAATTCAAATCTTAACTAAAATATATTTACTCTTTTAATCCCAATAACCCTAAATCAACCATTTCTTTGAGACTACTATCCAATCTACAATATACTGATCATCATCATCTACCAAAATATATCTAACAAAATTATTTGGACCTAAGCCATTCGAATGAAAGAAGATCAAACCAGACACAAGGAAGGAAATTTTTGTCCCAACTAATAGGATTATTTAAATAAATAATACAAGCTTCTGATGAGAATCTGTAACTAAGCAATCAATTCTGTCACCTAACACATGAAAACAAAAGAAAAGAATATCCCAGAGGGAAGATTATAGCTAGACTTGTAATAGAAGCACATTATTATTACTCTTACAACAAATGTCATAATAATAATAATAATAATAATGTATTTATTTATTTTTGTTTCGAGTAAATGCGGTCTGAGCTATGATAATGGGAATTGCCAAATGTCAACAAGCAAACAATGTTTTACATTTCTATGGGGAACTTAAAACAAGAATACCACCCATCACCCCCAAATAGAAAAATGGGGCCTTAAATTTAATCTCTTCATGTTTTCTTTCCTATTTTTAAGTTTAATGAAAGTTCAAGGGCATATTTTATCTTCTTCTCCGATGAAGAACACTAACCAGAAGAAATTTACTTTTGTTACCTTTAGAAACACCACCGCCGGCGACGCCGCCGCCGTCGTCGTTTGTTTCAGGGATCTCTTTCCACATCTCCAATGTACGATTCATTGTTTCTCGAACCACCTTCACCTGATCGATCATTGTAGAAAACATTATTATTTGTTTATTTATTATTAAATAGAGAAAAATGAAAAATGAAAAGACCTTGTCAAAGCGTCGGTTCTCAAGAGAAGATAAACAGGATGATTTGATATCCGACGATAGACCTTTCTCTGCAATCGCCAATTTCCCCAACGCCTCTGCCGCAGCCTTCCTTGTTCCCCAATCATCGCTGCTCAAGAACTCAACCAAACAATGCACTAATCCATTCACCGCATTACGGTTTCCGGCACCACCGACGCTGACGGTTATGCCAATCAGCCACAGAAGCGATGCCTTCGCCTTGAAGCTTTCGCTCTTCACTAGCTTCAATAGCTTCAACAACAGCTTCTGCAATTGCGCCGGCTCCGGATCCGGCGCCGATTCGATTGCCGTCGCTAAGCATAGTGCCGAACCGACCTGCGAGTTCTGATCCTGCTCGTGCAAAACCGCTTCCACCAGCGGTTTCATAAAGGAAGAGAACGGCGGCCTCGTGATTTGCGACGCCATCGAACCTACAGCTTCTACGCAGGCCGCGCGTACGGCGGAATCGGAATCGCGCAAGCGGCGAACAACTGCTGAGAGCATCTTGGATACGTGTGGAGAAAGTGCGTCTCCGTGTGCGGATGACATGAGACCAAGGAGGCGGACGCATTGTCGCCGGACCGGCGATTTCTCCGACGAATCGGTGGATGATAAACAACTGATAAATGGAGAGAACGCCTCTTGTGGAAGTGTCTTCGCGATGGAATCGAGCTCGGCAGAAGCGACGGCGAGTGTATCCCTATCGGAGAGCTTATTGAGACAGGCGAATACTCTCTGTTTCAGATCAGTATTGTTGGAACCATTTCCATTCTGCGGAGAACCTCTAGAGAAAGACATTTTAGCAGTAAGCTTTAGGATCAAGCAGTATGCAGAATCACCATGGAAATGAGATTGGATTCTGAATTTTTTGGAAAATGTCGATAATGAGAACTCTTCTTCTTATAGAAGAAGAAAGAGTTTTAGAGAGAGAAATCCACCATTAATTTAATAACTTGATCAGTCTCATGGTTTCTTTCTTCTTCTTCTTCTATGATTCTCGGAAACTTAAGCACGATGGAATAACAGTAGTTAAAAAAAAAACAACATATAAATGGTTTTCAAATAAACAATTAACACCCTGTAAATGATAATTAAGTAAGAAAATTATTTATTTTATTTATTTCATAAAATATGACACACCCACTCATATAGTATATAAGAAGTTAAAAAAGGAAAACACTAACCCAATCACTTGTATAGTTTCTTGGAATAGTATTAATTAATTAAAATTTATTACAAAAAAAACTATGGATATTTTCATTTAAGTGGGGGAGATAGTCAACAAAAAGGGCTTCAAGAGAAAAATAAATGTTTTATTTTATTTAGGATTTGTTTTATTTTGCCTTGATGGTACAATGACAATGACAAAAGTTTAGAAATAAACCGACACAAAAATAATGTCTATTTGGTAATATATGTAAATTTAGATAGAGATAAATCATTTGAGAAACAAGCTTTTTGATATCCCCACTTCAATATTAGATTGTACTTGTACGTAATCTAATACTATTAAATAGTGAGTTGTTTATAATTAATATGGTGTCAATTTATTTTTTCTATTAGAGTTATTTTTAGAACACATAAATTTGATTTTATAATGCACATTTAAAATAAAGTCTGAATTGAAACAACTTGGTTAATGTAAATTTTAATATGTATGTAATAAAATTATTTATTTGAATTTATGTAAAAAGGTTTTGATTTGACTTGCTACTTTATTCAAAATTGTTCAATAGTATGACAAAAGAGAATCATGGGTATGGGTAAGAAGATATAAATACTTGTCTAGTTTATAAAGTACTTACACTAATAACTAGCTAGCTCACTCAAGTCCAATTTTAATGAATTTGTATTATTATTATTTTTGAAATTTAGCATAATTATTTTAATGGGTTAAAGTAATTTAATTGAAATAAAAGTGTTTAAATGGTAATTGTAATATGTGGATAAAAGAAATGTGGTGCATGTGAAGAAGGAGAAAGCTAGGGTGAATGATGATGATAATATATATGTATTTATATCACTTTAACAAGACGGCACAGTCCATCACGTGATTATGCATCTACCCATTCATTCAATTTACTTGTTCATTATTAATATATATGTATGAGTGTATATATCTTTATTAATTTTAATATTTAATAATATATATATATATATATATTGTTAATATCAAAATTCACAAGCTAACGTAATCTTCCTCTGTTTTACCCCCACCCAATCACTTTAACATTTATCTTAACTTCACATGTGCACACTATATATTATATTTTATCATTAAACACAACTATTGACCCCTTAGATGTGGTTATCATTTTCTATATTATTATTCATTTAAATTTATTATGAATGTCAAAATTTACTTAGATTTTAGGGTGTGATTTTTAAATAATTTTAATATAATATCATTTTATTCTATTTCATCCATTCACTTAATTTATTATTAATATTATTATTATTTTATTTTGAAAAATATCTATATATATTAAAAATGAAAAAAAAACGATGAAGTATGACATTAAAATAACAAATAAAAAATAAGAAAAAACAATATTTAATAAATTATTGAGCTCGTAATTTTTTGAAAAAAACGATTAACTTCCCCGACAGACTCTACTGACTTCTTGAAACGAACTCAGAAAACATTCATAATAATAGTATTCTCTCCAACTAGTTAATCCACCAAAGAATAATTGGGATGATAACCCAAATATGTAGATATGTCATATCAGTCGCATCAATTCAAACTTTATATAAACTATCTAAAGACTCGGGCATCACCCAATGAATCTTAGTAATACTCTACAAAAGACTTAAAATACTAGTCACGGCCTCAACAATGCAAAAATAAGTGATTTGACAATTTAACCTCTTTTGACACATACGATAACGATTAGCCATGGTACAACATTTTTCATGCACATATTATTTATTAGAATTTCACCATTAATAACGCTTCATCCAAAAAACGAGATCTTGGATGAAATCTTTGACTCCCAAAGTTTTTCCCAAAAAACATTATATAAAATCATCTTAGCGAACAACTTTTAGCAATGTCCCACATAGAAACTATCCATATCTTACCAACGCTTAATGTCATTTCAGACGATGACACTTGTTTGCGTCCTACCAAAAGTAAAACTCCATTATGAGACGAAGTTTTCATAATATTTAATCTCCTTCCATATCTAATTCGACTAGCGAAACTACTAGACCGATGATCAAATATGTCACCTAACTTATTATTGTATATATTACTATTATTTAAGTTTTTTTTATAAAAAAAAATAAAACAAAATTTAGTGCTTGTTGGACTAAGTTATTTGAATAACTTGAAAATGGAGAAAAAATTATTAGTGTTGATTTTGTGAAGTGAGATTTTTTTTTGGTAGAGGACTTAAAAGGTATATATGGTATATATAATAAAATAAAAAATAATAATTTAAAATATATAATATTTTAATATTTTAATTAGTGAATTGAGTGATTTGACTGAACGAGATATAATAAAATGATGTTTGAGTGGTTTGAGTTATTTAAATAATTAATCCAAATCGAAAAAACATATTTTCATTTCTCCTCTCATTCGTCATATTACTCAATTCATTAAAAAAATATTAAAATATTCGTTTATTTTAAATTATTAAATTTTTTTTTTATTATATATCAATACCTTTTAAAAAAAATTTACCAAAAATATTCTATACTTCCTCAAATTTATCATCAATCATTCTTTTCAAATAATTCAGGTTATAAATAACATTAGAACAAACTCTAATACTTAATAAGATTTTTTTAAAATCAATTTTAATTTTTTCTAACAATAATATATCGAACATTTTACCATTTGGCTCAAAAAAAAATGTATGATGTTTCAGTAATTGGGACTGAACAACGCGTTTATTATTACGACGAGATGAAATATCTCTTATAAAAAATCGATCTTAGAAAAAATCAATGGTAGTATTCGATAAACTCATTAATTTTTTTAAATATCTCCGAATTCATAAATATTATATCTTATGTTAGGTTTGTTCATTAGTGAGAATGTTTTCATTATATTTTCAATGTTGTTCCTAAATAGTTAGTTTGGTTGTATTTTATGTGGGTTATCTATTGTGTACACTCATAATACAATACGACTATTATTTATATTTTATCATATTTATTTTTTAAATATGGTTATTTAAAATTGAGAGAAAAATATTAATGATGAGCGATAATTTTGATGAGGTGATCATTGTTTTGATAAAAATATTTAAAATTTATTGATTTATGAGAAAAAATTAGGGAAAAAATTTTGGTGTGAGAAAGAGTGAGAAAATGACGTGGCACAATATTATTGATCGAAAAAAATAAAATAATTTCTATCACTTTTCTCTTTCCTCACACTTTTTATTTTTTTTAACTAATGAGCAATGAGATGATATCTCGTCATTTATTCTATTCATTCCCTCAAATTTCTTCCATTATCACTATTATTGATATATAATTTCATCTTCTAGATTAATGCCAACAAGATGTGGATAAATCTCTAACCTCTTTGAGAGGTCTTGGGTTCCATGAAAATTTTCTCAAAGTAGCCTCATTTTCAATTCAACTTCCCAAACTAGCCTCATTTGTTCCATCTTCCTAAACTAGCATATTTTACTATTCAAACTCGAGTTATATATATATATATATATATATATATATATATATATATATATATATATATTTATTTATTTTATTAATATAATAACTTATTATTAAATATATTATATATTTAATTATTTAAATTATTATTTTTAATAATATAATATTATCAAAACCCTTTATAAATAATTAATATAAGATGTTTCTTTACCAATTATTATAGGGTTTCTTTCTAACATTTCCTATATTATTATTTTAAAACATTTTCATCCAAATTTTTATTTATTAAGTTTTATCTTACCAAATATTTATTATAAATTATTTAATTTTTTTAATTTTTTTTTGTCTCTTCATACACTTGCAATTTAGAAAAAGAAATTGTATTGTATTTTCAATTCATAATTTTTTTTATTGTATATTCAAAAATTTTTATTGTGTCGTATATTCAATGTTTTTCATTGTGTTGTATATTCAAAATTTGTTATTGGGTTGTCATTTCATAACTTTCTGCAACAATCTTTACCGAGCGACAATAAAATAATTTTTTTTATTATTTTTACACTGAAAAAGTGTGTGAAGAGAAAAAAAACTAAATAATTTATAATAAATATTTGATAAGAAAAGAAAACTTAATAAATAAAAATTTGAATGAAAATGTTTTAAAATGATAATACATGAAATGTTATAAGGAACTGTAACAAATAATTGGTAAAGAAACCACCTATATTAATTCTTTATAAAGGTGATGATAATATTTATTGTATTATAAAAAATAATAATTTCAATAATTAAATATATAATATATATTTAATAATAATTTATTATATTAATATATATATATATATATACCGAGTTAAGTCGAGTTTTGAATAGTAAAAATGCTAGTTTGGAAAAGATTGAACAAATGAGGCTAGTTTGGGAAGTTAAATTGAAAATGAGGTTACTTTGGGAAAGCTCTCCAAACTCATCGAACGACCAGTTTTATACATGGTTAAATGGTTATGTGTGTTTGTGGGTCATGTATTTAACCCATTTGTAATCACATTTTTTTTATTATATTGATAAAAATAATAATTTAAAATATATAATATTTTGATTAATAAATTAAATTATGTTATATATATAAATACATGAAAGAATTAAAATGTTGTTTGATTCAGTTATTTAAATAGTTTATAATTTTTTATTTTCTTTATAAAAGTAAAAAATAAAAATTAATGGTTGATATATATGATGGGAAAGAATGGGTATAACTAGCTATCATGTACCTACTATTGGTTGGGAATCTCAATCCCAGTCTTCCTCCATCACACCACCAGATCTCATGTCTAATCAACTTCTCTTCTTTTTTCTAAAAGAAGTTATATATATATATATATATATATATAAGAAAACTGAAAATATAATCTAATTTTTGAGTGACAATAAAAAATCTTGAATTGAGACAAATATTGTACAATTGTTTAGATAAGGAAGGAACATGCATATATGTAGACATTATTCAATTTAATTGATTTGTTTAAATGTATAGAGAAAAATGGAAAATACTATTACATTGTTTTTGGAATAGTATCCAGATAAGAATAAAATGGAAAGAAATAGTTAATATTTATGAATTAATGTTTCTTTAAAAAAAATGGATAATAAGTTAGGGTACATGTGAGGCATCCTGCATTGATTCATAAGTTTGATAGAGAAATATTAGGGTATGTTTGGATCATTATACATTGTGTTGTTGTTATCAATATAACATAATAATTAATATACATATATATATGTCCAAATAAGCAAGCAAACAAACAAACAAACAAGCCAGTTAGAATTATTCGACACTTTTATTAATTTATCTCTAATGATGATCACTCAAACAAACTAACTAACTAATTAATTATTAATTAATGAATTAACATAACATGGCAATACATAGATAAATATATCATCAATCATCTTGTGTGATTCACTATATCACATGCATGCATTGCCGAAGACCAACGGCTAGTAAACTATAATTCTAACTGGCAACAAATTAAGAATTAATTTGAATATGCAATTCATTTTGGAATCCTATGCTATATATTGCTACCTCATCATCATCTTCACCAACTTATAGGACTATTACTAATCCATTCATCATTATTCATTTTTTTTAAACTATGGGTAATAGTAGGTGGTGTTTATATTAGTGTTAATTTTCGTGAATCAAAGTTTACGGGTTCTATTTTACTTAAATACTTTAAATGAATGTAAAAGTCATTAATTATTACATAATTATATTAGTTTCTCACATAATTTTTTTTAGACTCGTAGTTAAAGAGTTCAAGTATAAACACCGGCCAAGGGCGTGTTCATTTCTTCCATTATTTGAGGGTTTTTGAGATTTTATTCAAAATAATTTATTTTATTTTTTATAAAAAAAAGCAGGGTTATTTGAATTTTTAATTTATTAAAATATTATAATATTTATTTGTATTTAAAATTTATAAAGATAAAATAAATATATTTTAATTGATAAAATTATTGATTTGATACAGGGTTGGCAACCAATGTAGACGCTTAGGGCAACCTCAAACTTATAAAAAAAAATTACCTGAGCAGACTTCTTATAAGATATTATACATTTAACCAACTAAACTACTTATATTAAATATAATACAAAATTATTAATCTTTACGATATAACATAAGAGAATAACAAGTTAAATAAAAAATAAGAACAATTTTTTTATTTTGCATAGCCCACAAACTTCAAGGTAGTTTGGGGCCGGCCCTAATTGGATGATTATAACGACAATAATTTGATAAAATGAGAATTTATAAAAATCAGATAAAAAATTATAAAGACAAGAGTATTACTCTACCACTTAGCTATAGGGCAACTCAATTTTTATTTTATTTTACCTTTGCTTTGCTTAGACAAAAATTGATTTAACTTAGCTGAAGTTGATTATAGATGAGTTTTAATTAAATAAAATAATAATTTCCATAAGAGTTGGATTTTGGTAAGAATTGTAATTAATTAAATAGTGAAAATATTGGATAGAATTAATAATTAGTGGGATCTAAATGGTCAATTCTGAAGATTGTATAATTAATACCCGGTCCAATAATAAATTAATCAGCTATATATACATGGTGGGGATGTTCAGCTATATATACATGGTGGGGATGTTTATTTCCTATGCATATATAATTGAATTAATGAATTAATTATTGTGAAGATTTTTTATATATATGTCATAATTAAATTAGAAAGGAAAATGTTGAAATTAAAGTGAAATGTGACAAGTCAAATAGCAGCAACCAAATAAGGATAATTATATTTCTCCAAATTTGGCCAGGGGTGTTGGGACTGGCAGTGACCTTTCAGCAACCAAAATGCTAAGCATGAAGTGAACCAAGGAGTGGAGCCCATGAGTGTTCTTTATTTATTTTTATTTTCTTTTAATTTGACTAATATTTTGATACATTAATTATTATTATTATTATAATTATAACTCAGTCAAATTAATTAAACACATCCTAATTGGATGGTATGGTATGGCTCCTACTTCTACCAAATATAGGTGGAACATTATGTTCATTTATATAATCGTCTGGTGATATATTGTACTTCTTATTAAAGATTTTTTCTAATAATTTATAATAATCTCACTTTTATTATATTGTTTTTTTTGTTAGGTGTTTATAGGTTATACCAACTATAATTTAATTTTTTATCCTTATATATATATATATATATATTATTTTATATTTACCCCTGAAATTATAATTTCAAGAAATATATGGGCTACTTTTATAATATAATTGTCATTACAACCAATTTTTTAATACTAAACTATATTTATAATTTAAATTAGCTTAATAAAATTTCGTAGTAGAAAAATGTAATAGTAAAAAAGAATGATAAAAATAAAGCAGTTCTTTTGAATAATCTATATCTATATATATATATATATATATAATGATGCTTAATTTTTAAAGTATTCGGATTGCCGGGTCGAGAGTTGTGGTTAATTTGGATATATGTGAGACTAAATGGATATTTGGGTCGAATTGTGGGTTTACCCGCCACAAACTTAAAACGGTTAAAAATAAAATTAAAAATTCTATAAGTATGGTTCGAAGTTGCAACCTAACAAATCAAGTACAACCTTTTAACCAACTAGGCTAATAACACTTTATATTTAAATTCAACCCAAAATTTGATAAACGCGTGACATTTTAACAATATAAGTTCAACTTTTTAACTAACTAATCTATATATATATAATGATGCTTAATTTTTAAAGTGTCCGGATTGCCGGGTCGAGAGCTGTGGTTAATTTGGATATATGTGAGAGTAAATGGATACTTGGGTCGGATTGTGGGTTGATCCGCCCATAAAAATTTTATCGTAATATTTTTTTCACGGTTTTTTATATTATTACTCGTGCAAATGCACGGGATGAATCGAGTGTTATAATTGATAAGAAAGTAATTAGTTAAAATAATTTTCTATTATACATGATTTATTTTGAAAAATCGGATCATACATTATGCGTTAGTTTTTGAACAATCATCCTATAAAAGAAAAATGTTGACTTCGTGATCAATTTTCTTAGAAAATTTCATTATTTTTTCTATTAAATCGACTTGTTACTTTAAAATGAATAATAGTTTTATTTTATCATGAATGGATAGAAATATCATTTCACTAATATAATGTTTTATTAAAAAATGCTTAATTAATTCAAGTTAGTAGTAAGGAATCAAATGATCGATGTTAATTAAGCTTAGAAATTGATGTAACGAAAGTTTATAATATGATACTTCACATTCTTTGTCTCCACATTTTGTGAGAATTGAATATGAGACTTTTTGATTTTTCAAATAAAAATATAAATTATATCGATCATTGTGTTATTCTTGTAAATGAATTAGTTGAGAATAAAAGGAAAATGTGTCGGATTGACTGATATATGTTGTAAGGTGTAGACGATCTAGCTAGATGTGCAATGGCATATATAAAAGGGGCCATACCATACGAACATGGTTAATTCAGAGGGATGGGAAGAAAGAAATGATCGAAAATCATATATGATAGATAGAATGGATTGAAGTATTTATAATTTCATATATATTATATAAAGCATGCAGACAGCCACATGCAAATTGAAAATGATTGAATGCATATTTTTGGACGTTCCTATCTAGATTCTGTGCTCTTCTAACTGACCAATCGCTGTCCTTTTTTATAAAAACCCCCCATACATGTTATGTCCACTGCTAACTTTAATTCTCTCTTGAGTCCATTAGGATGGCCTAATGGCTAGCTTCAGAAATTGATCGAGTTTGCCTGCTGACAAAAGATTACGAGTTCCATTCATATTAAAAACGTCTTTAAAATAAAATTGTGTATTTCGATTCTTAAGAACAAGTTAAACTAAGATGTTATATATATATATATATATATATATGGTACTGCAGCAGATGATTGGAGCCATGTGATTTAGTGTTTCAGTGTTATTTAAATTAATGGACACAATTGAAGGAGTTGGGTCTTGGGGACCATACATATAAATAAATAAATATAAATAAAGGCTTAATTAAGGACCACTCTCAAAACCCAATTAACTATAATTTCATGAAATACAATAACATAATTATCTATATTAATTAATTTGTCAAAGTGATTAATTAAACTTGATAATTTCTCCATACAGCAAGCTTGGATGACAAAATTTAATTTAATTTAATTTGATATATAATTTAAAAATTGTATTAACAGAGTTGTCATTTTGATCTAACACAAGAAACATAATATTTTTAATTGATCATCTCATCAATAATACCACATTCAATTCAATGTCAAATGTTAGAAATAATTATTTATATACAATAGGACTTAAAGCTTGTAAATAGATCTAGGGTTATATGATGAGATAAATCTAGATTCTAAAATCAAAACCTAAGTGAATTATTTGGACCAAATTAATAGATCTGTTAAATTATTAAAATGTTATTTTATATTTAATAATTAGAGTTTATTATAAATAAAGTAGGAGTGTTTTAATATTTTTATTGATTGAATTGATTATTTTAAAAATAAATAAATAAAAGACTAGATCAAACAAGAAGTTAAGGTAATAAAAATAATGACTTATAAAATGATGGTTGTGTTAGCTATTATTATATATGTGAGATGTTTCACAATACATAAATCAAGAAAAAATATATACACTCTTTTTTAATCTTATTATGGTATTAGAACTTTCTCGGTGAGAGATTTTTTTTCTTTAAAATTTTCAACGTTTTTTTTTCAACGCTTTCTTCCTCTGATTGAGATTAACCCAAGTCAGCTCTAAACCTCAATCATGGCATCTGACTGCTGCAACCTCCTCTCGTTATGAGCATTTCTCTCCATATTCTTCATCTCAGTGAAGGTACGAGCTCGATTATTAGTCTGGTTATATTAACTAGTAGTAATTATGATGATGGAAGACGTATGATACGTAATAATCTTCGTGCGAAGAACAAACTAGACTTCCTTGATGATATCACACCTCCAACAGCCACTCATCAAGATTTTGCTCAATGGGGTATCGTTAATTCGATGTTTAATGTGTGGATCGTGACACACTTGATGAATTGATCCAGGGTCGCATTCGTTATTCGGATAAGGTTAATGATTTATGGGATGATCTTCATAAGCAATTTTCCATGGGCAATGAACCGCGTATTCTGGAGCTTAAGTCTCAGATTACTGAGTGTGAACAACATGATAAGTCTGTTTCTAAATACTATTCTGAATTGCGTCGTTTACAGGATGATTTAGCTGCGATTGAGAAACTGCCAAAGTACACCTGTGCGGCTGCACCTGAGTATACACGAATTCAGAATCATGTTATTCTCCATCAATTTTGTATAGGATTTGATGCTACTAAATTTGGTAATTGTGTCTCCTCTATTCTAATGATGGATCCATTACATGCACTTAATATTGCATATTCTAAGGTTGTTGCTGAGTAACGAAAGCATATTGTTTTGAAAGGGAAATATACTAATAGGATATGCGGATTTGTAGCCATTGTAATAAAAAAAGGCATATGAAGGATATTTGTTTTTGGATTTATGGCTATCCGGAGTGGTGCTCGCGGTGGTCATGGTGGACATCAACCACAACATGGCCGCACATCTCAGGCTGCTCCTCGCCGCAATACCATAGCTCAGGGGCGTAACCTTGCCTTTCACATGACAGTCGCCTCCTCTAGTGAGGTGTCTACCGATTCAATTGACCGTGCACATTTTTTTGACTATTTTCGATGAGCATTGGTCACAATTATTACAAATTGTGAATATCATCAATACTTCTTTTGACAAATTATCGGGTATGTCATTTTCCAATAATTGGATTTATTGATATCGGGCTTCAAACCATATGACGGGTAACTTAATTTTTTTTTCAAACACTAGCTTAATTAATACTGGTGTTGGTTTACCTAATGGTGTTGCGATTTTTGTGACAAAAATTGCTAGTGTTTTGCTTGATGGATTGTCTCTTGATAATATGCTATAATCTATATGTTTCGTCGATGACTTGTAATTTATTATCGGTATCTCATTTCAATATTGTCCGCCGTTATTTTTACTGATACGTTTCATATTATTCAGGACCGCACTTTGAGAAACCTAATTGGAAGTGATGTGCTATCTAGAGGGGTCTATATTTTTCATCTGATTGCGGCTCCAACAATTCAAGCTCATGCGGTTTCTAATAAAGGACCTGATGTGCTATGGCACCAACGCTTAAGTCATCCATCTATGAAAGTTATTTTTGTTTTACCTTTTGTTTCACAGACTTTGAATAAAAGTTGTTCTACGAATTGCCATATTTGTTCTATGAGCAAACAAACACGTGCTCTATTTTCTGTTAGTTTTACCCTTGCTACTGTTGTTTTTGATTTAGTTCATTGTGATATTTGGGGACCAAACAAGGTTTTATCGAGTTGTAAAACTCGTTATTTTCTTACTCTTGTTGATGATTTTTCACGCACTACATGAGTATTTTTATGATTTGCAAAAGTGAAGTTAGTGCTTTGATTAAGCAATTTAAAATATGGTAGAAACACAATTTGATAAACGTATTTGTGTTTTTCGTTCGGATAATGGTCGTGAATTTACCTCATTGGAAACATTTTTTTGTCGAAAAATGCATTTTTTGCAAACTTCTTGTGTTGATACGGTTTAATAAAATGGTAGAGTTGAACGTAAGCACCATCATATTCTTAACTTGACCCGTGCGTTACATTTTCAAGCTAAGCTTTAGCGATATTTTTAGAAAGAATGTGCACAGTGATCAAGAAAATATACATATGTTGACCAATAGTAATATTACTAAAATCAGCTAGAAACTATACTAAACTACAAAATACCTGGAAAGTGTATATAGTTATAAATTAGGGTATAAATTAAGCTTTCAAAAAAGTTAGACCATTCAATTATCTATGTAAACATTATATTCAAAAAATTTAATTAGTTATATGATAAGATAAATGGAATATCCTTTAGTTGGGTTTGATAGATGTGATGCTCACATATTATATAAGACCTACTTACTATTCATTGATTTATTAATTTATTATCTCAAACTACCCTGCACCAATGATGAATTAAATGGTTGAAACTTGAAAATAGGATATGATATGTTATATTTTGGATCAATAATCTATCTTATAAGTTTAGTTGCCAATCATTTTTTCACCAAACATTTAATTTTGTATTAATAATAAAACAACCACCTAATTTCTCATGTTCCTAATAATTGTGTCATATATGATATGATGTTAAATGATAATTGTGTGCATTAATTAAAATATTGACTCAATTTATAAACATCTAAATCAAATCTCTCTCTTGTATATCTATAATAGTGGTCTCTTAACCTATAATAAAATTGGAACACATATACATTTCAAATTAAACATGAATTGAAAGTTACCAAATTTTAAAAAATATAAAAGATATATGCGTCTGCCGGGAGTCGAACCCGGGTATTATCCTAACCGTTGGACTAGAAACGCTATTTGTTTATCAATTTTCTATTAATATATTTATTTTATACCAACCTAGTTCAAATTTGCCGGACTCATAGTCATTCATTCCGATTCGGACAGTCATAAATAAACGAAGTACAAAACTAGCCCCTGGATTTTGGTCAAAAGTACAAATGAAACAAATACATCTAATATTTATTCATTATTTTTTCCAATATCAAAATTTGAACATACAGTCAAGTAAGTTTTTTGTTGAAGGATTTGGTTAAGTTGAATTGAGACAATTTCATGGACCATAACTTCGGACATGAATAGTGAAATCATGAAATATATCTATTGAATTGAATGATAAATTTAAATCTGACACTATTATAAACATCGGTTATACTTAATAATACCCTACATTTAAACATATATTTTGTTGATTGAATACATCGGTTGTTTGAATATTTGATTATATATATCAAATAATTTATAATTTTATGGGTCTTAAAACAACTAATTAAACAAAACAAAATAAATTAAAAAACATCAATATAATAATCATTTCAATCATTATGTTATAAATAAAAACATAAAATGAAGTTGGTATATCCGTACAAATTATTCGTTAATCATAACATTAATTAATATATTACAAGTGTGGGTCGAAGTGGTTCGAATTTTAATATAAACTCTATATACAAACCGTTCTATTAAAATTGATTATATTAAATCAAAATCCTAAATTCGACCACAACCAGTGGATTTTATATATTTTTTAAGTTCATATTGAATTAGTATAACAGATTCAGAATATCAATTTAAATATTCAACCCTAAATTGAATAGTTTATGATAGACAAAAATATCAATTGGAAAGATAACTTTTGTCTAATCAAAATCTAACAATTCAAGCTAGTAACCTCTTAAGTCATACCATGGCCCTCTTCAATATTTTAAAAAATATTTAAAGTAACAATAAGTGCAGTGATGAATCTCAAAAGCACATAGTGATTTCAGATATATTAAAATTGTAATTATCTTGGGAAGTGGGTAATTAATTTATGCAAAAGTTTTACAATAATTAATGCAATAAAGAGAAAAAGTAGATAATCATTTGAGTTGGTCGATTTAATTGTTATAATTTTAGGTGAGTATAGACTTATAGTTTAGTGGAGAAAATCAGTAATCCTTGTTCCTTTAAAGTGCACTAATATTTGTTAAACAAAATAACTTTATAATTAAATAGAAAAAAATAAATAAAAATAACTTATAATTATCTCAATATTTAAATAACCCTCAGTTTTTAAAGTTTTAATTAGATGAATTAGTGGGAAACATTTCTAAATTAAGGGGAAAGCAGTTATGCACTTATGATTAATAATAAGTAAAGCAGTTGGTCAATTGCAAGAAAAACTTTATTAGAGATTATAATTGATCATTTATAATTAAAGACTCGCCTAACTTATTACAAATATTAATGTTCCTGGTTTGGGTTGGGCCATATTGAGATTTTGGGCTTTTATTTTAAAATCTTTACACCTTAGTCTCAAATTAGAGCTCTTGAAGAAAAAATAAAAATAAATAAGGGTGGAACAATTTTTTAAAATTTTGAATTTACTTTTCAAATCTTACTCTCTTATTATTTCAATAAAAATGTTAATTAGTTTAATTTTAATTAAATTCTTATTATTTTAAATTTAGAATAATAAGATTTTATTATTTTATATCATTTTATATTAAAAACAAATTTATATTTATAAATTACAGAAATTTATTATTTATTTAAACAAATAAATTAATATAATTAATTTTATAGATATAATTTTTTTATAGTGTTATTTACTTATTTTTTTATAATTAATTTTATATTTTAATGTATTTAAATAAATTTATATAACTAATATTTTATAAAATTAAACTCTTAACTACTTCTTTGGGTGTGGGAAATCCTGGTTGGCAAATTTGAGGAAATGACCCTCCAGATGGGCATAGTTATCGGATGGTGCGGGCCCATAATTTTAATAGCGCTGGTGACCTTTTTTTTTTCTGACGAAAATGTCCCTATTGCGTCACGCATCCTCAGGTTGCGTGACGCAATTTTTTATTTTTTTTATTTTACAAAAATTTTAATTATGAAATTTTTTGGACGAAAATGCCCCAATTGCGTCACGCAACTCCAGTTGCGTTACGCAATCGCGTCACGCAACTCCAGTTGCGTTACGCAATCGCGTCACGCAACTCCAGTTGCGTCACGCAACCTCAGGTGCGTCACGCAACCTCAGGTGTGTCACGCAACCTCAGGTGCGTCAAGCAACCGCAAGACGAAAAAAAAAATTTGAAAAAAAAAACGGTTGCGTTACGCAAGAGTATAATTGTTATAAAAAAAAAAGGTCACCAGCGCTATTAAAATTATGGGCCCGCACCATCCGTAATTAGGCCTGGAGGGTCATTCCCTCAAATTTCTCTCCTGATTTGGGTTGAACTATATATTTTTATCTAGAATCAAGAATTCCGATTAATAATATTTTTTTATAAAAAAATAAATCATTTTGTTTGTTTTAATATTTTTATGGAAATAATATATTGCTTAAATCTTATGTTTATATGTCAATATAATAATTTTTAATATATATATTAAAATAAAATATTTTTAATTTGAAAAATATTGTATTGGAACTTTATGTTATTGAATTAAAAAAAAATACTTTAAATATTTTAGATGATGTGAATTAAAAATAATAATTTATCCGTTTATATACAGGGGTGGGAAAATTTATCGATATTAAAGGTATATCGAAAATATCCCGTAATATATCGAAAATATCTAATATTTCAAATATGCCGAAAAAAGATAAGGTATGATACCGATACCGAAATTATTAGTACGATAAATGTATGAAATTTTTAAAATTTTAGTATATGGAGATATATTTATAAGTTAATATATATATCAAGGAAATAATTAAATAAATTTGATATTAATTTAATTATAGAAATATAATTTTTAAATAATATTAAAATATAAATATACTAAAATATTATTTAATATAAAAAATCTTAAATCTTTAACTTACTGATGAGATTGATTTTTTTAAAGTTAATATATTTTTTAGATATCAAAAGTATATTATCGATAATACCGTACCTAAAATAAGTTATACTGAAATCAAGGTAATATATATGAATTTTTTTATACCGAAATTATGAAATCAAGGTAATATATATGAATTTTTTTATACCGAAATTAAGGTATATCAAAATTAAGATATACCGAAATCAAGGTAAGGTAAATGTATGCATATTCTGCATACCAAAATTTTAGGTAAAATAGAAAGTATGAATAAAATATTAAGGTATATCGTACTCATCTACCCCTATTTATATTTATATTTATTGATGCTTTATTTATGTACGTACGACTTTACTATAAAAATAAAATAAAAAATCATATAATAACACAAGACAACAATCCTACTATGATTTATTTATTTATTATTTTTTTTTTCTGGTAAATAATAATTTTATAATAAAAGAAATTAAAAAGAGAAATTATTAAATATTTTTTTTAAATAATAAAAATTAATGAAAAAGAAATTATCAAACGTGACGTATATAATTTAAAAATAGAGAGAGAATTAGATATAAGCTGGTGCATTCGTCACGAAGTTTTCGCAATAAAAAGGTTGACTTATTAATTATTCATATATATATATATATGGCTGAGATATATATATATATATGGCTGAGTAGCCTGAGTTAGATAGTTAGAACAGACCATTCAAATTTAAATTTGATGACTCTAAAAATTAAAATAAATATAATAGTTATATTTTTTTTAAAAAAAATATATTAAATATACTAATTAAATATATAACTAGATCATTAATTTTAAAAAAAGAAAAAATTCTTGTAATCTTATTAATATGCTTTTGATAATTTTAAAAGTTTCTTTGATAATATTTGTGATATTGTGTATGATGTTTTTATAATGAAAAAAATATGATAAATATTTTAAAATTAAAAAAAGATTATGAAAATAAACATAACTTTAAGAACAAATAAAAAAATAAATTTAAGAGCATTTTACTTCAAAGATAATTTTCACAATTAGGTTAGATAAAAAAAAATGAAAAATGAAAAACTGCAACAATATAGACAATATAATTATGATAAGTGATATAAAAGATATATTGTATATATAGAGAAAAAATTAATATATTATTATATTAAATATAATATTGAAAGAAAAAATAATAATATATTATTATATATAATATAGAGATCCCCTCCTACCCTAAGGTTCTGAGTTCTTATCTGATTCAACGGGTTAAGTGTGTTTGTGACTATATATTTTATTTTTATATATATACTATGGAGTGAAAAATAAGTATTATATATTATTATTATATAATATTAAGTGAGAAAAAAAATATATTATTATATAACGAGAAAAGTTTAAGTATTACAAGGAAATAAATATAAAAAAATATTATATTATACGGTAAAATAGATATTCGTTAATTCATTATTTAGCATTATATAAAAACATATTATTATATAACGAAAAAAATTAACGTATTATAAGGAAATAAATATAAAAAAATTATTATATTATACGATAAAATAGATAATCGTTGATTATGGCGGCATATATAAAAAAAAAAAAAATATCTTCTCCATCTTCTTTGTCTCTTAACAATTAACATATATATATATATATCAGCACTTACGTCTATTTACACAGGTTTGTTTGAATGTTCCTTTAACTTTATCATTTATGCATGCAGTTATTCGACCTTTGATTATTATAATATTAAAGTTAATGTCTTCTTATATTTAAAATTTATATTTTATAAAATTAAATTAATGTACTTTAGTTAATGAATTAATGGACAAAAAGACCTGTGATGATATTTTGTTTTGTATCGTTAAAAGATGTCAACAAATTTAGCTGGGACAATGATGAATGTGGAAGACAAATTGAGACAAGCTGATGCAATGTTATTTTACAGAATTGAAGATGTCAACAAATTTAGCTGTGAATGTGGAAGACAAATTGATACGAGCTGATGCATTGTTATATCTGCGGACTGTTAAAAACAAATTTAAAGAGGATAGGACAAAATATTATCTGTTTATTGATATCATGAAAGATTTCAAGGCTCAGAGGTTCGTTTGATCATTATTCTCTCTGTTTGTTTAGTATAATTTATAATTTAAACATATATTTGGTGGATGATCATATTAATTTGCAGAATTGACAGAGTTGGTGTTGTAGCTCAAGTAAGAGATTTATTTATAGATCATCATGACCTACTTGAAGGATTTAACAGATTTTTGCCCAAACAATTTAGAATCAATGATAAAGGTTTGGAAGAGACCTATGATAAAAGTTTGAAAGAGGCCGATTTAATTAGTGTGCTTAATAAACTTAAGCTAACTAATTAGGAGATGTTTGTGAGTTACAACCTACTCTTAATTTATTTAGTTTATTAGTTTATTCATTAATTATAACTATTAATTTTTTTTCAATAAAGAGTTACTAAAACAAATATTTCAGTTAATGGTCCTATTTTTCTATTATTTACATGAGAAACGATAAAAAAAGTCAGTGATGCGAAGCTACCGTCGTGAGTCGGATTATGATTGAACACCTATACATATTTATATTTATATATTTTTTCTCTTTTTACTTTTTTCTATTTCTTCATCTTTTATAAAAAAAATACACTCTTGTATAAACCACTCACCACAACAAAAGCTCGACATCGTGCATATACACGTATTCGACTCGTGTAATTTTGTCGGACTTTTAATCATGTCGTGTCAAAAAAAAATTATTTGTGTCGTATCGTGTCTTAACCCTCTTACAATATCATGATCTACGAGTTTATTTGTGTCGTATTAACTCGTGTCAATAGATATATTCGTGTTGTGCTAACTTATGTTTAATGTTGTGTTGATTAGAACTAGTTAGGCTTAAGTCATTAAATTAACAATTGTTATGGTAAGATTTTGAGTATAAAAGAAGTATAGTGAATATTTTTTGGGTTGAAAATAATATTTTATTTGTTATTAAGTATTTAAAAAGTTGTTACATTAATAATTAGAAAACTAATATAATTATTTTTATTTTTTTATATGGAGGAGTGATAGGGGATATAATTTGAGGGAGGGAATGAGGGAGTGAATGATGTGTCACTGTATCCCTGGTTGAAAAAATATAAAAGGTGAGAAGAGAGAGGAAAGAAAAATTTTATTATTTTTTTGGCTAATCAAATTGCCCCACATCATTTCCTCTCCAATTTTCTTTCTCAAATTCTCTTTTCCAATCATTTCTTTTTTATATATATTGAAACATGATAGATAATAAATTAATGGTTTTTTAACTAGGTCTTGTGTAGCCTAGATGTAGTGTAGTTAAAAATCAAAATCAAACTTAAATATTAATAAAAAATAAATTAAAAATTTAAAACATATTAGCACATCAAAAAAACCAAGAGTAGATGCAACATTTTAGCACAATATGAGTAATTTATTTGATATTAATCTACTTCTAAACTAAGTAATATATTTATATATTATTGAATTATAAAAATAAGAGTAATGATATGGAACTCTGGGGCCGTAAAAGTAGCGAAAATAGAATATTCCTTAAATATCTAATATTCTCTCCTCTTATTAATTAATTTCTTTCTCTTATTAACTGATTTCTCTCTATCTTTACTAATTAATCGAATATTTATTATCTCTCATTTAATTTTAATTGATAAAATAACTCAAAATTCTACAACAAACTCTGACATTAAATATTTTAATAATATATTTAAATAAAACATATTAATAGGAGGAGAGAAATTAATTAATAACAGAAGAGAAGAGAGAATATTCGATGTTTAAAAAAAGAAATATTTTATTTCCGCGTACTTTCGCTGCCCCAGATTCGCGTTTCCCTATCATTACCGAGAATAAAAGAGTCATTCATCAAGTTGGCCAAGGCCCCACGGAGCGGTAAGTCTTTTGAATTAGTTATTGGAAAGTTAGCATTATCAAATTAAAATTATTATTTATTATATTCTTTTATTGATATTTTAAAATTATTAAATATATATATATATATATGAATAAATCCATAAAATATAATATATATTAAATAAAAAATTATTTTATAATAAATACTTAAGTTTAAAGTGTAAATAACTATTATTAAAAATATATTTTAATTGGTGTAGTGGTTTAAAAGTTTTATGAGGGTGCATGCAAATTATAATTTCATTAAAAAAGTTTAAAAATAAAAGTATTATTTAAAAATAATTGGTGTGAAATAATTCTTAATTTAATAATTATAAATAAAATATATATCGAAATCAAAATTATTAATTTTATTTAAAAATTAAAAAATATATTTATTTTATAATAAAATAATAAAATTCAATATTTATAAATATTATATATATATTGATGATTGATAAATTCAAGAAAGATTCAAGGAAAGCAAGTACACGAATTTACTGTCATGTATCCCCACGTTCAAAAGCGCTCAGTTCGGATCCCGTCCCGAAATTACTCATTTCGGTCTTAAAACGGTTATTTCGGTTATTTCGGGTAAAAAAAAATTCGAAATGTTCATTTCGAGTCTCGTTTCGGGACATTTGAAAATTTTCTCTCTCCTACCTGGTTAACGTTTTGGAACATTTGAACATTTTCTCTCTCCTACCCAAGTGTCATGCCACGTTGATTCGTGGACTTACTTTTATTTTCATTGAGTTTATCATTTTATATATATATATATATATATAAATTATGAATTTTATTGAAAAATTAAAAAATTATATTTATTTTATAATAAAATAATTAAGTTAAATATTTATAAATATAATATATATCGAAATTATGAATTTTATTTACAAATTTGAAAAATAAAATATTTTTTTTATTTTATAATAAAATAATTAAGTTAAAAGTGTAAATATTTATTATTAAAAAATATTTTCATAAAATTTTTTATTGGTTTTTGAAAGTTTAATGAGTTATCATTTGTTCACAATAGAATTTATTAAAATTTTAAAAATAAAATTATTATTTAAAAATAATGTAAATGAAATTATAAATTTAATAAATAAAATTTAAAATTATGATTTTATTTATAAAAAAAGTGTTTTATAATAAAATAATTAAGTTAAAAGTTTAAATATATATAATTAAAAATATATTAATTAAAAATGTAATTATAAGTTAAAGTGTTTGAAGATTTAATTGATGATTTGAGAATTCAGAATGGTCAAAGAATTCGGAGGAGAATATCACATGCCAAAATTATCATATTTTCAGTAGTTATTGTGAGGTTACTTCATTTATTTCAGATTTTAATTCTCACACATAATATATATATAGATAGAGTAATGATAGGGAACGCGAATCTGGGGCCGCGAAAGTCCGCGAAAATAGAATATTCTCTTTAAACATCAAATATTCTCTCTCCTATTATTAATTAATTTCTCTCATCTTATTAATATTTCTCTCTCTACTAATTAATTTATCCCTATTTTTAGGATTAATTATTTCACTCATTTCTCTAATATTTATTATCTCTCATTTAATTTTAATTGATAAAATAACTCAACACTTTACAACAAACTCTCATATTAAATATTTTAATAATATATTTAAATAAAATATAATGTGTTGTATTTATTAATTAATTTTTCGCTAAACCCTAATCTCTAACCCTAAATCCTAAATTCTAAATTTTAAACCCTAAATTCTAAATTTAAAGCCCTAAACTTTAAACCCTAAATCCTAAACCCTAAACTCTCTTTTTATTTAATCTTTATGTCCTTTTTTTTCTTTTTTTTATTATTTTTTCTATTGACTTATTAATATTTTTTTAGTTTTATTACTTATAAATGTTTATCTAATATTTCTATTCTCACGATTAATTATTTTCTATTAATTAATTTTTTTCACTCATTTCTTTGATAAATTTATAATTTAACTAAATAAAAATAAGAGATATTAATTAGGGTTTAGAATTTAGGGTTTAGAATTTATGGTTTAAATAAATTAATTAGAGATGAGAGATAAATTAATTGATTAGTGAGAGAGAAAAAGAAATTAATTAATTAATTGTAGAGACAAAAATAAATTAATTAATAAGAGAATATTCGGTGTTTTAAGGGAATATTCTGTTTTCGCGGACTTTCGCGGCCCCAGATTCGCGTTCCTATCATTACTCATATATATATGAGTAATGATAGGGAACGCGAATCTAGGGCCGCGAATGTCCGCGAAAATAGAATATTCTTTTAAACACCGAATATTCTTTCTCCTTTTACTAATTATTTTTTTTCTACTTCTACCGATTAATTTATCCTATTATCACGATTAATTATTTCACTAATTTTTTTTTTATATTTATTATCTCTTATTTAACTGGTAAAATAACTCAACACTTTACAACTTGTATTTATTAATTAATTTATTTTTTCACTAAACTTTAATCTCTAAATTATAAATTTTAAACCCTAAATTTTAAACCCTAAATCATAAACCTTAATTAATATATTGTTTAGTTGAATTATGAATTTATCTCTTTTATTTTTTTATATTTTTATGATTTTTCAATTCCTTTATTTATCAAATATTTTTTATTTATTTTTATGCCCTCTTTTTTCTTTTTCTCAGTATTTTTTTGTAATGACTTATTAATATTTTTTTAGTTTTATTATTTATAAATGTTTATCTAATATTTCTATTCTCACGTTAATTATTTTCTCTCCATAATTGGTGACTAATTATTAATAAATTATTTTTTTCACTCATTTCTTTGATAAATTCATAATTCAACTAAACTAACCTTAATAGAGATATTAATTAGGGTTTAGGATTTAGAGTTTAGGGTTTATGATTTAGAGTTTAAGGTTTAGGGTTTAGAGTTTAGTGTTTAAATAAATTAATTAGTGAGATAAATAATAGAGATATTAATTAGGGTTTAGGATTTAGGATTTAGAGTTTAGGTTTAAATAAATTAATTAGTGAGATAAATAAAGAGATATTAATTAGGGTTTAGGATTTAAAGTTTAGGATTTAGGGTTTAGAGTTTAGGGTTTAAATAAATTAATTAGTGAGATAAATAAAGAGATATTAATTAGGGTTTAGGATTTAGAGTTTAGGATTTAGGATTTAGAGTTTAAGGTTTAAATAAATTAATTAGTTAGATAAATTAATTGATTAGTGAGAGAGAAAGAAAGATAAATTAATTAATTCGTAGAAGAGGTAGAGAAATAAATTAATTAATAAAATGAGAGAGAATATCCCGTGTTTAAACAGAATATTCTGTTTTCGCGAACATTCGCGGCGCCAGATTCGTGTTCCCTATCATTACTCTATATATATATATATATATTATTATTGAGTAATGATATGAGAGCGAAATAATTGTAACAAAAGAGTAGGAATAACGTGTAAATGTAATTAAATTGATGACCAGTATAATATTTATTTTTATTTTTTAAACTTATTAATAATTTTTTTCTCCTCAATATTTACATTTTATCTCTTAAATATGACGCGTTTAATATATATATTTTTTTCATTATTATTATTAAAAAAACTTAATAATTTCTCTTTTTAATTTTTTTTATTATAAATATTTTTTTAAAATTATTATACACACCAATATAAACTCATTTTAATAATTTATCTCTTAATAATTTATTCTCTTTTATTTATTAAAAAAATTAAAATTTATTTTCAATATTAAAAATAAGACAAATTAAAATAAATAATAATAATATTTTATATTAATAAATTGCACAATCTACTTATTAGAGATTAACAATGAAATAAAACTTAAAAAAATATGATAAAAAAGTTTATCATAACATTTACTTTACAAAATCAAACAACATAATATAACAAATTATTTCTCTCTAAATAATTATTTTTTTAATTCAATTAATTATTTCTTTCATCTATCAATTTAATTACATACATAATAAGTTAATAAAAAATAATATATTAATAATAAAATAAAATTATTAATTATTTTACTCAACTTGATTCTCTTTTAACAATATTGTTTCCTTCCTTAAAAGTCTATTTCTTATTTTTTTTCATTTCTGTTCATTTTCTGAATTTTTTTAAAAACTCAATCAACTATTAAAGTTTAATAAATTAATTTTTTTTAATTAATTACAAAAGCTCATTCAACAACATTCAACTAACACATTAGATATGTTATTCTCTTTTAGTGGGTTTTTTTTATCTATGTTAATTATTAGTAGTATGTGGTTTGTTAACATAGTTATGAATTTGTCTCCTAGTGATTCAAATTCAAATGAATTGAAAGATAACAAAAATAATGTAACTCAAGACCCATAACATAATGTACTATAATTTATTTTAATTTGACACATTTTTATTATTGAAATTTTTTTAATAAATAAAAAATAAATTATTAAAAGAGAGAAATAATTAAAATGCTTTATAGGGAGTGGTATGTACAATAATTAAAAAAAAATTATTTATAATAATAAAATTTTAAAGAGATAAATTATTACGTGTTTTTTAATAATAATAATTGAAAATAATATATATATATTAAAGAGAAATGATTAGGTGAGGGAATTTGGTAAGGGAATTTGGTGAGGGAATGACGTGGCATAACGCTGAAAAAATCAAATAATTTCTCTATTTTCTCTCTTTCCTCCCACTTTTACATTTTACAACCAATGAAGGTGTTGCCACGTCATTCCCTCACCAAATTCCCTCACTCTATCACTCCTCTATATTAAATGCGTCATATTCAATAAAGAGAAAATACAAATATTGAGGAGAAAGAGAAATTATTAATGAAGATAAAAAAGAAAAATAAATGTTATACTTGGTCATCAATCTAATCATCCTCACTCCTTTTGCTACAATTATTTCACTCCCTATCATTACTCTATATTATTATATGAGGAGTGATAGGGGAGGGAATTTGAGGGAGAGAATGATGTGCCACTACATTATATCACTGGTTGGGAAAAATGATAAAATGTTACATCACTAGTTGAAAAAATAATAAAAGATGAGGAGAGAGAATTTTTTTTTTTTTTTTGGCTAATCAAATTGCATTGTGCCACATCATTCTCTCCTCTTCTCTCTCAATCATTTCTCTTATTATATATATATATTAGAAGTGGTCAAATTAATCTTCAAACTATTTATTATTAATTTTTATTAAAAGAAATATATAAATTATCCATTTTATATTAAAAAGGTTCAAATTATGATACTAGAGAGAAAATCATTGTTGAGATTATTTATTTTTAGATATTTTTTAAATTATATTGTTAATAAAAATTATGAATTAATACATTTTAATTTTTAGAAACTTAGGCCTTGTTCTCCTTAGGTTATTTAAAAAACCCAAACCAAATCACTTTTCCAATCAATCACTTCTCAACAATCACATCACTCATTTCATTAACTAAAATACTCTCTAATTTAAATTATTATTTTATATTTTATTTATATATACTCTTTAGGTCTTTTTACCAAAAATAATCATTATCTCTTCAAAATCATCACTCATCAATCAATTTTTCTCTCTCTCGGTTTTTTAAAAAACCCCTAACCGAATAAGGCCTTAAATTAATTAATAGGTTAAATGCTTTATTAAGTTTTTGTATTTTAGAATTACTTAAAATTATTTTTAATGATTTAGTATACAACTCTAAATATAAATATACTGTAAAATTTTACTAGTAGTATACCTTTTTGGGAGAAATTATAAAAAAACTCATATATATTATAATTTAAAATAGTTTAATATTTTATGAGTTATTTTTAAATTATTAATTAATGTATTAAGTTGGATTATATAGCTAAAAATAGTTGAGAGTTGTAAGAAGAAAATATATTCTTCTTTTATTGGAATTTTTTAGGATAAATATTAATTTTATAATTAGTTTATTATTTAATAAATAAATAAATTATTTTATAAATAAAATTAATTTAATTTTTTATTTTATTAATTTATTTCATTTTTAACCAGTATAGAAAAAGATGCTCGTTTAAGAACAAATTTAGAATAAGAACATAAAAACGAAAACATGATTTAACCGAATAATTTTCATTTGACAGTGAGGGACAATGTGGCCAAATCAAGGCATCATCTTCTTTATTAACAATATTACAAACAGAATATTCAGAAAAACTATCATTTTTTATAATTAAAGCTTTTTCCAGGCAACTACTTATCGGATTATAGGTCAACTTTCTTTACATTCCCAATATTTAAAGATGCCTTTTGAAACCGCCTCAACTAAAATTGAAACGAATTGTTCGGTTTGAAATGATTTTTCCTGAAACCGAACGAGATGGGGCAGAGATGATATTTGTGTCCCCCGCCCCGCCAGATAGTGGCGGACCCAGAAATTTTTTCTCGGAGGGCCAAATACATAGTAACGTAACTTTTTTTTTTGCAACCAAATAAATACATTTTCTAATTAAAATTTTACTTGGTAATTACATAAAAATACTAACAAATACAATTACAAAATACTAATAAGCACAATTACTAAATTATTCTTGTTCATGAGTCGGTACAAAAGAAGACAAATTTATTCTACGAGATTCCATTTGTTGAAAATATTGCAATATTGGCTCATTTTCAATTGTTGAGAAAATATCTTTCCCAACATATACAACTAAACTATCATTCATCCATTCATCTCCCATTCGATTACGCAAATCAGTCTTCACGGTTTTCATTGCAGAAAATACTCTTTCAACGGATGCAGTTGCAACTGGTAAAACTAAAGTCAACTCTATCAATCGATAAACCAATGGAAAGACTCTATGTTTTTTCTGTTGCAACCAATTTCTGAGAAAAAATTCTCAAGTCTTCAATTGAAGAAAATTGAGGATCATCCCGCAAATTAAATAAGTAAGCCCGAAGTTGTTGTTTCAAAAATAAATAATTTATGTCTGTGAAATCTTCGGAATAAAGTTTGGCAAGACGAATGAGTTTACAAATATCAAATTTGGAGAATGAATTTCTGGGATGAAGACATGATATGCAATCAAGTAATTATGTATTAACTTCTGAAAAACGATTATTCATTTCTTGCATAATCTAGTCAACAACCTAGCATTAAATAATAAATAATAACTATTAATAGATAATAGATAATAAATAATAACTATTAATAGATAAGAAATAATATTTATTATACCTGACAAAAGATTTACACACGATAATGATGAAAATTAGTGATGAGTTCCCATTTCCCTCTTCGCCTACCATTGCTATCAATTATCATATGCTCATTCATATCAAATATTGAGATCGAGTGTAATTGACAAAAACTGTTAACTTGGTCCAAAATATCATGACATCCATCTTCTTTAAATTTTTGTAATTGATTTTTCGAACTCGCAATCATTGACATTGCTTGAGCTATATTTTGATCTCCTCTTTGTAGGCAAAGTGATAACTCACTTGTAATTCCTAATAAATTTTTCATCAAATGCAACACAAAAACAAATTCATAAAAAACTAACTATATAAAAAAATATGAAAATCTAATTTAATAGATTTCAGTCTAATTTTATGAGAATATATAAAAAAAATATATAAATAAGAACAAAAATACAAAAACGTGATAAACATATATTATCAAGTGAATAGACACTCGAGATTACGATTATAGAATATTAATGCATATAAAAATAATATATCAAATTCTTTATTTAAATACCGAACAAAACTAATATAACTATTTTAACTTGTTTATTAATATTAATTTATATTTTCTTATAAATTTTTGAAATAGTTTAAAATTAAGAAATATAAAATACTATTGTTATTTTAATTAAAGGTGAGGGCAATGTTTGATCAGCTGACCTCATGTTCACTTTCCAGTTACAAAGCCAACTGGACTAAGAAGTACTTATCAAATATATATATATATATATAAACAAATTATTTTAAGGTTGAGGGAGGCCCGGGCCCTCCAAGGCCCCCCTTGTAGGTCCGCCACTGCCGCCAGAGACGGAACCAGGATTTCGAACTGGGGTGCGCTTAAAAAAAAAATTAGGGTGAACTTAAAATAATAACGAGAAAATTTTGAAAAAAAACAATTATATAAAAGTAAAAATTTACCATTTTTTTAAATAATTAGATAAAAAAAACAATGAATTATATTAATCTTTTTTAAGAAATTAAGGGTAATGTCATATTTCTATCGATTTTTTTTTCCGGGGTGGGCTTCAGCTCATTCGAGCCCCTACATTGATTCGTCCCTGTCCCCCGCCCTGATCTCACCCCGATTATGCTCGAACACTATAAAACATAATTAAATATATATCAAATCACCAATATATTTATTTATTCGTGAGAGTCTTAAGTTTATTTCTTTATAATAATATAAAATTTCAATATATTATAATATATATTATATTAAAAAAAATTATTTATATAATATTATTTTATAAGTTTTTTAAAAATATTTTATTAACGTTTTCTCGTGCGAATACTCCAAAACCGAACAAAATCGAATAATGTGGGCAGAGACAGGGTGACGTATTGGCTGAAGTGGGTTTAAACTCGCCCATCTTTTTTTAAACTAAAAGATAGTTTAGTTTTGTATTATCTAAATTTGTATAAGCATAGGTCACCCGATAGATATCAGAATTAGAATTTGAAAAAGAGAATTGATAATTGTGTGAGATTGGAGAGAAATTGTTTGTTTGATTTTTTTTTTTTTTAGTTGAGTTTTTAATAAAAAAAAAATATTTTAATTTAATTATTTTTTAAAATATTTTTTAAAAAAATTATAAATTATTTTACATAAGATAAAAATATAAGATTCTACCTTTTAAATATATGAGATATAAAGATAAAATAAAAGATATTATAAGAGTATTTTTATTTCATAAATAAAAGAAATGATGAGATAAATAAAGTGAAATGTGAAAAATATTGGATTTTGGGTAAAAATTTCAATAAAAACATAATATGAAACAAACTCTTAAATGTTTTTATTATCATTATTAATATATATTTATTTTTTTTAAAATTTATTTGACTATAATTATTTGGATAATAGTTTTTTTTATAGATATTTTTTTTCTCTCAAATTATTTTCATTTGTTTTAGTTCAAATAATATTTACAATAAATAATTAATTTTTAAAAAATAATTAACATCAAGTATAACCTTAAAACATATACCAATATTTAAAAAAATAATAATAAAAATATTTTTATAACAACTAATGCGATGATATATTTAAATCACATATTTTTCTTAATTTTTTGAGCTAATTCAAAAAAGAATTCATTTTTCTAAGCCCACTTTACCTATATTTTCTGGATCCGTCCATGGGGCGGGCATAGTATTAAAAAAATCTTCAAAATAAAAACGGGACGAGTATACTAAATGCATTTCCCGTCCCAAACCCCAGACTCCAAACCGTCTCGTTGCCATCCCTACCCATATTTCAATGATATCCATTTATCAATAATTCTTTCCCTCACATTAAACTATTCCAAGATGGTGAGTCTTTCTTAACACAATGCCAAAATGTTTTAATTATGAATGTATATTCCTTTAAAAATAATTAAACAAGTTCCCAAACTAACATAGTTTCCCAAACTAACCTACTTTGTTCATTCATTCCCAAACTAACTTAGTTTACTATTCAATTTTTTTTTTAATTTATTAATTTATTACATTTAAATTCTTTATATATATATATATCCAAACTATTTTTTTTTTTATAAATTTGATATATTTAAATTATTATTTTTATAAATTAAATTATTTATATTTTGATATATATTTTAAATTATTATTTTTATAAATTTGATTATTTACATTTTAATATATATTTTAAATTATTATTTTTTATCAATTTGATTATTTATATTTTAATATATATATTTACATTTCAATTATAATAAATATTTCCTTTAACATTCTAATAAATAGTTAATAAATATTAATAAATTTAAAATATCTTAACCATAATAATATAATAATTAACCATTCATAAAAACAATTACAATTATCATCTCTAAATTATTTAGGATTTTGCTCAAGATATCGTTGAATTTTGAAATTGTTGTATCAAATTTAATTTATAAAAATAATAATTTAATTATATCTACACTAATTTTAATTTATAAAAATAATAATTTAATTATATCAAATTTATAAAAATAATAATTTGAATATATAATGAATTTAAATATAATAAATAAATAAATAAATAAATAAAAACTGAGTTTAAATAGTAAACTAGGTTAGTTTGGGAATGAATGAACAAAGTAGGTTAGTTTGAAAAGTTGAACGACAAACTATATTAGTTTGGGAATTCATCCAAAATAATTGGCCAATGAATGTCTGGTTCATGAAAAAGCTTTCACAACTTGATTAGCAAGAAGTGCATGATTTTGAAATTCAAAATATTTGAAACCTAATCCACCTAATTCCTTATTTGATGCCACATTTTCCCAGGCCAGCCAATGAATTTTCTTTTTACCATTGCAGTTTCACCTAAAATTACAAATTCTAACTTTAAGGATTTGACAAAAAAATAAAAATAAATTGGGAGTTTAAAGTTGACATAACGAAAGATGGAATTGTTATAAAACACTTTTGATCAACATCTCTTTCCCAACTTGATTCAAATATTTAATTTTCCAATCACTAATTTTGTTATCCATTCTTTTCAAGACCTCATCAATTTTTTCCCTTTTATCCAATCTAATGGAACTCCAAGATAAATACTTGTAGCATTCCCAATTGGAACCCCGAAAATGTCAGCTAATTGTGTTTGAATGTGGACTGATGTATTTTTTTTTTTTTTTATAAAAACATTGATTTGTTAAGGTTAATTTGTTGCCTTGAAGCATGACAAAATCTATTAACACAAAAAAAAGTTCTTCACATTCAAATTTATTTGCTTTTGAAAAAACATAGCATCATCAGAAAAAAAAAAAAATAGTAATTGGATTGCTGGACAATGTTTTTTCAATCTTAAGTTTTGATAAAAGAATTTGGAAAGTGTTTCAAGCAGAAAAATAAAGAGATGTTTTTGAAACCACCTTATACAAGAAGTTACACAAACTAATAGGTTGAAATTGACTAACCTCGGTTGGATTTGAGCATTGGAGATGATTGCTTGATTAAGCTCAATTGGAATAGTTCTTGATCTAAAAATTAATAACATCCCAAAACACATGGAAAAAAAATACTTGTAAAACCACCTGGTCTTGGAGCTTTTGTTGCACTAATTTCTTCAAAAACTGCTTTTTTTCTTTTTATTTCCACTTTATTTGGAATTTTTTCCAGATCAAGTTCATCTCTGCATCCACCACCATTCGTGGGACTGTTTCAATCACAAGAAATCTCCTTAAAAACTTTCTCCATTTCAAGTTGTTCCATCTTCCAAAACCCATTTGAGTCTTGTAATCAAGTACAAGTATATTCGTTGAATAGTTGATTAGTGAAAAAACTTTGTATTTCTATCTCATACCCCAATATTTCTCAATCTATTTCAAAGACTCTTTAATTATCTCTTTGTTGAAACTTGAAAGTAATTGCGGATCTATATAAGCTTTATACTGGGCTTAGGCCCATCCCACATAAAATTGTATTATTTCTTAATTTTTTATTTTAAAAATAGATATTAAAAATTATAAAAATCCTTATATAATATTATATACTTGGATAAATGATAGAGAGGTAATGAATATCACACTCTATTTCTCTCCCTTCTCTATTTCTTTAAATTTTTACCTTTTTTTATTTTTTTATAACAGGTTTTCTATCACATTCTTCCTCAAATTTCTTTCTCTTATCACTTTCCCATATATTTTTTGTTTTGAGGATTCTTCTAATAATCCCTAACAATAGCCTATGATTTATATTTTCGTACATTAAGATGGTACATGGATATATAGATATATATATATATATATATATATATATATATATATTTATATATAATTCATTAACTTAAAAAAATTATATAGTAATATTCTTATTTAAAATGTTT
This sequence comes from Impatiens glandulifera, assembly GCF_907164915.1. NCBI lineage: Eukaryota > Viridiplantae > Streptophyta > Magnoliopsida > Ericales > Balsaminaceae > Impatiens > Impatiens glandulifera. Next base: position 67,555,843 of record NC_061863.1, read on the forward strand.
GAAATTAAATATTAATAAAATTTAAAAATAATAACAATAGAAGAAATAATAAAGATGAACCATATTTATATTCCAGTTTGTAGCAATGTCAAATGTACATTCATACTTTAAAAAAAAGTATTATGTTAGTGTATATTTAGTTGATAAAAAGATAATAAGGTGTGGATACTAACCTTAAGTTTTTGAATTCTAGCTCGTGGACGGCAAGTTCTGCGTCGGGTTAAACGATTAAGTGTGTTTACGTATTACATACTTAATCTGTTATCCCATTTTTTTATTCTAAAAAAATTTGATAAAAATATAAAGTATAAAATCACTATTTTTTTTTATTATTGTGGTTTGTTCTCTCCTTTTTTCACTAAGCTATCATTTTGGAAATCCATTTTTTATTTTTGAAATCTCTTAAATAAAAAAAATAAAATTAAGCAAATTTTATCAAAACATTCAAGATTGATGCACACAAATTGAAACATTGTTTATTCGAATTTGGATTGTTCTTCAGAATTGGACTATTTTTCGATGAGATTGTAAGTCGCGAGTCGCTATATATTATGTGCTGAATTTGAATTCTCAATCTTTTAACAACTGAATCGACTAAATCAATTTAGTTACTAAATTTGAATTATTAGAAACGAATTATTTATAAATTTTATGACGACTCCTATTATAAAACAACTATGGTTAGAGTACATGTATACAAAATAATAATAATGGGTGAAAGAAAAAAAAATAAAGAAGAAAGAGAATTTAAGCTCGTTCATGTTTATTTTAAAAAGGGTCAAAATAAAAATGTAGGGCTCTTATTGGAATCAATAGTAATTTGAGATTTTTTTTTTTTAATTTCACAATTTGAAGTTCGTTATTAAGGTTAATTGTAATTTAAGACATTTTTTTCTAACCTCATCATTTGGAGTTTTTATTGGGAGCCAATTAAAATTAAGGATCTCCTTCTTTAGAATAGCACAATTTGGGGCTTCACATCATTGGTACAAAATGAGGTTTTGCCCGGACGGACATGAACGTTCGTTCAAAAAAATATGTATTATGTGTCATTTATAATTAAAAAATTAATAGTGACACGTACTTTTAAATACCACATTATTTTTTTAATAGTTGTAAGTTGATTAAAACAAAAAAATAAAGAAGAAAACATTACATCCATTCCAATCCAAATTAAACTTCATCCCGATTTCATTCCTTTTACCCTAGTTTGACTCAACTACCCTTCACATCGCGACGCTTGACTACCCTTGCCCTAGTTTGACTCCCCTCCTCTTCACCTCGCGATGAAATTAAGTTGAGTCGGGTTTATGACATTTAGAATTACGTGTCACTATTAACTTTCTTTTTAACTATAAAGGCTACATAATAATTTTTTACGGACGTCCATATCCGTTAAGGTATAACCCTATTTTGTACAAACCTGACAATACGGAGTCCGAAATTATGAGATTTGAAAGAAGAGACAATTCACATTTAACCTCTAATAAGGAGTCCCAAATTATGATGTTCAAAAGAAGATATCCCAAATTACAATTGACCTTTAATAAAAACTCCTAAATTGTGAGGTTCAAAAGAAGAAGTCTTAATTTGTAATTGGTCCCTAATAAGGAGAATTAATTTGTTATTTCTTTTTAAAAAGGTTATAGTATATAATGTTACCTATATATTTAATTAAGTTTGAAATATATTCATATACATGATCTTGTTTTAAATTACTCATTATACATTTTTTTGGAATTTATATTTCTTTGAATTTATGCTATGAATATCTAAAATTAGAGATGGACCAAAGATTCAGAGGTGGAGTGAGCTTCAATTTTTTTTAGGGTAAACTTAAATAAATAACAAGATTTTTTTTTGAATAAAATGAGTGAATAAAAATAAGTTTTACCATTTTTTTAACAATTAGATAAACAAAATATTAAATTGTATTGAAATTAAAAAAAATCAAAAGAGGTAATGTCCATTTTTACCGTAAAATAAAATAAAAATTCGATTGGACTTCAGCCCACTTGAACCCCTACATAGACATGTTCCTGTCTAAAACTATTTAAAATGTTAAAAAATCGTTAATTTATGCTAAAAAAATATACACAAAATTTTCTTATACGTGGTATATCCATATTTTCCAAGTCATGCTATAGAAAAAACTTTAATCTACATCTTTAGATGACTTTTTTAACTCTATTTTCAAACGACGACACATCTACTCTGTTCCATTTCCAAATAACGATGCTGCAGATTAAGACGGCGACGAAGTTGTTACCTATCTGTCTCCTCCGTATTTAAATATTGTGTTTTTTATTGTGCTTCCCAAAATAATTTTTAAATAATAAAAAATATTGTTGTTGAAAGAGAATAAAATGTCTAGTTAAAATATAAATAATATAGAGATTACAAAATATAAAATATGATATCGTAATACAAAACCCATAATATGTTTGAATCGACCAACTGAAGTATCACAAATTCACTAGATGTTTTCTTAAGTGATTTCTTTTTTTCGGTTCAGTTTCCCTTCTTTTGGCTATACCAAAAGAACAACTACTCCTTAATTAGAATTAATTAAGAATGTGAACAAATGCAATTTGATTTGAAAACGAAATGAGTTTATTAATTATAATAAACTCTAATTTAAATTCAAGAAATACAACATAGTTAAGACTTTATACGATCAATTTTTTTAAATTAGTTAACAAAAAATTTAAATTTCGACCATAAAATAAAAATTGTTCATAAAAATTAGGTTCTTCATTCTTTATTGTTTTAAGGATCCTAACTATTTTAAATAAAAATAAATGTAAAAAACAATTTTAAATATAAAAAAATAAAAAAAATCAATCTATAAAGTTATTAATTGATTAAAAATGTTAAAGTAACATTATACCTATATTATCCTTTTTTTTTAATATATGACATATTTTATTAATTGATTGAAAAACTAAGTAAATAAAATATTTTTCCTCAAATATATATTTGATTGACAAAAATCACAATTCTATTGTTTTTTATTTTTTCAGAATTAGCAGCCTCTCTTCTCCGCTCCCGTTCGTTCGTTCGTCCGTCCGTCTCCGCCCTCTGGTTTGTTCATCTTCTATGAGTAACTTCTTCGTCTCTCTTAACATATCAGCACCACGTTTACACAGGTTTATATGAATTTGAATTTAGATATATTATATGTTTTGTTATTTGGAAGCGGCTTACTGTTTATCGTGTATGAGAAGCTCTGCTCTTGGCCAACTTGAGAGATCTTCTCCATCTTTCTTTGTAATTCTCGTTTTTTTTTTCTATTAGAACCTTATCGTTTATGCTCTTACCTTAATGTGCCTTCCTTTACGTTCAAGCAAAATCATGTTTTTGCGTTTTCTGCTTTGACGATCATCTAATTTAGGATTTTCATTTCTCTTATCTAGATCTGCTGATTTTTTGATCGAATGGGACATGCTTTCTGAAGATTGAAGAACTGATTACAGAGATGAAGAGGTCGAGAGACTACACAGCTGCGCCTGCCGAATCGTAAGTATCTATCTATCTATCTATCTATGCAGAAGCATTTTTATTCATCAAATTGACCTACCTAATAATTTTCTTCTAAATGAAGCTCGGGGCAACCTCAAATGATCAGTGGGGAAAACACAGAGAAATTAACAACAAGTGATGCATTGTCATATCTCAAGGCTGTCAAGGACATATTTCAGGACAATAAATCAAAATATGATCAGTTTCTTGATGTCATGAAAAGATTCAAAGCTCAGAGGTTTGATTATTATTATTGTTCCCTGTTTACTAGTTGAGTTGTAATTTTTAGATTTTGTTAACTGACCCCTTTTCATGTTTTCAGAACTGACACAACTGGTGTTATAGCGAGAGTGAAAGATTTATTTAAAGGACATCGCGATCTAATTCTAGGATTTAATACATTTTTGCCAAAAGGATATGAAATCACTCTTCCACCTGAGGACAAACCAGTGGACAAACCTGTGAAAAAGCCTATTGAATTCAAAGAAGCAATCAATTTTGTGAATAAAATTAAAGTATTAGTTCTCTCTATAGATATCTTGTACTACAATAAAACTCTCAAATATTGACATTTGATAGCTCATGCTCACAGGCTAGGTTTGAAGGTGACGACCATGTGTATAAATCCTTTCTTGACGTTTTAAATATGTACCGCAATGACAACAAATCAATTACTGAGGTTTACCAGGAGGTAGGCTTTGTGGTTTTTCTAGCTTCTAACTTTTTACTTTCACATGCCTTAATAATATTAATCATTTATTGGACATCATTGAACTTTGGGGTGCTGTCTCTTACACTTGTTTAACTGCAGGTTGCATTTCTCTTACGTGAGCATCATGATCTGCTCTTGGAGTTCACTCATTTTCTACCTGATTCTTCTGCAGCAGCCTCTCTTCCCTTTGGTCCTTCTGGTAGATATTCCATTTTCCACCGTGAGGATAGAAGCTCACCATTGCCCACTATGAAGCATATGCACGTTGACAAGGTAGCTTTCATCCTTTTCTTCTTCTTCATTTCTTCATCTATACATGGTGGTAACTAACTTGTCATGTCATTACGTGAACTTGAGCAGAAGCCTATTCTTCTGCATATTGAACGTGATCGTAGTGTTGATCAACCAGATCTAAATTGGGATAAGACTCTTTTTAGAGCTGATAAAGAGCAGAGAAGGCGTATTGAAAGAGAAAAGGAGAAAAGGGATGAAAGACACTCGAGGGATCAGGATTGCGATGACAGATATTTTGAGCAAGGTGAAACTTGTTACACAAATCAACCTAAATCAGGTAGGAGGAGAGATAACTTTATAAATGGTCAATTGCACCCGAAAGGAGAAAACACAGATAATCATGCAACACACAAGGGTTCATCATCTTCTGATGATAAAAATGAATTGAAAGGTGAGTAACTCTGTCATTTTGTATGCTGTGTGATATATAGTGGGTAACTCAGATCAATATTTTTGTTGAAAAGGAGATACACGCCAAGTAGGGGCAAGTCAGATCAATATCTTTGTTCATCAATTCATAGGTTTCTGCTTTTTATAGGATCTGTTGGCAGGAGTGCTATATATATGAACATTATGATATCTAATTTCCTTTATCCATCTAGTTATTTGCAAAGCATTTAAGTTATTGTTATTTCTTTGGAATAAATATTGTCATCTCCACTGCATGGTTCTAGTAAAAGATATGTCTGTTGATGAACATAGGTGAAGATATTATAAATGTAGATTTAGCCATGTTCAATTGACCAATAGCCTCTTAGTCAAAACTGCATGAAAGTATACCAAATTACCAACTATCATTTGCTAATGAGAAAGTGCATTGTTAATAGATGACAAGAAACCTAGTACAACTCTTTTACAAGATTGCAACATGTTTCTTTCCCTCCTATGGTCCTATTATTAGTAACTTCGATCTCAGCACTTCTAGTCTGCTCATAAGTTGTATTCTTAAGGCCTTCTTCCTTTTGACCATTCAAAGTTTTGCTTAGGTTTTCGTTTTCTCGTTTTCTCTTTGTGACGCGGCCTTGCATTCTGCTGCTGCTTCCTGTGGATGTATTTTTTTTCTCTATCTTCTGGTTTGGGCTTTACTTTCTTAATGGTTCTTCACATTTTTATGAACTTTTAAGTTGTCATTTGTTTGGTCCTTAGTTGACTTTGTTTTGTTGCAGGCATTTACAGCCAAGAGTTTGCTTTGTGTGAAAAGATCAAAGATAGATTATATCCTACTGATGGTTACCAGGACTTTTTGAAGTTCCTTCACATATATAGTAGACAAATAATCACACGATCTGAGTTGAAAAATCTGGTACAACCTTCAATTTTCCTGTACCTTCTGATTTGTAATATATTGTCACCCATTTCTTGCCTCTCTCTCACCTTTAGTCATTATTGCTATTTCCTTGAAAAATTGTCAACTTTTCATTAAGAGTAAAACGCAAGATGATTTAGTGAATTACAGATGGGAGGGAGAAGAGAAACAAAAACAAAAGAACAAAAGGAGAAGAATAAGACTAAATGCCAATAAGATCAAAAAATTTCCAACCCGTACAAAATCCCTTTTTACGAATAGAAGCAAACGCATGGAGCATAAAGCCTTTGATTCTTTCAACTCCAAAACTTTTCTCTTTGAATGTTCTTCTATTCCTTTTTTTCCAAATTGTCTACCACATTATGAGGGGTATATGCTTTCAATCATCACTGATGTTATTGTTTGCTCCCACCTTATCTATTTTTCCCAGAAGTCAGTGACGGTAAGCGGCACCTCCAACTGAAAGTTGATAATGTTTTGCAGAAGGACCCACATGTCTCTGGCAAGGTCGCAATGGAGAAGAATGTGATTGATAGTTTCCTCGTTCTTCTTACAAAGACAACACCTACTTGCCAAATGCATTCCCTTTTTTTTTTTTTAGTTTGACGATAGTTAAAACTCCCCCATGAATTGCTTCCCACACAAAAAAAAAAAATCCTAGAAGGGATTTTGGATTTCCAAACTTCCTTCCAAGGGAACCGAGTTGGCGCCCATTGGATGGTCGCATGGTAGATAATACTAGTCTTAAAATCCGGGGAGCCAAACAGAATAAAACTATCGTCAGACTCCAGTTGAATTGTAACTTGCATAAGGGTCTCCACTAAGCTGACAAGTCTGTTCTCTTCAGCGAGCGAAAGGCGACGATGCGACGTGATTCTCCATTCAATGAAGCCAGAAGTTAGTCTATAGAAGTCAGCCAGAGATCTCATATAAGTCTCAGAAGGATTCAACCAATTTCCCTAGGATGCCACATGTCGTTCCAGAAATCATTTTTTTTCCGTTTCCCACTGGGAAGGATGGGAGAGGGTAAAGGGTCTTCCACGTCCTTGTAATGTGCCCCCATATGCTACTACTCTGGTGAGATCTCCCTGAAAGAGGCATCCATTCATTATAATGAAGTCCATACTTGGAAATGACGACATTCTTCCAAAGACTGTCATTCTCATTTTTAAACCTCCACCACCACTTGCAAAGGAGAGAAGTGTTAAAAAGAGAGATGTCTTTGATTCCAAGATCACCTTCAGAGATGCCAAGTTTTGTAATGTCCCACCTGACCAAATGAGTGACCCTTGTAGAGTTAGTGTTACCCCCAGAGAAAGTTTCTCATGATAGAGAACCTGGGTTCAGAGATGCATGTTTTGATCCACTTTAACCTGAAGCCCATCTTTTCAAGGATAAAAAGATGGAAGTCCCAGTTGACATGATCAAAAGCTTTCTCGATGTCTAATTTGCAAAGGCAATTCCTCTCCCTTTTTCTAATGACGAAGTCAATACACTCGTTAGCGATGAGTGAGGCATCAAAGATCTGTCTTCCTTGAACAAAAGCCATCTGATTATGGGAGATAAGGTTCGACATGAGGACTTTGAGCCTATTTGCAATGGTTTACCAATCTTGTAGAAACTAGAAATAAGGCTAATAGGCCTGAAGTGTTTGAGCTCTCTCGCTCCATGAATCTTTCTAATAAGAACAATGAAACTAGAGTTCCAACTTTTTTCAAAAGAGCCTGTCTCCTGAAATTGCTTGAACGATTTTAAGTAGTTATCTTTAATGATCTCCCAAAATTCTTTGATGAACACAATAGTGTAACCGTCGGGGCCAGGGGTTTTATCCCCGTCGCAGCTAGAAATGGCTCCCAGATCTCATTGGTCGTGAACTCCTGCTCAATGAAAACCCTTTGATCATTACAAATCTGATGAAACACAATCCCTCGAGATTAGATCTCTCGCTAGCCCGTTCAGTCAGGAGATCTTCATAGAAAGAGAGAATGGAGTCTTTAATGGTTGACGGATCGGAAGTCTCGACCCCGTTAATCTTGAGAATAGAGATCTGGTTGTATTTTCTACGAGATTTAGCGAAGTTATGGAAAAATCAGTTATTTGAATCCCCCTCTTTGAGGCACAGACAACGAGATCTCTGCCTAGCGTTATCCTCCTCCCATTTGTAAAGAAAATCGAGTCGCTCCATTAGTGTGAATCTATTGGATGCCTCAATGTCTGTGAGAGCACGTTCTTCCTCCAACCTGTTGAAACACTCAATTTCATGACAAACGTTAGAAATGTTTGAATGGAGGGAACCAAAGCTGGTTTTCCTCCATTCTCTTATAAATGTTTTGAGATTTTAAGTTTGTGAAAAAGGATAAAAGATGGTCTCCCTTCGACCGTAAGATGATTGGACCAACAGTTCCCCACTTCCTGCACTAAATTATGATCTGAGAGAAGAGCGTTTTCGAATCTGAATGGAGGCTTTGGTTGAATGGATAGGCCACAGGTAAGGATAATAGGTTTGTGGTCTGAGAGGCGACGTCGAGTTCTAGAGCATTGGGATCTGATTGTGGGTATGAAGGGGGTGTGGTCGGAAAGAGGTGTGTGGGTTGACCATGGAGAGATGAAAATAATTGGGAAGGTTGTGAGTTGACAGTGATGGATTATGAAGCTGTGGTTGAGGGATAAAAGAGAAAAGGAATGGATTAAGAGGGGATGATAGGAGAGGGTTAAAGAAGGAGTTTGATAGTTCTGTTTGGGCGTATACGTTTAATGGGCCAGTTGCGCCTGCTTTAGTCATTGCTATTTCCTGTTGCTTTGAGTTCCTTTTCATCCCTCTATCTATTTGACCACATTATTATAATTCAATAGGTTCTCTGATTGTTATATTGTTACTTAACTGATGCATTTCCATGTATACATTTGTGCATCCAAATGCTTGTTTTGTTGATCTATGCCTATAATTTTATAATGACACTTTTTGTATACTTGAAGGCTATGTCTGCCTCACAATTTTCTTTCACATCATTATTATTTGTGTAATATTGTCCTCATTGTTCTGACTCTAGTTTGCCTATTCATGCTTTTGGATACTCATAAAAGCAAACCTTAAAGTGAGAATACATAAATATTGAGTATCTGTCAGAGAATTATTTATGCAGCTGCTTGTGATATATTATGCTAATAAAGGAATGTCAGTTTTATATTAAATAATTATGCAAGCATGTGATACATTCTGCTAATAAAATAGCCATATATTAATATTGGTAATTTTGAAAATGGCTATTCGGATAATAACATCACTTATGCAACTTGCTAGATGATATATTTCCAATGCTTACCTTCAGTCAAATTTCATTTTGTTCTTCCCCTTTTGTATTCTATTGTAAGATAAATGGTATGGGAGTTTCTTCCTGAAGGGACATATATACTGGACTTTAGAAAGAAGAATAAAACATCTTGATTTGTGAAGAAGACAATTTCAATTTTTTCCTGTTGACACGTGATTCTAAATGAGAATTCTCTTTAATTCTGGCAGGTTCGTGATTTACTTGGTGGACATCCTGACCTTATAGAGGGGTTTAATGAATTCTTATCTCGCTGTGAGAAGATTGGTATGCAAAAACATATCCCCGTGTTTTTGGTATACTCTTTTAGAATATTTCTAATGCCCTTGCGTTTACTGCAGATGGTTTTCTTGCTGTTGCGGGTGTTGTAAATAAAAGTATGTGACTTTGGTTCTGCTACATCTGTTTTTGTTCTAGTTCATTGTCAGAAGTGATCTTGCCTATCCCTTTTCACAGAGATGTTTCATGGAAACATAAGTAGAGGTGTAGATATGCTGCAGTTGTCAGTTTATTATTTACTAATTTGGAGTTTGATTACTGCAGGATCTTTGTTGTCTGAAAGGAATTTATCTAGATCTATCAAAGCAGAAGAAAGTGATAGAGATCAGGATCGTGAACGAGATGATAGGAACAAAGATAGAAATGTTGAAAACAGAGAAAGGGATAAATCTGAGAGGGTCTTTGACAATAAAGACGTAACAGGCCAAAAAATAACGTTGCCCAACAAGGATAAGTATATAGGAAAGCCCATTCATGAGCTAGATCTCTCCAACAGTGAGAGTTGCACTCCAAGTTACCGTCTTCTGCCTAAGGATGTAATCAAGTCTTGCTTTGATGAGTTCATACGATAAATTAGTTTTCTCTAGCACTGTATTAACATGAAGATGTTGCACTTTCGTTGCAGTACCCAATACCTTTGGCTAGCCAGAGGACAAAACTTTGTGCTGAAGTACTAAATGATCATTGGGTCTCAGTTACTTCAGGAAGTGAGGATTACTCATTCAAGCACATGCGCAAAAATCAGTATGAAGAAAGCTTGTTTCGATGTGAAGATGATAGGTAGGAACTCTGTTAATTATTTAAAATTTATTGCTTTATATGAAGATGATAGTTTCTTTTATTTTCTTTTGCACATTCAACTTGCTGAAAAGCGAAGGAATTAATGACTTGTTAATTTTTCATAATCTTATATCAGATTTGAAATGGATATGTTACTGGAGTCTCTGAGGGCGACAATTAAGCGTGTTGAAGATCTTTTGGAAAAAATCAATAACAACTCCGTTAGAGAAGATTGTCCTATTCGCGTGGAAGAGTATTTTACAGGTAAAGACATGGTTTGTAAAGGTTGCAGCATTGATTTCCTGACTTCTCCTATTTAATGTGTGTTTTTTTTATGCAAATGCAGTTCTGAATCTGAGGTGCATTGAACGAATATATGGTGACCATGGTCTTGATATCATGGATGTGTTGAAGAAAAATGCACCTCTTGCATTACCAGTTCTATTAACACGCTTGAAGCAGAAACACGAGGAGTGGACTAGATGCCATGTAGATTTTAACAAAGTTTGGGCTGAAATTTATACTAAGAACTATTATAAATCACTTGATCATCGTAGCTTTTACTTCAAGCAGCAAGACTCTAAGAATTTGAGCAAAAAAGGTATCATCCAAACAAAACTGTGTGTTTTTGTGTTCTATTTGTTTCCCCACCACTCTTTCCCCTTTTGTAATCTCTGAACTCTTCTTGCATTCCTTCTTAATAAAAATTTGACATTTTAAAAAAAACAAACTAGGGAAATAGTTTAGGAGATTATTTATGAGTTATCTTTTTTGGTTCCTCATCTCAAAATTTTTCATTGAATGTAGTATTGTTAAATGAGATCAAAGAGATCAAAGAGATCAGAGACACGAAGCAAAAGGAGGATGATCTGCTGCTTGCAGTTTCTGCTGGAAATAAAACACCTCTACCTCATATGGAGTTTGAATATTCTGATTTAAGCATACATGAAGATATATATCAGCTTGTCAAGTATTCATGTGGCGAGGTATGCAGAAATGATGAATTGGAAAAGGTTATGAAGACTTGGACAGATTTCTTAGAACCAATGTTTGAAGTTCCTTCTCGCCCTCAGCAAACTGAGGCTAATGAAAAAGCCATAAAGTCTAAGAATCAAAAGAGCGGGAATTGTGTTATTGGAGAAAACCATAGTAGCCCTGATGGTGATGTTGCAATTACAGTTAAATCAAATCATTCCAGAAATTCTGATGGAAGTCAAGTTGGGTTAGCAAAGGCTTATAGTGGAGTTAAAGATGTCACTTCAAGTGATGTAAACCATAGTTTGCCGAAGAGTGATGTTTTCTGTAGCAATCCTCCACTTGCAACTTCACAGAGCAGTAATGCTGCAAAAGATACATTGTCTGTGTCAATCAAGCTAGCAATCTCAACTGAACAGTTGGATGACTCAAGTTTGCTTTCCGTTGCAAGAGCTGAGGAAAGGTTTAGGGAAGAAAATGTTGATAATGCATCAGGTTCATTCCAAGGAACCTATAATTATTGCTGATTTTTGTGTTTGTTCTTGTGGTATTTTATTTTCTCATATAGCTTTGGCTTGGTTCTGATTAAGCCTTTCTATTGCAAGGGGTTTGTGGTGCTATGGACATATACAAGAATCCTGCTTCTATTGAAGTGATGAAGACAAAACACTGCGACAAAATTTCACCTTTATCAGAGGTATGTTCGAAATACTTTTGTCAATTCTATCTACGTTAACAGTTATCTGATATAATGAGAATTATATTTCTATAATAGGTAGTTCCAGATTATGGCAGTACTTAGTAACTGCAGAATAGCTGAGAGTTTAGATGAGTAGAGAATAAAAACGATTACAGGATCTGCAATCGATTAGAATGGAATAGGAGAGAGTAGAGTAGAGTAGAGAGAGAATAGGAATTAACCTGAAGAGTTTTACAAATTGATCGGTAGTCTTTTCCCTTCTTGTTCAACTAGTATTTAAGGGATTCCTACTAACTGTTTTTTCCCTCCAGAATCAGTTCACTCTTCTGCCGTGAGATCTAACTGTATCTGACAATTCTGTTACTTAAACTGCTGTAGTCTCAACCAACTGCTACCATAACTGCAACTTGCTGTTATACAGCTTATTCAAATAGAAAACCTGATGTTACCCAGCTTATTAAAAAGAAATTATAGAACGAACATGCCGACTTCGTTAATAATACAATCCATCGACTTATTAAGGGTTAGCAAAGCTAATCCTAAAATGCCCTCGTATCATTATCCTTTTAAGGCCTTCGAGGATCTTGCTTGAATACTAATATTTCTTTTTATCTCTTCTTTCTTTCTATGCTTAAGCAATAATGTTTTTGAGTTTTATGTACAATTTGCCCAACCCTCATGTGTTCAGAATGATGTGGGAACTAAGGTCACTGTTTGGGATGGAAACTAAAAGCTAGGTAAGCAATAGGAAGTTGGTTAATGCTCAATCTCAAAAATCAAATCAGTACATGTTTACTATTATTTACTTCTGACTGCTTCATTGAGAAGTGGAAACTATCAGAATATTTATTCTACCATTCACAGAAAAAGAGAATGTAGAATTATTGGCCTCATGTTTCTGATGGGAATAGATAAGACAACTTGGTCATGTAGAAAGTTCACTTTCTTGTTACATGTATCAGGCATCATCGCTTTTAATCTATTGATGCTTTTATCAATGAAGTATGGTATGCAGTTTTTTCATGCCAATTTGGGCAAATATTTTTTCCTCTCGGGGTAGGATATAATTTGTTCATATTTTGGTAAGTTAAAGTAAAACTCCTATATTCATTTTTTATTCACAGGTTACTGATTGCAACAGACCATCTTCTTCTGCAAATAGCCTAACTGTGCAACAGAACAACAAGTCTCAATCATCTGGGAACTTAAAACCTGAAAAAGAGGAAGGTGAACTATCTCCTAATCGGGATTTTGAGGAGGATAATTTTACTGCTCATGGAAATGATACAGAAGAAGCAGCACATGGACCAAAGGATAGTGCAGGTAACAGGAAAGTACAAGAAGAAACATGCAGAAGCAGAGGTGGGGGAAATGATGCTGAAGCAGATGAGGATGGTGAATTTACTGTTCATCGATCATCAGACAGTGAGAATGCTTTTGAGAATGGTGATGCTTCAGCTAGTGAATCTTCCGATGGCAAAGGTTGCTCCCAGGAGAACCAGGGAGAAGATGGAGACCATAATGAGGATGAGAATAAGGCTGAAGATGAAGGTGAGACTGAGAAGATAGCTGAATTTTCTGAACGTATGCTACAAAATGTGAAGCCGCTGAAAAAGCATGTTTCTCCAGCCTCATGTGGCAAAGATGGTGATTCTCATATCTTTTATGGAAGTGATTCATTCTATGTGCTCTTCAGGCTTCATCAAGTAAGATTTGTTTTTTTACATGAATTTTAGTTCTCTCGTCTCTTTTGATCTCATGTCTGGTATTTCTTGTACAAAATATTATTCATGATCTCCTGAAAAATGTAGTTATTGTACTCGAGAATAAAATCTGCAAAAGTTAATTCTTCAACTGGTGAATATAAATGGAGGGCATCAACTGATACAAGTCCGACTGACCTATATGCCAGGTGGGTTTTTGTTAGGACATTGATCAATAGTTTTTTCTTCTTTATCAGCTAAACAATATTTTTTTTGTTTATTGTAGATTCATGAGTGAAGTTTACCATTTACTTGATGGTTCCTCTGATAATGCAAAATTTGAAGATGATTGCCGGGCCATCCTTGGAACTCAGTCTTATGTTCTTTTCACTTTAGACAAGTTGATATTCAAGATTGTCAAACAGGTATATTTTTTTCTATCTTGAATTCATCCTGTTTGCTTCTTGAGCACTCTTTATTTATTTCTGACATAATTTTCCATTGCTAAATTTCTGCAGCTCCAAACTATTGCAGCCAAAGGGAGGGAAAATAAACTCATACAGCTTTATGCATACGAAAGATCTAGAAAACCTGAAAATTTTGTTGAATTGATTTATCGTGAAAATGCTTGTGTTCTCCTTCATGATGAGAATATCTATCGAATTGAACGTGTAGGCTTTTTCTTCTTGCTTTTGTTGTTAAGCTTGTGGAATTATGATCCAATGACTAATTTCTGCATGTTTTGTTGTAGTCAAATACACCAACTCAATTATTTATAGAGATGATGGACAATGGGCATGACAAACTCGAAACGACAAGCATGGCCATGGATACCAGTTTTGCAGCTTATCTGCAGAATGATTTTTTATCCCTTGTTCCGAAGAGGACTGATGAATCAAACATTTTCTTGAGAAGGTAGGCTTACAACTAATAAGGTCAAGTGCATCTCCATGTTTATTGATGCATCAGAGTGGATTGGACAGTAATGAGTTAAACAAACATTACAGAAATAAGCGGAAAAATGAACCAGGCAATGAGTTATCCACAAGCGACGTGACTATGGAGGGAGTACAAATTTGTAATGGTCTGGAGTGCAAGATATCTTGCAGTTCTTCTAAGGTATTTATCATGTTCTTCTTAATTCTAGGTGTTGGTCCCTAATATTTTGCTGGATACTTTGTTGCTGCAGATGTCTTATGTGTTAGACACAGAAGATCTTTTGTTTCGGCCGAACATGAAAAGAAGAAAACTGAAGCACACTGGCTCATGCCATGATGATGAAACAAAGTCTTCCAACAGTTGTTTAAGTAGAGTAGAGCGGTTTCATGAACTTCTTGCTGGTTCATAGTATGCATCTATGCTACACCATAAACTAGATGATGTGGTATGCCCTTATCATACTAAATGTTTTTTAATAAAAATCTTTATGGAAATTATTTTCATGAAAATGGAGATTTGGCTATTGATTATCAGATGGCTTTTGATATGCAGGTGCCCCCATAGATTTCCTTTCACCAGTTGAATAAAGAAAAATGAGTACCAGCCGACCGACGACCTAGTCGGATGGATGGATGGCTTTCTATTGTATACAGTTGCTTCTTGTCATTTCTTGGAGCATTGATAATATGAATAGAGGATTTTGCTTTGCAAATTTATGCACATTTGTTTGACCCTTTTATTTTCAACAAGTAATACTTTTCATTAAATATTGAAGTTTGTGAATTTTATTTGTAAGTAACATCTAACTTTATTATTATTATTATTTAATTGTTTGTTTCCAATATAAGAAAAATATGTAAATGAATAAAAGAAAATAAGCTCTATTTTTTTCAGTTAGCTTATTGGTATAAAAAAAATTCAAACAATACTTATCAACTTGTTGGTGCTTATATTTTGTGTTTAATTATTTATAAATGTGATTTTTTTTTAAAAATGATTCATTTATATTAAAATAATAAAAATTGTTTCTTATCGAGCTCTCGTAAATTTTCAAAAGAAAAATGATTAACTCACTTTTCGTTCTAAAAACTCAGATAAATAACATTATGAAAGTCACTACGATCATTGAAAGTTCGTTGATTTCTCTTGTAACCCAAATATGTCTGTACATATAAGTCGCCTCAATTCAATCTTCTCAGGAACCACCTCAAGACTTTAGGGTCATTCAGTGAATTTCATTCATACTTCATACAAAAAAAAAACTTCATGTTATAATATGGAAACACTAACATCATTTCTTTTTGTATTGGAAATATCAATTGGACATTTGATTTAGATTTTGTTTGTTTTATTAAAATAAATTTAATTTATTTATAAAATTGAATATTTGAAACATGTTTTGGATTATTTTAATAATTTAAATTAAAAAAATATAATTTTAATTTTTTTCAATTATTAAGCAAAATATTATTTATTTTATACAGTTGCTTCTTGTGATTTCTTGGAACATTATTGATAATATGAATAGAGGATTTTGCTTTGCAAATTTATGCACATTTGTTTGACCCTTTTATTTTCATCAAGTAATACTTTTCATTAAATATTGAAGTTTGTGAATTTTATTTTTAAGTAACATCATAACATTTAACTTTATTATTATTATTTAGTTGTTTGTTTTCAATATAAGAAAAATATGTAAATGAATAAAAGAAAATAAGCTCTATTTTTTTCAGTTAATTTATTGGTATAAAAAAAATTCAAACAATTATTGTACTTATCAACTTGATTTCAGTATTTCTTGGTGCTTATATTTTGTGTTTAATTATTTATAAATGTGATTTTTTAAAAGATTCATTTATATTAAAAGAATAAAAATTATTTCTTATCGAGTTTTCGTAATTTTTTAAAAAAAAAATGATTAACTAACTTTTCGTTTCAAAAACTCAGACAAATAACATTATGAAAATCACTACGATCATTGAAAGTTCGTTGATTTCTCTTCAACCAAATAGTACACAAATAATCGGGATGTAACCCAAATATGTCTGTATATATAAGTCGCCTAAATTCAATCTTCTCAACAACCACGTAGAAACTTTAGCGTCATCTAGTGAATTTCATTCATACTACATAAAAAAACTTCATATTATAGAATGGAAAGACTAACATCATTTCTTTTTGGGTTGGAAATATCAACAGGACATTTGATTTAGATTTTGTTTGTTTTATTAAAATAAATTTAATTTATTTATAAAATTGAATATTTTAAACATGTTTTGAATTATTTTAATAATTTAATTTTAAAAAAAATAATTTTAATTTTTTTCAATTATTCAAATTATTAAGCAAAATATTATTTATTTTATACAGTTTATTCTTGTGATTTCTTGAAACATTATTGATAATATAAATAGAGGATTTTGCTTTGCAAATTTTTGTTTGACCCTTTTATTTTCATCAAGTAATACTTTTCATTATATATTGAAGTTTGTGAATTTTATTTTTAAGTAACACCATAACATTTAATTTTTTTTTTTATTATTATTATTTAGTTGTTTGTTTCCAATATAAGAAAAATATGTAAATGAATAAAAGAAAATAAACTCTATTTTTTTCCAGTTAGTCTATTGGTATAAAAAAAAATTCAAACAATTACTGTACTTATCAACTTGATTTAAGAATTTCTTGTTGATGCTTATTTTTCGTTTAATTATTTAAAAATGTGATATTTTTTTTAAAATGGTTTATTTATATTAAAATAATAAAAATTATTTCTTATCGAACTCTCGTAAATTTTCAAAAAAAAAATTGATTAACTCACTTTTCGTTCCAAAAAACTCAGACAAATAACATTATGAATGTCACTACGATTATTAAAAGTTCGTTAATTTCTCTTTAACTAGATAATACACAAATAATCGGGATGTAACAAATAAGTTTGTACTTATAAGTCGCCTCAATTCAATCTTCTCAGCAATACTCCATAAAAAAAACAAACTTCATGTTTATAGATGGGAGAGACTAACATCATTTCTTTTTGTGTTGAAAATATGAACTAGACATTTGATTTAGATTTTATTTGTTTTATTAAAATAAATTTGATTTATTTATAAATATTGAATATTTTAAACATGTTTTGAATTATTTAATAATTTAAATTTAAAAAAATTAATTTTAATTTTTTTTAATTATTCAAATTATTAATCAAAATATTATTTATTTTGTGCAGTTGTTTCTTGTCATTTATTGGAGCATTGATAATATGAATAGATGATTTTGCTTTGCAAATTTATGCACATTTTGTTTGACCCTTTTATTTTCATTAAGTAATACTTTTCATTAAATATTGAAGTTTGTGAATTTTATTTTTAAGTAACATCATATATAACATTTAACTTTATTATTATTATTATTTAGTTGTTTGTTTCCAATATAAGAAAAATATGTAAATGAATTAAAAGAAAATAAGCTCTATTTTTTCAGTTAGTTTATTGGTATAAAAAAAATTCAAACAATTACTATACTTGTCAACTTGATTTCAATATTTCTCGTTGGTGCTTATATTTTTTTTGTTTAATTATTGATAAATGTGATTTTTTTTTTTAAAAAATGATTCATTTATATTAAAATAATAAATTTTCAAAAAAAAAATAATTAACTCACTTTTTGTTTCAAGAAACTCATACAAATAACATTATGAATGTCACTACAATCATTTAAAGTTCGTTTATTTCTCTTCAACCAGATAGTATACAAATAATCGGGATGTAACCCAAATATGTGACTTTAGTGTCATTTGAATTTCATTCATACTCTATGAAAAAAAACTTAGTATAGAAAGACTAACATAATTTTTTTTGTCATAAAAATATGAACCGAACATTTGATTTAGAACATTTGATTTAGATTTGGTTTGTTTTATTAAAATAAATTTGGTTTATTTATAAATATTGAATATTTTAAACATGTTTTGGATTATTTTAATAATTTTAATTTTTTTCAATTATTCAAATTATTAATCAAAATATTATTTATTTTATTGAATGTCATTTTGTTCATTGAGAGTTCGTTGATTTCTCTTCAAACAAATAATTAAGATGTAACTCAAATATGTGACTTTAGCGTCATCTAATGAATTTCATTCATACTCCATAAAAAAACTTCATATCTATAATATGGAAAGACTAACATCATTTCATTGTGTCTTGGAAATATGAATTGGACATTTAATTTAGATTTTGTTTCTTTTATTAAAATTAATTTGATTTATTTATAAATATTGAATATTTTAAACATGTTTTGGATTATTTTAATAATTTTAATTTTGTTCAATTATTAAAATTATTAATCAAAATATTATTTATTTTATTGTTATATATTAATGCACTTATTTTAAGTTTTTTTATCCAGACAATTTAGGCAAACCTTTTAACCATGCATTTTGCAAGTAAGTCGTCGATTCTACCTTCTCGTAAGTATTACTATAATTCAATATTTTTTTCATATAAATATCATCGGTAAGAAATAAAAATAAATATTCAAAATATTATTAAAACCACTCAATATTTATATTTGATTCATCCAATATAAATATAAATATAAATGTGTATACAAGAAAAAAAAACTGTTAGAACACTGTCATCTCCATATCTCTATGTTTGGGTGGCTAGCTAAATAATAATTACAATTTGTCACATTATATTCCCTGGTCTTTAAGCAAATTGGGTCTGCACGTATTCTTGCTGGCCATATTAGCCATCTTGAAAATGACAATATGAACTTGGTTTTATTTTCTTATAGACCCCACTTAATGGCGACCCCATTTTATACTTGCTGGGCATGGCATGGGCATGGGCATGGCAGTCTGTGTTGGATCTCGTGATTTCACTAAATAATTGTCTTCACACACTGAAGGGCTCCACTCATTTTTCTACTTCATTGTTTTTTTGTATAAAAGTATCAATCGAGAAGTGAAAAAAGATACAGTACTTTCTTCTTCAGCTTCATTGTCTGTCCCCCATTTCTTGGTCTCTCTCTGTGCCAAGAGAGAGTCAGGTTAGATAAGTTGTGAGAAATGAAGGTGGTGGAGCATTTATTCTGGTAGAATTATCAACTATGGAGGTAATTAATTAATACTTACAAAACCTCTCTATTTATTTTTATATATCTTTGATCTAATGAATGAGTCATAATTATATTGATATGATGGGATTGGTTTGTTTGTTTGTTTGCAATAATGAATTACAGATGAAAAATTCTTCTTCTTCTTTTTCATGTGCTAGTAGTAGTAGCCTAGAAGAGGTGTCTGTATCATTTGGGAGGTTTGAGGGTGATTGTTCTGCTTCATGGGAGAAATGGTCTTCTTTCTCACCAAATAAATATTTGGAAGAAGTTGAGAAATGTTCTACACCTGGTTCTGTAGCTCAAAAGAAGGCTTACTTTGAAGCTCATTACAACAAGCCCATTGTTGTTGCTGCTGCTGCTGCTGCTGCTAGTAATCAATACCAACAACAAACAGACACAGATGTTTCTCCTGCCGTTCCTCAAGAAATGGATGATTTAGAATTGTCTAATAATAATGATCATGGTAAGATTATCATGACTGAAGTGACTGATCCTGTTTTTGATGTCAAAATTGAAAATTGTCAAATATTGCTTCAAGAGAATATCCATCTAACCGAATCTTTGGAGAAGGAGGTCACTGTGGATGCATCTGAGAAACCTCAAAAGGTAGAAATCAACAAGAAACCTCAAAAGGTAGAAATCAAGAAGAAACCTCAAAAGGTGGAAATCAAGAAGAAATCACCTTTGCCATTATTAACCAAATCAACTAAGTCAACCTCTACTACTACTGTGGTTGCTTCTTCTTCTTCTTCTGCAAACGTGGTTACATCAATGGGAAAAAGCATAAGTCCAGCCACAGACAGGAAAACAAATTATGCTAATTCATCATCATCCTTGCATAATAATATGTCTATGAGCTTATTATTAGGTCATGATGCAACAACAACAACAACGAGAAAGTCGCTGATTATGGAGAAAATGGAGGATAAGGACATTGTTAAACGAGCATTCCGAACATTCCAGAATAATTTCAATCAATCAATTAGTGATAGAGATTAATCCCCTGGTTATTATTGATAAACAATGTTACAATATATACTAGTCAAAAGACTCTTAATAAGGTAAACCACTAATCTAGGAATCTAAACAAGGTAACCCACTAATCTAGGAGTCTAAACAAGGTAACAAGATATATACAATATACTAATACACCCCCGCAGTCGAAACGGGAGATTCTCGGACGCTGAGACTGTCTCTGAAATCTTCAAATAGTATGCGCGGAAGTCCTTTGGTGAATATGTCAGCGATTTGAAAACGAGAAGGCATATGAAGAATGCGAACTTTACCTCTATCTACTTTTTCCCTTACAAAGTGTATGTCCATTTCGATGTGTTTGGTACGTTGATGTTGGACCGGATTTTGGGAGAGATAAATCGCACTTATGTTGTCGCAGTAGACCAGTGTGGCTTTGTCCAATGAGATACGAAGTTCTAACAATAAATTGCGAAGCCAACAGGATTCGGAGACAACATTGGCAACTCCTCTATATTCAGCTTCAGCACTAGAACGAGAAAGTGTGGATTGCCGTTTTGACGACCAAGACAGAAGATTATCGCCTAGGAAGACGCAATAGCCAGATGTAGAGCGACGGGTATCTGGACATCCTCCCCAGTCTGCATCAGTATATGAAACGAGTGTAGACAGTGAGGATTTGTAAAGATGAAGGCCATAGTGCTTTGTACCCTGTAAGTATCGAATGATTCTGTGTAAGGCAGCCAAGTGAGCCTCTTTCGGATCATGCATGTGGAGGCAAATTTGCTGGACTGCATATGAAATATCAGGACGTGTGAAAGTAAGATACTGTAGTGCTCCGGCTAAACTTCTGTAATGAGTGGGGTCAGAGACTGGTGGACTAGTTGATTTTCCAAGTTTGCCATTTGTATCGACCGGCGTTTGTGTTGATTTGCAAGTAGACATTCCAGCACGATCAATAATTTCTTCAGCATATTTCTTCTGACTAAGACAAAGTCCATCCTTAGTATACGATACAGCAACTCCCAAGAAATAGCTTAATTTACCTAAATCCTTCATAGCAAATTCTGCGCCTAAGCTTTTCATGAGAGTCTGACGTAACTGATCAGACGAAGCCGTAATGATAATGTCATCAACATACAAGAGTAGATAGGCAATTTCGGACCCATGTTGATAGATAAAAAGCGAATGATCAGTCGTGCTGTGTGTAAAACCGATTGTAGAGACAAAATCTGCAAACCTTTGATACCAAGCACGAGGAGCTTGTTTTAAGCCGTATAAAGATTTGCGCAATAAACAAACATGGTCGGGAAAGATTTTGTCTCTAAAACCGAAAGGCTGATGCATGTAAACTGTTTCGTTGAGATTACCATGTAAAAATGCATTCTTGACGTCCATTTGGTGAATGGACCAAGACTTCGATAAAGCAATGCTCAGAACAGTTCGTATGGTGGCTGGTTTGACAACAGGACTAAAGGTTTCTTCACAATTGATTCCAATCTGCTGAGACCTGCCATCACCAACTAGACGGGCTTTATGCCTCTCAAAAGAGCCGTCAGAGTTAGTTTTATGCTTAAAAATCCACATGCATCGTATAATATCAACACCCTGAGGACGCGGAACCAAGTCCCAAGTCTTATTACTAATTAAAGCGTTAAACTCATCGTCCATGGCGGCTTTCCAATTCGGGTCTGATAAAGCTAACTTTGGGTTTTTGGGAATAGGCGATGGAGATGTGAGTGTGTTTAGATTGAAAATGCGTTTTGGACAGACAATCCCATCCATTGCGCGGGTTCGTATTGTCCGTGTTGGATTGATGATGGTTGGTGAATGATTTGGACGGTTTGGTCTTGTGGACGGGCTGGTCGTGTTTGGGTTTGGGCCTGGTGAAGTGGTGATGGGTGATGGTGGGTTTGGTGGAGTGTGTTGAGTTGATAATGGGCTCGGTAATGGAGTGTTGTTTGGTGGGGAAATGGACTCGGTGATGGGCGGGGTTTGGATGTGTATTGGGATGGTTATTGGTTCGGATTGAGATGGGTGAGTTGAGTTTGGGTTTTGGACAAGAGAAAAGGGAAATTTTGTTTCGTCAAAAATGACGTGACGAGAGATGATAAATCTTTTTGAGGCTGGGTCGTAGCATTTGTAGCCGCGATGATTAGAGGGGTATCCTAAAAAGACACAAGGGGTAGAGCGTTTATGAAGTTTGTGAATAGTGGTTGGAGGAAGAAGAGGATAGCAAAGACAACCGAAAATTTTTAGGTGAGAGTAAGAAGGAGTTCGGTTATATAGAAGTTGAGTGGGTGAGAAATTTCGAATTTGTTTATTTGGAAGAATATTTAGGAGATAAGTGGTCATTTCGAGGGCGTGATGCCAAAAATTTAACGGGAGAGAAGCATGAGTAAGCAATGTTCGAATCATGTTATTTATGGTGCGTATTTTTCTTTCTGCTTTACCATTTTGAGGAGAAGTGTAGGGGCAAGAGAGGCGAAATTGTAGACCATTTTTGTCACAAAATGTACGAAATTGACTGTTGTTATATTCAGTTCCGTTGTCACATTGGATTGTTTTAATGGGCTTTTGAAATTGTGTTTGAATTTGATTTTGAAGTGTAGAGAAGACGGAGAATACTTGGGATTTGTTTCCAATTGGAAAAGTCCAAAGGAAATTTGTGTAATCATCAAGAAACAGAATATAGTATTTATGTCCATTTGTACTTAGCACAGGCGACGTCCACAAATCACTATGAATAATATCGAATGGGGAAGTAGTATAAGAGACAGAATTGGTAAATGGTAACTTAACTTGTTTACCAAAGATGCAAGACTCACAGAGTTTAGACCCTAAAACGGGCTTACAAGAAATAGAATTTGATTTATTGAGAGAATGCAAAATATCGACACCGGGGTGTCCTAATCTATTATGCCATAAATTTGACGAAATTGCAGTAAACGAAGAATTAGTTGGGGGTTTTTGGCTTTGGCTCGACAGAGAGAGTGGGTAGAGATCCCCCGAGCTATTGTTCCTCATGATAACCTTCCCCGTCTGGAAATCCTTTACAGAAAAACCAAGTGAGTCAAATTCTACAGAGACGTTGTTATCACGAGTAAACCGACGAATAGATATAAGATTTTTAATGAGTTTGGGAGCATGTAGAACATTGTTCAGAAGTAAGGGTGGTAAGGGTGGTTTTAAGTTAGTTTTACCAATACCGCGAATCGGGATTTCCTGTCCACTCCCAACAATGATATTTTTAACACAATTTAAATTAGAATAAGGCGAGAGACTACCTGAGTTGGGTGTCATGTGTGAAGTTGCTCCCGAATCCATGTACCAAGTATCGTCAGGCGGAGTAAGGGATAAAGTGTGCATCGCCTGATTGATATCGGTTGCAACGTAACTTTGGGGCTGCTGCTGGCTCGTCTCAGCCATGTAGGCCTGCTGTGGCCGAGAACCGAGTACGCCTGCTCCTGCTGTCCGAGTGTATTGCTGCTGATAGCCAGAACCGCGCCAGGAGGCGCCTTGTTGCTGTTGACCAGATGCGTGCCAGGGGGCGCTTTGCTGCTGCGGCCAGATCTGTTGTGTCGGGTAGGGACAAGGGGGTGCTGTCCAGCCCGCAGGCGCCCACTGTGCCCATTGCTGTTGGCCAGGAGGTGCCCAGAATTGCTGCTGCTGGTGGTATGTGCGGCTGGTGTTGCGACCGCGTCCTCTGCCGCGCTGGCTGCGTCCTCGGCCCTGGCCGGCCTGTTCCTGCGCGCTAGAGGTGCCCTGCTGCTGCTGCTGGCCGGTAGCACGGGCTGATTGGCTAGAGTTGTTTCCGCGGCCTTGGCTACGATCGTCCGAGGCAATAAAAGAGGTGTTTGTGTGGACGAATTCATCCTTCCTTGTTTCAACAAGGAGCAAATCAGATCTAGCATCGTAGAAAGATGGGAGAGGCTTCTTTTGACCTATTATGGTGGCGATTGTTTCGTAGTTTTCATTCAAACCCCCAAGTAGACGCAACACCAGTCGATTTTCAGAAACGGGGCAATCAACATTAGCAAGTTGATCCGCAATCATCTTCAATTCAGTGCAATAAGCACTCATGTTTGGGAAATCATTGAGACGAATTTGAGAAAACCTATTTTCAAGATACATAGCGCGAGAACCTGTGTTATCTTGAAATATATTCGCTAAACGTTCCCAAGCCTGAGCAGCCGTCATACCAGGTTTTTGGATCGTGTTTAGTAGATCCTTGGATATTGTTCCAAATATCCATTGCTTGACAAGGGCGTCAAGGCGTTTCCACAGAAGAGAGTCGGTCTCGGAAGATGTTGAAGGTGTTTCGGAGGCGTTGGGAGTTTTTGGTTTGAGATGTTCGTAAACATTGTGAATCAAGCAGTGGTTTTCGAGAAGGTCTGCCCAAGAGAGATATTCCTCGCTACCCATCTCTAGGGTGATAGGAATTATGGAGCGGAGATTGTTAACAGAGAAAGCAGAGTGGTATTGAGAAACAGACATGGTGGTGGGCGTCTGACTTTGATTGGAGGAGGAGTCTGAATTAGTAGGTGGGACAGACATTAGAAGTTTGTGCGTGAGGCAGCAAGGTGGGAGGAAGAGAAAAAAAAATTCGATTGATGATCTTGAGAGGATCTTTACTCTGATACCATGATAGAGATTAATCCCCTGGTTATTATTGATAAACAATGTTACAATATATACTAGTCAAAAGACTCTTAATAAGGTAAACCACTAATCTAGGAATCTAAACAAGGTAACCCACTAATCTAGGAGTCTAAACAAGGTAACAAGATATATACAATATACTAATAATTAGGTCTGCTGTGGATGTGGCTGATGAGAAGAATAAATCTACCCAAAGAAAACAGGTTTTAGTTTTAAAATCACAATCCTGTTAACCGTGTCAGCATTTTAAACATCAATCCATTTTTTGACAGCTCTCAATATCAACTACTAGTCAGACTCAGACAAAACTCAACCAAAACGACAGGTAAAATATGCATGCTGCTGTTTCTCATCATTTTAACATCAAACAAATGTATTGTATTTACACATATCGCAGCACTAGGAAGAAGACAACGACGCCAACACCATTAGTAAAGGCCGATATACAGGGAAGCCAACCAGGAAGCAGCAAAGTGACCAAGTCACCCGGGTATCAATATCTAATTATCTATCTATCGAAATTTAGCTTAAAGTAGCTCCTCCGCCTTGTCTCAGAATTAATTTTTATTTTCTTAAAATTACTTTGAAACAACAACAGGTTACCAAAAGCATCAGCTGTGGACCAAAGGAAGGCAAAACCTGCACCATCTCCTGGCCTGAGAAACGACGACGAGAAGGAGGACAGAGCTGAAACATTGAAGGAGAAGGTATGATAATAATAATACAGAGTGTTTTAGCTTCATCGAGAATTTCTGTCCCTTATTTTACTTTCTAAAATGCAGAAGAAATTGGAGGATAAATCAGCCAAATTAAAAGGAAAAACACATCTCAGCACAATTCCAAAGGTAAAATAGTGAGTTTCTTAAACTAAAAGTATCAAGACACCTCATGATCTTCCATAACAGGGGAAAGGAGGGAAGGCTCAAGTCATAGGTCAACCAAAGCCAAAGTCCAAAGTCATTTATCAGGAGGGAAAGACTACAACAAAGGGTGGCCTGTTGGAAATGGTTTGCATTTCTCTTATATAACTTTCCTAAATTTGAAAACCCAATAAAAAGAAGTTACATTTGAAACCAAATTCGAATTGGATCCGAATATGCAGGAAGGCGCCAAAAATGAGAAACACCGTCAACCAGAATTGCGTGTATGAGAATGATCTCCATAAATTATTAAGACCCACATATATTTGTACTTATGGATCCTCATTCATAGTTTTTCATCTATTGGTTCAGTTGATCCATACACTGAATACGATCAATCAAAGGTAAGAAGTAACAAACAAAACAAACCAAATCTTTATTTATCATTTGAATTTGGAAAAAAGAATCATGGAGAGATCGAAAGAGTTATGTTTGTGCAGCTCAAGATTTTTCATTTTCTATGTACAAGTACAATCAAGCTAGCTCTCTTCCTCTGAATCACTGGAGTCGTTCAACTTGTCTGACATGAAATTTGGAGGCAACTGTGGAAACTGTACAGTCCGTCTAGCTAGAGAAGACGACTCACCAGCATCATTTACTCCACTTCTCCTTCTCTTCTGCATATTCCTGGTAATATCAATGCAAGTTTGATCAACCATGGCCAAAAAATCTCTAATAACGACAAACAGCTGCAGCGGGTTGTTGTTGCCTTCATTTCCATGATAGTAATCTGTCGTTTTCTTCACAATCTCCATTACTTTCTCTTGTTCCTTCTCCAGTCCTCTCAGTTCTTCCTCAGCTGATTCAAGAAAACTCCTCATCTCGTTTGTAAATCCATCGTTATTCTCGTTTTTCCTTACGATCTGACGAATCTCACTAAGCCTAGCTTTGAGAGCTGGACAGGTTTTTGCTAATCCGTCGAACTCCATTTTTGCAGCTTTCTTAACGCTTCCCAATTCAGCACTAAGGCCTCCAACAACAGGAAGACCCATGATTATGTATTCCCTCTCTTTGTCTTGATCAGATATTGAACTGTCGACGTTATTGCTGCTAGTTCTGTTCAAGCTTTTGGATCTGTTTACAAGGCAACGTTTACCTTCTGCACGTACGACTTCTTCCACGATGAAATGAAGAAGGGTTGTTTTCCCGTCACTGCTCTTAACATCGGAAAGCTTTCTAAGAGCTGTGAGATTGAAAGCTTGAGCATTTCCCCTTGTCGTTCCGGCGTTCATCCTGTTTCCGGCCTTGAGGATTGCTTCTAGAAGTTTCAGGAAAATCCGGCGAGTTTTCAGATCGTTACAGGCCTGCTCAAGTGTTTGCAAAGATTCTTTCAAATAGAGAGTTTCTGGTTCGTAATTAGATCTGAATAGCATGGCGTTGAGCCTGGGGAAAGCGGTTGGGACCGATTTGAGAAGATGGTGGAGGAATGATTCGGCATCTGCAAGCTTTTCTAGATCTCCGTTAAATTCAAGAATGGAAGTTTCTTCTTCCTGGGTTGGCGCGATTCTTGTAAGCCTTTCTAGAGTTTCAACGTTTAGGCCATGACCGTCCACGAGAGAATCAGAGATTTCTCCCCGGGAAATGGCTAATGATCGGACAACAATTGCGATGTTTTGAGACTTTCTGGGATCAAGAATGAATATCTGAGAAGATTGGTTTGATTTTTCAATGGCTTGAGAAGAAGAATATTGTTTGGGTGATTTCCGATCGCCAAACAGAGCTTCCATTTGATCGTGATTGACCCTGCATCATTAAAATTTGAAATTTTTTTCTCAAAAATTGTTTCCAATCCAACAACATAAACAACATGTATAGATATTGAAATGATTTCTCACTTGAAGGAGCCTTTCTCTATTCCATGCCAAACCATTGAATGATCTACATTGTGTGGATTCACCTTATCCCAGTGTAAGGGTTTCATCTTAACCTGCCCATTCTCTGTTCCTGACCAAGACTGCGCCACCGGGAGTGGCTTGGGAAGATCGGCAGGGCCTTTCTTGGGAATCGGAGGCGGTGGAGTGGGGATTTTCGGTGGTGCCGGAGGAGGCGGAGGAGCTGACGGGGGTAGAGGTAAAGTCGGCAACTCTATCATCTTCTCCACCGCCGGCTCCGGGGCCGGCGATGCAACTGTCTCTCCCTCACTAAGTAGAGGTCTTTCCTGCACCGTCAGAAAACTATTCTTCCTGTCTCGACGTTTTTCATCATCCTTAACAAAGTTATTGCACATGTAAAATGTACTTCTAATCTTCCCCACTTTGAATCTCTTCCAGTTATGCTGCTTATGCATATCCTCATCCACAAGCACTCCACTGGGTCTAACAAAATCTTCCCTTGGCTCTCGCCGGAGATCCGGGTATGGATCGGCATTAGGCTTCGAAAGCTTCTGTTTCTTGTTATTGGTGTATTTTATCAGGACAAAGAAAAACAGAGCTGAAACAAAAACTGTGCCTGTGGCTGTTGCCACAACGGCTTTGACAACTTTTCTGAACGTCGGAGATGGAGAATGACTATTCACCTGTTGCCGTGGGGGAATGTGTTTTGTCTGTGGAGGGTGCGGCGGCGGCGGGATGACGGGGTAAAAAGTCTGGATATTTTGAGGGAAAGAAGATGATTGGGAAAGGGAGGAGATGGGTATGAAAGAAAGAAAGGCGAAGAGAGATATGAGAAGTGGCCAAGGCGGAGCTTTTGCAGCCATGGCGGATTGATGATAGAAAGAAAGGAACAAGCTAAAGAAGAAGACCTTCAATTACGTGCAGTCTCGTCTGGTTTTTTTTGTGTGTGAGTTGTTGACATGGTAAGCTGTTCTTTTAGAGAGAGAGAGTTTCTTGATTTCTCGGCGGTTAAATTTTCCGGCTCCGTTTCCCGGGCTTATTCAATTTACGTTGTTTTACATTTATGCAATCATTTTAATAAATAAATATATTTTTGATTTGTTATAGATGCTGATTTACTAATTCAGTGATTAATTTTCATAAATAAACGTTACTAATTAAATGGAGGCTCTATATTAGTTACGTTGACGTGGCAGTGATTGATTTGCTGGAGATAAAATTTCAAATGAAGAAATAATAAAATACCATTTCTACTACTATAAATATTAATATTCTCGTTATATGGACGGTCACTTTTTATTAATTTATTTGTTAAACTTTTATTTTATTTATCGAATAATTTTTTATTAATATATAATGTTATCCAATGGGGCTTTGTTTTTTTAAAAGTTGTGGTTTAAATGTTTAATTTAATTGTGATGTTTTTACAAGTCCAGGCCCAATTATAGTCTATAAGCAGACATGTGGGCTAATAACTTATTATAGATTGTGTTTAATTTTTAAAGAAAAAAAAACTTACTATAGATAAAAAAAAGTATTAATAAATAATTAAATAATAGATTTGAAATATTTACCGCGGTTTAAAACTGACTTGGCAGATTGCTTAATTATCCATGAAATCGAATTCTCTAACTTTAAGAGATTTGCTGCCCAAATGCTGAGCACGATAAGCGGTTTGGCCGGCCCACAAGACATCAATTAATGACACAAAATAATAATCATAATTAAACAAAAAATAATTAGTATTAATCAATTTT
Organism: Impatiens glandulifera; assembly: GCF_907164915.1. NCBI lineage: Eukaryota > Viridiplantae > Streptophyta > Magnoliopsida > Ericales > Balsaminaceae > Impatiens > Impatiens glandulifera. The sequence goes on from NC_061863.1 coordinate 67,585,649, forward strand.
CATAGATTAATTATAAAAATTATCTTGAACTAATGCTCAAATGAAAGTGTAAATTTGTGATTTTGGGGGAGTCTTATTAAGTTTCTCAAACTTCGGATAAACTCTGATTATATTCTATGCGTATGAAATTTAAATAGAAAAAATTGGTTGAGAATCCTTCAAAAAAAAAAAATTCTAATTTTCATTAACACAATTTTCTAGAAAGGTTTTAAAAAAAATTGTAAAAGAGATGTTCGATGATAGAAAGACAATGAAATAAAAATATTAAAGATATTGAGCTCAATGAGATAAAACAAATTATCGAAGAAATCGTAGTAGAATTTCATGATTAAATAAACAAAAAGATCAAATATAGATTAAGGTGCAATAACGTTGTGGAATAAATAGATAAAAAATATAAAATTTAAAGATAGTTCACAAAAAAAAACTAACAACTATTTGTTTATAGCTTGTAAATCTTTTGAAACACAAACCTTCTGACTTAAAAACGAATTAAAAAGACAATATTCTTAGTTAATTCCACTATTTTTTTTCTTTTGGGATCAATTTTGAATATGAAAGTTGAATGGTAGGAAACAGATGAAGATTACACATGGAAAGGGAATAGAGAAAATCCATGATTGCAAAAATCTAGGAAGGTAGGATCTGATCCGACAAGAATGGTGATGCATGTTCCTAATTCCAGCTCTTACCTATTTTTATGATATATGAACACCAAGCCTAACTATATATGTTTTAATCAAATTATCAATATTATATATATATATATATAGATTTATTTGACTGACTTGATCATGAAATGTGAATATAAAAAATAATTTGAATTGATTTGGCCTAACATAACATTAATAGACACACACACAGTTAGCATAATGATAATAATAATACTGATTCATTGATCATGGTCATGAAATATGGATCATAACCAAACCAATATTTTACCTGCTGGAAGATTCCAAAATAGGTGAGGTGCCTGCCTGCCTGCTTTCCTTTTTAATTTATTATTATTATTATTATAAAAGATAATAAACAACTTTCACACAAATTTTCATTTAGTTGTAAATAATGTCAATGTTATAATTGAAGCCAAAAAATATTAAAAAGAAAAGGCCGGGGGGTGGGGAGCTTTAATAAAATGCTAAAAGATAAAGAAAATGTTTTGATCTCCTTCTTCTTCTTTTTCTTCCTAGCTATTCATGATGATGAGTGTTACAGTCACTCATTTTCAGGCGCCTGGTAGGAGAATCTAACAAAGAAGAAGACGACGAGGAGGAGGATGAAGACGACAATGAATCAGTATCGGACGGCTGTGGTGATTCGTTAGAAGTCGACAGATCGACGATGGACGTCTGTGGTAGCTTCCTCTTGTTGTTGTTGTTGTTGTTGTTGTTGATATTTGTTACACAATAATCATCGGATCCTCCGAACATGTAATCTTTAAGGCGCTTCACGTCGGCAAGCTTCACCGGCTTTACTATGAATTCCTCTGCTCCTTCTTCAAGACACCTATATATTATATTATATAAATAATTAGATCCAAATGAAAATGATATGTGATTATATATATATATATATATATAGAATAAACAATCAAAGCAATTCGTTTATACCTGTCAATTCGCGCCAATACATTCTCTGATGACATTATTACAACAGGAATCTCTCTAAACGTGGAAGAACCCTGCAAATTCAAAACACTCATCATCATCCTGAATGAATAGCTCTAGCTAGCTAAATGTTGTTGATATATATTACATTTTCTAAAAATTTAAGAAAACAAACCTTGATCTTCTTGAGCAGTTCGTAACCGGTCATTCCGGGCATACAATAGTCAGTGATAATCATATCCACTTTCAAGCTCTGCAATCAATCAATGAATGAAAGAATGAATACCCACTAATTCATAATTAATTCATTAATTAATTAATTAACGAATGAATGAATTACCTCGAGAGAAACATGTGAGCTGTTCATCTCCTCCTCCTCCTCCTCCTTGTCGTCGTGAAATCCCAAGAATTGCAAAGCTCTCCTACCACTATCCACCGCCGTAACTGTGTGTTGTGTTGCAGCATGATCAAATTAATTAATTTCATTTATTTTTGTAGAGGTTGATTAATTAAATAAAATACCTTTACAAGAGGAGATCTTGAGCAAACGTTCAATGACAGTTCTATCAACCAGACTATCATCAACAGCTAGAACGTGGACTTCGCCGGAATCCACAACCACCGATGATTGTGACTTCTTCTTATTATAATTGTCACCTTCTTCTTCTTCTTCAACCTTCTTCTCCTCCGCCCTCCTCCACCGTGAAACCAGACCTGCCGTTCTCGCCATCAAACAAACAAGATCTTCTTTCCTTGCTTCCTTGCTTGCTTGCAGGCTAACAGAATTTAATTATCAAAGAAAAAAAAAACAGAGCTTCTTCTATGTTTCCTGGCAGATGGGTTAACAACAACAACAACAACGCAAAAGAGACGTTTATTTCTCTCTCTATATATATGCATATATATGTATATATATAAATATAAATATGAATAATAAAATGGGACCCGTATGGAAAATCTTTCGAAATCTTGAAGAAATCTTCTCAAATCCACTTTGGTGTGATCTCCATCTCCATTTTGTCCAAGCATAAATCTCAATATATCGTAGTATCGTCTCATACGAGATACGATAATATCTAGTTACCGCCCAACGCCGTCAAATCTGATCAAAGTTAAAATATAAATTTAATGGTAAACTTGTAAATATCATTTTAAAACCCCCCTATTTATTTATATTCATATTAATTATTTTGATTGTCTCATAAATAAGTAAAATTAAATCACAATTAGGAACTCACACTTTTATTTTAACTATGGATTCAAAAATATTAATAGATTAGATGATTAAAACAGCAAGGTTAATTTCATTTATTTAAGATTTTATATATTAAATATTTTGTATCAGTTTAGAGATAATTTAACATTACAAAATGAACTATATAAACTTTATATAATAGAATTTGAAAATTAATTTAATATATTAAAAACTTGTTTAATAAAATATATTGATAATCAAATATTTTTTGTATATTTAAATTAAAATATGTTAAAAATATATATTTAAAATCTTTAATTTTTTTATTTAATAAAAACTAAACAAATTACTTTAAAAAATCACCTAACCAAATTTATCATTTTTAATTTAATGAAATTATTATTAAAAATTATATTAAATTTCACATTTTTTTTTTCACTAATACAATTCCTTTTTCTTCTTACGGGACGAGCACCTTAATTAATTTTTATAGAAAATTGTGACTAAATCTAAATAAAAAAAATAGAGTAGATTTGATATCTATATATATTTTTATTCACTCATATATATATATATATATATATATATATATATATATATATATATATATATATTATTTGAATATTTATAGAGAATATTTTTTTTACTTTTTATCTTATAAATTTTCAATTACTCATTAAATGACACATTAGGTTTAAAAAAAATTCTTACAATAAAAATTCTCTTCCATTAATCATATTATAAAATCAACTTACATAATTTAATAATTTAAATTTAGATGTTTGTATTTGATTAATTTAATTTTTTTTTATCTTCAAATATTTAAGTAATTTAATACTTAAAAAATATTTATGTTTGTATTTGATTAATTTAATTTTTTTATCTTCAAATATAAAATATTTAAATTTTATCACATACTTTAACAACTTGCTCAATAAGATTTTTTTTTTATAATAAGTTTTGGTAAAAGTTTTAAATTATATTTATATTTAATAAAACTTATTATTTTAAAAAATTAAATATAAGATATTTTACATTTTAATTAATAAATTAAATAAGATAATGAATTAAAATTTTCTCTTTAACCTAGCGTCAAAAATTGTCTTGCGGAACCAGCGTTCTAAAAATAATAATAAATTAAAGATTGCGGATTTGCATGAGATTCTTACCCCAAAAAAAAAAAAAAAAATAATAATAATGAAATGTAGATGCAATAAAGGTTAATTAAGAAAACTAAAATTATCTCAAACTATTTAAACATTATTTTACTTCCCTATTTATTCATTACATTATTCAATTCATCAGTCAAATATTAAAATACATTCTATTAATTTTTCTTTATATATATTAAAGTCTTTTATTAAAAAAAATTATCACCTCCATAGAATTAAATTTAAATCTTACCCAACATGAGTGCACTGGAGAAGAAAAAAACAGAAACCAAATCAACTTTATTTTTTCAATCAAATCATATAATATCATTTTATATATAGTCCCCAGCGATTTAGAAACTAGAGATAAGATGATCTACTTTATTTTTATATAAATATCCAACTTATATATATATATATATATATATAGTTTGGAAAGCATACATCCTGTGGGCAGCTCTCTTATAAATTATAATCCACTCATATCTAAATTATAAATTACTTGTTTAAAATATACACACAAGTATTTAAATTTAAAATATATATATATATATATATATATATATATATATATATATATATAAATGATATTGTAGTAGGAAGCTAAAACACGTTGTACGGTGCACTCACATGTTCAAACGTGGCCAGGGCATGTTTGATCTGAATTTATATTGACCTAAATTGATTTTTTATAAAAAAAATTATTTATTTCAATTATGAACTCATTTTCATTGACATATGATCATTCTTTCCAAAACCCAGGGAATACATTTTTTTTTTATTTCTAACAATTTTATAAGGGTCAAGCAAGCTTTAATTTACTTTACCACGTTTTAAAAATTTAAATCTTTTTAAGAATTTATAGATGATTATGCATTATCTAATAACAAAATAATTTGATCCTTATATATATGGTGTAATTTCCATTTTTTTCTTTTAAATAATTTTATGCAAATTAAATAAAAATATTTTACAACAATGAAAACAACATTAAAGAGTAAAAAATTTAAAAAATAATAAATTAAGTTAATTTGCTAAAAATTCTTCAAAAGATAACTGAGATCCCCAAGTGAATTAAGGTGTAAAAGTTTATTGATTGGTTAAAAGATCAATTTCATTAATTTCACAAATTATGGGTAAATAATACAATTATAAATCAAACTTGTTTTGAAAACTTATATAAACCTATATATGATTAATGAAACAATCTTTATAAAATGAATAATGCTACACGACACCACAATTAATAGCGAGTTAATATCGTTATTTGAACGTGTGACATAGAAATGTCATGAAATATTTTGATGCTTTTATCACTTTTACGTGGAATTGCATAGATAAGATTGATTTAATGACGTAATTGGTAAATAACAAACCAAATCAGACTAGTTAAGATGATTTGAATTTTTTTTTTAAAAACAAATAAAAAAACTTTGACCAATCTATCATAAAATTTAGGAAAAGGAAGATTTTGTAAATATATATATAAATTATGTGTAAATGGATAGTTGAGTTTGTATAGAATATAAGAATAATTCATTTTAGATGACTTTGTAAGTCTAAATGCAGTTTAGTCTTAGTACTATAAATTATAAGTTATAAAGTCTTCTATTTAGCTCATAAAAGAGAAATGAATTACTAAAAATGTAATCTATATATAATGTTTTAAAATTCATCTTTCTCTTTTCATTTTATTGATTCACTTCAATCAAACAAGATCTTGGAATTTAACAAATTTCCCCAATTTATAATTGAATGCAAAGTTCCTCTTCTTCCCTGTCATCTATTTCACTAAAAAAAAACTGTTTTTGACATTTTTCTAAGAGGAAAATCATTGCAACTAACGTGCTTTGTGGATGAGAAAAACCCTAATTGGTTTTTACCATGTATTTCTGTTGCTATTTCTACTTCCTCCACACAAATAAAATTTTGTGAGAAAAAAAATTATTGGTAGTGAAAGTTCTAATTTTTATTAAATATACAACTAATGTGTCCTTTTTCATATTTCAAAAGAGAAATGAAATGGTTGACTTGACTAGTATTAAAGGTTGAAGAAAAAACACAACAAAGAAGCTTCTATGAAGTTTTGATTAGAGTCAAAATAGAATCCTTACCAAATGTTACATTGGACCCACTAATTAAATCACAAAGATTTTCTCTAAATACAATTTTTCAAAATGTTGAAAGGGCAATTACTTAGAAATTGGACCAATATGGGGGTCAGATGCCCATGTCCCTAGCTAGGTACAACAATTAATTAATAATAGTAAAGATCACCTAATTTCCATTAATTGTAATCCTTCATCCTCTGAATAATGGAAGTTATATGTAACATCAAATAAGGTCGATCGACGTACCCCCAAAATACTAATAATAAAGATTTTGATCCATCTTAGGGACACCCCATCCAATATCCAAGAAAGAATCTCAATTAGACTTGTGAGACAAAAAGTGAATTTGATCAATTATCCAGAAAACGTTGAAACCAAATTTATTACATTTTTATTTTAAATAGTTTGAAGACTCGAAATCATTCTCATTTATCATTAATATTATTTCCATGAATCATATTTTGCAACTTGAACTAGCTATATATTATACTCTTAATATGCCTAAAAAATGACACATAATGCCATTAAATAACTAGTCAAGAAAATAATTAGAATAGGTATTGGAAATGATGGTACTACTATTTTTTTATGTTATCAATCTACTCAACTACAACCTTGATGGAAATTATTGACATTCAATTATTATTGTATTCAATTTTTTAAGTTGCATGCATGCATATGGACATAATTTTATTTGATTTAACATTGATGTTATCAATTTATATAGACATTATGAAGAAATTAAATTGTTAGTTAGGGTTTCCCGATCCTTATAGATTGCATATATTTTTTTCTTATCACTTATTAAATACCTTTCAAATTGAAAAATTGTCCTTTTTCTTCTTCTTCATCTTTTGTGTGTGTTTTTCTGTGACCATATGGGTTTATTCCCCATGAAGAAGGGAGGTAGCAAAATCTTCACTTAAATAATGGTGTTTTTATTAGAGATCAAATCGATCCGAAATATTTATAATCTCTTATAAATAAAAGCACTTTTTTTTTTCCTTTAACGAAAACATTAGGATAAAAAATGCAAGGAAGTGAAAATAATCATTATCATACTTCATTCTTTCGGAATACGACTAATCTCTGAGTATTAAATACATAATCCACAAGCACACTTAATTGAGCAAACTTGTCGTCGGACTCGAACTCTGAACTAGGGATTTCTTGCTATTCTTATAAGAAAAAAATATTATAAGACAAAAATAAATACATAAAGGTATATATTACTATGCTTATTGAGGGTCCGCCTTGCCCTGAGATCAATTACGATCATTCTCTTGTATTTTTGTATTTTTTTAGTTTGACTAATTGTTTGCGATTAGAATAATATTTGGAAGTATTATAGGCATAAACAGCTTAATGAATTGATAGGAATATATATCTGGAATTAACCTTTTTAACTTTGAGAAATTTCAAATCATTTACATCCCACCAAGATCTAATTAGGAGAGCACACAACGAGACTCGTGTTTTTAACTAATTGATTGCTAAAAGAGACCTCAAATATTTGTTATGAGACTCATGACAAACCTTTTACTTTTGAGTTTATAATAATATGTGTTAACACCTACTTATCACCATATTGATCCCGAGAATATGTGCTAGAATCATCGATATATTAATTTGTCGTGAATATTCCATAATTATATATGATTTTGTTTCAAATATTTTGCTCTTACTTTTAGCTTGATAGTTCCTTTATCTACATTTCTTGCTCTATATTTTTTATTTTATTAATTTATTAATTAATAGTAAAGATCATAGTGAACCTTCAAATATTGTGGTGTAGCCTTGTAGGATTATTTGAAAATATATTGATGTAAAACAGGTTGTCTAGAGCATATGTAGTCTGGGGTTATTTAAAAAAACCATGAGGTATAATTTGAAAATCTTGTTTGGAAAATGTATTAATTGAGTTAAATTAGTATAGTTTCTTTAAATTTATAAAAAAAAAAATGAAACCAGTAGTAATTTGGTATTTTGATCCACAATGAAAATATAAGATAAGTCGGATTAAATCCAATCTAATTAATAACTCAAAATCAAACCAGCTCTCTCCCTCTCGTGATAAAAAAAATTATAAATTTAAAATAATTTAATATTTAATTAATAAAGTGAATTATGTTATAAAAAAATTGGATAAAAAAAATGAATTAATATATGATGGGAGATATGGTATAAGATGACTTTAGTCATGTTATGGGCAATTAATGTCTTTTATACATTATTTTAGTTTGTTTTTTTTTTTAAATAATTTTTTTGGTTAGTTTTTATTTTATTCATCAATTTAGCAGGTGTATAACTCAGTCCATGATTAATGCCTAGTGATGGGATAGTTGTTTTATCCTCACTTTTCTCAATTTTATTTTAAACTATTTTATAAAATGAACCTTTGTAAGAAAAACATAAAATGATTTATGAGATATTGAAACAATTAATGTAATAAACTTGGGATACAAGCGATGGGGTGAAACACGCACCAAATCTGATCTAATTAAAGCAAAGGTGACAACCAACCAATGAATCATCATCATCGATCATTTATTTTTGCTGGGATTAATATAATTTGGTATCTTTCCTTCCTTTTACAAAAAAAATAGTATATATATAATTCAGATCTCTCTTCAAATATATATATATATATATAGTTTATTAATTATTTCCTCTTGATCAATATCACAATAAGCTCTCTTTTGTCAAAGATCTTGCAAAAGGGTTTATATATATATATATATATATATATATATATATATATATATATATATATATATATATATATATATATATATATATATATTCTTACTTTACCGAACATAAATAAAAAGTAAAGCAAATCAAACCCATCTTCTCCCATCTTGTCAGACACCACCCATATCATCTATCGGCATATCCGCACATTAAAGAAAGAAAAAGAAAAAAAAAGATTAATTGCAAGATATCAGGAAGAGAGAGAGAGACGGGGGAATCAATTGAGATTTGGATATATATTTCCATGGTAATGTTATCATGGGAATTCCAATTGTTAGGATTTGATTAGGACAAGAAACAGATAGATAGGACTAAGATGCAATAATATTCAACTAATTCAATTTAATATTATTAATAATATCTATAACTATATAAACAAAAAAGTTAAGGTATTACTAGTATTATTTTCGAAAAACAAAAATATCACGACTTAATTAGTAATAGTCTATTTTAAGTGTTTTTGGGAGAATTAAACTTAATAAGACGTTAGCAAATTTCACACAAAAGAAATAATAAGTAATTTTTGTCATTTTTAAACCTTTCTAAATTTTAAGTAAAAACTGGCTATCATCATAAAATAAATAAATAAATAAATACTATTTTAAAATCCATATAAAATATTTATACATAACATTACTATTCCTCTCAAATTTCCTTCACAATCATTTTTCTTATTATTCAATAATATATACAATCCCTTAGTCTATTTCCTAATATTCATATAAGTCTCAAACATTTGTATGTTTCTAAAAGTTTCTTCTATAATTTATTTCATGTCCTTCAAGTTTTAAAAATATTTAAAATTTAACAAAAAGTTCATTTTGTAACTTAATATTAATGAAATTAATTAATTATTAACTTTTAAAAAAGATTTTGAAAATCTTTGAACTAATCCTCACTTGAATTTTTGTCTTGAAAAAATTGAGCTAGCTCAAAGATTTTTAAAATAAAAGGTACGGATATAGTTTATAATAATATATTTTGCTACTTAATTATTTATATATTATAACTCTTTTGATAATTAATCTTCTAATTAAGTCCATGGTTAAGGGGTCGGGGAATCCAGCACGTGGAGAATCACCAATGGTTTAAGTTTGAGATCTTTAATTTACTTTATGAACATGGTTTGTGTTCGTTTTCTATTGTATAATTATATATATATATATATATATATATATGAACATATATAATCAATTTTCTTAATATTCACTTTATTAAATTAATTATTAATTTAATTCGACTTGGATGAAAGTGATGTTAAAGAATCTTTGAATAAATCGTCATTATGGTTGAAATGTCAATCGAATTTGGAGAGAACTTGTTTTTCATGAAATGGGTTAAATTTGATAGGAGAAGTATAGAATCTTTAATTAATAGTTTCTGTAACTCAATTATATGAATGAAAAATATGATAAGATTCAATAATATAAGTAACTGAGAGTTGGGATTATGCAAATCAATAAGTTTTTCATATATAAAAGCCGGACGTGGGCGTGAAAATGTTTTTTTTTTTTTTTTTTTTGGTTAATTTAATTTATTTTTTTGGAAAACTTATTAATTAGATGGGTAGATTAGTGTATGTTTTTACCTATTTTTAATAATTAAAAAATTAAATAGTTAATTAAATTAAAAATAATTATAAAATTATGAGATTATTTCATACTATTAGAAAAAAAAAACAATTTTTTTAGCCATTCTAATATAGATCCGTCCCTTGAAGTTAACAAAGAAAGGAATTATAAAATATTTAAATAGTAAAGAAGTTAGAACAAAGACAAATAATAAAAAGAAATATCTTATTATCCTAAGGTAGTAAATGTGTATAAATTATATATGGTATAAGTTATATAGAGATATAAATTGTAACAAGATATAAATAATATAGGGTAATATAAATTATATATGTTATTGATGTTTAATATGAATTATAAGAAATTGTATAAGTTGTATATGGTTTATAATTTTGTGTTTGGTATATAGTATAAGAATGTATATAAGTTATATAAATATTAATTTAAAATTTTAATTTTAATTATTATTATTATTTATATTTATTTATATTATAAATAATATTGTTTATTATTATAAATTATTGTACTGTTAATTAATAATTAATGTAAATTTAATTAACATATAAAAATTAATTATAATATAAACTATAAATTATGTTTATTTAATTTAAATATTATTAATAATTGTAATAAAATAAAATTATTATTTATAATATAAGTAAATATATTAATTAATAATTAATAAAATTATTATTATAAAAATAAATAAATATTTTTTAATTAAAATATTGAACTATTTAAAAATATATATTAAAAATAATTAAATATAATAATAATATTAAAACTAAATAAAATATATTTAATATATTATATAATGATAAGTTATATATAATATTAATAAAGATTATATAAAAAATTAAAATGAAGTGATATAAGAAAAGTGTTGTACTTAGGGGGAGACTAGTTACAATTTTATATCAAATATGAGGTATAAATTATAAATTATATAGAGATATAATTTATATCAATAGTAAAATTCTAACCAAACACCATATTAAAACACTATTAATATAGTTTATATTCTATCTTCAATCGTTCATCTTAAAAAAATTATATATTGAAGATTGAAAAAAATAACTAATTACAAATTAGGAAATCTAATAGTTGAGTTATAGCACTATTACTATACTAATAGTGTTATACTCTCTTATACCCCATACCAAACACACTTTAATTAAATGAAAGCTAAATTTAAAAATACAAATCATAAAAAATTGACCTTTTCCATCATTCATCTTAAAAAAAATTATATATTGAAGATTGAAAAAGATAACTAATTACAAATCTAATAGTTGGGTTATAGCTTGTTTGAATGATATTTGTTGGGTCTCACGTCCAATTCAAACAAATGCTCAACTATTCAACACTAATGGATGGTATGGATAACCTGCCTCAATGGTGATTCATTAGTTCTATAATACTTTTTTATTTTATTTAATTAAGAAATTAAGATGTTCACACCAATGACCAAACAATAGAAAAAAATAGTTTAAGCAAACACAAAAAAAAAGCCCAAAACAAACAAGATATCAAAAGTTAGAAAAACACAAAACAAGACAAACAACAAAAGAGCTAGCAAATCTTTCATTTTACACTATATCTAATTAAGGTTTGAAACATGTAAATTATTAAAAAAAACTTGGGAAAGAAAACATAAGCAGTTGTCTCTTACTCTAGAAGACTCGTGCATATGCATGCAATTAATCAAGCCAAACAATCCAACTTAAAGAAACATATTAAGCTTATTATTATTGATATGAAAACTCGAACTCATAACCATATAATTAAATTTCTCCATCCCAAAGATCATTGATCGACTTGAAAAGTCCTGTTTCTGAGCAGATTGATTCACCAGGAAATATTCTACCCTGAGGGATATCCTCAGCTATCTTCTTCAATTCCTCTTCACTCAAAGCCCAATCAAATATATTGAGATTCTCCTTCATTCTTTCCTTGTTAAAGCTCTTCACCACCACCACCACTCCTTGCTCGTATATCCATCTCAAACAAACCTGAGCAATGGTTTTCCCTCTGGCCTCTGCAATCTCCTCTATCACCTTACTCTCCACAACATTCTTCTTCCCCCAAGGTGATCCATGAGCACCCAAAGGAGAGAAAGCTTCCAAAAGTATATTCTCAGCCTTGCAATAATCTCTCAGCTTCTTTTGTTGCCAAACAGGGCTCATCTCCACCTGATTGACCGAAGGAGGAATGGTAGCTACAAGGAGAAGATCTGCAAGTTTCTTGCAAGTGAAATTGCTGACACCAATTGACTTTGCAAGGCCAAGTTTGTGACATTCCTCCATTGATGCCCAAACTCCTTTATAGTCCAATTTCATGATGTCTTCCTGCTTTGGTGGATATGCATGTTTTCCTGGAGTTACGCTCATAGGCCAATGTACCAGATATAAATCAAGGTACTCCAGTTTAAGATTGCTGAAATTGATTGAAATTAGATTAAAAATATTCATTATGAGAGAAATTGATATGACTGACTTGACCGACCTTAGAGTCTTTTGGAGGGAAGGAAGAACAAGATGAGGATGTGCTTCTGTGCACCATAGCTTAGAAGTGATGAATAGTTCATCTCGAGACTTGATTAGGCCGAGGCTGAGTGCTTCGGTTATGGCTTCTCCGAGAGGCTGCTCCGATCGGTACAGAGAAGCAGTGTCGAAATGTCTGTAACCGCATTCTATTGCTTCTAGAAAAGGTTGCTTCTCTGCCGGCGGGCTTGATGCAGTGCCCATGCCGATGGCGGGGATTTTCCGGCCGCCATGGCTTAGTGGAAACTCAGGGACAGCAGCTATTAGACCTGCCATTTTCTCCAAAGCTCTCTGCGCCTTGTACGTATACGCTAAAATGATTATTGTTATAATAATAATAATAATAATTTAGATTATAAACCAGCGGCCATTTGGATCATCATCAATATTTATTTGTTTGTTTGTTTGACTAGTATATATTTTATCTTGTGGCCGGCCATTATTGATTAACTTATTATTATTGATTAGTGTGTTCAACAAGAAAATATATTCACTTACGGAACTTTCAATGTGTGACATGACATATTTACTCACCTACTACTACTATTATTATTATTATTATTATTATTATTATTATTATTATTATTATTATTATTATTATTATTATTATTATTTCGAAGTGAAGATGACAATTGCAATATTAGAAACTCTTCCCTTTGCCCAAACTCTTCTGTAATCCACGGTCTATCATAGTCGACGACTTGCCCACGAAGGACTGATCAATCCGATCACGAATATGTACGATGAAAGGCCAGTGTCACGCCCCTAACCATTGTTATATATAACAACATGGTAGGTTAATAAAATTATCTTTTTAAACATTTTCATAATAAATAAAACATTATTATTTATCACAATTATTCAATCCTTACAAATTATTATTGTCATTTCACCTTTCATTCAAAATAGATAATGACATTTCACAATTAAAAAAAGTTTATCTTTTCCTATTTACACACACTCTATATAAACATCTATACTAAGAGATTCATTTAAATAAACACTCACTAAAAAAATAATATTGTTCTTTAGAGCTTGATTAAAAAAATCATATATAACTTAATAAAAAATCATATTTTAAATAAATGTAAGACACTAATGCACGCTCACTAAAAAAAATAGCATCACTAATAAAGTTTGATAAAAAAAAATCATATATAACTTAATAGAAAACTAACTAGATGACATAATAAGTGAAACCTGAAAATTTAAATATATTGTGAAATGGCAAAAAAACAAATTATTAAAATATTTTTTTTATTTATAATTAATATGAAGTAAAGTATGATCGAGTCTATAATTAATGGGGGGATGTCTATGGTTTCAATTTTTAATTTATTTTTTTATTGTATTTAACTATTTTTAATGAATTTTACTGAAAAATATAAAAATAAATTAATAAATTGAGTGATTTTATGGTTAAAGATATGAATATAATAAATTTTCGAAAATTTCTCACATATAAATAATTTAACAATAAAAATCTTTAAAATTTTAAGTTCAAACACCAAAAGACAGACTTGTAAATTAATTTTGTTGGTACCACCTTACAGTTCAATGTCCTCAAAAAAGTTGTCTTTATCCTCTGTTTTTTCTTTTGTGAAATGTTAGGATTTTTTTCACAATCCCAAAGATCATTGAATTAAGTGACTTGAAAGGTCCTATTTCAGATATACCACATGTATTATAAAAATTCTGATTCTTCAATTCTTCCTCACTCACATTCCAATCAAATATATGGTCTAGATTAATCTCCTTCATTCTTTCCTCGTTAAAGCTCTTCACAACCACTACTACCCCTTGCTCGTATACCCATCTCAAACAAACCTAGCTACATTAATATTAATTTATGTTAGAAAACTCGATAAAATATCACAAAATTAAACACACTTTTTTTCAATGAAAACCTAAGCGACACTCTTCCCTTTGGCCTCGGCGATCTCTTCTATCACGTTACACCCGACAGACAATTTTGTTGGTCCCCCATTGAGAGCCGCAGCCGGCTGTTGGAGAAATCGAATAATAGCACATGTTTAGCAATTCAAAAATAAACAAGCTACAACAAGGCCTAACAATTCTTTTTCCCTTTTGTGTAATCAAATAGGCAGCCAAAACAATTGAACATCAAACAATCAAACAATCAAAAAAACAGAGAGCAGGACACCAAGATTTTACGTGGAAAACCCAAATTAGGTAAAAACCACGGGACACTTCAGCCACTTAAATCATCCACTATATCAAATGGGTATACAATGTAGTTCAATACAAGCCTAGAGGTAATTTAACAGAAGTTATCAATTGACCTCATCCTAACTTGTCATTCACATATATTATCATCATCACTAAAGATGGATAACTAAATGGAGAAGAGATAAAGGAAATCAGAAGAAAAACCTGCTGCTTCAATGGAGGAGAACTGCTTCAATGGAGGAAGAACTACTGGAAGAGAGAGAGAAAAAAAACCAACCCACAAACTGCTGTATTTTTTTTTTCCTTAATTAAATATGCCCTAATGGGCTTTATTAATTTGTTAGGCCCAACTGCCAAATGAGCTGACCCAACAAATCTCCCCCGTCAGCGCAACTTCGCGGGCTCCAATAAACCCGCTCTCTCCCGACAATCTTCAAACTTGTCCTTAGGCAAGGATTTCGTAAACATATCGGCACCATTCTCACTTGTATGAATCTTCTCCAAGTTCAGCTCTTTTGCCTCAAGCACATCACGTATCCAATGATATCTCACGTCAATGTGTTTGGATCTCGAATGAAAAGCTGAATTCTTTGAGAGATGAATGGCACTTTGACTGTCGCAAAACAAAGTAAACTTCTCTTGTTTTTGGCCCAACTCTTGTAGGAACTTCTTCATCCATAACACCTCTTTACATGCCTCAGTAGCTGCAATATACTCAGCTTCTGTAGTAGACAAAGCAACACACTTTTGTAACCTTGACTGCCACGAAACAGCACCGCCTGCAAAGGTAACCAAAAAACCTGATACAGATTTTCTTGAATCAACATCACCCGCCATATCAGAATCTGTAAAGCCTTCCAAAATAGGAGTATCACTTCCGAAACATAAACGTGCTTTCGAAGAGCCTCGAAGATATCTGAGAATCCACTTAACAGCCAACCAATGTTTTTCTCCAGGGTTGGAGAGGTACCGACTAACAACACCAATTGCGTGTGTTATGTCCGGTCTTGTACATACCATGGCATACATAAGACTACCAACTGCAGAGGCATAAGGTACATTCTTCATTTTATCTTTCTCTTTCTCACTAGTAGGACATTGTTTAGAACTCAACTTGAAATGACATGCAAGTGGAACTGAAACCGGTTTTACATTTTTCATTGCAAACCTCTCAAGTACCTTCTCAATGTACTTCTCCTGTGATAGTCAAAGTGTTCTGTTCTTTCTGTCTCTTGTGATTTCCATGCCTAAGATCTGCTTCACTGAACCCAAATCATTCATCGCAAAAGACTTGTTCAAATCCCTTTTGAGCTTCTCAATTTTTGCAATATCTTGCCCAACAATTAGCATATCATCAACATAGAGCAGAAGAATAACATAATTATCAACACCGTATCTCTTGATGAAAACACAATGATCAGAAGTAGTCTTACTGTACTCATTTGCTTCCATGAAGGAGTCAAATTTCCTGTACCATTGTCTAGGGGCTTGCTTGAGCCCATACAAGCTTTTCCTCAACCTGCAAACAAGATCTTCTTTACCTTTAACTTTGAAACCCTCGGGTTGTTCCATATAGATCTCTTCCTCCAAGTCACCATGGAGAAATGCAGTCTTCACATCCAGTTGTTCAATTTCCAAATCTTGACTAGCAGCCAATGCTAACACAACTCTGATGGATGACCTCTTCACAACCGGTGAGAAGATCTCTTCAAAATCAATCCCCTTTTTCTGTCCAAAGCCCTTCACAACTAGTCTTGCTTTGTATCGAGGTTGTGAGCTATTCTCTTGATGCTTTAACTTGAATACCCACTTGTTCTTCAAAGTCTTCTTTCCTTTTGGAAGTTTCACCAAGTCATAAGTCTCGTTCTCTTGCAAGGAATTTATCTCTTCTTGCATTGCCACCGACCATTTGTTCTTGTTTTCATGAGACAATACTTCTTGATAGGTTTCTGGTTCTCCCCCGTCAGTCAACATCACATACTCATTGGGAGGATACCTACTAGAAGGTTGTCGCTGCCTACTAGATCTTCTAATATGCTGATCATCAGGTGGCTCTAGAGAACTATCATCATCTTGTTCAGCTTCCTCTGTTGGCTCAGCATCAACTAAAGGAGTCTCATCAACCTCAACTTGGGCATTCTCCACATCATTGGGCTGTGATTGTGGTGTACGAATCCTACCATTGTCAGGCAATTCATTCTCTGTAGACTTCGGCTTTTCCTTTTTCTCAAAGTCTTCAATTGTCTGATCTTCAAAGAATACCACATCTCTGCTTCTAATGAGTTTCTTGTTAACCGGATCCCAACATCGGTACCCAAATTCTCCGTGACCATACCCAATAAAGATACACTGTCTCGTCTTGCTATCAAGCTTAGCTCTCTCATCTCGAGGAACATGAACAAACACTTTACAACCAAAAACTCTCAAGTGATCATAAGAGACGTCTTTACCTCTCCAAACTCTTTCTGGAACGTCGCCATCTAAAGGAGTTGAGGGTGAAAGGTTTATCAGATCAACCGTTGTCTTCATTGCTTCTCCCCAAAAAGATTTTGGCAACTTAGCATGAGACAACATACACAAAATTCTCTCATTGATAGACCTGTTCATCCTCTCTGCAACTCCATTCTGTTGAGGTGTTTTTGGCACAGTCTTCAAAAGTTTGATCCCATGACTTTTATAGTATTCCACAAATGGTCCTCTGTATTCGCCACCATTGTCCGAACGAACACATTTCAATTTCTTCCCAGTTTCTCTCTCCACTTCAGCATGAAACAACTTGAAGTAATCCAATGTTTGATCCTTAGTCTTCAAGCAATATGCCCACACCTTCCTTGAGCAATCATCGATAAAAGTGATGTAATAATGAGCACCATCTAAAGTCAAGGAATCCATAGAACATATGTCTGTGTAAACCATATCTAGGATATTGGGCTTCCTAGATGGAGAGAAACTTTTGAAGGAAACTCTATGTTGCTTACCAACTAAGCAATCTGTGCATGTCTTCAAATCTGTGGACTTTAAGCCCTGGATATCGATTGTCTTGGAGAGAACTTGCATGCCATTCTGACTTAAGTGACCAAGTCTCTTATGCCAAAGCTGTACTGAACAATCATTAACTGCATTTGCTTCTCCCCCGTAAGACTTAGTCTCTGTCACATAAAGAGAACCGACCTTCTTTCCTTTAGTTATCACCAAAGACCCCTTAGTGAGTTTCCATTTTTCTTCACCAAAGTAACTATGATAGCCCTCATCATCAAGAATACCAGTAGAGATCAAATTCATCCGAATATCAGGAACATGTCGAACATTCTTCAAAAGTAGTTTGCACGAAGTGTTAGTATCCAAACAGACATCTCCTTTTCCAACAATCTTACACGTAACATGGTTTCCCAACGTCACTGAACCAAACTGTCCACTAGTGTAAGAAGCAAATATATCACAACGATTGGTGACATGATAAGAAGCACCTGAGTCTACCACCCATTGTGTATCTTGAGAAACAAGGTTGATACTATCATTGTCGTAAACAATATCGATGTCGTTACCACCCACATCTGCAACCTTACTACTTCCATCTTGCTTATTCTCCTTTTGTTCCCGCTTCAAAGATCTGCACTGATACTTCTTGTGTCTTGGCTTGCCACAATGATAACATGTAATCTCTTTTCTCGAGTTGGATGTTCCTCGTGACCTGTCTGAACTGCCACTGCGATTCTTTGGAGTTTTACTTTTACTTCTACCCATTTTCTCAGTCACGAACACCTGACTTGGAGTCGAGAAGCATGTTCTTTTCTTCTAGCCTCTTTATTCAGCACGCTCTCTTTCATCATTTTCAAATTGAGCTTACCTTGTGGAACAGAATTGGTAATTGAAACCACAAGTGTTTCCCAACTATCAGGCAGAGAATTAATCAAACACATAGCATGAAGCTCATCATCAAATTTCATTCCTATCGCAGCCAACTCATTTAGAATCCCCTGAAAAGCATTTAGATGCTCAGACATAGAAGACCCATCTTGATATTTCAACGAGCAAAGCTTCCTAAATAGAAATGCTCTGTTTTGAGTGTTGTTCTTCTCATACAGCTCACTCAAAATAGTCCACACTTTATGAGCATTAACCTCAGTAGCCACATGTTGATACACGCCTTTCTGTTCAGCTTCTTCCAATCTGCATCTGTCATAGCCTCTGGTTTTCCTTTATCACCCAAAATAGTGTCTTCATAATCATAATTACACAATAAGTCCTCCATCCGTGACTTCCAGATTGTGTAATTGGTAGCTGTGAGTTTGATCATTGTTCCATTACTGCTCAACGACTCTTCCATTTGAATTATACAAGAATCACCACCAAACGAACCCAGCTCTGATACCACTTGTTGGAGAAATCGAATAATAGCACCTGTTTAGCAATTCAGAAATAAACAAGCTACAACAAGGCCTAACAATTCTTTTTCCCTTTTGTGTAATCAAATAGGCAGCCAAAACAATTGAACATCAAACAATCAAACAATCAAAAAAATAGAGAGCAGGACACCAAGATTTTACGTGGAAAACCCAAATTAGGTAAAAACCACGGGACACTTCGGCCACTTAAATCATCCACTATATCAAATGGGTATACAATGTAGTTCAATACAAGCCTAACTTGTCATTCACATACATTATCATCATCACTAAAGATGGATAACCAAATGGAGAAGAGATAAAGGAAATCAGAAGAAGAACCTGCTGCTTAAATTGAGGAGAACTGCTTCAATGGAGAAAGAACTGCTGGAAGAGAGAGAGAAAAAACCAACCCACAAACTGCTGTGTTTTTTTTTTTCTTAATTAAATATGCCCTAATGGGCTTTATTAATTTGTTAGGCCCAACTGCCAAATGAGCTGACCCAACACCGGCAGCTCCCCAAAGGAGAGAAAGCTTCTAAATGTACGTATATTTAATTAAGACTTGCAATACTCGCTCAATTTGTGTCGTTGCCAAACAGGGTTCATCTCCACCTAATTTAAACTAGCTAGTCATTCATGAATTCAACAAGTAGCTAAAAAGTGTCTAATTATGATCAGGGTTTGACCTGATTGATAGCAGTGGGGATTGTAGCTAGCTACAAGGAGAAGATCTTCAAGCTTCTTGCAAGTGAAATTGCTGACACCAATTGACTTTGCAAGCTAGGCCAAGTTTGTGACATTCCTCCGTTGCTGCCCAAACTCCTTTGTAATCCATCTTCTTGGTTTGGTGGGTATTCATTTTTTCCAGGAGTTCTGCTAGCTAAAAGGGCAGTGTATCAAATACAGATCAACATATTCCAGCTTAAGATTGCTGTACAAAAAAATCAAATGTAGGGTAAGGGTGCATGAGTATATTATATTTTTTATTTTATTTTTGTGACCTTAGAGTCTTTTGAATTGCGGGAAGGACAAGGTGATGAAAAGCTCTGTGCGAGAGTCGATCAGACTGAGCCTGAGAGCTTCGACTATGGCTTCTCCAAGAGGTTGCTCGGATTCATACATAGAAGCAGTGTCGAAATGTCTGTAACCGCATTCTATGGCATGAAGAATTTAGGTTGTTTTGTTATTTATAGGTAAGCTTGCTGCAGTGCCCATGCCGATGGCTGGGATTCTTCGACCGCCATGGCTAAGCTAAGTGGAAACTCATGGAGATGTGATCGAGCTGCCATTATAGATCTTTTAATCTGCTAATTATGAATTTTAGGCTTTATAAAGTGGTTTCGTTATGGACTATTAGTTGGCTGTTGGCATATTATATAAATATGGGTTTTAAGAATGTCATAGGCATGCATATGTTTAAAGAATGATAGATGATTTCAAAAATGGAAAATATTTATTTATATTATTTGTATTATAGAAAAGTAAATACTTTCCTAAAGTTGAGAAGTTGAAACTAGTTGAACATTTATTGGCCGGCCACTCTAGCTACCCATTTAAATGATCATATGTCACAATTTTAATTTGTTGGTCACCAAGGAAATAAAACTTTCCAAAAGAATTAAAGTGGCAATTCATTATAGGCATAGCTGTAAATAATATCATCATATTTAAAATTAATAACACATGTGATTCAATTTTAACGTGATATTAAATAATAAAATAAAATTTTCAAATTTTATTCACACTAAAAATCTTCTAATTTAATGGGTTGTGCTAACTATACCAGAATAAATTCGGATCACAAAAATAAAATTTAAAAATAAAAACATTTGAACTATTTTTTATCAAAAAAAACTTTATTTCTCAAAACCCACACCCTTAAACTTTAATATGAAAACAACCCATTTAAAAAAAGAAAAAGAAAAGAAGTATATGCCGGCCTTTTCTTTTAATGTACTTTTATCTATAGTTAAAGCCCTTTAACTTTGACCATTAATTTTTTCCTTTATTCTCAATTTTTTTAAGCCCTATAAATTTGACTATTATTTTTTTTCCTTTTATTGTTCTTACTTTTTGTCCTTTTATTTTATTTAAATTATGAAATATTGGGAGGAGAGTAATTAACAACCTTTTTGACAACAATGTCAAAACTATTGGGAAATTTGAAGAGTTGCATACTCATGATTTCTTTTGGTTGGTAGTTGTCATGAATTATGTCATTCCGGTAGTAATAGTTGAAATATGCTTTTTTTTTATATATATAACAAAATATTCAAATATAAGGAAAAACATGTTTTTGTCTTTATTTTTTTTTTGTTTTATGTAAATACATATGTTTGCATCACTTTAAGAGACACCCACCATTCCTAAATGTTGTGGGTATTATTACTTTGTCGGTTTATTTAACTTAGAGTTTAGTAACAAAATAAAATGAGCATAATTCTCAATATTATGTTTTTCATTTTAATTTATAATATTTAAAACAGAAATTAATCTCAAATTTTTTAAACTTACAATTTTTTAATGAGACTTTTACCATTACTCTTTGACATCTCGTCATAAACTTATGATCCTTTTTTTATATTTTAAATTACTTAATAATGTAATTAACAATCATTTGATAAAATGTCGTTTATTTAAACATTGAGCAAAAGTTGAGGGGTGTTTAAAATAAAATAAAGTTAGAAGTTTATGCAGGGCGGACGAAAGTTCTCAGCTCTTTCAGCGTCAGTCACCTAATTAAGAACGAACGAACGACGACTTCTTCCTTCCTCCAATGGCAATGGCTATAAGCCGCCTATGACAATGGTCAGGTCATCGGCCACAGTCCACACAGAGAAGAACACGTCAATATTTGTTTATTCAATCATCCATCCATCCCTCTTTACCCAGTCAATCTCAAATACCCTATTAATTCCTCCTAATTAACATAGCAGATAGAATTCGATTCAAGCCAAGCCAAGCAAAGCAAAGCAATGAAGAAGACCCATTTGTTTACAGCTCTAATTCTTTCATCATTTCTTTTCAATTTCTCATCTTACGCTATACCCCATTTCTTCCCCAATGCCTCTGCAATCCCGCCCTACCTCCTCCCCAACGTCACCGGCGGAGCGTGGGACGGCTTTCAGAATCTCCTTGGATGCCGTCCTGGTCAGAAAGTCGACGGCCTTGGAAAACTAAAGAAATACTTCCAATACTTCGGATACATTAATTCCTCCTCGGCCAACGCCACCGACGACTTCGACGACTACCTTGAATCTGCAATCAAGACTTATCAACTCAATTTCAACCTTAACCCCACCGGAGAACTCGACAATCCCACGTTGAAACAACTGATGATGCCCAGATGCGGAATCGCAGATATTATCAACGGATCAAGTACGATGAATTCAGGTAAGAACCCGCCGGCGTCTGCAAATCTACATATCCATAACGTTGCTCATTATACCTTCTTTCCCGGATCTCCCCGGTGGCCTGCTAATCGTCGGGATCTGACGTATGCATTCCACCCGGATAACCAAGTCCCTCAAAACGCTAAAGCTGTATTCGCCAGCGCGTTCCAACGATGGGCCGCTGTTATTCCGATGACGTTCGTGGAAACGTCGTCGTTTCAGGCTGCCGATATCAGAATCGCTTTCGCTAGCGGCGAACACGGCGATGGTGAGCCGTTTGATGGCGTTTTAGGTACTTTGGCCCACGCCTTCTCACCGACTAGCGGGATGCTTCATCTCGACGCCGACGAGACATGGGTCATCGACGGCGACTTCAGTACGTCTTCGTCGATATTCGCGGTGGATTTGGAATCGGTGGTGATTCATGAGATCGGGCATTTGTTGGGTTTGGGTCATTCGTCGGTGGTCGATGCAATGATGTACCCGAGCATCGCGTCGAGGACGAGGAAGTTGAATCTCGCCGGCGACGACATTGAAGGGATTCAGGTCCTTTACGGGGCAAACCCGAATTTTAACGGGTCATCCACTACTCCAACTCCGACTGGCCAAAGAGAAACGAGTCCTAATGGTGGGGTCCACATTGGCGTGACTTATTCTTCCCAATTCTTATTGGCAGCCGCCTTCACATTATTATTATCATTATTATAAATGCAACTTCATTTTTTTTTATTCAATTTAATTGCTATATCTTTTTTTTTTAATTGAACGGGTGCATATGTCGTGTTACTTTGTGTAATTGTTCTTGATTGTATATTCCTATTCATATATATAGAAATAATGGAGTTTTGACTTAGACTTTTGATTTAGTCTTATGGTCCGAAAATTAATTTTTTAACTTTTAATTTCCTTTTCTTATATAGAAAAAACCTTAGCTTTGTAGACCTGGTAATGTGCTTATAATTTAAGTTTTATGTGAGCCATTCTTTTAAAAATATAATAAATATATATATATATAAGATAATTAGCATGACTCACAGGTATAATTTTGTTTTTTCAGATCTTTTAAACAAACATTACTTTCTTTTAAATTATTATTTTATACTGATAATATTAATGTAATATGTATTTAATTAATAATAATTTAAAATTATTATGTTATTCATCATAGGTCTTGTTCGGATTGGAGTTTTTTAAAAAATTTAGAGGGTGGAAAGAATAATGATTGGTGATGATTTTGAGAAAATAATGATTATTTTTTTTAAAAATACTTAAAAAGTAATGATATATATATGAATAAAATAAAAAATAATATTTTAAAATAAAAAGTATTTTAGTATTTTAGTTAATGAAATGAGTAATGTAATTGCTGAGAAGTGATTGATTAAAAAATTAATTTTGATAGTGTTTTTTTAAAAACCTAAAAGAACAAAATCATAAAAAAAATATTTAATAAATTAATACATATTTTATTCTTTCAAATTCTGTTTTAGAGTATAGAACAAATAATTTTATGTTTGTATTTTTTACATTAAATCAAGGCTGGCCCTAAGATAATCCCGTCAAGTCTATGGACTATGACAATCTATCTATATACCTTAAAGTCAATTCAATACGCCAAAGAAGTTTTTGTTTTCTATCATTTATAATTTTGTTAAATATAATAATTGAAAACAATTTATTGGATATTTGTTAAACTAAATTAAAAAAAAAAAAATCAAGACCCCGCGCCACCATTAAATTGAAGTTTATCTCTTCTTTAGCTTAGGTTAAAGTCTTTTAACTTTTAATTTTTCTTTTGTGTATACTATTTATTTTAAAAGTCTTACAAAAAATAAATTTAATTACAAAATATATTTACAAATAAGTTATAACATACCGAAAATTTGGACTGCTGAGGCTAATTTTTATTTTATTTTAATTTGTACACTTTAAACAAAATTCTTAATTAGTGACTAAAGTTAAAGAGAAATTTGAGATGACCCTTGTAATAGGGTAAATGAGCTGGTGACCAGCGCATAATTTTAAATGCGTCGGTGACCATTTCATATTATTTTGATGAAATTGTCATTGTCGCGAGATGCAACCGGATGTCACGTGAAAAAGTCTGCAATCGCGAGATGCATCCCCGGTTGCGAGAAGCAACCGGCATTCGCGAGACGCAATCGGCAATCGCGAGATGCATTCGCGAGACGCAACCGGCATTCGCGAGACGCAACCAGCAATCGCGAGACGCAACCAGCAATCGCGAGACGCATTTGCGAGACGCAACCGACATTCGCGAGATGCAACCGGCAATCCAATTGTGGACTTTTCACATGTCATCCGATTGCGTCTCGCGACAGGGGCAATAAAAAAAAATATGAAGTGATCACCAGGTATTTAAAATTATGCATTGATCACCGGTTCATTTATTCCTTCTTAGATTCAACAAAAATAATGAAGTCTACGGGCTCATTTTTAGACGGCTCCACTTAGGCTTTGTTTGATATTTTGGATTTTGGGTTTTTTAAAGAATTTTTAAATCACTTTATCTAATCATTCTTTTTATTTATTAAAATTACTTTTTATTTAATTATTTAGAATAAGTAAAAAGTGTTTTTATATTTAAACCATAAAAATCATTTTTTTTTAAATAAAATAAAATAATGAGGCATGTTTTTTTAAGAAAAAATCAGAAAAATCAAAATAAAAAATCAATGATCATATAACTCTTAAAATATAAGAATTAGAACCTTCATAACCAAATTAAAATATATATTATATAAACTCCAAGAATATATTGTATTATTGCAAATTAATAGTTCCTATCTAAAAAAAGTAGTTGATGAAAAGGGAAAAAAAGAGAGAAAATTAATTATGAAATCACTTTAAAGCTTTATTTTTCTAATGGTACTATGAACTATATATCACTTTTTAGGTGGATGCATATATAATTATAATAATATATTTGTGGTGTGATAAAACATATTTTTATTTTATTTTTTTCTATTAAATCAAATTGACTTTGAAATTACTTTATTGCAATTAGAAGACAAAATGATTATGCGAGTTAAATAAAGACATGCAAATGGAGCTAGATCTACTATTTAATTTAATTTAATTTTATGCACATAAATGGTAGGGTTAAAATTAATTAACATCATGTTCATAACTATCAAAGTTTTTATTTTTATTTTTATTATAATGTTGGAAATAAGCATTACCGGCATTATCTTTACATCAATTCAAAACGTTTTATGTGAAAATCGATCTTAAAATATTTGGTCACTTAGAAATCACCTTTGTCACTTAAACTATCTTAGTAAGTTATAACTATCAAAGATTTCAAATGATAATTGATAATAGTCAAACAATTGATCATGATGGAAATATAACATAACTCTATTTTTATTTTCTGGTTTTTAATTCTTAAATCCGCTAGTAAAGTATTAGACTCGATTGGATGAGGTACCAAATGGGCAGTCATACCCGACTTAACTAATTCATTGAAAAACATACTCTTTGCAATATATGGGAAATACCTTAGCAAGGGGAATGTACTTGAGCTCGTCTAGATGCAATAAATTGCCTGGACTTGTTATGGAACATTGATGTTGAAGTAACTTATAAAAAGTCTTAAAATTAAAAGTCATTTTCAAATAATAACGAAATGAGAAAGAAAGAAAAAAGAATCAAAATTCACAAACTGTAAAGAGTAAAGTCTCATGGAATTAACATGAGTTCATGAAGGTTCACAGTACTTTGTAAGAATTTGGATAAGAATTTGGATATTGAGTCATCATGAGTTATTACTAGCTCTTTTATAAATATATATTGATTATTGATTTGTATTAATTTGTCGTTTTTCATCTCAATACTAATTATGCCATGACTTGTATTTGTTTTTTGTTTTTGGTAACTTTATTTTTTTTTAAGTCGTTATTACAAAACTAGTACTATAAATTGATACAAACTAACATTCTAAATAAGACATCATTGAAAGAGAAAACATGTTCTCCATTTATTTGATGAAGTATATAGAATAAAACATTACTTTTTACTCCATTTCTTCTTTGAAGATTCAACTAATATAAGTCAATGGTAAAATCAATTTTTTTCTCATTGAATATTATAAACGAGATACTCTAAAACAAATTGTTTTTAGATAAAGATGTTTTACCTTAAATTTATAATCTATTTAATTTAATGAATCATTTTCATGTTAATCTTCTGTCTTCTTTTTTTAATCATTTTTTTTTAAGAAATATCAACTAAATAAGTATACACCCATAGATTAATTTCACATTCTTTCACAAACATATTCCACATCTAGCTTTTTTCACCATATATTTAAATCGAGAAAGATTATGATTTTTTTAATAACGGGTTCAAATAGACATTTTTTTTATATATTTCTCAAAACTTGATATATTTTTTTTTATGAAATCACTTTGATATCACAGTAAATTAACTTTTAATTGGGTGTAACTCTCACTAAATGTACATATTTAGAACTAAAAAATCTCAAATATTGACATTTGTTTTCAAAACTAAGAAGAAAAAACACTTATCT
Organism: Impatiens glandulifera; assembly: GCF_907164915.1. Taxonomy (NCBI): domain Eukaryota; kingdom Viridiplantae; phylum Streptophyta; class Magnoliopsida; order Ericales; family Balsaminaceae; genus Impatiens; species Impatiens glandulifera. Next base: position 67,613,103 of record NC_061863.1, read on the forward strand.
TTTTTTAATTCAGTGACATAAAATTAATAAGAAGAAGCAAGCAACTACCATTTAATTAAAAAAAAAACAAAACAAGTGATGGCATGATGTAATAATTATGTCAGAAATAATTAATTAGGATAAGTAATAAGAAAATAATCTATGCGTTAATTACGTCCTCTCCAATCACCAACCCTAGCTGATGAAGTCTCTTGTCCCACTCCCCTCTCTATCTGTCTGTCTGTCAGTGAAGAGAGAGAAAATGTTATCTTTTTAAGGTTTGATCATAAGAAGGGATTGAAATATAAGTGTGTGGGAGTTATCATTTTTGTTAATTTCTTATCATTTCTCTATTTCATTTGTGTAGAGATAGAGAGAGAGAGAGTAATCATCATATATCATGATGTCGTCTTCTTCTGCATCTCAAAAACCTCATCCCGGCTTGAGGACATCATTGATCCCATCCGCTGCTGCTGTTATTCAATATTCCTTCTTTCTTCACAACCCCACTACCATGAGTAGTTCTAGAAAGAGAAAGAAAAAGAAAAAGAAAATGAAGAAACCCTAGAGCTAGAACAACAACGTGGGTGGGTTGGTTGGTTCTTGATCTGAAGAAACCCTAGAGCTGGGGAATTGAAGCTTAACGGTCCGATTGTTTTCTAGATCCAGCTAGCAATAATATTTATAGCTAAGCTAGCTCTCTATATATATATTTCATGTAAGCATTCTTCATGATCATCTATATATATTCTATATTTCTGTCTATGTTTTTGTTTGAAAATATTCTAGATCCCTCCCTCAAATCAGAATTCAGGATCTAATTAAGTTCATATGTTACTTACATGTAAGATCGATGTTTGGATTAATACATACATGGGTTTTCTAGCTCCTGAGTTTTCATCTAAATAATTAAATTAGCTTCTGAGTATCATTATAGCTAGCTAGCTAGCTAGATATATCTATCTATCTAGCTAGTTAGTTTCACTGTCTTAGAATTACAATTTTGAAGCAGGAAAGTACTATGAATGTTATGACAATACATGAAGTAGGACAAGCATAAGTACATATAAAATCTGACATTCTTTCCATATGTATGTTAATATTTTGTATGTATGACAATAAATGATGTTGTTATAACAGATGATCAATTCTTGACAGATTGCCGCGATGTTTTCATGTTTGGTAATTGGTACTCATTAATAAAGTTTTGATATATCCATCCATATATATATATGCCTGGCTAGATCCAAACATATATATACCTTGTTCGAATTAAGATTTTTTAATAAATTTAAAGTGAGAAAAATTCGATGATGGTTGAAGATTTTGAGAAGGTAATAATTATTTTTGATAAAAATATTTAGAAGATATTTATATATATAAATAAAATAAAAAATAATAATTTAAAATAGATAATATTTTAATATTTTGTTTAATAAAAGGAGTGATTAATTGTTAAAAAGTGATTGATTGAAAAATTGATTTTATTTTGATTATTTACAAACCTAAAAAAATAAGGCCTTATTGGTTTTTTTTTAATATTTGTCATGATATTATATAATTATTTTTAGAAATAAAATATTGTTTATATTATATATTTCTTACATTAATTAAATGAAAATAATACTTACAAGAAAAATATCATATATATGTTAATGCAAAATTTTGGTAGATATAATGAAATAAATAAAATTAATAACTTAGTTTAGAATATTTTAGATTGAAGTGAAAGTCTAATAAAATAAAAAAAAATATTATAGTCTAATATAATCTATTAAATTAAACCGTCCAAAACAACTGGATCCAAAAAGAAAGAAAAAAAAGTGGTTCATTATTATCAAGTCAACATTTTTTACCTAGAGTAAAATGTATATCTTTCCCTAAACAACAATGAAAAAACAAAGCATACCAAGCGTACTATCATTTGTCATCACAAAATCTTTCCAACAAATAATATAGTGGCAAGGATAAAGAAAATGCATAAATAAAAAACAAATGAGAGCTTGTAAATTAATTACAAGGCAACTTGACATAAACAAAAATGTTTTAAAAAACATTTTTGAAAACGGGAACGATGAACGCATGAATCCTAAAGTGGAATACTATACTATATTGTTTTAATGTACAATTAAAGTAGTAACTGGGACAGTGTGAGGGTAATTATATATATAGTGAGAAAATATTTCATCATAGAATGTTAACACATGACTAGTTTGATAATAACAAATTAAAATACTGATGACCTCTTGTTTGGATTTGGGTTATTTAAAAAATTTAGAGGGAGTAAAAAATAATGATGGTTGATAATTTTGAGAAGATAATGATTATTTTTGGTAAAAAAATTTAAAATGTATTAATATATATTAATATATAAAATAAAAAATAATAATTTAAAATAAAATGTATTTTAGTATTTTAATTAATTATTTAAGTATCGTGATGGATGAGAATGAGTAAAATGATGTTTGATTTTGTTACCTATGTTTGCATATATTTTCAGATTTGGGATTCATATATTGAATTGTTTTCATTTTCTTGTACATCTATTGGAAGTGTATATTAATATATGGACTTTTTCAGTTTTTGGATTCATATATATGGACTTTTTCAATTAATTATTAATTAATATACAAATTAATGAATATATTTTCAAGGTGTATATATATAACGCATATAGTTCTCGTCTATGATCTACCAAGTTCAACTATTTTTTTTCATTGAGATAGATTATTATGTATATTTTTCATGATTTTGATAGGAATTTCTGTTTGTAATAGAGTTATGCATCATTTTGAGGGTTTACTCCTAACTTTATTTTTTTTTTAAAGTTTTGACATTAACGGATACGTTCTAATAAAAGAGTCTTGTGTTAAAAATAAAAATTATAAAAAAAAACTTAAGTGAAATAAAAATTAAGAAAATAACCTGAAATTGTTATATAACAATTACTCATTATTAAAAATTAGTATTGATTTTTCCTTTTATTAAAATAGAACTAAATATAATTCTCTCCATATCTTTAAAGTTTCCAGATATATAATTTTTCTTTTACAACCACAAATTTGTTTTTTAGAAGGATAGTACCATAATTCAAATCATAACTAGGCTTTAAGTCATTTTATTTGTATAAATTCTAAAATATTAGTATTATCATTTAAAATTCTTACTTTATTTTATTATTTATTGTTTTATTTTTCACATTCACTTTGTAACATTTGGATCGTGTGCTTTTTTTTAATAAAAAGTTTACAATTAAAAAAAATCTAAATATTAATATTGTAGATAAAGGTATTTTATTTATTAAATAATGAATGATGCACTATATTGATGAACCATGTATACCTTTATTATAAAATAGTAAACAGTCATTATAATATTTATTTATTTTAATTGGAATATTAATAGAGAGTTAAGAAAAAGTATAGAGTATTTTTGTGTAATAAATTATTGTAAAATATGAAATAAAATTTGAATTATTAATTTATATATAGTTAAGTACGAAATTAAGAGCAATTAATTATAGAACTAGAAGCAGCTAATATTATATTAATATTGTAAGAAAGAAATATTATATAAAGTTTAAGTTTTTGTATATACTAATATTATATTTATTATAATAATAAAAACAATTAAAACGTCTAAATGGTTAATTTGTTTTTGAAAGTTACGGAGGTAAGTGCAATGCTATTTCTTATATTTAAAAAAAAATAACAAATATTATTTTACAAAACAAATATAAGCCAAATATTGAACGCGGGTCGCGTATCCGGGTGGGTCACAGGCAGCAGATTCATCCAGGGTCTTGGCAATCCGGTTTCTTTCGTGAAATGAAATGTGAATAATAGTTTTGTTAGTTGGATTTATCGTTTAGGGTTTTGGTGTTACTGAGTGCTACTGCTACTGAAGGACGAAACCATTTCTTATGGAAGAAGAGACTTCGAGATCCCATGATGTTACCATCACTTTTGGACGTAGTAGTAATCAGGTACTCAGATTATATATCCTTAGAATCCTCATTCTATGAACTAGGGTTTGATTCATCCAGTGGCGTTTAAATATCTGCTCATTTACTTCGAGACCTTGATTTACAGGTTGTGAAGAGGGCGGGATTGGTTAGAGATAGACTGGAGGACAGCGGTGATGATTCAAGCCAGTTAGCTAGTAAAAGGTGCACATCCTTTCTTTTCTACATGCTTTGGGTGCTCATTCTAAACTATAAATCAAGTTTGGTTTGGTTTGGTTTGGTTTTCTGCTGCCACTGTATGCCGGTTAACTAACAATAACAATAATAGTCAGGATGACAGGCAATGATCTCTGTTTTCGTTGTTTCGTTATGAACTCTGCAGACAAAGGGCAGTTAATGATAGACCAAGTCAGAATTCCAACAATTTGAATGGTAAATGAATATTAATGTATTCGATGCATTGATGAAGTAAATCTGAATTTGTTTTGTTTTGTGTATTAATAATGTTATTTCTCTCACAAATTCAAGATATTCACCTTGACAAAAATGACCTGCGGTTCAAACTCATGGAAAAGAATGTGCTGAGGCGATTCCAAAGTAATGATGGACGTAATGGTGGCATGGACCTTCGTGAAAAACTGTCAAGGGCAGCCCGAGATTCATTAACTAGTCCAAGTTACCCCGAAAGCATCCATGGCAAAAGAGAAACTAGGTTTACAATGCCCGACCCACCCCGGTCTTCATTGACTAGTCCAAGTTTCCACGAAAGAATGCCTGAGAGAAGAGACACTAGATATCAGGTTCAAGATCCAAGAAACTATAATGTATTGGGGGGAGTTTCTTCTGCTAGGCTTTCAGATTCCTTGAATCGGGTGGACACATTGAGAAGCACCTATTCGCCTTGGACTTTGGAGAGTTTGAGGAAAAGGTCACCTACTATTAGATCTATAGGAGGAACAAGGAATCAATCCCCATCAATAATTCATGAAGATATGACAAAGAGGCCACAAACCAGGGCATACGAAGAAGATTCACGTAAAGCTACATATACAAGCAAGAATTTTCCTGCTCTTGATCCTGGAAGGTCAGTGGTTACCATGACTAGTGAAAAACCTGCAAGTGCAAGCCTACCCAAAATATCATGCATGGTACTACTTTGTTTCATTTGTTCTGTTCTTCTAAGTTATTAATAATTAATTTCTGTAACTGCAACTTAGATGAACAATGAGTTGTACATATCGTAGGTGATGTAGTTTAACGGATTCAAAGTTAACCTGTTTACCTTCTGGTAGAAGTTAATTAGTTTCCAGAGTCTTTTATAATACAGATTAGAAGGTTATTTTCAGAGTAATATGGTCTGGATAAGTTGATTTTGTTTGAAAGGTAGACATTTTGTTTTTCAGCTGTTTGATAAGAATAAATATCTTTTCAGAAGGTGCTAAACTTTAACAGCCCGTCTTAAAGTTTGCAGAGACCAACCTTCATTTAGATCAAATTTTACTAATTAGTCAAAATTGGTGGAAACTTAGGCGGTGATTGATAAAACACAGTTTATCACCTAATCTAAGGGATTACATGCTTATTTGAAGTAGCTTCATTTGATAAAACTGTAGATGTGAAATTGCTTCTAGTTTAGTTTTATTCCTGAAGTTCAACCCAGATTGGAGCTATATCCTCTTGCCATTATCTCAACTTTCAATAATGAAGTTTGAAATGCTTTTGTGCTTAGGATTTCTCTCAACACTTGTTACTCTAGATGTACAAGGTCTGGTTATTTGAAACTTCGGTTTGGCTGTCTTCCAATGAAGTTCTTCGCTAACTCTTTTCAACATGCATTGACAACATAGAGTTCCCCATTTGGAAACACATGGATACAAAATTTTAGAAACTAAACTAAACTTATACAGACACAGATTAAAAAAATTATAAGTTATTTCTCACCGGGATCTGAGTACAGAAACATAAATTAAAAGGGTTTTCAAATGGGGCCAGAGTATATGTTGTTGTCTTCTAGTTACCATTTCAATTATGTCTTCATATTTTATCATTGCCTTTTGGTTATGATGGTAATGCAGGGAAATGAACATAACTCGGTGGAGAATTTTCTAAAATCACTGGGTTTGGAAAAGTATGGCATAACTTTTAAGGCAGAGGAGGTGGGTGATCTTATTTGTTGTTCCAATAAGAGATTTGTATGATTGTGTTTACATTATTGTTATGTACAGATAGATATAGCTACTCTAAAGCAGATGGAAGACAATGACCTTAAAGATTTGGGAATTCCAATGGTACTCATTACTTATTCAGATTTTTTTTTTTTTTTCTAGTTTCCTTTTACTATCTGTCACATTGAAATTACTTGAATTGTAGGGTCCAAGGAAAAAAATTATGCTCGCCCTATTGCCCCATACCAAGAGAGAGTTGTTGTGATGGAGCATCAATTTTTCTTGCACTGCCAACCGACCGAAGATGGATATATTCTCTTGTCTGATGAGTTGGTTATATCTCTTTCTATTTCATCATAGCATATATGGAAGACTCTGAGATTTAATAGTGTTAGTTTCATCATTGAAGAACTTATTGTTGGGCTGTTGTTGGCCTTAGTTGGAATGGGAAGGTGATTTCAGCTCACTTAGTTTTAAATGTATTAGTTTTATCTTTTCCTAGATCTTTTATTATCCTATCTATGTGCATGGGGTTATATATTAACATGCTTTCTAAAGTTAATTTGTCAGAGTTATGTTTAAAGGTTTGTAATTCTCTTTTTATTAAATACTTGAAATTTCAAAAATATATTTTTGAAATCAAAGTACGAGGGTATTAGGGTTTAGATCCAAATGATAGACTATAAATTTTCCGTTTGGAAAACTTTATCTAGCTGAACATGTCAGATAATCATTTTAAGAACATGTCAAAGATCTTTTTAAAATAAATATTCACCTAACCTTTACAAAAATTGATAGATATTATATTTTATTTTAATTTTTTAATACTTTTTGGGATGAATAGTTTGAACGTATTTTATTTTTCTAAGAAAAAAAATACTTTAGAAGAAGTTGAGGAGGACGACGACTGTGAATCGCCATTGTTGGGAATTTGGAGGATTGATTTCCCATTGAAGTAACTACAGTAGTTAGGTATGTGATGTTTTTTTTAGGTCTTTCTCCTCATAAATAAAGGTTCTCTCTTCTATTTGCTGAAGCTAGCTTAGTGATTTCAAGAATATCGGCTTTTGTAGAGTTAGAAAATCCCAAATCTATCTATCTATCTATCTGATATCATTTCGTGTTAATAAATCTCCACTTCCCATGGCGATGCGAAGTTCTCAAATATTAAAGAAGACACTTTATTCGTGCTCTGATATGAAACAAGTGTAGACAAAACTTTGTTCCAAAATTCAAACACAGAATCATTATATTCCGGCTATGTTAGGTATGTCGATCATGTCTGGGCCCTTGGACGAAAACAAACAAACATGGATATAGCTGTTTCTCATACCCCCATTAATTAATATACTAATATACTAATATGAAATGAATCTCCCACTACAGACAGCCATATCTTTCTCCTTTTTCATTTTCATATTTCTATACTCCAACATCAAGTACAAAATTCTTGTTTTTGTGTCCTGTCTATATGCACCTTCCATATGGTGTTCTTGCATGCACCTTCCATATGGTGTTCTTGCATGCACCTTCCGTTTCTTTTATTAATAACTATGGGATCTAAGTATTAATTAGCTGCAAGTTGCTAATTGAGGAACAGTACCCTTTGAACTGGAAGGAAGGGAATTGAATTAGGAAAAAAAATTCTTTACCAAAAAGGAAAATTCATTACTGCCTCAACCCTAGATATGAAAACAACCAATTACAGCACATAGATCTTGAATGGAATATAATTTTTATTACACATTAGATTTGAACTTGCTAATTAGATATTGGCCATCAATTTTTTTAGTATGTTTTATGTCTTTTCTTTAACTCTTTCCCTCCAGAATCACAGCAAAAAAGGGATGGTGAAAAACCCATGTGTTTATTCTTGTGTCCCCACCTTCCATTCCCCTCCACCCAAAAACAAAAAGTAATCTAAGATGGTGCAAATTGCTTAAGAAGAAGTCCCATCTAGTGAAGAGGATTCTCATTGTTAGTTAAAGGAAAAAGAGGATTTAAATTTGCTTAGGGGTTTTTGTTTGAAAACAAAAGAAACACTGAAATCCCAACTTGCTTAATCAAACGGATCAAATATTTGTTTAAGAGAAGACTTCATGGATATGGGTTCAAGTTGCAATATAATTCTCATAATGGCTTGTATCTCTTGAATAGTTTATGAGAATCATCATGCATACTGAATTATATTTGCTGAAAAGAAAAAGAGCTACAAAATTGATATTTTGTCATTTTGGCTACAAGTTGGGGGCGGCCCATGTACAATAGGAAAGCATAATCGAACTTGTTAGACTTGTAATATCTTAATCTTGATTCTGCTGAATTCATTTCTTGTTTGCATTTAAATTGATTTTACACAGATGGAGAATCTTGACTATAAACTGATTTGTATTCGCATATGTCCTTCTTTTACCAAACATAAAGATGCGCATGATAAAGGCGAGTTTTTCAATAGTGTTCATATATGTTCTTAGGATTATGCTTGCATTCATTTGCAGATCTTGACATATAAGTACTTCATTTTTATTTGAAAAAGTAAAAGTGCTTCATTTTTGAAATACAGATGCAAGAAGGACTCCAAATCCGTCCATTGTCTTATTGATTGCACAAACCGAAGACAATTTTGGGTTAGCCTTTGTGGATGGAAATGGGGAATGAAATATGGATTGGCTAGTGGTAGGGACCATTTTACTATAAAAAAAACTATCAATCAATCAAACAACCCACCCACCATAATTCAATCAAAATCTTTTAGAATGCCTTGATGATATTAGCATGCCTATTTGGAATTCTTTTTTCAGAATAGTCTAGATTTGTGTGTGTGTGTGAAAGTTTTATGAGAATTAGAAAGAATTGGTGGGATGGGAGACGAAGACCAATATTGGAATAAGAACACTTACATTATGATTAAATATAAACCTAATGCTACTAACTTGTGGGTCCAACTAGAACAACTGTCCCTAATTGTTTTATATTGATTAGTGTTTGGCTAATCACTTGGATTACTTGTCAGCATGTGCTTTTTCTTTATGATAAACTATAGGTTTGTCAGCTCTAAGAAGATATGCCCAGATCTTGTTGTAGACCTTACCAGGTATATATGCTTACATCACTTCTCACTTGTTATATATATTCTTTCCTTTATATTGCAACTACTTTGTTTCTATTTTTTATTATTATCATCCTTTTAAGTTACATGATCAAGAATCAAGATAAATGGATTAAACTGTTTGTTTTTTCACGTGACCCATCCTGGGCAGCTTGATAAGAAGCTTAAAATTAAGAGGATTACCATTTACCACCATGAGATCTGATGTTTGATTCTAATTAAGTGATTCTGCGTGAATGTTTCAGTTTTTCACTATTCATTTTCTTATAGTTTTAGTGTCCACAAAAGATAAAATATTGGAAAGAAGAGAATGGGGAAAAGAATTGTGTGGCTTTTATGAATTTATTATAGGATGAGACTAAAAAGGGAACAATTAAATGAATCCACCAGCTAGTTGGTCAAGAAAAGTAGTCTTTTAATAAGCAATTTTAAGTACAGTGCTAGATTTGTTACAAAGAAAGATAGATTTGACTTCTTCCATAACTCATAATTAAGATAATGTGCCATCATTACCCACCACCGGCTTTCTTAGATGATAAGAGGCTTGGACTAAGAGTTTTAGATCTCAGGTTCAATTCTCACTGAAAACGTCTAGATTTATAAGTGAGGGGTTATAACGAAGAGGTATTGTGCTACCTCCTTCAGGACGGAGGATTAGTCGAGGTGCGTACAAAAAATGAAAATTAAAGAAAAGAAAGGTATTGTGGCCATTGACATTTTTTATATGTTATTCCATGCTTTACTTGCACTACATGAGTCTCATTATTTAAAGATATAATCCTTTTTCATTGGGAGAGAGGAAAAAAGTCTCAATAATATCAATTAAAAATTGGAATTGTTTGTCTTTAGATTATTTTTTTACATGAGAGATGGCTTCTTCAACCTGACTTTTCTTTCTGTCCAATTCTCAAATTGATTTATTATTGATAATGGATTAGTTCTCCTTAACACAATTCAACAAACATATTATCTTTAATGTTATATTATTCGATACTTTACCCAATATCTGAAACTACCTACATAGTTCCATGAAATTACATCATGCCATTACACTATACTTGTCAGGGTTTCATTGGGACACATATTGATTGATATGAATAAGACACCGTTTCATTGTCAAGTGTTTGTTTTGAATAAGAAAATGGGATACGCCTAAGAAAAGCGCCGACAGTAGAATTGTTACATGCAATTGCTAGTGTATCTTAGTAAGCCATACCTTTATACCAAACCAAATGTATCTGGATTCATATATTTTTTAGATCACGTTTAAAAACATAACTTAGTCAAATACATATTTAGAAGTTTATCGATTTAGATTCTGAAATAGAAAGTGTCTCGAAATGGACAAATATGTAGAGTTGTATTATAGCCAAAGCAAATCCATTGTATCTAATATTTTTGTTTATTTATATATGTTCTCATCTAAAGGTGCGGTGCATGGTCAAACCATGAAATGATTTGGCCTATAAAAGGATGGCCATGCCTGATATTAATCTTCAAAACAAAATTTGCCCTCCATTTGTTTTCTCTCTCATTACTTAAGGGATTAGCAATATTCATGGAAGAAGTTGCCTCAACACTGATTTCTCCAACATGGGATGAAGATGATCAAGAACATGAGCAATCTTCTAAGAGGGTCAGATTATTCGGGGTTGAGATGAACCTCATGTGTAAGAAGAATGATCATACCGTGATGATGATCAAGGGCTCTGTGGAGGGTGGTGATGAAAGTGTAAATTCTTCATCAATAACAGTCTCGACATCTTCAGATCGGGAAAGGAGGATTTCTCCCAAAGAGGTTCAAGAGAAGAGGTTTGAATGCCAATACTGTTTAAAGGAATTTGCAAACTCTCAAGCCTTAGGAGGCCATCAAAATGCCCATAAGAAGGAAAGGATGAAGAAGAGGCGGCTGCAGCTTCAAGAACGAAGGGCCAGCATGAACTACTATTATAACAACAACCAGCTCGGATCTAATGTATGGTACTATGATTCGTCGTTCTGTCCTCCTCCAGAATTCACCATTTCTGATGAATCCCAGATAAGTTTCTCTTCTCATGATCATGGTCATGATCATGATCAAGATCATCCTTGTGGATTGGGATGGTATGGTGCCCATATCCCCTTTGAGCTGCAGGACAACCGCCCTGTAGTGATCAAACCATCTCCTATGGCCCTGGCTCCAAAGCAGAGTAGTCATAAGCCTTTAGATCTTCATCTGAGTCTTGGGGTTAACTTGTAGAATTGTTATATGTAGTGATTCATTCACTTTACTAATATAATATATATATATATATATATATATATATATATATATATATAGAAGAACCATACATTTGCAGATATGACAGTCATAAATGGGGAATTGATTGGTTGAGAAGAAGAACATCAATGCACAAATTCATACATTATATGTTCCATTTTGAAATTAGTCAAATATGAAATATGTGATTTTCATTTAGGTCACCATGTCTTGAAGAACCTTGATTATGAAGACACATACTTCTTGAATGTAGTAGTTGAAGATGACAGTAAAGAGTATATAATATTTTGAATGACTTTGTATTTGGATCCTCATCTTACAAAGATAACACAATTATTTTATTTTTTTTAAATGACAATTTTTCATTCAACACCACCACTTAGTATGACACATTTTAATGTTTATGCAATTGAAATGAGGTCTCATTTCAAGAGACAATTTTATATATATATATATATTTAGAAAGGTTATATAGTTAATTAGGGGTGCAAACGAAAATGACTGACCTTACAATTTTTTAAACTGCTAAATGGAACTCAACGTTTTGATTAATTGGTTTAGTGACGATCGAACTGCTTAATAGAAAGAAAATGCATAATTTAGTTAGCACCCATAATTAATACTTACTTAAAATCCCTTTGCGTTGAGGTGAGATTCATCGTGGCCAGTGTCAGAAAAATCTCCTTAGTTAAATTGTCCGACCAAAAAAATGCCATCCATGTTTTAAAAATATATAAAAATAATAATAATAATAATAATATAACATGTATTCTTTTGTTATTAAAAAATTAAATAAAAAATACATGAACCAACTTTATTTAGTTTATTATTATTTAAAAAAAATATAATTTATGTAAAATTATACCTATTTTTTTATAAATAAAATGATCCAACCAATTTTTAATCAAACCCAACTATCTCAATCGAACTATTTATGCCTTTAATTTGATTAGTACAATTGAACAAACAACTCAAATAAAAATAATAATTTAAAATGTTCAATTTTAAGTATAAATTTATTTAATATTAAATATATTTTATCTCTTTTAAATTAGATATATTTTATGTCTTAGTCAATACTTTTAATAATTAAATTATCTCATGCTTTAAATTTATTATTAAATACATTTCAAACATGATTTGAAAATATTCAACAATTTCTAGAACATTTCATTAATTTACTTGAGAAATTAGTTTTTCAAACTTTGTTATATATTAAAAAAAAATGTTTGGGCTGCAAGTGAAAGTGATGAGAATTCAAATGGGCTTTTGAATAACTATTATAAATTAAATCCTAAATTAAATATAAAATATAAAATGAATTTAAGTGGGAAATAAAAAATTGTAGATACGGGACATTTGAAAGTGAAGTTTGAATCATAAATTCAAATTATTATTATTATATAGATATATATTTATTTATTTATTGAGATGTTGACATGTATAAGACTTCATTTAAAAAATAGATAATTCATATAAGCATTCATATCTTCTCAACTTGACATTTTCAGATATTAACAGGAAATTATACTGAAATTTCTTTTTATTAAAATAATAATAATGTTTTCTTGATAAAATAATTAAAAAAATAAGAAACAAAATTGAAAATAATATTGGCTTAAAACGATGTTGATTAAGAGTGTTTTCTATATATACATAATAATTATGTTATGTCTACATTTTAATTTCCCAAAATATTATTTCAATCATTGCTAGATTTTAATGTGACACTTTAAATTTAATTGGTATAAATAAAAAATCTTACAAATTTTAAAATTCATAAAAGGAAGGGTATTTAGAGATTTCCCATATTCAAATTAATATTTGTAAGAAAGATAAATTTGACTTTCGCAATATCAATAGTGAGTATATCTTTACAAAAAAAAATAAAAATTACAAACTCAAGCTAAAATTCCCCTAGTATAACTGGAATTTGGAACCTCAAATCAATATTTTGGATTTATTGATTAAAACTAAAAAAACTAAAAAAACTAAATAAAAAATGACATTGAAAAAGTATATATGTTTTAAAACTATAATGATACAAGTGAAACAAAATTTTATTCATAAAGATATAGTTGAAGCTAAAAAGTAGAATAAAAATAAATTAGAATATCCAAAAATAAAATGCGATTATACTTTGATTTCATGAAATAAAGACAAATACGGAGTTGTTTCTCGTTGTTGTTGTTATAATATACGAAGAATCCCTCTCAAAATACACAGTGCGTGATACTAGGGTGCGCCAGAGTGCGCACTGTTCAAGTGTTCACCGTCACCCAATTTGTGGTTGCCTTTGAACACACGTTCGGAAAAGTCGCTATCAGATTCGTCAGAACCGATAATGTGTAGCGCAATACGCACTCCGGCGTCTGTTAGATAGATGTAAAGAGATAAATTTTGAAATTTGGAGAAACCTATGAATGAATATAGATAAAATAATGACATACAAACAAAATTTCACTCTCTCTCTCTCTCTTCACTTAGCTTGTTCTGTTTTGGAGCTGCTCCTCCAGGTTGGTGGTGGTTGGCTGCCCTGGTGGTCCACTGTCGTCGTTTCTTCTTTGCTGTTTAAGGGTTCTTCTTCCAAATTTGATTAAGAAAACTAGATTCTTTACGAAGAAGAAGCCGTCCAAATCATGTTTCCATTAACGGGTCGATTTCTTCCATCTCATTTTCATTTCATTTTCTAGTCTAGGGTTTTAAGCGACAAAGATGCCCATTCATCGTTCGAGATCCGATAAGCAGGATGTAACAAAACACCCTCGACGAGATCCCTACGATGTTCTCGGCGTCTCCAGAAATTCGACTGACCAGGAAATCAAAACCGCTTACCGTAAGCTGGCTCTCAAGTAAGAACCTTTCTCTTCTAACTATTGCTTCCTTTCACTATTACAAGATCCAGTTATATATTCTTGTGTTTTTTTAGGTACCATCCTGATAAGAATGCAAATGACCCAAAAGCGGCCGACATTTTTAAGGAGGTTACCTTTTCGTACAACATTTTGTATGATCCGGATAAGCGGCGTCAGTATGACAATGCTGGTTTCTCGGTATGATTTGAACTTCATTCATTATTTAGCTTAAAACCCCCCATCAGATTTATTGCATAATAAATACATCTAATTAATGCTAATTGTCAGGCTGTTGAATCCGAGAATCAAGAATTGGAACTAGATCTTTCAAGTTTGAGCACTGTAAATACCATGTTTGCAGCACTTTTTAGGTGACAACAACATACTTTGGATGTTTTTTAAGGAAAGAAAACTCATTCTGTTTGCTCGTGTTCCGCTCATTTGCAGTAAACTTGGAGTTCCTATAAAAACGACTGTATCAGCAACCGTCTTAGAAGAGGCTTTAAATGGAAGGGTTGAGATTTGCCCGCTTGAGTTGGGTGAGCCTTTGGTTAAAAAGGTAAGACTTTATTATTATTATTATTTGTAAATGGCTATCCTTCTTCCTTTTGATAATGGATTCTTCTTATACATACATATTTATCTTTTAACAGGTTGAGAAACAGTGTGCTCACTTTTATTCTGTCAGAATTACAGAGGAAGAAGCAAAATTAGGACTTGTCTGCAGTGTCAAATCTCTTGACAAAAGCAAATTCAAGGTTTGATCCATGAGTGTTCTTGAGTTAATCAGAAAACACTTTCTGATTTTGACAAACTTTTCAGCTATTGTACTTTGATCTGGATGAGAATGGTGGATTGAGCCTTGCACTACAGGAAGATAGTGCCAAAATAGGAAAGGTTACTTCTGCTGGCATGTATTTTCTTGGCTTCCCCGTCTATAAGTTGGATCATGCTGCAAATTCTGTGAGTCTCTTCCTATACAAATTTGTATTTTGATTTCTCGCCAGATTACATAATTACAACATTTTACTTCAGATGGTGGCTGCTAAGGACCAGGATACATCCTTCTTTAAAAAATTGGACGGTTTTCAACCTTGTGAAATTACAGAATTAAAAGCCGGAACCCATACCTTTGCAGTTTACGGTGAGCCTACTTCCCTTGCATTCTTTCTTTAGTTTATCAATCTCTACGAGCTTGTTTGAGTTTATGATTTGAATGTTTTTCTGATCAATCTTTAGGTGATAACTTTTTCAAAAGCATGAGCTACACAATAGAAGCTCTATGCGCGGGTTCATTAAGTGAAGCAAAAGAGAGTCTTCGAGCTGTGGAAGCTCAAATTTTAACGAAAAGGGTGGAGGTCTCAAATTTTGAGACCGAGTACAGAGAAGTTCTCCAGCAATTCACGGAGATGACTAGTAGATATGCTCAAGAGATGCAGTCTGTATGTTTTTTTTTAAAATGCTCTATGCTTCTCTTGTTCCTTGGGCCTTATTTGGAATGTGATTCACGCCCACTCGATTTTGCAGATTGATGTGTTGCTTAAGAATTGGAATGAAATACGATCCTCTTACAGAGTTGTTCCAACAATGAAGAAGAGCAGTAGTAAAAGCAAGAGTAGGAGCAGCAGCAGTGAAGCCAAGGACAGTGTGAAAGAGGATGTTGTTCATTCGAGAGAAAGGAAGTTCTCTACAACAAGGGATAGGCAAAAGAAGAAAAGGTGGTATAATATTCGTTTGAAACTGGAAAAGCAGAAGCCTCGCTAGAAGAGGTTCTGTTCTGGAAGTCCTTTTTCATCTTGAGTTGCCTCCATGTACTCTTTAAACGACTATATCTATGCATTGTGGTTGAGAACGAGGTGATCCCCGTTTTCTAGAGGATATATTTATATAGATTAGAATTCTTTTGGGCTATATTGTGATTCTCAATTCTACATGTAAATCTTCACTTGTTCTAAACTATGTTGATCAAAGGAGAGTTATTTATGCTATTGAGACGATCCTTTGTTCGTTGGTTTTCTTGAGTAACCATAATGTGATGAAGTTAAGAATGTACTTATCACTTGTGATGGGAAAGGGTTTTGAGGAACAATATGTTAATGTTTCTATAAATATATATTCCACTTGTTCTGTTTACAAACATAAATTGTCCCCATTTGGAAACACGGATACTTGTTTCTCTTGCATCTATATCTGTTTTCAAATACATGACAAATTCAGATAAAGTAAAAATAAACCTTTCTTTCTGTTGAACCAGTTGAAAACATTGGGGCTGCTCATGAAGAATCATTTGTCCAAAGAATAGCAGTCATAGATTGCTAAAAGAACCAAATGTGCTGTCTCTGCTAACAGGCTTCTTCTTCATGGATTTCACCATCTACAGAAAGCACCATGGTTTTCAAGCTCAAAATTGATAGCCAATTTGAAATTTGCAGACAAGAAAAAGCTCACATCTTACCATCAAGACGAACTGCAAAGTGTGCTTCAGCATCAGCAACTTTGTTGTTACTCTTTATTTTACAAGAGAAGAAGAGCACACACACAGTGATGTAACAATATCGTCAATAATATGTATGAACTGCATTTAAGAAAAAAAATGACAAAAGATACATACCCTTAAAACATGACTGATCTCGAAAGACAAGAACTCATCCTTCAAATTCATTGCTTCCTTATACAAATCGATTAGACTATCATTTCTAATCCTGCACTTTTTCTGCATCTGTTTCATAAAGAAACCAAAGGGGATACACTAATTGTTTGCCATAAGTAAAAATCTCTTTGCGGAACTGTAGACAAAAAGTATCAGATCGACCAAATTGAACAAATGAACAAACCTGCTTACAGACAAGCTTGGAGTCGCCAAAAACCTTAATATCTTTAAATCCCTTTTTAATGGCACATTTCATACCCAAAATTACTGCTCGATATTCAGCAACATTGTTGGTTACGTCGCCTAAACCCTCCCGCAATCTACAAATCTAATATTACTAACAGGATTAGGATGAGAAACCCTGTATGTCAAAAGAAATTAAAACACAAATGAGTACTACCAAATTTCCATCTGCATTACGCAGAATTGCTCCTGCTCCAGCCTGACCAGTATTTCCTTTGAAAGCACCATGAAAATGAAGAATGCAAGATGTCTGAATGCAATAATAGCAGAAATTGTGTCATATTTTTTTGTTAATGAAAGAAATCAACACTCAATCAATCATCATACCATTTCAGAAGGGCGTGTTGAGACAGTCGTATCCTGCAAATGAGATGACCACATTAATCATACAAGATTGAATTTTTTGATTATAATCATGCTCAATACAACTTCAAGATTAAACTCTCACTCACAACAGCAGCTACTTCTGGTGTGATGTTGGTTATTGGTTCATCTTTGGTTGGAAATGAAATCTGAAAACAAACAACACCATGTAAAAATCAACATGTATCATCTTCCCATTTTACTGTAATAATGTCAGTTGAAGAAGAGATTGTAAGAATGGGATAAAGGAGGAAGAAGATGACATGAAATTACCGAGCATCCTACTTGATCATAGCAATCACTGTCAGCATTCCTCACAACAAAGAGAGGGTCTTTTTTTTCTTCAATGACGGATAAATGAGCTAATTTAAGTAAAGGAGATTTGTTATCTCTCCTTCTAGAAGAGTAACATTGAACATGAAATGTGGTTAAAGTGAACTCCACATTTACAGCTCTAATTCCAATACGACTAAAGCTCGTCTTCCATGAAAGAAAAGAAAGATGACATACCGAACTTCTAGCAACGCGATGGCCTGCTCGTGAAAGTATATACAAAGAACAAGCCTGGAAAATGGAATTCATTTCTGGGTACTATAGAGCTAAAAACTAAGTAAATTGCGCTATATATGGATCTGTGCAAGATAAAGAGAAAGAGTTTGAACTGAAGATCAAGAAACTAAAGAGAAGAGTTTGAACTGAAGAAGCGAGAATTGAGAGTCACCGGCCGACGCGCCGCCGCAGCTAATAGAGCAATAGCTGAAAGGGTATCAAAAGAGGGATTATATCTTAATTCATTAAAAAAAATAAAAAATCCAAATTCAACAAATATAATAAATAAGTCATAACTTAATATATTATTTTGAATAAAATAAAGTTAGACTTATATTCAGAAATATAAAACAATTATTAAATAATTTGTTCAAAATATATTTAAAAAACTTTATATATATCAAACTGTAAGTATATTAACATGTATTTTATTGTTGAAAATTATTATTATTCTAATAAAATTTTCATCATATTTATTGAATACTTATAAATTAAAAGTGTAATTTAATTTAAATATTATAAAAATATGTATTATTAAACATTTGACATATAAAAATATTTTTTAAAAATATATCACTACTCACACACAGTTACACAGCACAAGTTTCAACAAAATGAAGCTACAGTACTACTTTAGAGACACATTGTTTGTAAAATAAGAGAATTGTTTTATTAGACAATAATATTAACACTAAACTTTAAATGGATTATAATTCAAATTTACTAAAAATTATAATAATTTTTTAAAATTTGATTTACAAATATTTTTTATAACAAACAGTCAATACATCTCTAAAGAAAAATAAATAAATTTATTTAATTTTAATATATATATATATATATTCATTTAGTATAAAATATTAATTAATTTATATTTTATAAAATAAATAAGACACAAATTTCAAGTAATAAGCCTAGACTTATGTCCCTTTAGAGGTCAGCTATCCCAGACATTTATTAAATATTTTGTATAAATTTATTTATATATTTAAAATCATTTTTAAAAAATATAGTAAAAGTATAGTTTTAATAAAATTATATTTTTAATAAAATTAAAACTATACTTTTTAAGAATTATTTTTCAAATGAGACAGAAGAAGGGAAAGTGTCTGAGATAGCTGATCCTCCTGATGTCATCGGGGCAGGGCTGGTTTCATAAACACCGGATCACCTCAAAAAATCTAAATTGTGGTTTCTAATTAAACAATCACATTTTCTCACTAAAAATAATAATAATAAAACATTTTAATAATTTTAATTTAAATATTTAATATATTAATATAATAGTGTATTATTAATAATATTTCTAGCTCAAATATAATAAATAAGTCATATCTTAATATATTATTTTAAATAAAATAAAGTTAGGCTAAAATTCAGAAATGTAAAACACTTATTAAATATTTTGTATAAATGTATCTATATATCTAAAAAACTTTATAAATATTTATTTGATTATAAAAAAATATTATTAATTTAATCAGTTTTTTATTATAAAATATTAAATAGTTATATTATATTATAATTTAATTTAAATTAAATATTATAAAAGTATTTTTATTAAACATTTTGATATATAAAAATACCACAAACTGTTGGATCAAGTAAGAGAGAGTAGTTTACTGAAGGCAAACACACAAACACTCTGTATTGAGAAAAATTAAACTATAAATATGTTAGCTTCAAAATTCATTAAAACAAATGTTAGTATTAACCCTAATTAAAATATAGTGTTTTTAATAGTTTTATAAAATATTTCTTTATCATAAAATATCTCTAATCAAAAAAATAATAAATTTATTTTGTAAATATAAAATATTTTTAAATTAATATATAAACATATATTCACTTAGTAAGAAACTTTAGATAATTTTTTATTTTATAAAATAAAAATAAAACAAACAATTTTTTTAAAATAATTTTATTCAATTTTAATTTAAATATTTAATATATTAATTTAAGTCAATATAGTAGTTTGTAAATATTATAAATTATAATAAATAAGTCATATCTTAATATATTAGCAGAGAAATATGTAAGTGAACTGTGAAAACGATGAAAGAAATTTAATTATTTGTTTTTTTTCTAATATTTTAATTTGTAAGGACAACATTATTTGGTTGATTTTTTTAAAAATATTTTATTTGGCCTTGTTTGGATATTATTGATTTTAATATTTTTTAATTATATATATATATATATATTAACAAATGATTTGTTAGTTTAAATTCAATCTGTATTAAATATAAAATAATTATTAAATATTTTATTCAAATTTATTTATATATTTAAAGAATCACCATTTATTATTCTAATTAATTTTTTTATAATAAAATATTTAAATATTTATATTTACATTAATTTAATTTAAATATAATAAATTATGTTTGATAAAAATTTTGACATAAAATTATTTTATGAAAAATATAGCATTGAGTTACACTTCCTATAGCACGAGTTTGAATTGAAAAAAATTATAATTGGAATAATCATCTAATGATAATAGTGGGGGTCTGAAGTGCATTTATTGTACCTGCCTTATTTTATTTTATTTAAAAAAAAAAAACAAAATAAAACTTCATATTTAATATTTTTAATAATTCATTTGTAAAGATGTGTTTATAATAGATAATTCATAGATGTGTTTATAACAGATATTACATCTCATATTAAAATAAAATATTTAATTTATTTAATTTAAAAATATAAATATTTTAAAGTAAATGTATATATATTTATTTATTATGAAATTTTAATCAATTTTGTATTTTATAAAATAAAAAGGATAAAAACGAACAAACTATTTTAATCATTTTATTTCATTTAAATTTAAATCTTTAATATATTGATTTAAGTTGAATACTATAGTTTATTATACTGTTATTAATATAGTTTCGAACTCAAATATAATAAATAACTAATAATTTAAATAAAATAAAGTTTGGTTTTGTTTTAAAAATATAAAATAATCATTAAATATTTTGTTAAAATTTATTTATATATTTAAAAGACTTTTCAAATACTAAAATATCACTATTTATCAAACTCAAAATGAATTAACCATTTATTTGATTAGCAAAAATTATTATTATTATTATTATTATTATTATAAACTCTTTTTACTTAAGATAGTCAATAACAATAATAATCATTATTTAATAAAAAATAATTTTAAATTTTAAACTTTAAACTAATCATCAATAAACATTAAATTACTAATATAAATTGGATAAATATAATTAGTACATACATATAACAAAAAGAAGTATCTGAGTTGAGAAGAACAAATGGCTAGCTCTATTTTTCTGAAGCAGCTTGACCTCCATATTTGGAGTATACTCCTGTTAGAACTGCTTTCTCTCTGAACTTTAACCTGATACATAAATTAAGACCTTATTCATTAAGAGGAGAACATAGCTCAAAACTTTTCATATATTCTTATCATTATTGCATTTCCCTACCTATTTGCAGATCCGGGTATATTAAGTTGTGGTTGTTTCTGCGCTTTCTTCTTAGCCATAGGCTTCTTAGGATTACCCTTTTTTGCTGGTTCTTGAGATTTTCTTGCGGGCGTAGAAATGGTGGCAGTCTTCTTTTGTGTGGTTTTTGGTTCTTCTTCATCATCATCATCATCAACATCAGAGAAATCGAAAGCTTCCAAATCTTCTTCAGGGATGTCCTCCACAACAGATTCAAAATCAATACTAACATCTCCTTTTAAACTGGATGATGATTGAGAAGCATAAGATTTATCTTTCACTGGCAACTTCCCTATAGTATCATTAGATTTTCCTTTCACTGGCAACTTCTCTATAGTATCATTAGATTTCAGGGAATTTGGATCAATTATCTCAAGGGTGATCTTCTTTTGGATCTTACCAAAAGATATATCTTGTTCCGAAAATAGTTGCACAAACCTGCAAGTATTTTAAGGAAAAACATAGATGTGATCACAAAAGACGGATTAAGAGATTTTGCAATTAACAACAGCTCAATTGTTTGTGAAAAACATTGAATGGTTACTTTTTGGCATGTGCCTCAGAATGAAGATAGACAAAGGCAAAGCCCTTGCAGATAGGGTCTCTAGTCTTTTTGTTGCCATCATTTGCTGGAACTATGTTGAGGATTCCAGGAACCCCTTTGAAAGCCAACTGCAGATCCCTATGGATGTTCTTCTTCTTGGGAAGGTTGACCAAACGTACACAAATCCCAGTTTGAATGGGCTCTTCTTCTTTGGCTGCAAGCCCTACACAATGCTAGATCAGCACAACAAACCAACTATTCTTCTATAAACAAGTAATAGAAAGAATATAACAGGCATTTCATTTCAGGTCATTCATTCAGATTACTGTTGAATAATGTTGTAGGAATTACTAGTGGAACTTGCAGTTAGAGATGAAATTTGCATAGCAAATAAGAATATACTGAAAATGTGGCATATGAAATTGTATATATAACGAGCAACCTTTCAGTTTCTGAGGCACTTTCTGGGCGTTAGGGTTGCTTGCTTCACTTTTGAGCTTATTTTTATTGGAAAGCAGGGCTTGTCTGCTCTGTTCCATTTCGTCGAACAGCTTGTCTTCAATCGAAGTATCATAAACCTTGCCATCACCAAATCCGCTTGGCTTGTTCTTAAGCCAATTCTTCATGTTCATTAACGGTATATCTATTTCGTCGTCGTCGTCGTCTTCATCATCTTCATCTTTCCATTCGTCCTCACCTGCAAATCCTTCCGTTTCCAGAAGGACGTCATTGCTACTTTTGGAGGAAGAAACGGATAAATCGTGCCTCAAATGAGTAAAAGCATCACGAGAGAGGAAATGTTGCCGTTGGAGGAGGATAGAGGAGAAGTGACCTCCATGAATTTTGACCGAATGACATAGAAAACAGGAATTGGAATTCTGAGGGGCTGTATTGAAAACCGCTGCTGCTGATGGACATTGAAATGACAAAAATCCACCTCTGCTTAGCATTGATTCTTTCTTTCTTTTCTTTGCTCTTCAACTTGTTCTTCACGAATCACGAACCTGAAGCTAACAGCGAGACGAGACGATAAAAATTGCCGGTGACAGTTTACGAATGGTATTTTCTCCTTCCTCTATTTCCGGCGACAACTCTTCAAGTAAGCGCCTAACAAAAGGCCTAAAAATCACTTCACTTTAGGGCCTTTTAACAGCCCATTGGAGCTTGTTTAGATTTTTTATTTCCTTTTTTCAAAAAAAGTATATTATTTAATATAAAAAGTATATTATTTATGTTTTTAATTATTTAATTTTTATTTTATTTCATTTTTATAAAAATATAATAATAATTTGATAGTTAAAAATAAAAAATGTGATAGTAAGATTTTTAATATGTAATAATAGTTGGAGGACTCCTTTACATATTTAGTTTACTGATTAATTGGGCTTATATCCCCGATTTCCCTTGGGGAAATTGGACGAAATGACCCTACAAATAGGGGAAATTGCATCCGTGGTAATGTTTAATAAAATTTGATCTGATGACCACTTATTTTTTTTTTTGACGATTTTACCCTTTTCGCGTAACGCGAAGGGACTTCGCGTTTCGCGAAGTGAGACGCTGTGAAAAGTCCAGAATACCCTTACTATATAATAAAATCCGGCCATCTTTTTTTCATTTCTTTTCTTCTTCTTCTCTCTCTTCCCTTCCGCTTTTCTCCTCCTTCTCTCTAATCTCGCCGGCGACGGAGTTCAACGGCGGCACTCAATGAGCTCCACGACGAGCACAAGCACTGTAACAATTGGTAAGTTTATGTATTTCAAGTTTATTGTTGTTCATTTATGCATTTTCGAATCACTGTGTTGTTTAGGGTTTCTTCTGATGATACTTCCCGTTTCGCTAAGTACTTCCCGTTTCGCTAAGTACTTCTCGTTTCGCTAAGTACTTCCCGTTTCGCTAAGTACTTCCCGTTTCGCTAAGTACTTCCCGTTTCGCGAAGGGTTTCCATTTCACAGTATTAATTATCCCGTTTCCCATTTTTCTTGCAGCCGAAGTTTTCGTTTTCTATAATGGAGAGTGGAAAGTTGATGCTAATGGAATATGGTTTTTTGATGCCTCTTCAATCAAAACATTGGATTTACCCCAAAGTACTCGTTATGCTGAATTAATTGATAAACTCCATGAAAGACTTCAAGTGCAGAAATCTACCTATGATTTAGTGCTGCAAGTGAAGTATGATATTCCGAATATCACAAATCCTAAACCCGTTTTTATTGAAGATGATGAGGATCTGAACATATATTTATCACGCTTGATTTTGGGTAGAACTGTGTCACCATTGTGTGTGTCTGTAGTAGAGAAGTCACAATTTACTAAAGAAAAGATACCACTACTTACCTACCCAACTCAAGAAAGTATTCTCCCACAATTTACTCAGAAAATTGTACCAGAAGCTTTAACCTCGGAGGTCTTTGTTGAAAGTAATGAAGTCGGAGATAACTCTTTGCCTCACATCCCACTTACTCAGGACTTGCATGCATCGATACCTACACCACATAGTGCGAGAAGAGCATCAACGGGTACACCTACTAGTGCAAGAAGATCATCATTGGGTACACCATGTAGTGCAAGAAGATCATCATTTGGTACACCATCGACAGACATATCACCGACAGACATATCACCAACAGACATATCACCGACAGACCCCTCATTTGCGTTGGCATTAACTACTGAAACTGTATTGGAAGTCGGTGCCTTGTTTGAAAATAAAAAAGAACTACAACTGATGCTATATAAATATGCGATGGCTAATCATTTTGAATTCAAGGTGGAGAAGTCAAGAAAACATCTTTGGTATGTGAAATGTTTGGATGAGAAATGCAAGTGGAGATTGCGTGCCGTGAAAGGTAAATTATCTGAGATGTTTGAGATCCGGAAATTCGACCAACAACACTCATGCTCAGTTCTATCTAGGCTAGAGAAAAAAATGCAAACACCAACATGGGTTATTGGGCAGTACGTGAAGAGTAAGTATATGGACCATCACCATAATCACTTGCCTAAGAAAATAATTGAAGACATGCAGGCAACTTATGGGGTAAATTTGACTTATAATAAGGCTTGGAGGGCTAGGGAAATGGCATTAGTGGCGGTGCGAGGAACGGTTGAGGATTCATATGAAAAATTACCCTCATACCTATACATGTTGGAGAAGCATAATCCTGGTACCATAACAGACATCCAAACAGACGAGGTCGGGCACTTCAAGTATATGTTCATGTCCCTAGGCCTCTCTATTAGGGGTTTCAAAGCATTTTGTCGTCCCGTATTGTGTGTTGATGCCAGTTTTCTTAAGCACAAGGTGGGAGGTCAACTATTGGTGGCTATTGCATTAGATGCTAATGAACAATTATATCCTGTCGCATTCGGAGTTGTTGATTCAGAGAATAATAACTCTTGGACTTATTTTATGCAAAAATTGAGAGAAGCAATTGGATTAGTTGATGATCTCGTCTTCGTATCCGATAGACACCCAAGCATCGCCAATGCCTTATGTGCTGTTTTTCCAGAAGCATACCACGGTGCGTGCACATATCACATAAAGATGAATATCAACGCGAAATTCAAAACTGATAATTGTCATATGGAGTTTGATATGGCTTCTCGTGCGTACACCGTCCACGAATTCAATCGTTTTTTTGACAAGATAAGGGTTAAAGATAATAGGATTGCTGCCTATTTGGAAGAAATTGGATTTCAAAGATGGAGTAGAGCATTTTTCCCCGGTAAGCGATACAATCAACTGACAAGCAATTATGCTGAGAGTTTTAATAGTCAGAGCAGGGAAGCCAGAAAGTACCCCATTTCCTCAATGGCCGAGTATTTAAGATTGACAATACAAGGTTGGTTTAATGAGAGAAGAGAAAGAGCGTCCAACCACCGAGAAGTGTTATCTCCAACATATGAAAAGTGGTTACGTGAGGGATTCGAGAAGGCTAAATTCTATACAGTATCATCGCTTAACCGATTCGAGTTTTATGTGCATGACAATGAGTCTCATTTTAAAGTTAATTTGAAAGACATGAACTGCACTTGTAGGGTATTTGAAGTTTCTGGTCTTCCTTGTACTCATGCAATGGCTGCTGCCCGTCACCGCAATTTGGTTTGTTATGACTTTTGTTCAAGGTATTATTCAGCTCACATGTTCAATCTATTTAACCAATTGTTTAATCGTTTTATTTTCCATTCTTACAGATATTACACAACTGAATCTTGGATGAATGCATATGCGGAGACATGTTACCCTGCTGGTGATGAAGACGATTGGGATATTCCCGAAATGATCAAGGAACGCGTATGTCTAAAACCACCTGTCAAGGTTAAGAAAGGGCGCCCACAAACAAAGCGTAGGTCATCTCAAGGTGAGGTACGTAAGGCTCCGAGATGATGCAGCTCATGTGGTGGACTAGGACATAATAGGGCCACATGCAAAGCAGTCATGCCTGCTCCATCTACTGCAAAAGCATCATCATCTAAGCATCATGACTCTTCTTCTCAACAGCACGAGCCATCATCTCAACAATATGAGCCTTTAGATTGATTGGGATAAGTTGTATAAGTGTTTTGTATAAGCTGTATTATGTACTCGGATAAGTTGTACTCGGATAAGTTGTACTCGGATAAGTTGTAATCGGATAAGTTGTAATCGGATAAGTTGTAATCTGTATGTTGTATCTAGTTTATCTGTGTACTGAAGGAGTACTTAACGCTTCGTTAAGTGCTTAACGCTTCGTTAAGTGCTTAACGCTTCGTTAAGTGCTTAACGCTTCGTTAAGTGCTTAACGCTTCGTTAAGTGCTTAACGCTTCGTTAAGTGCTTAACGCTTCGTTAAGTGCTTAACGCTTCGTTAAGTACTTAACGCTTCGTTAAACGCTTCGTTAAGTAAAACTTGGTTTAAGTGAGTTTAAGTTAGTTACTTGGTACATTGATTTATATGTTCATACATTGATTTATATGTTCAATTCTTTGGTATGTAAATATCAGACTACCAACCAACCAGACTACATTAAAACTACAAATATTTTAACATGAAATGTAACTTAAGTTGAAGTTCTACCCAAAAAGTAATACAAGTTCAGAATACATAAGCACAAGTCAAGTTCTATCCAAAAATCAATAAACGATTACAATACAAACTAAGGTTCTGTAATTTGATGAAATAACCGGACCGCCATCTTTTGTCGAAAAAACTCGATTTCATTGGAAGTCACCTTCTCTACACCTAAACCAGCAGTCAAGTATTCCATGTGCATAAGCATAAATACACCACAATCCCCACTTTCTTCTGCTCTAGGGACTTCCCCATATTTGGCAACTGTATTTTTGGCTGGGTGTGGCAACCTTTTATATGTCAGTTTCTGGAAATTGAAATTAGGATACCGTTTTAGCTCAGCATCACTTGCTCCCATTGCATATATTCGTGGAAACATCTCACACAAAGGTCTCATGTATGGATCGAGATTCCTATAAATACTCGAGTCGCAGTCATAAACGTCAATGTGATTATCTTGTACACGAACGACGCACAATACCCAATGCTTGTTGCCAATGTTCAAAGGCACGTAAATATCGTCTACTAGTGGCCATTCTGGCATATGTCTATAAGGCGCTCCCCAGAAGTACTGAGAAAATACGTCTGCTATTGGAAATTTTTCAGGATCTTTTTTATAGTTCGGGTACTCTCGCCTCATCATATCTGCTAATAAGCAATCCCCTATTGATACTTTACAATGTTTATATGTCTTGGGATATTGCTCAATCCTTTTGCGCAACAAGTGGCAGACTGCGTCGATTTCCTACAAAATGGGGGAAAAGGCAGCATATATCAAAAACCTTATTCATAACTTAAAGAATTAATATGAAATGCAAGACTTACAGGATCTTTAAGCCATGTGGACTTTGTTAGAACTCTAACAAACAACTTCTTTCGTGCTTCGCAAGTAAACACAGTTTTTGTCTCATCATTGGTAGCTTCATCTTTCAACCAATTCTGTAATTGAACCAACAACTCATCATCAAATTTTTGAAGGGGATTGATAGTTAATGGATCATTCGTCTTTGGCTGTTTTGACAAAGAAGGGTTGGTGTAGTCTTCATCTTTCTTCTGCTTCCTCACTCTTTTTTTGGGAACTACTCCTTTAGGTGGAGTGTTGTATAATTGGAAATCATCATCATCGTTCTCATCATTCCCATCCCTCGAATCCTTCCCATCCTTCCCATCGTTCTCATCCTTCCCATCCGTGGCATCCTTCTCAACCTTGACTTTCTTCTCAACCTTCCCAACCTTGGCTTTCTTCTCAACCTTCTCAACCTTCTCAACCTTGACCTTATCCTTCTTTTTCTCAATTATTTCTTGCATCATATCGGAGAGCAACATCTCCCCACCATCTACCTTCACATCATTCACAATCTCCCCACCATCCACCTTCACATTATTCTCAGTCTCGTCCACCTTCACCACACTATCCTCCGCCTTCCTATCCTGCAAAAATAGAATAACAGTGTGGTCAACGTTTACTTCCCGAAACATTAGACTTCGCTAATCAAAACTTACCTCAGTTTTATCCTCCTCCTTCACACTCTCCTCCTCCACCTTCCCATCCTTCATCTCCATCTCATTCGTCATCATCTCCTCCACCTTCCCATCCTGCAAAAAGAAAACAACAGTGTGGTCAACGTTTACTTCCCGAAACATTAGACTTCGCTAATCAAAACTTACCTCAGTTTTATCCTCCACCTTCACACTCTCCTCCTCCACCTTCCTATCCTTCATCTCCATCTCATTCGTCATCATCTCCTCCACCTTCCCATCCTGCAAAAAGAAAACAACAGTGTGGTCAGCGTTTACTTCCCGAAACAACATTTGACTTCACTAAGTAAAACTTACCTCAGTTATATCCTCCACCTTCTCACTCTCCTCCTCCACCTTCCCATCTTTCATCTCCATGTCATTCGTCTTCATCTTCTCCACATTCCCTTCCTGCAAAAATAAAACAACAGTGTGGTCAGTTAAGAACAACAAAAGATAAGTACTTAACGCTTCGCTAAGTACTTAACGAAGCGTTAAGTACTTAGCGAAGCGTTAAGTACTTAACGAAGCGTTAAGTACTTAGCGAAGCGTTAAGTACTTAACGAAGCGTTAAGTACTTAACGAAGCGTTAAGCACTTAACGAAGCGTTAAGCACTTAACGAAGCGTTAAGTACTTAACGAAGCGATAAGTATCTTCATCTTACCTCAGTGTTGGCCTTCTTTTCCAATTTGCTCTTCTTCTTCTTCTTCTTCTTCTTCCTCTCCTCCTCCATACTATCTAATTTGACAATTAAAGTGGCCATCCTTTGGTTGGATTTGGCTAATAACTGTTCGCACATACTAACAACCAACTTTTTCATATAAGCCTTGTGATTTGTTTGAGTTTCTTCGTAAGCTGTTTTCATCTCTTTGAGCTCCTCCTTCACCTCTTTGATGAGCTCCTCCTTCAGCGCTTTTACCTCCTCTTTCAGCTCTTCACATTTACATCCAACAGAAGATGTTGGAGGTAATCCAGCACTAGTAGCGGATGGGGGGCTAGGAATGTTGGCAGGACTAGATTCATAAGCAAGCTTCCTCTTCAGGTTTACGGCTTCTTTGAGATTAAGCGCAGCCTTTCTCTTCCGGGTGTTTGGTTTGGAAGTAGGTTCTTCATGTTCATCCTCAGGTTCACTTCCCTCCTCTTCATCATCATAATCCTCCTTCACTAACTTCCCTTCTGTAAATCCCTCAAAAAATTCATCAGTTGACTCATCTATTTGTTCAAAGTCCTCACCACTGTATAACTTCTTCTCCATGGAGGACTCTTCCATCTCAGTCAGATCCGTTGTCTCTAGGGCAGTCTTTATCTCGATGAGGGTGTTCTTCCTGTTGGAATGATAGACTAACAACCTTGGGCGTAGAGGATCATTAAGCTCATTCTTTCTAGCAAATTTAGGAACAAAACCTTTGATGACCTCATATGTCCACACTTGAAATGCCAGTGCAAACCCATAAATGTTATAAGCAAAAGGAGCATAAGGATCAGTACTCTTTTCCTTCTTCTTCTTATAATATTTGTGACTGAGATGTCTCATGTTCTTGTTCAAACCCTTGAGGGTGGCTCTGAAGGTCACCTTCCCCCAAGGAAATCGGAGGAAACTTTCCTCGTCTTCGACCATGTGGAGGATTTTGGCAAATACCACCCTCCTTGGGTCAAATGAAAATAGGTACTGGCAAATCAAGCATACCAGCCCCATCTTCCAGGCATCTTCCTTATCTCTACATTTCAAAAAAGCAGTCTCCAAGTCTTGCATTACTACACTCGTCTTCCCTTTAAAATATTTTACCAACAGAGGTGGACAACCTCGGCATTCTTCTTCGTTCACCTCAGGAAACCTTCCGAAGTTTAGGCCCGTCACCAAGGCGTACTCTTTCATACCAAACACAAGTTCTTGCTCATTGATATTGAAAGTAATCTCCTTGGAGGTTGAGGTTACCCTCCTAAGCAACATGTGATGTACAATAGTTCCTGAGAACTGCAACACTGGCGCAGAGACTATATATCTGAATTGGGTATTGTACACCTTCTCCACAAGATCCATTTCCTCAAACTTCATAACAATCTTCTTAAGGCAGAGGACGCTTTTCCAAGAAATCCGTCCAGGGAAATCAGGAACGGTAGTTTCTGCCATCTACAAAAGGAACAACAACAAAAATGTAAGATCATATACATAGACCACATCAAACGTTAAGTACTTAACGCTTCGTTAAGTCCTTAACGCTTCGTTAAGTCCTTAACGCTTCGTTAAGTACTTAACGCTTCGTTAAGTACTTAACGCTTCGTTAAGTACTTAACGCTTCGTTAAGTACTTAACGAAGCGTTAAGTACTTAACGAAGCGTTAAGTACTTAACGAAGCGTTAAGTACTTAACGAAGCGTTAAGTACTTAACGAATCCCTAAACCAGAAACAATAACCAACAACCAGAAACAAACATGCAAATATAATGCAATAATCAATAACCAGAAACAAACATTAAACGCTAAACCTAACCAATATTAAACCAATAAACTAAAACAGCCAAAACCCTAAAACTAAACATGCAAATATGAAAACCCATAACCAAAAAAAGACATGCAACAACCAAAATAAAACTAACCTGAGATTTATGGGGAATCAATGATAGAGAGGGAGGACACGAGGGGACGGGAAGATCGGCCTTGTCAATGTCTTCTTCAGTGAGACGGTTGTAGAGAGAGAGGAATCGAGAGGATAGAAGAGGGAAAGTGGAAGAAATGAATGTCCAAATGTTTTATTTTTTAAAATATATGGTACGGCGCGTGCATATACGCGCGCCTCTTCGTCTTCCTACGCGCGCGTGCAGAAGCGTTAAGTACTTAACGAAGCGTTAAGCACTTAACGAAGCGTTAAGCACTTAACGAAGCGTTAAGCACTTAACGAAGCGTTAAGCACTTAACGAAGCGTTAAGCACTTAACGAAGCGTTAATTACTTATCGTTTCGTTAAGTGCTTAACGCTTCGTTAAGTGCTTAACGCTTCGTTAAGTAACTAGCAGAAACGATATCATCTGCAAATATCATCACAGCCAAAAGAACAATCAATAAGATGAACAAACTAATAAACCAATATGAACAAATATGAACATATATGAACAAATATAACCCAATATGAACAAATATGATTCAATATGAATCAATATTAACCAATATCACCAAAAAGAACATATTTAGGGTTAGGGTTTCATTAAGAAATACAAATAAGAACATAAATCTGTTATATAAACATAGATTCGGGGATTAGGTTTCTTATCTTGTAGATTTCATTCATAGTAGTCGCCGTCGCCGGAGTTTACGCCGCCGGCGACAAACTCAGGGGGAAAGAAAGCATGAGAGAGAAAGAAAATGAGAGAAATGAAAAAATTTGAGTATATATATCAATACTGTTTCACTTCGCGAAACGCGGAGTCCCTTCGCGTTACGCGAAAAGGGTAAATTCGTCAAAAAAAAAATAAGTGGTCATCAGATCAAAAATTATTAAACATTACCACGGATGCAAATAGCCCTATTTGTAGGGTCATTTCATCCAATTTCCCTCCCCAAATTGTAACAATTAGATTATTTCAGATAAATAAAATGTTAATGCGGCTTTTTAATCTATTTAATCTAGGTTCATTCTAATCTATTTAATTTTATTCATTTAATGGATTTGATAATCTTCAAAGTTATTTATTTTCTGAAACCATTATGTATAAATTTGTTATCATCATTCTTTACAAGTTCAACTTGTGGTGAACAAAATTTAAGTGACATATATTTCTACCACTCTTATATATATATATATATATATTTATATTGTCAATGGTTAAAGAAATCAAACTTTCAATTTGTTGTTGTTAGATTTTTGTTAATATTTTTCTTTCTTTATTTTTATTTAAGTCCGACAAACATTTGGTCCAAACCCATTTAATAAAATATTTATATAAATTTATAATTTTTTAAACATACAATATTGTAGCTTAATAGTTTAAATATACAAATTTAAAATTTGTATTTAGTTATGAGTTAAAATCTCATAATTTTTTTTATTTATATCAATTGTTAATTGTTAATTGAATGTCAAGTGTGTTTTGTGTAATATTTTCTGCGGGAATGGATTTGAGATATATTATGATAGGTATATTGTGAATGAAATCTAACGTCTATTAAAAAAAGAAAACGAAAAAATAACTTTCATAAAAAGTGATTCTATTAAAAAAACAATTACCAAGCAAACAAGACTCAAAAGCGAAACCTCTCGCCGCCCGCCCGCCAAATTGAATGGGGGGGGGAAGTATTTGCCGCGCTCAGTCTCTCTCGATGCTCACGGTGATCTTTCCTTTGCCATTTCCCCCAAAACACTCCTTAACCCAAGGCCATTAGGAATTCACTACAGTTGTAATCATGTAAGTCTCTGTCTCTCCTGATCTCTCTCGAGAAGTCACATTACGCTCAATATGCTTTACATTTAGGCGTTTCTGATCCAACACAGGAGACCTAGCTAGCTAGAGACTCATGCCTGAGTTAACGATGAACTTATTGAAGAAGAACATGGAAACATTCGGAGACGACCTCGATCGGTATTGTTGTCGACATCTGTGCAGAGGTATTTATTTTCGCTCTACTAATCTCTGAATTAGGTCAATCTATTAACAAAGGCAGATCATGAAAATAGATTCAAAATCCGGATTAGTTCCTTCTCGTTGTTAGAACGTATTTTAATGTCTGGTGTTTGAGGTTCACAGATTTTTAACTTCCATGGTTGGATTTAAGTCTAGAAGTTTCACACGTGTCCTACTACTAGTATTATTATTATTATTATTAATCTTCTTCCTCCTCCTCCTCCTCCTCCTCCTCAAGAATCAATAAGTTGGATTGAAATGATAATGGTTCAATGATTGCCTTAGAATCTGATTATCTTGATCCTCACAACAGCTCGATTGGACTCCTTTACAATATTAATAGCTGTTTTCAAACTTTCCGCACATGTGCAGCCTCAAATGCTGGCGTTGTCCTGGTTTTGGGCCTACATGTTTTACGCTACCTAGCTGCTGCTAGAATCCCAATTTTAATTCAAAGCTTTAAATAATTGTTTCCCTGATTCCTAGGGTTTCTTCTACAGATATTAATGGATAATTTCTGAAAAATGTTTGTTTATGATCCTCCGGTCCATCTTGGGTTTGATCAAGACTGGGAACAACAACTTCCAAACATTTAGAGACAAGTTTGAGATCCAAAACAAAATTTCACAACCAAACCATTCTTGTTTCTCGCTTTCTATACAGAGGTTTTATTAATGCTGAGTGGTTTAAATACTAGAGGAGTCAGTCCTCGACACAAGTGCACAATTTTTTGTTGATAGTAGGATTACTCTCTACTTGTGAATCACACAACTTGGGAATGTTAAATTCATGCAAAATATCTACTTGTGAATCACAACTTTTGAATCGTTCATAAACTTGCAAATAGAATCCACAAAATTCATCAGCTTGTGGTCTCGGTGATACTATGCAATGAAGGTCTCCATGATTTTGATCTTCCCCCCGCAGCCAGAATGGATGATTGTCCTGCTTTGTGCTGTTTATTCCTTTGCTGCTGCCTCATCACCTGAATTGAGGTAACAATATTGAAATTTGAGTGAAAATCTGAACAATCCGGCATATCAGTTCAAGACTATTTGATTTCTCTCTAGGCACCAATAAAAAGCTTCCTTATTTTGCTTTTGACTGGCTCAATAGAGATCTAGCGAAGAAGGGCAAATACTTATTAATTGGATGAAAACAAATGATTTGACATGAACCTGATTGTTCTCCTCAACAACTTCATCATTAGACTTCCCAGTTTCTCCCTCCAAAATTGGATTCTGCAATTCCTGCTGGTTCTTCAATTTAGCCTGCTTCTTTGCTCGAAGGACCTTCATAACCTCTGTTTTTTCATGTAGAAAATATTGTCATGATTTTTTTTTTATATTTTTATTCTAAAAAAAAAAATCAGCCATACCCAAAAACAGTGCTGTATATTGAAAATTAGAGAGAAGTACCTTGGGACGTGATTAGGCGATAGGCATGACCAAGAATAAGGGTGTCACTTGGCCGGAGAAGCTTGACTTTGGTGAACTTGACTGTCTTCTGATCTTCTTCACCGGGAACTGGTGGCAAGGGAATGATGAGAGAGACATAATGACCTGGGTTTATCTTCATCACCTCACTGGCACTGACCGACCAGTACATCCTGTCTATCTTCCCACTTGGGTGCTGTATAACAAGTGCTGCTGCATCAACGGCCTGGCAATTACCCATCTCTCTTTTTCTTTCTTTCTTTCTCTCTCCTTCTCTCTTGAAGCTTATTATTAGATGGATGGATGGATGGATGAATGAATGTAGGGCAGAAAGTTTGAGGAGAAGGCGGATAGATAAGGGGAGAGGAGCTAGAAGGAAGATGGTGAAGAGATAAGCAGACCGGTCCCTTTCTATGAAATAAACACACTACCTGTTCAAGAAATGGTAAAATGGGTCTCACTCAAGAGACATTCCCGAGGTCTCTCTCTCTTGCCGGTCAAGTGAGTTAAATAATGAATATTAAACTACCTGTGTCATTTAGGCCTTGTTCGATTTATTGGTTATTAATCGGATAACCAAATTAATAACTTGTTCTTGGTCGGTTTAATATATTTGAAAAGTGAGTTATTTACCTATTATTTAGTTAACAAGACATTTGGAGTGTCTTAGTTAATGATATCTAAGAAGTGTAATTCTTGGCTGTTTCTTAAGTATAGATATTTTAGATAAAATAAAATAAAACACTAGAGTACTTTTTACTGTTGCTCAACTTGCACATGTGTCTATTCGTAACAGTAAAAGATTCCCTTAGAAGATTGCAAAATAATATATTCATTCATACATAAGCTAGCCTTTGTACATATATCATAAGGCTAACGTGGACGGCGGCATCATTACCTTGGACCCAGGTCAGGATGCCACGTGTCAAAATGTTTGTCATCTTTGAAAGGGAGTCGATCGAATTCGAGGCCTTCACTTCCTGAAAATATCCTGGAAGATTATTGTTAACCTTATAGACTGATTACTGGGCACTGACATGTTCGATCCAGTCGAATTATTGCTATTGCTGTTAAATTATTACTATCTTCTATAATTATTATGTCTACTATAATTCTAGAGAAATTATTGTTATTACTATATATGATAATATTTTATATACAATTAATATTATTATTATTATTTCTCCTTAATCTTATTATATATTATAACATTAGGATATATATAATCAATAGAAATAGATCATTGACATCTACATATTAAAAAACTTTATTTTTGCCAAACCAAATATACTAATTCAATATTTTGATCGTTTCTAGATTGTATTTGAGCACCACAATTATTTAGAAAAAGTATTTTCTAAGAAATAAAAAAAAAACTATTGACCTTATCCTATAGAGTACTAATTAATTAAGTAGTAGATTGATTTGTGAAATATTATTTTATTGCTAATCTAGGTACTAGTATTTAGGGGACAATTAAATATTAATTTCATATGATTTTACCATATTCTCTTTGCTTAATTGTTTTTAATATTGATTTTTCATTATATATTATTTGTAGTTGTTTGAATTAGATGGGACCTAGCTTTATATAATACTTTTAACAATTGGAGTTAAAGAAAGAGAATAATATATATTATACGCGGTTTTGACACCATCTTTCATTTGGCTTTTATGGAGTAGACTGATGACCAGTTGAGTTTTTGTACCATTTATGGCCTTGTCTAATTAATTAATTTCGTTGACATATATTATATATTATTGTCAATTTCATCTGCTGCTTGTAAATTTACAGGGCAATAAGTCATTTTCATACACAGCAGTATGAAAATGTGTATTGTATGGTAGAGTGGGTCTTCTATGGCCTGCCAAATTAATGACAGTCTATTTTGATTAGAGAAACATTCCTTTTTTTTTCTCTATTTTATTTATTTATTAAGTAAAACATTCATTCCTCAATTTCACAAATACCTTTCTGTTTTCTATTTTTTTCAGAAGTTGATGTATGGATTAACTCTATTTAGTAGTATTATCCTTGATAGAGACATGCAAATATTTTGAATTAAAATCACCGTCCAATAGAAAGAATAAAGAGTTGACCTTTATATTAATATGTCGACCTCATCTTCTAGACCTAAAAATCTGTACATAACCGGTCTAGATGGTTCTAGGAGAGTTGTTTGTTGTTGGTTCATTTTTGTGTTTTTTTGTTTGTTTCATTTTGATATTTTGCATTCCCTTTGTTGCCTTGTGAGTATGTTTCTGCTTAAAGTTTTTGTCTAGTTGGTTATTGGTGTATGTGTTAGTCGTCTTTTTTCACCCTTTTGAATGAACCATCCTACTATTTCATGAATTATTTGGAACGAGTAAGCATAAAAATGCTCCCCCAATTTCTTGGCGGAAGCCCTTTTGGAGAATCTTAGACAAGGATAGGTTTTCTCCTATTTTTCATAGTCAGCCTTATTTGGGTTTTGGATTTTGTTATTTCTTTTCTCTTTTTAGGTATTCATGTTTGATAAAAAAAATGGTTTTTTATGCATTATCTCAGTAGCTTCTGTTATAAAATGATGTTTCTATTTTTTTTTAACACATTTGCAGCTGGTCAAATTTTGATTAATGGAGTGTGTATAGTCCTACTTTCGGCTTATATATGCTCCAAGCCTCCAATCATGGACAAAATATCCGTGGGGACCCATTTCATTTAATATTAATAATGTCTTAAAACTAAATTTGAAGGGAAATTCAAAAACACCCCCCCTTGCTGAATAATATTTATACATACAAAAGCAGAAAGAAAAAGAAAGAGTTAGCAATTCCAAAGATACCCACCAATACTAATCTTCTTGTATATATGGAACACTAATAATAATATTAATTATGCACAAATGGAACACTTTTTGCTTGAAATGCAATACTAGTTTGAATCATATAATATATATTCAATCCTTAGCACTATCTTTACTTTTTTCATTTCTTACGGCAGATGGTGCTTTTAATTAATTATAAGCTAAGCTAAGGTAGAACTAATAATGAGCTAGCTAGCATCAATAAGTGCTTACTAAAAATTCTCATATCTTTAAAGTTTGTAACAGATTCTTCTTTGGAAAGAGTGGAAAGGTGGGTTGGAGCTAGTAGATTATCTTTTGGTTGAAAGTATAATAATTAAGTTCTCTTCTCTCTGATCATGATGTAGCATTGATAAATCATAAGATGTTCATCATGAAATTGTAGTGGTCTTTAACTTACAGTTAAATCCAAGATTAGTTGGATTTAACAGAGTAATTAGTTCTTCCCCCAACTAGCGTTGATCCGTACTTAGTTTGTATCTTAATTGTACTATTAATTAATTGTTCTTGGATATGTTGACAACTTGGAAGGGAAGAAAGGTGTGATAGTTGACTCTTATAACTTATGTTTAACATTAATTAAATTTAATGTTTCAAGATGATCTTATATATATTCTTTAGAGTGTAGAATAATTAAAGGATGATTTATAATGTGTGGTAAATGTAGGGCATGTGAGATGTTGGTAGATCTTGGTTTGAAGTATTAAATGGAGAAATGGACTGGTACTTACTTGCTCTCTCTAATTACATGACCCCATAAAGGGGACTACAAACCACATTTAATTTTAATTATAATAATTATTAAAAAAATTAAGAGGGGATGGCCCTTATAACTTGTTATGGCTGTGAGGGAAAGCATCCACATAATACTAAATGATGGAGGGTTCTCCTACTCCTACTCCCCCCATTATTAATATTATTTAATTGTAATTTCTTTATAAAATGCATAACTAAACAATTAGAACTTTGGCATCTCTTGTTTCTATTCACATATTGTACCTTTGTGGGGCATCAGATTTTAGGTTTTTGTCTTCATTGGACCTGGCCTTGATTTTAAAAATTCTGATTTTATTTTAGGACTTAATCAAGGCTTATGAGGGGCTCTCTCTCAATTATGATTGACATGATATATATATTTATATATATTTTTGGAGTAATTGAATAGAATTATGTGAACACTATATATATAGAACAAGTAGTCAAAGATGTGGGCTTGGTCACAAGGGCAGGCTGCAGGAGATTGTACGGTGGACAGACATTTGTTTCTCTCTTGTGATTTTTTCAAAGTATTAAGAGGTTGAAATGCTACTTCCACCATGATTATAAAATCGGACAACATTAGTTTAGTTATATAATATTCTCTCCAATTATAGAACTGGTCCCTATTCCTTAAATATGTACTCCATTATTTGTTCTTTTCTCTCTCTCTCTCCTCACAGAAAAAGTTGTCAATTTGCATAGACAAATACTTAGTGCACTGCAACTACTACTACTACCAAAAGATAAATCATGCTTTGGATTGTCTATGTCTAAATGATTGTTTGATAATCAATAAGTTATTTTAAAATAATCTTTCTATAAGTTATTAAAAATTGAATTGTTTGAGTAAAAAGATATTTGAAGTAACAAAATTTTATTTTAAGAAATAAATGGTAGTGCTTAAATTGGTTGGAGTTTTAAGTAGTACATTACTTGGGCAGGGTTGTATACTGTATTAATACCAGGGTTGGTTAGGCCCTGACTTAATTACTGACTCTATGCTTTGCTTTAGAGAACTCCATTCTCATCAATAAAGGTTAATTAATTATAGAGGTTGCACTAACCAAGGCACAAAGTCTTGAATTTAAGCATTCATTATCATTTTTCAAAAGAAAGAAAAACGTATCTTGTGGATAATATACAGGACTACCAAACATACAACAATGACAATGAGAACTCCAAATTGATACAAACTTGAGCTAACCTTGAGTTGTTTAATGTAGTCAGATCTTTTTATGACGAATCTTTTTGTCATTTTATTTTTCAGGGTGTTTGTTAGATTTGAGATTTGATTCAACATTTTAGATTGGACACCATCTTTGTATTTACTATATATGTTTTTGTCCTTTTTGAATGAAAAAAGTTATAGTCATTCCCTCCTTCCTTGTTTGAGCGCAGGGTGAGATTGCCGTGTGTCGCGGATAGAACATTCCCCCAAACAAACTGACCTTGTTCAAACAAACAATCCCACAAAAGCAAAAAATGTCATTCATGAAGGGTAATTAATATCTCTAGCTAGCTAATCACTTTGGAGAAATTTCCTTTTGGTTTCTACTTTCTAGCCCCACTAGTTTCAATTTATGAGGTTCTTCTGCACCTCTAGACACAAGATAAACGATGATCCTTGCGGTTTCTAGCTTGCCCCCACAACATTCAATAAGGAAGATGAGCAGTTGTTATCCTACACCTACAACCCAGGTTTTATCTCCACTTAACTTTAGAGTATGTATATAATTATCATTATTGGCCAACTTATAATATAATAAGAGCTTTGAACAAGTGAGTAATTAGTGCATCATTGAAATTGTGATAAAATTAAAATTAATTATAAAGTGCTATAGAGAAGAAACATGCATGAAATTGGATTAAAGTTTGAATGGTAGAAATAATATGGGAGGTAGGAATGAAATGTCAATTTTGGTTGGGCAGGGCAGGGCAGGGGAGGGGAACTTTCCTTCCAACAAGATGGGCAACGTTTGAGGGACAATTCAATAAACTTTGGTTACAAGGGGAACAGTAACACACTAATGAATGGACAAGTCACTAATAGCTTTAAACTAAATCACCAAAAGGGAAAAGATTAAAGTGAATAAAGTTAATGTCTCATGCATGTCTTCCTTCCATAAAGGATCAACAATTTGCTTCTCAAATGGCGGGCAATAACAAACTTACACATTGGAAACGATTAAATTGTTGCTGTCTGTCTGTTTGTTTGGTAAAATTATCTAATCTATCTATCTATCCAGATGCATGCATTAATTAATTAATTATTATTATTATTATACTACTGTTAATTAAGTTAGACATATTTGGATTTTGGATGGGGACTAATCAGGATTGTCATGATCTAAGTTGGCCCGGCCCAGGTCAGCCCTTTCAACTTGAGGATTAAGACAAAACATCATATTCTATCAATGCCTTAGGCTGCCCCGAACACAAACACATCACAATGGATAATTAAATATGTGCCCTTTGGATTAAACATCTGTCAGAATCCTTTTGTTTGCTGCTTAATTAAGATAATAATAATATGTCATCTCTGTATTAAGTAGAGTACAAACATTCATATACCCCTAGCTGCTGGCTAGCTAAGGGCTAAGCTAACTAATTAGTTAGTTAATTATTCATGACTTTAAAAAAGAAAAGAAAAAGGGTTATATTATAAAGCTAATTAATTAGGAGACCATAAAGTGGTTATAAACCGGCAATGTTTTTACCATGTGCTATTAAGCAAGCAGCGAAGAAGATATTTGGCCCCATTTCCTTCACTGAAACGGCTGCTGCGTCATCACTTTTTTTTGTTTTTTTTAAATCTTTTGTCAATTCTCAAGAGACAGAAAGACAATTGTTAATGCTCTCAATCCTCTTCATGTACATCTAATGTTTGCATGTTAGCTTAAAAGCCATCTTTTCTCTATTTACTTTTACAAATTGTTGTTACCTTTTTTATCCATATGACCTTGGGCCAGGTCTTATATGTTTAGTTTAGTACACGTTGTCATTGCATTAGTGTGATTTTGCTATTGTACCATGTAAATAATGGATATATTACTACTTTAAGTGGGAACCAGTGTTCCCACAATTGTACAATTGTTAGAGTCGAAGATCTGAACTATTTGGGACACCAGAAGCAAGCAAAGATCACTCGATCAAGGTGTGATCTTAAGTGATAATAGAGTTGAGGTTTATGATTCGGAGCAGTATTAGTGATTGTATCATAGTTTAAGTGGGAAAATAAACATAATGTAAACTAAAGGGTGATATGAATATGTATGAAAATCGTTTCAACTTTTAAAGAGGTTATTTGAAAATTAATATTTTCTCCTATTTTATATAATTACAATCATTTTTTAAATTGTTGCTTTAGTAAAACATATATATAAAATTAAAAGTGATTTTATTTTTATTAAGAAAGATGTGATTGAATTAGAATATTTATTTTTGTGTTTTGATTAATGTTTTCTAAAAATAATTGATTAGTTTTAATTTTGATAAACTTTTATTTTATTTTATTTTTTGTAGCAAATAATTGAATATAAATATAAATGAGGGGTATGAGATAATAAAAATAAAAATGTATTGATCAAAATAAAATAAATAATTTTTTGTTCAAGAAACTACTATATAAAAAATAGCTGCCTTTTGATC
Source organism: Impatiens glandulifera (assembly GCF_907164915.1). Lineage (NCBI taxonomy): Eukaryota > Viridiplantae > Streptophyta > Magnoliopsida > Ericales > Balsaminaceae > Impatiens > Impatiens glandulifera. Next base: position 67,655,139 of record NC_061863.1, read on the forward strand.
CTCACCCCAAACTGACGTTACAATCATAAATTTTTTGTTACAATCATAATTTATTTAAATAAAATTTATTATATTTAAACATTAGTTTATATAACACCTCACTTAATTTACTGTTAAAATGGTATTAAATTTTAATTAAAGTTTAACACCTCTAGCCTATAAGAAAATGATAAGCCGACACTCTCTCTTAAAATTTAAATTTTCGATCTGATTTTTATGAAAAAAGAATTAGGGTTTATTTATAAAATTGAATTCAGTTTTCAGAAATTAAAGACAAATAACATGTTGGATAAACTAATCGACAAATTAAGAACAAAAACAAAATTAAATAGCAAGCTCTTGACAAGTTTGATGGGACCGAAAGAATAGACTCAAGGAAGAGGAAGAATATGACTATTCACTGCTCTTCCAATTTTTTAAGTTTTGTTTGTTTGTTTTTATAATAAATTAAGTAATTGTCGGCCTAACATGTTAGGTAGGATTTATTTAAATAAATTCTAAAAGTTCACAGCAATTAATCACCCAAAAACATTAAAATACTTTATATTTATTTAAAAATATATTTATTTTTTTATATTAATAACTGCACTTTTTAAAATCTATATCAAACAAGTTTATTTAAATGAACTTAGAGAGGGTATGTAAAAAAAAAATGAGCTGCAAATTTTATTTTAGGATTTAATTAAAAAAAAAGGTGTTTATAATTTTAGAATCCACAAATCTAAAAGAGATGTAAAATTATGCAATCCTGAGATGTAAAATTTAGCAATTTTATATAAAATTTAGCAATTTTATATAACCCTAAATCTGGACACTCTTTACTTGTTGCATGCTTGAAATGACCCATCAAACATGAAAGAATTTTGATATCAAATATCAAATCCTCTTCTTTGCAGTAAGTAAGTAATATATATATATATATAATTCTCAGCAGTATCTTAAATAATTTATAATTCAAAAATATCATATCATTCTCTATCCCTTCTCTCTTGTCCATAAGATCATTTAATTCATTATCCAAAATACTCTATATTTTAAATTATTATTTATTATTTTATCATTATATATTAATACCTTTTAAGTCATTTTTATCAAAAATATACCTACTTCAACATCATCACCAATCATCTAAATAACCGGTCATTTAAATAACGAAAACAAGGCCTTAGTAAGGCTGGCAACAAAGAAGTTTGACCTATAATGAGTATGAAATTAATCAAAATTTTGAAGTATGAAAATATATTTCACCACACCTTAATAGTGTTGAGAAGCAAGTATAGATTGATCATCTTCAGGAGGAGCTGAACTCACTCTTCTTTGTATGAATTATGAATAGAGATCCATCACAGAAAGATCAAACAAAGACTAGCATTTGGAAACCAACATATGAAACAGTACTGTTCCCAGCACTTAATGCAGAGAGTAGAAATCTATTTGCAATGACAAAACCAAATAAATAAAGAACACCCAATTACCTTAACAATTTCCACCACAAAGTATGTGTTTCCATTCAACAAAAAACAACATTGTTAGTGGTTAAGACAGGAAATATCTTTTTACCTTACTGAATCAAACCAGAAAATCATGCACCATAAACATCGATAATACATTCAGCCCAATTTTGAAATTGTGTTCACAGATAAATCAGATTGTAGAAATCCACCTGCAATGGCAAAACAAATAAACATATGATGGATTATCTCAACAATCAATGCCCCAGAATGAATGTATATTTTTATGTTTTGGAAACAGGTAATAATTTTATTGACAATGTATGTATGTATGTGTTTAACATTCAACAGAACCAGCATTGTTCAATACCTCGAGACACTTGTTCACATCAATTCTACAATCATAGGGTTGAAATCATCAATGACTACCACTTCGTGATTGTAATCTCTTCCTTTCCAATTCAAGCTGCATATCAACAATAAACATAAATAAATTACACTGGAACCATGTCTTAACTCAGTAGAATCTTGAATACTTTCAGTTTTTTCGTGCAGAGTGACTTACCACTTTCCTTACTCGATCATTGGCAGCTGCAGTTCCTCCAGAAACAGATTCAGGGAGGTATGGACTGCTAACACGGACTTCATTCATCACTACTATAACAGTCTTATCCCAGCGCACTGGAAGCCTGTTCAATTTCAAACTCGGATATGAATATTGTGGTGTTAAAAAATTTTAAAGTTACATTTGGGGGACCAAAGGGTATTGGAGCAAATCTATAACTAGGATCAATACTGAAATACTGAAGGTGGGAAAACCTAATAGGATCTCCTGTTCACAAGCTATTGCCATCTAGTGAAATGCATATATGTTGTTTAATTAAAGATAGTATTTGATGGAGATGAATAAAGGGTTGAAAAGAAGAGCCCCAAAACTCTGTAACTTTGTGTGCCAGACAATAATAAGAGACAAGTTTAACAGCATGAGCAATAGCACATCAGCTATCATCTCAGAATGGGTTATAGTTTAGTTTATAGTAGATCTGAATACTAAAGGGCAGAGAAAATTACGTCTTAAACAATGCATCGAATAGGTTTTGGGCTTGAGGAGTTACACCCACTCCAATCCTCTCTGAATCTATTTCTGCCTGCCTGCAATTCATTCAGCCAACACAAAAGGGTAAGTTAATTTAACAGAGATTAAGTATCGAAAATAAGGGTTTTGCGGATTGTTGAGTTAACCTAACAGCAGATTGTTCACGGGCTTGTAGAGCGTTGAGATCAAAGTAACATTTGGTGGCATCAAGAGGATCCTCGCCTTGACCTAGATAGGAGAAATCCTTAATGTAATTGGCTTTGAGTAGCCGTATGTTTCTCTTAGGTCCAGCTGCCGCCACTTTGATACCCTCTTGTGAAAAATCCAAGATGGAAGTGAAGGAAATTAAAATTGAAGGGAAGCATTAATTATTAGCTCATAAAACACAGTTATAATTAGATGGAGTAAGTAAGTAAGTAAGTAAGTAATAAAGAGAAGAGAAGTGAGAATGAAGGATATGAAGGACGAGGATGTTAGAAGGACGATCAAAGGCGATAACTTGGCCTTCGAATTCATCTCCCAGCGTAGTTTTGATAGACAGGATGCATCCCACGGCGAATTCCTCGCCGTTGCTATTGCCCTCCATTGCCATCATAACTTCCCCCTCTTCTTCCTTCCTTCCTTCCTTCCTTCCTTCCTTCTTCTTCTTCTTCTTCTTCAAAGTCTTGCTTGAGATTCCAATCTAACTCCCTACTGGATTGGGCTTTTCTGTTCATGTTTATTTGGGCCATACAATTTCTCTTCTATTTGGACTTTGGAATCATATATATATATATGGTCCAACCAATCTTGATTCAAAAAATTATCAAGCTGAATTTATTTTATATTATTTTACTTTTTTAAAAGTAATTATCTGTCTCAAATTCAAATGTAGAAATGGAAATGCTAGATGAAAATATTAAATATAGAAGAAGACCATTTTTATTTATTTATCGACCTCATCTTGAAATTCAATTGAGTAAAAGTAAAAGCACCCGTCCAAAATTTGAAGATGAAGATGTAAGCAATCATGACTTTTTTAATATCTATTTAAGGAATTTAGTTTGTTTGATTTTTTTATAATTATTTCAAATTTCTTTATTTTAAAATAATAATAATAAAAACAAACAAACAAAAACTTTCTTAAATAAATATCACTAAAATAATAATAAAATGCTATATATAAATATTTAAAACAAACCAAAAAAAAATTATAAATATTAAATTAGTATTGAATTAAATTAAGATTGAAAGAATATTTAGGAGATCTCAAAAAGTTATTTCAATATCTAAAGCATATTAAATATATATACATATATACAACCATTATTTTACCAAAGTTTTTTTTTTTTTTTATATAGATTTTTTATAACCATTAATTAATTATACAATTGTTTAAAATTCAGAGAAAGAAAAAAAACACAGTAGAGAGAGAGAGAGAGAGAGAATGAGATCTGAAGCAGGTGAATTAGGAAAGGAAGTAAAAAGGAAGGCAATGGAGACGTCTTCTTCTTCTTCTTCATCTTCTTCATCATCAAGAGTGAAGAAATTCCTTCCATGGTCATTATTTGCAATCCTACCGTTAGCCCTGTTTCATCTTTATTTCCATTCAGTCCCTCTCTCTCAACAACAACTTCTTACAACGACTCATCATCTCTCCAATTCTCATCAACAATCCATTACACCTCCAAAAGGTATATTTAATCTCTCTATTTTTGCTTTTATATTCATCATCAATGGAGTGGAGGAATGCACTGTTTTGATGATTTTATATTTTCAAATCCAAAAAAATAAAAAAATAAAACTGTCATATTTTTATGTTACAGAAAATGGGGGAGGACCAGATGATGACGATAAGGTTAAGTGCGATTACACAAATGGCAAATGGGTCCCTGAAAAGAGAGAAACTTTGTATAACGGCACCAACTGCAGCAATACAATTAGCTATGGCCAGAACTGTATGATCAACGGCCGCCCAGATTCCGGCTACCTCCACTGGAGATGGCAACCCCATCAGATCCAATGCCGATTCCCCATTTTCAACCCACATGAATTCCTGTCCTTAACAAGAAACAAGCATTTGGCTTTCGTAGGAGATTCCCTCTCCAGGAATCAAATTGAATCCTTAATCTGCATGTTAACTACTGTCTCTGTCCCCGTTCGTGTTTACGACATTCTCAACGCTTTCATGTTTCGCCGATGGGAATTTTCTTCTCATAATTTAACTGTTTCCAGTTACTGGTCTCCGTTTTTGGTTAAGGCAAATGAGAAAAACGCGTCTAAGTATTACAGTGAGTTGTTTCTGGAATCTGTTGATGAAAAATGGGCGGAGGAATTGGATAAATTCGATATGGTTCTTTTCATGGCGGGTCAATGGCTTATGACTCCGGCGGTTTATTATTATAACGGGTCGGTTATCGGTTGTCATTTGAGTACGGATCAGAACTGCACCGAGGTGGGTTTCTACGACGCGTTTGGGAAGATGATTAAGACAACGTTGGAGACCGTAATCGGGAGGCGTTCTGGAAACGCTAGATCGCTGGATGTAATCGTGACGACGTATCCTCCGGCGCATTTTGAGGGACAATGGGATAAATTCGGGGCGTGCCCGAAAACAAGGCCCTTTAAGGAAGGGGAAAAGGCGTTAGGTGATGTGGAATTTCAAATGAGGAGAGTTGAGATGATAGAAGTTGAGGCGGCGAAGATAAGGGTTCAGGAGTCGGCGCCGTCGCCTTCGTCGTCGTCGGGGAAGATACGGGTGGAGGCGCTGGATATCACAAAGTTGTCGTGGATGCGGCCTGATGCTCATCCGGGTCCGTATATGAACAAGAACCCGTTTTCAAAAGGGATAAAAGATAAGGTGGCTAATGACTGTCTCCATTGGTGCTTGCCCGGTCCGACTGATACTTGGAATGAGATACTACTAGAGACCATTAAGAAATGGACTCACAAAATCAAAGTTTAGATTAGATTAGGGTTCATATATTGATCTAGTTAAATACTAATAGGTTCTAAAAATTCTATCAAAAACCTTGTTTTGGTCATATAAGTTTTTGAAGAGAATGACAAAAAGTTTAAATTAAAGAAATGCAATATACCCGGTAATTGAAGAGCAATACAAAGTTTTAAATTTTCTTATCTATATGAATGCTTATTTTCTTTCATATCTGAAAAAAATATATTAATTAATATTAGTTAGAAAGATAAATGTTAACATGTTAGCCATTCAAATTGTTGACATCCATTTTGTTAGAGATATCTTGGAAATCGTGATTTCCATTTATTAATCCGTCGAGAATGGATTTGGTAGGTTTAGTTTAGTTAATGTGATCAATTTTATTCATATATAGTAAAATATATTTGAATTTTGTTTTAATAACAATAATTATATAAACATATAAATTAGTTTAACTGTAATAATTTTTTACTTACCAGTAAGAATATTTTTTCCTTAAATTTATTGTTTTTTTTTTAAATAATTTTAATTTAATTTTAGAACTTATTCCATTAATTATTAATTTTAATTTAATTACTTATAAATTAGTAATCTATTTTATCAAATTAGTGAAGGCTTAAACAAATTGAGTTAGAGGCTTTTTTTAAATAATAAGTTTGCTATAAGAAATATTTAGAATTTTTTTTATTCAAGAAATACGTCTGTCTGGGCCTGATTGATACTAGATTTTGGGCTGATGACTTAATCGGAGTTACTCAAATCTAAATATGCCTAATTTATGTTTATTTGAACTCATAATCTTAAAAAAAAAACCCACTAACTATTGTATTTTACAAGTGATATATAAATCTCCACGCATATATATTAAGTTTAAGTGGCTTAAGTGCTTAACCCTTTTTTGTCATATTTTTTTTCAAAAAAAAAGTTTAGCTAATTCATTTATTTACTTCAATTTCTACTTATCAGTTTTTCAATTTCTGATTTTGACTCAAATAAAAAAAAAGGACATAAGGTCACTTAATAAAAATCTTTTAGCTTTTTTTTTAATAAAAGGACATAGAATCACTTTTCTAAAAAAATAAATAAATTCATATCAAAATATATATATATATAGCTTAAGGGTTTTTTTAGAAAAACATTAGTTTAAGGGCTATATTTTAAATTGGAAAATATTTTGAGGGTTTGTTTATGGATTCTCTCTAATATATATATTCTTACTTTTTTTTTATTATTATTATTTGCTAAGAATTGGATATTTACGTATTCTCTTCATCACGAGTCCTCACCTAAACCCACTTGGGTCTATCGGACCAATGTAGAGATCATGGCAAAGCTTAAATTCTCCAAATTGTCTATTGTCGTCGTCCTGAATTGGAATGTGTTATGAGAGATGAACATGGTTGTTTCCCTTTTGACTTGATCGGGTTGCTGAATCGGATGTTTTTGCAGTTTTAATAGAAGTAAGTAGCAGTGATAATGTTTCTTCTACATCCCAAAAGACCTTTTAAGAAACAACTTGGAATGTATGTATGTATGTATGCTCCACTGTTCTTTTGTGCTAAATACCATATCTGTTTTCCTCAAGCAATTATATAGGAAAAATGGATATTCAGTTGATCTTATTTGCATTTGTTTGATTCTAAAATATTGGACATTTGAACAGATTATTGGTTCTTGTTATTTTCTTATAATGTCTGTTTTTTATTGCTCAACTGGATTTAAATGGATCAGAACCTGCTTATAACTAAGGTGTTCTCATCATAGAGTAATTTTTGTCTTCAGTTTCTTCTTCATATTCTGTCATTTTTTATTGTTCTACATATTGAACTGAGCTGGTAAATTTGAGAATTCAATGGCTTCATCTGAAAACACTTTTTTTTTTTTTTGTTAGAAAGCTGACTTCAGATAAGATAACATTCAGAATTTAAAATTAGTTTTAGAAACACATTCCTAAATTTATTATTGATGTTTCTTGCCTAGATCCACATACGGAAACAACAATGATGTTTCAATGAACATAGACTAATAAAAACAACAGAGTTCTAAACAGGAGCATTAATACTCTCTTCTTTGCCGTCATTTTTCAGCAATGGAGCCCTTTGATCACTGTTGTTGGTTTCCAAGCTTTTACCTCCATTAATGCCGTCCTTCTTCCTCTCATTTGCTTTTCCCCACATGACACAATAGAATCCTATGACAGTAACTATCGAACCCACCAAACTGCATAAGAAATATGTACAGTTGAAAGAAGATGAAACAGTCAAACGCCTCGTGTATATGCATAAGAACATGTATTAGTAGTACCACTACCTTCCCATGTGTAGGGTGTCACCCAAGAAGATAATATCGACAAAAGTTGTAATAATGATTCCCAGAGGATTAAACACGCAAATAAACAAAGGTCCCTTCTGGTGCAGACACCACAACACGACACTCATTTGGACAGCTGCCCCGATAATCCCCTGTATTTCCCATAGAGTAATTAGAATAGTATGATAATTTGACAGATTCAACATCAATAGATTCGATGAAAGCTGCTTACAGAGTAAAGAACATAAATAAGTTTCTCACTAGACTGCAAGCTCCATCCTGCTAAGTTGTCTCCGACGAGGAAGGAAACAATGACAGACAAGATTGCAGAAAAGAAGCAATAGAAGAAGACAATTATAAGTTCAGCCTTGCATCTCTTGAGAAGGAATGCCTGCAAATTATATAACAGACTTAGAAACTAAGTATGTTGCTCCTTCCTGAAACATTCATGACTTGGGCTAGACCTGCATGATATTAAAGGCAGAGGCAGCCAGACAGACAACAGTGAAGAGAAATCCTCCCATAACGTAGTCATAGCTCTTGGATGGTGGCACCACCATTAGAAGGGAAGGACCCTTGTATAGAGTTAAGATAAGAGCCCCTATAATCAACACCACAGTTCCCATGGATTTAGCCAACGTGCTTCTGCTCTTAAGATCCGCTTGTTCCATCCTGATCCATTAACTGATTTCAAACTCAAAAATGGAGACCAAATAGTATTATTAGTCGAGAAGAAGAACCTGAAGATGACTGCGAGTATAAAAGTAAAAGCGGGGATGAGAGTGAGCATGGACGTGGAAAATGAAGCCGGAGTGATTTGTACTCCGGCATTGCCCATCACTTGCATCAAGCAGCTTCAGCAAATTATCAATCCAATAACGTTTAGGAAGAAGAAGAAGATTAATCCAGATTCCAATTGACATGAATACTTACTTACCCAACAGCTCCAAGCAAGAAGAAGCTCCAGAGAAGAGACCAATTCATCCGGGGAAGATTTGATCTGCAGAGTCATCAACAACATTAACAAATCAAGAACAAACAATGGATGGACGATGCATCGAATAATAATACCTTTGAAGAAGAAAGGAAAGAGGGAGAAGAATGAAGGAAGCAAGCAGATTTGAATAGGTGACAAAAGCATATTTGGTCATTCCATTTGATGCGGCTTCTTTTACTGCTATAACCAGACCCGCCTGTATAAACTGCACACTTATCATGCCCACAAATGGAAGTGTTTCCTTCACCACCTCCATTTCTCTCTTAGCTAGCTCACTCAGATAACACTGTGTGCAGAACAGAAGAGAGAACAAGACAATGAGGGTGATCATTCATTAGTAATATAATACTTTAATGGTTCTTTTAACAACCAATCATACTGTAATTTGATTAATTATTTATTCAAACTTATGGCATATTTTATTCCTTGTCTTTTGTAAGACATTATGGCTTAGAGATTATCTTATTCTAATAATTAGTGGACAACTTTAACTTTTGTTTCATCTCCAGTCCACTTGCCCTTTTATTAATCTGAATCCGATGATGATTTTAAAAGAATGTTATATAAAGCAACACATGCTCTTCGAAGTGATGGAATTAATTATCATTCAAACCAACTTATATTGTCTAGATGGGTTGTCTTCTATTAAATACCCCTTTACAATGAAAAACTATAATGTTTTGTAAATTGAAAGGTACCATCTAATGTCTAAAATTCAAGGTTTAATCTTTGGAAATAAACTCTTTCCATACCCTGTCATAGAAACAGCGCTTCTGCTTCGAGTTTTTCATTGTCACTATGATCCAGGTCGAGTAAATGATTTTGGAGCCGATTGTCTTCTCCTATTTCTTGGTTTTTAGTTCTTCTTGAGTTGCTCAACAAAAAGACAAATCAATTGGCACAACCTTTAAAAAATATGGGCTTAGTAATCCAAAAGGAAGTATTTCGGAAGTGCACCCTTATCTATAAATCAATGCTCATACATGAATCTAACTGTTTATAAATCAATTTTAAGTGCAAACTAGAGATGAATATGACATATATCGAGTATATTGGCTTGGTTCAATTATTCAAATAAATATCAATTATACTGTTTCAAAAACCTATACCTGACTGACTAATCATATGTTTTTTCGAATAGAACATGTTGGGGGAATTGAGGGCATATGAACTTATTCAAAATAACAATAGCTACAGTGTGAATTATTAAATTGAACACTACTTTGAGGGCTTGTTTATGATTCTTTCTATTTATATAAATTAATATTATTTACTCATTTCCTTCCCACTTGCTCCATCATCAATCCTTCTATACCCCCTTTGCTAGAGTCAGCATCACCAATGAAGAGTTTACAAAAGCTTAGATTTTTCCTTTTTTTTTCAGTTATCCCAATGAATTGTTGTTTTTTTGGTTAAATCGATTGCAGAATCGAAGCTTTGCATGAAGTTTATTAAACCAGTATTTGATTGAGAATAGAACATTATTGTCTCAGGTCCACTGTTATTGGCTTTTATTGAAAGAAGATAAGGATTTACAGTTTAATGTGACTGTAAAGGTTAGTTTTGACTTTTGATAGAAAGAATGAGTGCTAATGTTTCAGTTCCAATTTCTACATCTCCAAAAGACTCATCATATGTTTGTATGTATGCTCCAATATTTCTGTTGAATAGTATATCTCTGTTTTTCTCAAGTACTCCTTTTTAATTATAAGAAATTAGAAACATCCAGAAGTGTTTCTAAAATCATTCTTTTCGAACACTTGGTTCTCAGTTGAACATGATTGAATTAGTATGAACTATGAAGCTATAAGATTGAACATTTTGAACAGATTCTTTGCTCTTGTCATTTTCATATTATTTTCCATGGAACTTCATTTATCTGCTGGATTGAATATATGTTAACATTAGCTTGTCTTGAGAACAAAATTTTAAAGATTCATTTTTGTCATTTTCAGATTCTAATGATGCTCAAGTGGATTTAAATGGATCATAACCTGCTTAATTAAGGTGCTACGATCTCTTGAATAATTTTTGTCATCAGTTTTATCTACATTTATGAATGTGTCATTGAATTGCATATAATCGTAGATTTTAATGTATAACCCCGCATATGTTTTGGAAACAACTAAATCTATACAAACTTATCACACAATTCTTGTAACGGTGATCTGATTATGATAGACATGAAAAATAATTGTTTCTTGTTTAAATGTAGTTCAAAAGTTGTTCTCTAACATGTCGTCAAAGCCTCAAAGGTGTGTATGGATGTACATTTAGGATCAAAATAGCCAAAAGTACCGATAACTCAGGAATTGACTGGTGTGGGTGGATAGTAATGATTTGTCATAGCATGAGCTGGCTTCATTTGGAGAAACCTGTTTCTTTTAGGTCTCTCATATTGACGTGAATCAAGATGGGATCACAATTAGAATTTGATATTAGTCCTGACACATTCATAAATTTATTATTGATAGTTTCTAATCTAGAATAAGATATAGAAAGACGAATGTTTCCAATAATGAACTGTATTTGTAATCGGTTTCACATATAAGAAAATGATCATAGGCTACGAAGAACAGAGTAATAGTTCTAAACAGGATCATTAATATTCCCCTCTTGGCCGTCATTTTTCAGCAAAGGAGCCCTTTGATCAGTGTTATCTCCATTAATGCCTTCCTCCATCACCTTCTTCCTCTCATTTGCTTTTCCCCACATGACAGAATAGAATCCTATGACTGTAATTATTGAACCCACCAAACTGCAAAAAAAATGTAGTAGAATTGAAAAAAGATGAAACAGTCAATGTAGAAGAACATATATGTAGAGTACCTTCCCAGGTGTAGGGTGTCACCCAAGAATATAATATCTACAAAAGCTGAAATTATGATTCCAAGAGGATGAAACACACAAATAAACACAGGTCCCTTCTGGTGCAGACACCACACAACAACACTCATTTGGACCACACACCCAAAGATTCCCTGTACTTCCCAGAAAAAGTAATTAGAATAAGATGAGAAATGCATCACTAGATTTGGTGAATGCTTCTTACAGAGTAAAGAATAGAAACTAGTTTCTCAGTAGACCACAAGCTCCATCCTTCCAAGTTGTCTCCGACGAGGAAGGAGAGAAAGGCAGTCAAGATTGCACTAAAGAAGCAATAGAAGAAGACAATTACAAGCTCAGCCCTGCATCTCTTAAGGAGGAATGCCTGCAAATTATATGACAGAAGAAACTAGGTCAAATGATTACAATCTTAATCTTCTTCATATAACAAACCTTAACTGTATTTATTATAGAAACAGTTAATGAATTGGGTTGGGTTGGGTTATAGAAACTAGACCTGCATGATAATATAGGCGGAGGCAGCCAGACAGTTAACCGTGAGGAGCAATCCTCCTGCTATGTAATCATAGTTTTGCACCATTAGAAGGGAAGGACCCTTGTATAGAGTTAAGACAAGAGCCCCTATAATCAACACCACAGTTCCTATGGACTTGGCCAGAGTGCTTTTTCTCTTAAGATCCGCTTCTTCCATCCTGATCCATTATCTTTCATTAATTTCTAACTCAATTTCTGAAATCTGAGACCCTTATAATCCCCTCATTCATCACATATATGAGAAATGATCAACAAGGACTAGAGAAGAACCTGAAGATAACTGCGAGTACAAAGGTAAAAGCGGGGATGAGAGTAAGCATGGATGAGGAAAATGACACTGGAGTTATTTGTATTCCGGCATTGCCAACCACTTGTATTAAGCAGCTTATAAGAACACAATATCACATCAGCAAATTAAGCAATCCATGTTAATCCTGATTGATATTATTAATAAAATGCATCATACTTATACTTACCCAACAGCTCCAAGCAAGAAGAAGTTCCACAGAAGAGAGAATGTTATCCGGGGGAGGTTTGATCTGCAAACATCAAGCACCAAGGAAGAAAGAAAGGCGGATTCATGGGTGATCAATCTGTATATTTGAAATTAATAATAGGAAAAACCTGTGAAGAAGAAAGGAAAGAGGGAGAAGCAGGAGTGAGGCAAGGGCATTGGAATAGGTGACGAAGGCGTATTTGGTCATTCCATTTGATGTGGCTTCTTTTATCGCTATAACCAGACTCACCTGCATAAGCTCAGGCCAAGAGTTTGTGAGTTGGAGCTTTCTTTAAAGAGCAAAACAAAAACTAGACTTACCTGCATAAACTGCACGCTTATCATGCCCACAAATGGCAGTGCTTCCTTCACCAATCCCATATCTTTTTTTCTCTAGCTAGTTCACTCAGATAACTGTACAGAACCAGAATTATACTAGGCAGGCAAAAGAGAAGAAAGAATAAAAGTCACACAAGTTCATATCAAACTAATTAGCAATATTATACGTTAATGGTTCAACTAACAACCAATCATGTGAAGATTTTGTGGTGATTAAGTGACATTCAAGCTAATTTATTGCATTCTTTATTCCTCGAAATTGACGTCATATAACACAATTATGGATTATCTTATTCTAATCATGGATACATTTTGTTTGATTTGCTGTCCACTTGCATGCCTTTATATTAAATCTTAGGATGATTTTGAACAGAATGTTACAAATTAAATCAACTTAATTGTGATCGAGGTTATTTGAAAATGGGCAATTTTTCTATTTCTCCACGAAACATGACCTCAAGGCGATTTAACAACAGAATGTTACAAAGTAAAATTTGAAATTTTCGGATTCCAAGCTTTTATATCCATTCCCTTTTCCTCTCATTTGCTCCCTTCTGGTGCAGACACCACACAACATCACTCATTTGGACAGTTGACCCGATAATTCCCTGTATTTCCATAATTTGAAAAATGCAGCATCACTAGATTTGGTGAATGCCGATTACAGAGTAAAGAACAGAAAACTCCATCCTCTAAGTTGTCTCCGACGAGGAAGGAGACAATATATGGCAGACAAGATTGCACAAAAGAAGCAATAGAAGAAGACAAGCATGCAATTAAATTATATAACAGAAGAAATTTTGAAATTCAGAATTATATATACACACAGAACAAGACAATGGAGGTGATCATATCATTAATTAAGTAGCAATATTATTATATATACTTTTAATGGTTCAACGTTCCTATCGTGTGACGATGTTTATGTTGATTAATTATTCAAGCTTTATAGCATATTTTATTATTTTTTTGACCTTTTAACACAATGTTTATATATTATCTTTATTTTAATCATGGATGAATTATTCAAGCTAGCTATGTGGTCTATACTCTAAAGTTCCATCAATTTCTTGTCTTTTTTTTTTGTGTGGACTAACTGGTGACATTAATTTGTCAATAGAAATGTATTGTAAAAGCTAGCCATAAGTGTCAGATTTACTATAAAGAGTTGAAATCAAAATCTCAAATTGACTATCTCGCGGGTATCTTATGAATTTTGATCGGTATTTATTGGATTATGCCCGAGTCTATCGAGGGTGTTGGGTGGTCTGACTCGGGGTCTGAAGATGTTGGGCCTTGGGGGCCAATGTTATCTTGTTAATTCTTTCCTAAATTCGTAATGGTAGGCCCAGTAATTGGGTGGGGGACCTTTTGGGTTTGTTAGAGGATTTGAGGTTCTGATTTTCATGTATACATTAACCTAATGTTATAAAGGAGCATGTCATGTCTTGATCAACCTAGCTAATTGGAAAACTGAGTAATTATATTTGTATTTCTCATCTGGATTATGATGGTGTTATTATTTGAGATAATTAATTACGTGATTAGTTTGATCAGGGGATTGTGAGAGCTAGATGAAACATACAAAGGATATGATTAGGGGCATTAATCACAAGTCAAAGGAGATAATTTTAAAACAAACCTCCTCTGTTCATGCATGCACATCATAATATTATTTATTACATAGAAGAGATTGACAAGTGATCAGGAGATCAAGATCGAGAAGAAGAAGAAGGGATCATCATCTACAATTGGCCATTGGTAGATGAAGATAATGATAATCACACACGCTGATGCCAACTTTGGGGCTTATCTCTATGTACAAGAGAGGAGATCGAGGAAGAATTAAGAAGAAGAACACTAAATATTATGTGTTCTAATTCTAATTCTAATCCTAGCTAATACATCCATATGAAGAAGCAGAACTAACTACTTCAAATGGGCTAGCTTATTAATTAAACTTGTGATTCTTCTTCATCTCGCAAAAGAGGAATTTTTTCCTCCGATGATTCTTCATTGGCAGCAGCAGAAAGGATTTTGGACTTTTCGTCGCCTTCTCTCATCAGACCCCACATGATCGTATAATATCCCACCCCCACAATTGTCGCACCCATAATGCTACACCCACATATCGAATCACATCAGAACAACCCAATAATTAATTCCGCAGGAAAGAAAACAATATTTCTTTTACCTGCCGTAGTGAAAAGTGTCGCCAAAGAAGTAACAGCCGCAAAAAGTAGCATAAGGGACAGTAAAAGGCTTAAAAAGTGGGACAAAGAAAGAACCCTTAACCTTGGTGCACCATATTTGAGTATTACTTCTCACCACACTGCCAAAAATCGCCTATTATATATATATATACATATACCAAAACAACCATGCCCACGTGCACTATTAATTAGTACTTGGAAAAACATATATAAAATTTTAATTTGATTAAAAAACAAGATTTTGTTTATTAATTTATATATACTAACCGTTAAAACAATAACAAGAAGGGTCATGTCAAGTTTAAGACTCCAAGCACTTAGGTCCCTCTCCACCGTTAATGCCACTATTCCGGTTAGTAGTGTCCCCACAAGTGTATAAGATGACGCTATTTTCATCACATCTGGATACAACTTAACCGTTTCTACCTAATCGATCACACACACACACACGTAAATTAAACAATATATTGCGATGGAAAAAAACAAACCAAACCAAAATGTTTACGTACCTGGATGATGTTCCAAATAGCAAAAGATAATGAAGCAGAGGCAAAGAGAGCGCAACCGAGGATCCATTTCTCGTTTGGAGACATGAAAACGAAAAGCCTCGGGGCGAGTTGAAGAAGATGTGTTGATTGTTTCCTTACGACAGGACCCTTATAAAAAGTGGTTGATAGAGCCCCAACAATTGATATGAATGTGCCCACTATTTTTATCTTATTACTTCCACTCTTCCAATCAATTCTTGTTCTCCTGCATGCATGCATGCAAGTGTAAATTTAAACTTGCAAATTTCACCCCAAAATTAATTAAATTAAAAGACCCAGAATAATGAACTAATTAATAATGTATACCTGAGAAGAATGTTTAGAATAAAGGAAATGGCTGGGATCAAATTGGCCATTGCACAAGCAACAATAGGAGAACTATAGCTCAGACCAAGAAATGCCAAGTTTTGTGCTATTGGAACCCTAATAATAATTATACAAATAACCAAATCAGGCCCATTACTAATATTGGGGCCCAAATTATAAGCCCGGCCCAACATAGCACATGTGAAAGAGAAAGAGAAAGAGAATTACCCTATGAGACCGAGGATGAAGATTCTGACGAGAAGAGGTAAGCTAAAGAGAGAGCCCTCCTCCTGTTCACTTCTGCAAAAAAAGAAGAAGAAGATGATGATATTATTGTTTTGGTAAGACGGCGGCCGGTCGGCCGGTCAGTAAATAAAGGTTCTTAATTACAGAGTGCGGCGGCTGGAATTAATTGTCAAAGACGGGAGGAGGAAGAGAGATGAAAGAGCGCTTGTATAAGCCACGAAAACAAAAGGGCTGATTCCTTTGGCGATAACGGTGCTTGCCAAAATGGTTAAGGCTATAGTCAAAGCTTCCATTGTCGCCATCAATATGCATGGCACTACTTCCGCCATTAACATCCCTAGAAATCTCATCTCCTCCCCCATTCTAGCCTAGCTACCTGATGATGATGATGATTGATTGATTGATTGATTGATTGATTGATCCCTATTCCCTAGCCTAAGCTAATAATATTTGTGCAACAAATTAAGATTATATATATATTATAGAGGCCAGTAAGAGAGAGAGAGAAGGAAATTATTTGAAATTACCTCTTCATGATACTTGGGAGCTTGTAGGGGCAAAGGGAATTAGCAACTCGGGACGTCCCAACCACAGGGAAAGCCGCCCATTCCTTTTTTTTTTTATAACTTTTTTACTTCTTCATATATACTAACTAATAATACTTCAAAACTATTCTAATAAGGTTGTTGGTTTTAAAAAATGCGAAAAAACTTTTCATTTTACTCATGAATCATTAAAATTATGTATTTTTTAAATTAAATTATAAGGATCTTTCGATTATAATATTAGTAACAACAAGTTAAATAAAAAAAAACACAAAAATGGTAGACATTAAAATCAACAAAGAAACATAAAAAAATAATTTTTTTTTTAGGTATTTTTTAAATATTTAATTATAGCATAAAATACTATGTTAACAGATTTTTCTAATAAAAAATAAAAAATATGAAGAATATATTACATATATTATATAGTACAAAAATGAAATAAAAGCGGTTCGGCTAAGTGTAAAACTGTAAATAATAGAGATGAATATTTTGAGCCATGTAAAGAAAATCAGTTTTGAGGTGGAGAAAATAGTTGGACCTACTAAAATGATTTATTAAGGGGTCTATTCCATCTCACGTAAGCAAACATACCTTTCTGGCCTAATCTCTATTTTATTTTACTTTATTCACAAAAATACATCTTCCGCCCTAAATTCCATTTCTTTATCACTCTATATGAGCTTTGATTACAGCTTAAACCTAACTTTATCACTTAATTATCTCTCATCATTTCACATTTAACAAATTTAATTCCAACTAGTTATCGGATCGCGAATATATCATGTCTCATATATTTTTAATCGCAATGTATTTATTGTCATCCTACCGTCGTACTTCAATTGATCACTTGATAATATTAAGTTTAATTGTTAACATATACTAATCGTCCCTAATCTTTTTATCTAGTTAACTATTTCATTTACCTTAAGTTTGTGTTTCACTTCTCAAAAGTACAACAATATTTGTTTTTCCTCTTTATTAAGGATATATATTTTTAAAGATATTAATGCTAATTAAAACATTTAAGCTGCCATTGTTAACCTTACTATAGGTAAACAAATTAATACAGTACTATATAAATTTTAAATCTAAAATTCAAAATTTTATTATTTTTTATTTCTTCAATTTTTTGCTTAATTGTTTAATGCAATGCCTCCTCCAACAGGGTAATGGCCGTTTGTAATGAAGCTAATTATTATTATCATTTATCATGACCTAATATATTTTCATATATATAATTGATCACAAATCACACTTAATATAATTACTAATTAATACTATAGACAAAAGTAACTTACTCACTCTTTTTGGAAGTACCTTTAAATACATTTGCATTTTATCGTAATATTTTGATATTTATGTTGTGTTTTTAATTTATGATCAATAGCTTTTGTCATAACTTGTTCTAAATTTATTGTCGTGTTATTTTCCAAGAATATAGATTAATGAAATTAGTTGTATCCTTAATATTTTTTATGTTCATTTAATAATTATAATTTTCATATTTAATTTGAATCAATTAATTAAAATGGATAATTAATATCATTTTTTAAATGTATAATTTAGTGGTTGGTTTGATCTTCTAAAAATCAAAATTATGAATTCAAAATCTTGTTTGATGAAAAATTGAATATTAATTTGGTTAATTAACGACTAAAATATTTTAGTTAAATTTTACGAAAATAAAGTAAAAATATTTTTTTTTGATATAAATTGAATTATTTAACTAAGAATATTAACATTTGGTGATAATACATTATTTATTAAAAAAAATCAAATATTAACACAAGATGAAATAAAAACTAATTAAGTCTCCAATTTTCCACAAATATATAATATAGTCATTTTAAATCTAAACACATTCAATGTTCTTTTTTGTGTGAATAATTAATTGTTTGAAATTAACAATTGAATTAGTCATAAATTAAGTTTGTTAAATATATAGAAATAAAAATAAGTGTTGAGATTAAAAAAATTAATTTCTTTAATTTAATCATGAATTAATAGTTATTAACTGATGAATTATCTATCTATCTATATATATATGAGAATTAATAGTTTTAGATTTGAATATATATTTCATTTAATAATTTTAGTTTGGGTCAAAACTTCCAAACATAAGGACGTGGATCCTCACAAATTAAGACAAGAATAATATAATTAACCTAATTAAAAATAACTATTTTCATTTTATTGTTGACGTACGTGCATTATATACTGGGAATCAAAATAGAAAAATAGCAATTAATGGGTTACTTCCAAATAGAGTGAGTAATCTTACTTTGTCCAGCGGTATTAATTAACTAGTAATTATTTAAAGTGTGAATATATAATTTTCAATTAATTATGACAAAATTAGCTAAGTCATAAATGATAATAATTAGCTTCATTACAAATGGCCATTGCGCCTTTGGAGAGGCCAATATTGCATTAAAAAAATAATGCATAAAATGAGAGAAATTAAGAAAATTTAATAATATTTTGGATTTGAAAATTGTGACGGTGTGATGTTAATTTACATGATAGTCGCAACTAACTAGAAGCTGTAATCATAGTTAGCAATTAAAAGTCTGAAAATAGATGTAATATTGGAAGTGATAGAAATGATTAAATTAAAAAAGAATTACAACTTATAATTAATATACAAGTTATACGATCATTTGATATTTGACGCTTTTAATGGTTGTTTGGGGCCTCCAGCAGATTGATTCATATTGAATATACATTAATTTGTACATGCTTAATTAGAGATTTCATGGTATATATAATATCATGATGTTTTCTACGATACATGCTTTTCTTTGCATCATAAAATTGTTTCATGTTAGTGAAAAGAGAATTCTTATATATTGATATATTCTTAATTCACTTTCAAAATTTGCAATTACCTGAGGAGAATTTGTTTGAATAATAATTAAAAAGACAGAAGTCGACGGTTAAGAATGATATATATATATATGAATGAATATATGATCATTACTCAACTCTCTTGGACTTGATGTTAACAAATATAAATAAAATGAAGGTTATTAATAATGGATAATATAATTGCGATCATGATCATATATATGGGTTATTTGACTTCCTCTTTTCAACTTAAGACTAGTTAATTAGTTAGGCATGGCTAGTGACATGTAAGTTGTGTTTTTAGGAATAAATGGTCCAAGCAACTATTCATATATAATTCTCTATACAAAATTATATATGTTAAGTTTGTTGATCAGGTACAATTAAATTAAAGTAATCTTGATTGGTTTAGAGTTTAATTAGACATACATAGGTAGATGAGATCCTAGATATGACATTAATATTGTTGTTGAGATATGCATGGTTGGCAAATCATATATATATGTGTGCTTCCCATGTCCTTCTTACTATTCCCCCCGGCCACATGCATATAACCACTAATAGAAAGAATATTTATTTATAAAACTAATTCATTTATTTTTTCTTATTTTTGTTTTAAATTTTAAATCACGATTAATCCCACTAATATTAAAAAATTTCACCTTAAAATTGAATGTGAGTTTTGATCTTTCATAAATAATTGTATTATAATCAAATTAACTAAACTAAATTAATACATATGAATTTGTCATACATGTACTTTCTTTAATTCGAAAGGATGAGAATAACAATAAGAGACTTCAAAAAAATATCAATAATATTGTTTTCTATCTTCTTCTTGATCTTGTCAACTATTTGCACAAAGATTAATAAAATAGATGAAAATTTTCTATGGATGCCCGCCAAGTTGTATTTATTTGTAACAAACATAGCAAATTCTAGATACATTTCATGAGATTTCATCATCTTCTTCTTTCTTCTAATTTCCCCTTTTATCCTCTTTTGTCTTCTTATTGTTATGATTGGATCAAATGCATTGTCTTTGATTAAATAAAGTGCAAAACAATCATAAATGGTTGCGACAAAAAAAAATTCTAACTATAAAGGTAATTAGATTGTGGAAGAAGACTTCAACAAAATTATTTTTAGATCGATCTTGATAACAAATTGATATCAAGATTGAATATGAAAAATCAAATATTATTATTACTTAGATATCTAAGTACGTGTAGATATTATTATTTTTAATATAATTCTATATTTAAGTTTTTTCACTTCAAATTAATGTATTCTTAGTAAAAAATAAATGTGTCCTTTGTTCTCTTTTTAAAAAAGATAATCAATTCAATTTAAAATCAAATATTTTTGTTAAAATTTTACCATTTAATTTACATTATTGGCAAAAGCATATTTAAGAGTGATGTTTTTATTTTTAATTAGTTTCTGTTTATCTTTTTTATTTTGAGCTTGCTTTGATTTGGTATTTATAAATATTGTTTGACAAACAATGTCAAAACTTTATTTGGTTCCAATATCCGTCCAGAGGATTCATGAGTTTTCTATGTGGATTTTTTTTCACATTTTTTTGAAGCTGGAGATTTATTAAAATTTAACAAAAGTTGTATAATTTAATTGGTTAAATATCATCTCGATATGTAACTCTAAACAAATTTTAGTAAGGTATTTTTATTTTTATTTTTTTAGTGTTTATGCGATTAATTCAGACATTATTTTCTCATTCGTTTAACTTTTTTTTCAATTTATTTTGTATGTTACCATTTTTATTAAGGCCAAAAGAAATCTTGCAATTCATAATTCCCATCTTATTTAATAAATTAAAATGTAATGAAATATGATAATGATGAGAAATTTTTATGGTTGAACATTATTTCTAGACACTAAGAAAGGGACTTGGTCATTATTATCAATTAAGTGTGAAAGAGGAGGAAGGGTGCTGCTGCCTATTCTACTCTTTTCCTCTGCTTCCATTGACTTCCCTTTCACAACTGAGTATAGCCCAAGAGCTATAGTCCCAGTTCCAATTATGCTGCAATTAATTAATTAAAATCCACAAATTAAATACTATTCATATATACTGAGATTAAAATGTTCATACGTACTTTCCAATGTGAAGAGCATCCCCTAGGAAGGCGACTCCCATTAGTGCCGCAAACGCTATACCAAGCGGCTTAAACATGGCCACTAAAACCGGCCCTTTCATGCTACATGCCCATGTATACACTATCGTTCTAACCGCTACCACAAAAATCGCCTGACCGACCGACCGACAACACGAGATCATCAACAATTTCATTTCATTTCAATTCAATTCAATATTCAATAATAATGTATATAAATATATATACTGACATTATAAGCGATGGCTATTAATTCCATCCCGGAATTAATCTTCCACGCATTCGAAGTTCCTTCCATAACAAGAGCGACCACAGAAGATATAATTGTCATGAACCCGGCGCTAATGAGAGTTACCATGGTCTCAGAAGGATAAACTTTTATGATCCATGTCTGAGATCAAAATGAAATTAATTAAATTAAAATTGTTTTATTGAATTAATTAATTAGTAAATTAAATATTAGAAGTATACCTGGGCTATATATTCGAGTGAAAGAAAGAAGGTAGCTGTGACAAGGAGAAAGCCACCAAGAATCCAACTTGAGAAATGAATTAACGAAGAAAGAACTGGCGGGCCTTGGTAAAATGTCACAATGTAAGCTCCTGTTATTGATATTATTGTGCCCAATAATTTCACTTTGCTGCTCTTTTCCCTCCAATCCACTCTTTCCATTCTTTAATTAATTAATTAATTAATTTCAATTAATTTCAATCAAATTAATTAATTAAATTAAATTAAATTAATACAAACCTGAAAATAACCGCAAGGATGTAGGTGAAAGCTGGGCCAAGACATTTCATGGCCGAGGCCAGGGTCGGAGAACTGTATCCAATACCAAAATACAAAAACAGCTGGAAACAACAACTGATCTACAAATTAATATATACAAAAACAATTCAAGAATTAGAGACGGTACGTCTTCATTGAGTTAATGTCGCTAAAAAGTAAATAAGAAATTAATGATCTTACTTACAATACCAAGAAGGAAGATTCTACATACGATGGGGAAAGTGATTTCAGGACAGGCTTTGGTTCTGCATGATCATATATATATATATATACGATATTGTATATATAGCGATCTTTGACGAATAAATTAAGAAAAATAAAAGGTGATACGTACGTACCTGTGATAGATGAAGGCTGTGGGAAGAAGGAAGAGGAAGGCGAGGCCATCGAAATAGGTGACGAAAACGAAGTCGTTCATTCCTTGTGTCATGGCGACTTTGCTTAGAGTGTTTGATCCGGCCACCATGCATTCCACAATCACCATTAATGGGGCTATCCATGAGCTTCCCAACATTTTAATTAATTAGTAATTTCTCTTCCGATCGATCGATCGAGGATATTGTTATATTTTTAGTTTGGCCTTCAATTGTTTTTATGAGTGCACCATTCCTTAATGTTGGGGCTTTGTTTTCAGATTCATGTTAATTTCCAATGAGATTTAAACAAAAAAAAAAATTATATATGAATTGAGAGCTGGAGACAAATAAATGCAGCTTAGAAGGAAGGTCACCTTGCATTTCACTTTCTTGTCTCTAGCTAGCTAGCTAACAATGCATGGATACGGAAGTAGTAGTATATATTAGTGATTTCATGTCCCACAAATTCATTGAAGACATAATTAATTAATTAAACAAATTAACGTACGTACGAAGATACAAATATTTATTTATTTAATGACATTAATTGATCCTATATATGAAGAACATTCCAGAGCTTTCAAAGTAAATAGGAATAGGATTGATGAATTTCTTGAATGCAACATTAATTAATTAATATATAATGCTCTATCATCAACTGCATGAAATGTGTGTGTGTGCCGCACTCTAGGTCACAATCTCCTTCGATTAATACTTTCGTGTTTATTTGAAATTATTTCTTCCACTTATTGTGAAAGGGAATAATTATTCTTAATTTTCTTTTCTCATTTTTTTTTGTTACTCGATTCCTCGGAGTGGCTAAATGAACCCCTTTAAATTAAAGGATTCTTAGTGGTATAGAACTTATAAATTTGAATTATCTTAGACATAATTCTTGTCATTTGAAATATACCAATATAAAAAGTAAAACTATTTCATTAATCATGCACCTATTTTTTTAAATTTTATCGTAACAACTTACAAAAGGTAGTTAATAAAAACATAAATAAAAGAAAAATATTGTAGAAGTCAAGTAAAATCTTAATATTTTTGAATTGTATGAAAGAAACATAACCTGTAAACTTTTACTTTTATTTAAGGTATTCTAAATTCTAAGTGTCAAGCAATTTTTTTTTGTCAAGTATTACTTTGATTTATTGGGTGATGTCCGAATTTTTAGGTAGTTTCTGAAAAATTTGGATTGATGTGGCTGATATACATATATATAAATACGTATTTGGGTTATCATTCTAATTACATTTAAGTGGACTAATTATCTGGTTGGAGAAAAATCGTTGAACTTTAAATGATCATAGTCGTTCGATACGTATTATTCATAATGTTATTATTATGACGTTTTTTTATATTCGTTTCGGAAAGTCGATAGAGTCGGTCGGGGACTTAATTGTTCTTCTCAAATACTTACGAATTCAATAACCTATTGAGTAACATTATTTTTTCATGTCATGTTTTGTCATTATGCTTAAACGATTTTTTATCATTTAAAAAAAATATTAAACATCTCAACCCAAAAAAACAAAAAAAAAATCTAATTTTCAAAATAAAAAAAATCATCGTACCAAGATATGATTAAGATTTTAAAGTATCTAAACTAACTTGTTATAATTTTGTAAAAAAATATTAAATTAAATTCATGTTCATTTTCTAATCCCACTTTAATTTTTAATTAACACTTTCTTAATAAAAATTAAATTAGTGATTTTTGGTCAATTATGCAAGATTATTAACGTTTGAGCTATCCTAATAAATTATGACTGGACGTAAAATCAAAATTTAGTTAAATTAGTAACAGTTTTTTAAAAAATAAAAATAATATATTATTAATAATTATAAACTTGTAAAATAAAAAAATTATTTTAAATAATAATTTTAAAACAGATATATTAATTATACATTATTAATTATAAACTTGTGAAATCGTGAATTTACTTTAAAAAAATTATAAGTTTATTTTTAAAGAATATTATATTTAAAAATTTAATCATTTTAGGACAGTAAAAAAAACACAAAATTATTTATTTCAATAAGTAATATCTTCTTAAAACATAAATTTGGTTTATTTATGTAAAAGTTGTATACATTAATAAATCAAAATAATAAACCGGATAAAAGTTTAATAGAGATTCTTAAGCATTTTTTTTTAAAATAACTATAAGTTTACTTTCTATCACTTGTTGGGCCATAATGGGTTTTAACGATGACCCAATCACACAAAACCTCTCCTCTTGTTAAGCATCGGGTTTATTGGGCCCAAATATTATTCCAAAATTCCCCAAACATTTTAAAATTAGAAGGCACCTTATAATTTTTTTTTTGTAGAAAAGTAATGAAAATGAAATACCAAATCCACATTTGAGAAACTAAATTATTGGATTCAATAATTTCTTAACTTAATTGGGAGTCAAAACTGTAAAGTCATGTTAATTTCTTGAAAAATAATTTGAAAAAAAAAAGAAATACTCTAAAATAATTTACTAATTTCACATTTTTTGTAAATATATATGAGAAAATATATTTTTAGATTAACCAGATCAGAAAAATATATAGTTAATTGTAAGTTTGTACTGTGTACATCTTAATTAATTAAATCCAAGATGACCAATACAAGGCTAACCACTCTCAACGACTTCATTTATTCTTTAAAATAATCGGCCATTTTATAAAATGTGAAAAAGTAACTTAAAGCAATAAAAATATTAAGAAAAAAAACATTCTATCATATCTCCAACAAACTGTAACAAGAGAATACATTAGTTTTGCTACACAAATTCTCACAAGTAAATGTGGTTGTGATTATTATTTTTTTTGAAAAACCCCCATTATAAAATTGAGATCTTAAATATATATTTATAATACCAACCATTAAATAAACAAATAAAAATATAACATGTTTTTGTTGTTGTTATTTTCTTATACAAAAATAACAATACACAGGAGGGGCAATAGGCCATTAGGCATGCAGCAGAGACCGGATCTTATTTATATATGGTCATTTTCATGCCTCTTGAAAGCTGTACTTTAACATGTCTAACTCTTTTCATGTAACACATCTACTCATTATTATAAATCACCCTAACTATATATATATATATTATAATATAATGCATGGGCTACCATAATGTTTACAAATAATAATTAAGTCTGCTTTTATATATATATATATATATATAAATTTATTTTTCTCTATCAAGTTTATACATCCTTTAATTAATGTTTATGTTTGAAGTATGAACATATTATATATACGTACGTGTTGTGTCAATTAATGCATATAGCTAGCCTAGCTAGGTAGGTAATAAATGAATAAAAATATTGATACGAAAATATCAAAGCAGGATTTAATAATTAGCTAGGTTTAGGAATGCATAAATTAATTTATGAAGCAAACAAACAAACAGGCCGCTTCAAACATTTTGCGAGTGACCGACCCTACGTAGGTACAATCAATCGAATCGAGTACTAATTGGATACATCGATCATAGAGAGTTGTACGTACGTACTACTCTTTCTATATAATATATTATGTCTTTGTCCTTCATCTAAAACTATGGCATCTTATATATAATATTACCATTCATTAACTACTCTTCATTTAATTAATTATGCATATATATGAAAACAATTAATTAGGACTTGGGGGTGAAAATCATTAGCTACCTGATTTTGTTTCTACGAGTACATCTCATTTTAAACCTTGCATTAATATGATTAATAATCGGCTTACTACCTAGCTAGAATCAAGCTAAATTCTTTATCCATTAGAGTTTCCTGTTTATTTTACGTACGTACCAGAGCTTCTTTAAGTTTTTCCCACCATTGATATATGATATTTTGATCAATATTCTAAATTTAGAACACATGACTTTAAGCATTGATTTTTTTGTGTGTTTGTGTGGGAGAGAAAAAAGTTTGCCTAATTATTTGATAATTAAGCTAGTGGTGTGATGGTACCAATGCACCAACAAGCTCTGTACTTTTTCTTCTTTTTTTGGGGGGTCAGAAAAGTCAAGGTCACATTCATTCATTCATTCATTCACAACATATGTTCTCTAGCTTTGAAGGAGAAGATATAACATAGATGAAGACAGATCGATACTACCAGCTAGCTAGATCCAAATGATTCCAAACAATATTCATCATATATAAAAACCTTAATTTACACATGAACATATATAATAATTTACAATTGGATTTCTCTATCTGGGTTTCAAATTCTCCAATTGATCAAATCATGTTTCATAATCTGATTTACTAGATTATTCATTTTCAAATAAGATCGATCGGACTCATTAATTAGTTAATTCGTTTTGGTCATTATTATTATTATCCAGTACCCGGTACTATGAGTACATTTGGGCTGGATACGGATAATATTGTTATATAGACAATAATGCATGATAAGTTGAGAATAATTGAAAATGCAAATGCAAGTGAATGAAATGAATGATAGTCCAAAATTTGAAGTGAAATATTCAATGATTTTGGAATGAACTCATCATTGTACTTATCATGTGTTGTCTACATCTCATTGAAGGAAATATATATATATATATATATATATATATATATATATATATATATATATATATATATATATATATATATGAATGGAGAGTTCAATGGGACTATGAACATGGACATTTTATTTATTTATTTATTTATTTGTTAAAAACTAATTTAATTTGTGTATTGACAAAGAGCTAGCTAGCAGAAAAAGAAGAAGGATCTATCCCCCACCATTTAAATTTATTCACATGATGTGCCATCAATTAATTAACATCGATCCTCCTTTCTCTAAAGAATTATATATGATCATGACCATACATACAAAAGAATATGAATTTGAAAACACATGAAATCATGCATGAATATTCATTCTATATAATAAATAGATAGAAGAGCTAGATGAACTAGCTAGCCAATTAATTAGTTTAGCAGGCTTTGGACCCAAAAATTGAAATGAAAATGGGCCATTTCAAAAATGAAGATGGAAAAAAAAGGGGAGTAAATATGAATTTGTTGGTATATGGAAATGCATTGGAAGGGGAGACAGTTTTCTGGGGTTAAGGGGATCAAATGTCCCTATCTAAAGAACCCCACATATCTCAGTCATATTGTCCTCCTCAATAACAGAGCTTAGATGCCTATTCCATCTCTCCATGATTGTGATCGAGTCTCTTTCAAACCTCTGTTTACAAAAGTATCTACCATCATCAAAAAGCCCCCACCATACCTAGCTATGTCCACCAATCATACCTTTGCTTTCTAAACACCAATTTATTAATTACCTCCCCTCCCATTCTCTTTCTTTCTTTCTTTCTTTCTTTAAAGGCTAGTTTGATCCATCTCATCACAAAATTAAAAAATATATATTTTCAATTTAAGAATAATTATTTAAGAAGAAGAAGAAGGCCTATAAATTAGATTGCCTAACTTCTTACATTTAAAACCCCCACATAGTACTGTTATCTGCTTATAAGGTTAGGCCCGGTAGAAATTTGTCACAATAATACTTACTCTTGGAGGAAAAACTTATCTCAACTTTAACAAATATTGTACTTTAGTTTGTCCTTGTCGATCAATGGATCGATCGAACTAATCTTTATATATATATAATTGCACTCCACCCTTTTTATTATTATTATTTATAATTAGGAATCTTCAATATCCATCCATCCATCGATTCTTCTTAATTCGATCCCTTGCAGATACAAATTTTAATAATAAATAATAATAAAAAAAAAAGAAGCTAGCTGCGGGTTCTTTTTCTTTTCATTTTTACTTATAACTTTAGTGACTTGTAAAGGCTAGTTTTAGAGGTGTGGAAGTCAACAACTGCTGGAGTTCTCAGAAGGGCTTTAATTAATTTGTTTATGTGGCAATGAAAAGTTTGGGAGAAAAAAAAAAAAGTAGCAATCTAAAATTATGTATTTTTTTTTTTAAATAAATAAAAAATAAAAAAATGCTTAGATTGTGACCAGCAATACCTTCACGTGATACCTTTGGAGTTTTCCTCAGTGGAGTGTGGACTGGTGTTTTGGTTCCTTGACCAAAAATCCCTTAAAACCCTAATTCTCTTTCTATCTCTACTGCTATATTATATGCTATTGGGAAGTTATAATTTGACATTAATTTCCTAGATTAATTAATTTGTTTTATCTTTTCAAAATAAAATTAATAATCTGGATCGAGATAGCTAGCTGCTAGGTATATATATTCATGTTAATAATAATAAATAATAATAATAATAAAAATGGTATCCAGCTAGCTACTTCAAAACTGGCATTTCCAATTTGTCATCCAACAACTTACATTCATTCAATATGTCCTCCACTAAACCAATTGAGCTAGCTGTTTAATTTTTGAAGAAATGATAAAGATAAGTTCATTTTACTTTATCTATCCCCACTGTCATATGTCCCACCTCTCAGCAACATTTTAATTTTTTTGGTACAAATTATATTCTTTTCGGAAGATGTAATAATCATATATAGATCAATTCTAATATTATATATATTAATTTGTCATTTTACGCATACCCATTACATGTAAGTTTATTATTTTCACTTTTAATAGTATTACGCGGTAGATTCGATCGTAAAACTAGATGTCGCTGTCATAAGTAAAAAATAATTTCAATAGTGCAATTAATGTCACACACTGTGATAGGAAGGCTATTATTTCTGGCAATGCGTACAGTAGGCCTTTTAATTATATTGCTTCATGTCTACATGTCGTATATATATGCAACAACAATATATGAATTATATTGGAAATATCATAAAGTTTTTATTTTTAATTATTTCCCCCAATGAATACAGAAATGCCATTTTGATAAGACAGAAAAAAAAGGCAAAAAAAATAAAATAAAGAACTAGATAAGACACTATTGAGTAGGATAAGATCGAGTTTATATATAAGATTTAGATATATTATAATATTGATAAGGCGGGTTCCAATAGTTCATTCATAAATTATCTCTATTTTGAAACAATATGTAACACAAGGAATCTTGTATTTAATATTCTAGTTAAAAGTTATTTATAGATGCATATACTCTCTTGATGTAGTGATGCAAGAATTTAATATATATATTTTTTAAGAGGATGAAATATTTTATTACTTTGTTTAATTCCAAAAATGGTGAAAAAACAATAAAAAAAATAATAATTTGATGCAAAAGCTTGTATTTATTCTAAACTTTTGAGATTTGAAATGGGTGCTAGAGGTTTTTCCTTATTCTAAGAAATTTCCGATCATTCATTCAAACATATAGTTACTTAACTGGTTTGTATATATAACATACCGAGTTTAGTTTTATATTAAGTTCTTTACTTTGTATTAAAAAAACAAGATAATAATAAAGATCTAAATAGTCTATAATTGACTATGAATTGTTTTATTAGCCTTCTTACATGTTAGCCTATGTTTAAAAGCTTACCAGATATCTTAACTAACATAATGAAACAAGAAAGCTGATTTGACACAACTTAAATGTATGGAAATGAATCATATATTAAATATAAGTCTTCTCATAAATTACAAAATTTAATAAAATTTAAAATTGATCGCCTAAGAAGCCAATAAATAAACTCAAAATGTTATAATTTACCTATCAAATGTGTAAATTGGTACATAAACTATTTTTTTAAATAAAAAGAAACATGTTAATTAGTTTCCAATCCATATGGTACGTAGTCAAAAGAAAAATAATATATTGTAATCTTTACACATGTATATTTACATTTCTACGTATCTTTATATATATTTATTTATTTATTTATTTACCATTTTGTATATTTGGATAAAAATATTAGATTATAATAAATATTTAATTTATTAGAACGTTTTATAAATTACACTAATTAATATTATTTATGATACCAATAATATTTTTATTTGTAACTTTAAAAAATATAATAAAAAATTAAATGAATTTCTCAAATTCAATAATTGAAGGGATAGTAATAAAAAGAATCAGAATATGGTAATTGTAGAAATAATAGTAATAAATAAATCGTGCCATTGTTTTTTAAAATCTTTCCATTAGTACCCGTGAATCAAGTTAATTACAATTTAAAATTTGATCCTCATTTTTTTAAGCATTCTACAAGAAATCGCACTAATAAGTAATATAGCCATAAGTGTTTTTTTATATCTAGTTTGACACACTCGTTCCCTAATTTCATAACTGAGTCCAAACCATATCATTCTCGTACAATAATCATAATAATTGGTTTGTTAAACATTTCTCAATAATCTTATAGAAGAATGACGAGATTAATCTAGGGGATAAATTAACAAATCATTTTTAAAGAAGTACTAAGACAAATAAAATGATACCATTGACAGAATAATTGATGAATTATTCCCTCTTCTACATGATTTGACTAGTTTTGGATGAATTTCACATTTTGTCATAAATTGTTTAAACTAGACTAGCTAGCTAGGTATATCTTGTTTAGTGACTTGATATTTAAGCTTCTTCTTTTTTTCATTTATCCAACTATTTTGTAACTAACATGTCCTATTGATGTGGCCTATTTGAATTTGATACACTTGCTAGGGGTTGGGTGTCCATTGAAACATGCCATGTTATCATATGTAAGCAAAATCTAAAGATTCAATTAACATAATTATTGTGTATCATTTGAAGTTATCCTTAAACCTTACCCAATATTAATTGACTGTTGAACTATGTAAACTGTAAAGTCAATTTAAATGATGAAGGACGTCACAAAGGCATCTCATGTGTAAATAGCAACTCCAATTATACATATAATTGTCGCTTTATATGGTTCATATAATTAATATGAACATTACGGCCTTGGTGAAAGTTATTTGGATAGATCATAATCAACTAAACTTTAGACATGAACAAATTAATTTACTTTCTTCTTCTATCTAGAAACGTTATTTAAAATTATTTGAGATATGTATATCAGAGTAACGTTAAACCATCATAACTAATTTGTACATCTCCCCTTTGACATAATAACAAATAAACACATCAATATCTACAATTATAATGAAATCTCAAAAGATGGTTATATACATACTTAATGGACATTGCATATATTGATGAATCATGAGTAGAATTTTCCAAAAAAAAAAAAAAAATCATGAGTAGATAAGAACTTTATTTAGCTTTTGATGTACCCATTTTGGAATGTTGAAAGAATCACAGACCCATGTTGGAAAATGTGTTACTCCATTTAAAAGATGATTATTTTATTAAAGTATGATGAGGAAACTAATAATCTAATAGGTAGAAGACATTGCTATCACCCCCAAGAATCACTGAATTTTATAATTTTGGACATGAGTGAGACCAAATAATCCTACTTTTTCTTAAAGAAAAATTCCAATTAGCTGCAATTCATGTTTTTGGTTTGTTTTGTGAAATTAAATATTCATATAGAAACAAAAGAGATGAGGGGTGTCCATAATTAAATACACATTTCAATCACATAATAATATATATATTTATTTCATGTAATCATTAGTGTAATACACTAAGAGGAAGAGAAGTATTGGATTGTTATTTAAAATTCTAAGAATGTTGATATCGATGTTCCTGGAATAATAATGAGTGGATATGGGACTGAGATTTGCTTCCTTTTTGGTATGCATTACTTCTTGTCACATATATAATCGAATTTCGATTCCCAATATATTAATGCTTACATTTTATAATCACTTTTTCTTTTTTCATAAATATGTGGGTGTATATTAACTAACCCATAATTAAGATAGCAATTCACATTCATTTTTCTTGGTATCTTGAAAATGTGCTCAACAAGTTAGGACTCGACCCAATTCACTTTTTTCTTTTTTTTTTTACCACATGACCTCCACTTCAACTTTTCATGTGTTATATATATATAATTTATTACAATGATATATGCATATATATACTGTATAGGAGAAGTAGGTAGAATAAATGATGGTAACATTTTTTTAGTTAATAGGGAAAAGAGGAGACAAGGGAAATAGGGAAGGATGGGAGGAGACAGAGATTCCACTTTCCTTAATGGTGAAAAGGGATGGGTCTTTTCCGGCCACGACCATACTTTGTGCTCTTCTCCTATCTCTCTCTTCTTTTTATATATATTATTAAATCGATTAGCTAGTATTTTATATACACTGATTTGATACAAAATGTTGAGAAAATCTTAATATATAATGAGAGGAAAGCCAACAACATGAAGATTGGGAGGATAATGAAATTTTAAGATTGAAAATGCAAGGAAAACAAATTCATACTAAACATAAACCATCGATCTAGGAGTGCTCTAGAAAAATTTCCAAGGATTGGTCCATTTTGTGCATCAAAATAATATCATGTTGATGGTAGAGAGGCCCAGACCTAATGTTGGCTATGGTTGGGTGCGTCTATCATTGAGAGGTCAAACTAGGGGACCATAGGGGCAACCCCTCTCACGGGCACCCAAATTTTAAAAAAAAAATTGCATTAACAAAATTTGAAATATACAACACAATATGACCTGTTTGGAAATACCTAGAGCTCGAGCTGAAGTAGTACTGTTGAACGAATAAATGTTATTAAATTTGTTAATATTTACATAATTAAAATATATTTCAGAATATTATTTCATCTAAATCAATATCTCAATAAGATATTTAAAATAAAATTAATTTTAAAGTAAATAAAAAAAAAATCAAACTCAACAAATTTTTTTTTATCTAACTAGACTAAGTTATTTTTTTTTTTGAATTATTTTTATTGAATATAATCTAAAATATACGTGTTGATATAAAAAACAATAACAAATTAATTATTTTCGGTTAAGGTATCCCAAACTTAAGGCCGCTACTATTTTGAAATTCTATGCATAAATTTTGTAATTCTTTCCAACACTCTTACAAATAATATAGAAAAATTAGATATATAATTAAAATCAACAAAAATACTTAGCTTAGTTAGTTTAGATTTTTTTTTTTGTAAGAGTGATATAGGTGATATGTCCCATCGTTGGATAAGTATTGTATGTACGAAAATAATATCAAGTTGATGGTACGCAAATATTTTATTATATCTATATTTTGATATCTTGTGAACTTGTATAGCTTAACATTATGTAATCTGTATATATATATATATATATATATATATATATATATATATATATATATATATATATATATATATATATATATATATATATATTTTCACATATGCTAGATGATAGCCTTGCCTTGAGAAATGAGATTGAGGAGGGCTAATTATTTAATGTCCTCGGTATAGCATAGTTGATAGTACATAACTAATTACATTATATGCTAGTTATTGATTATAGTTTATGTTATAGATGCTCATATATGATTTCATAGTATTTAGTTTATTCGAAACATATTAACGACTTGATGTTTATAATACGTTTAATTAATCGCTTTAAATTATTCAATCTATCTGTTAAACGCTTAAGTATGTTTGATTTTATTTATTCGTGATAACTTATTCGGTACTGATTATGCCATTATCGATTGCAACTTATTTAAACTTATAATATGAATCAAACTAGCCCAATATATTACATGAGAGAATACAGTTATTTGCATCTTTTGTGCATCTTGCAAGTTTAAAACCAGTTAGACATATTTTATAAACTTCCACTATCACTGTCGACTCTTCCCAAGCTAAATTAACCTATCTAATAAATAATTATATATATATATATATATATAAAGGGAATTCGAAGTAATCATTAAAGTTTTCTACTATTCCATAAGTCTATATATTTCAAAACATATACCAGATTATTAATTTGACATCTCACTATTTTTTTAAATAATGAATTAAATAATAAAATAAAGAAATATCCCTCTCTCCCATATGAATTAATTAGTTATACATACCAAGTACCAACTCTCTCCCTAGAGCTATATATAACCAAAGTATGAAACCGAGTACAGGCCTGGTCTAATGAATTCATCGTCTGTACGTCTCGAAACCTGAAATACATGACAAATCACTATTATTATTATTATTATTATTATTATTATTATTATTATTATTATTATTATTATTTTTGTACAGAAAAAGACATTACGACTAAAGACACAACACTGTTGGATATCATCAATACCGATATGATGCAATATTGTTTAGGTCAAGGGCCAATTAAGTTAAGTGCATGGCAGAAAGCAATATTGGTATTGGTATATAGCTAGCTGCTCAATGACAAAAGCAATTATAAACAGTGTATTAATGGGAAATAATTAATAATTTATATTCATTTAGACGTGCATGCATCAGCTAGATGTATAGTATATATAGCCTAGCTAGCTAGCTAGGTGCTTAATAAATAAATAAATAAATTAATTATATATAAATATTAAAAAGAAAAAAGCAAGTGTTGCATCAATTGGTCAAAGAGGTAGTAATTAAATGGCCTGTGAAAAATACCTCTTACTCGTCGGTGTCAGTATGAATCATTCCAAGTAATAAAATTGAAAGCAGGCAGGCAGGCAGCTAGCTAGATAGCACTTCACTGCCCTGTGACCTTCCATTTTCAGTACTCAGAAAAACTAATCTTATTTATTATTTATTATCCTAATTAAAGCATTTTTTACAAAATTAGGGAAAACTTCTAGCTGCTTGCTTCTAGTGTCACACGTGCTGCCTGTAAGAACACATTAATTTCTCCTGTCCATTAATTAATTTTCATGCCAGTAATTAATTTTGATTCCTCTTTCTCACATTTCTTCGTTCATTTAATTCA
Organism: Impatiens glandulifera; assembly: GCF_907164915.1. NCBI lineage: Eukaryota > Viridiplantae > Streptophyta > Magnoliopsida > Ericales > Balsaminaceae > Impatiens > Impatiens glandulifera. The sequence goes on from NC_061863.1 coordinate 67,690,902, forward strand.
TTAATTACTTACTAAATTAGTTAGGGTTGGTTTGGTTTGGGTATTCATTTCATTTTTATATATACAAAAACAAAATTAGGGTTTCTTTTTAAAATTTAGTTGTGTAAGTGATAGAGGAAGAAAAGTCTAGATAGTGGTGGTGAGAACTTAAAGATTATATATATTAGTGGGATCCAACATGAGAATAAAATTAATTAATAAATAACTAGCAGGGAATTAATGCTTAACCCTTACGTGTTGATTCCTCATTGGACAGCATCCCACTATGACTTGTGTAATCAAATTCAAAAAGTACTTTTTATTATATATATAATTCAATTTGACGCGCACAAGCAAATAAAAGGTCCACCGATTTCAAATGAAAACCTAGCTATAAACACAATCAAGGTTGACAAACTCCTTCCTCACATATAAATATATAGAGAGAAAAGTCAAGGATCCCAAAAAAAAAATTCAACACCTTATAATGAGATATGATATATTTTTCATTTTCCTTTTAGAATTACAAAATAAAAAGCCAAAACAAACATCAATACACTATTTAATTACGTTGTTATCACATTAACTGCAGTAAAACATTCATACAAAAATAATGTTTAGAAGACATCCACATGATGACAATTGGTTATATTCTAAAATCTAAAGTACTCATGTCTTTTGAAAAAAAAAATTGATAATAGATTGAATACGAATTTAGGTAAAGAACTCATGAGGTGGACTGAAGTCAATCCGAAAATGGTGACATAACCCATAATTTTTTTTAATTTAATTCATTGTTTTTTTTAATTTATAAAAAATAGGGAAAAATTTACGTTTATCCACTCTTTTTATTCATAATTTTTATATTATTTTTTAAATTCACTCCAAACTTTTTAAGTCCACCCCCAAATTGAATTTTTAAATCCGTCAATGAATTAAATGATAAGTATAATATAATGTTCTACTAATGAACTCAACATTTGCGAAGCAGAAGATATTAGTTGTCGAACTAGACAAAAAATTTGTACCAATTTTTTTTTAAAATCTTCTAGGAAACTATTGTTGTATGTATTATGTTGACGAGCAGACAATTATTTATCCATTTTAATTTGCATTGTCATGGTATGATTGATATTTATAATCTTTCATGTAGATCCACCAAAATTTATTGAATAATCTATATCATTATTGTTGAATGTTTGGATTGTGTTCGGTAAAGGTGGGAGACTAACAAATAATGAGTTATCATTACTTAGTTGTTTTGATGGCTGGTTATTTTGTTTTAAGATTATAGACAATCTATCAAATTTATTTATAGTGCAACTCTCGTGACAATGGTGTAAACATAATGTTTGATTGACTCAATGATGGACTTGATTATTGTGTTGTTTGAGAAACTTTGCACTAAATAAACTTTTTTTTTTGTTTTTTCACATTTCATCTCTATCGAGTTCACACCTATAGTGTTGAAAGTCCGTTGCATTGTTAATTAACGATTAAGAATAAAAAAACAAATACATTGCTTATAAATAATTTTATACACGAAAGAACTTGTTTGATAACTGATTTTTTTTTAATTTTATTTAAATTTTATCTATAATCATTTTTAGAACAATATATTTCGCGCGACTAACCATTATGGGTTAAACACATAGCCCCCAAACACACTTAACTAATTAACCAAACGAGTTAAAATTACTGTCTGACAGACTCGAATTCATGACCTCAAAGAGGTTGATGATATCCACATTTTTTTATTATTATTATGTTAAAAGAGGGATATTTACAAAACTTTGTGAATAAAAGTGATGTAATAAAAGATAAAAGATCCGTAAAATTTAAAATAAAATCAAACAAGTTCAAAAGTGTAAAAGTATGAAAAAAAAAATAATGATGAAGATACGGACAGTAGTGCTATCTAGAAGTTGGTGGTAGTCTCAATTAATTAATTGGTTTTGATAATAACTTGAAACTAAAAATACCCATTTGTCTTTCTTTATGGCTAGTTTGATGTGGATTTTTTTGGGATAAACTGTTTATTTTAAATTCAGTTTGATATAATTTGAAAAACAAAATTGGTTTTTTAAGTATACATGGTCTAAATACTTTTATTTGTTGTAAATATTATTTAATAATAAATTATATAAATAAGAAATAATTTAATATTTTGTTTGATGTTGATTATTTAATTGTTAGATTTTTTAAGTAAAATTTTCAAATAACACGATAATAGAAAAGATCTATAATTGTTGGGTTAAGTTTTTTTCAATCAAAAATCATAATTATCTATCAGTTGCAATACTACTCCATTCCTGTTCATCATTTCTTTTAGGTTCATATATTTAAATAACTTAAATTTAAAAATTATTTTTATATTCTTTTTTCATTTATTAAATCACTCAATTTATTAAATAAAATGTTAAAATACTTTTATTAAAATACTATTTATTTTAAATTATTATTTATTATTATATATTAATCTTTTTTAAATCTTTTTAAAAAAGAATTATCTATATCCCTTCAAAATCCTTACCAACTATTATTTTCAAATAAATCAAATTATAACATTAATCCAAATTCAAAATCCCTACCAACTATTATTTTCAAATAAATCAAATTATAACATTAATCCAAATTCGAATCAATTTATAATTAATTAATTTATAATTATTACACTTCTTTCCCTTAATAATTAATGAAAATATGAATAGGGAGACAGAGAGTATAAGTACATACGTGTGATCAGTAACAGTAAGTACTAAAGGTGGCCGGTCGGGGTGAGAATCAAGACTGATCTTTTCTTGGAAAAATGAAAAGTCATTAACTATTATTATTATTGATGATTACGGAACAGCCGCTTTTTGTAATTAGGGCAGTGAGAAATACCCACTGAGCCGTTCAGCTGAGGCCATTTTCGATAAATGTTATTTAATTAATTATTTAGTTATTTTCTTATAATCTATTATTTTATTAATAAATTTATTAAATAAAATATTGAAATATATTTTTTATTTAAATTTTTAATTTTCAATCTATAATTTTTAAGATCTCCATAAAAATATACATATTTAATCAACAATCTTAAGAAAAAATGAATAAAGACATCGTATATGTGAGCATAGATAAAAATGCACTCTTAATGAGAATTAGTCAACCCCTTTAGAGATTATATATTTTACTTTTTTATTTAGATAGTTAAATTCAATGTAAATGATAATCAGGTCCTAATAGACATTAGATCGTAATTTAGCACTCAATAACATACCAAAATATGTTGACGGAAGATCACAAATTCTGAATCTCAACACATTTTCCAACATCATCCTTCTGACTTTATCTGTTTTTTTAAGATTAACCAAAAGACCGAAACATATACCGAATAATAATAAAATATTCAGAATTTGTTTATAATTTTTATAGGTAACATGAACCATTCAGAGCGTGTCATCAACGAAAAACAAATGTGATATGGCAAAATAATATTTTTTTTACCCACAACTCACTCCACAGGCGAGTCCCGAGTTTTCTGCGAAAGTTATTATATTTTATAGAGAGCTTTCATAACAATAACGAACAAAAATTGAGAGAGTGAATCACCCGTCTGATCCCTTTAGAACTCTCAAAATCCTTGAGAACTCCCATTAACAATGACAAAATACTAAATCGTTGATAGACAAAATCTAATCCAATTAGTTAATTTCGCACTCATTCCCATTTCGTCCATTACATCAAACAAAAACTCTCAATTAACATGGTCATAAGCTTTTTCGATGTCTAACTTGACAAAATGACATTTTCACCTTTTGAATTAACTAAGTCAATGCACTCATTGATTATTAATACAACATCATAGATTTTGATGACCTTTAATGAACGCCATCTCATTACTAGATATGACCGTTTTTAATGTCACAATTTGTTGGCCAAACATTTTGTGACAATCTTATATAAAGACGAGACGAGACTAATAAGCCTAAAGTTCTTCACATCAATAGTTTCTAGAGCTTAACAAATGAGACATATCAAATTATAGTTCAAACTCTTATAAAATGAAAGATCGATAAAATGATCAATTTCTTACATAATTCCAGTCTTAAGGAAATGTCACGCCTTCTTAAAAAAATCAAAGTGAACTCATTGCATCCCGATTCTTTATCACTTCCAAACCACTTAATGACCTTCTCAATTTCCTCTAACGTAAAATGAGCCTCCAATATATCTTTTTCGTGTGTTGTACTAATTATATCAAAAGTTATATAATTCAATTTAGGTCTGACCTTAAATGTCTTCTTAAACAAACTCTTATAGAATTTGACAATACTCGTAGAGATTTCAAGTTCATTGTCATGAACTTCCCCCTCGATCGAGATCAAATTAATCACATTATTTCTTTCTTATGTATTAGAGATCCAATGAAAAAACTTGGCGTTTCTATCTCCGAATCTTAACCATGTAGCTATACTTTGCTGACGTACCCCAATTTCTTCCTCCTTACACATTGAGTAACTTGTTAACAATGTGAATCCGAGAACTAATCTCTTCAGCGGGGAGTTCACGAATCTCCTTATCCTCGTTAATGACATTAATTTCAATACATAAATTATTGGTTTTAGTACAAAATAAAGCACGATCTCCCATGAACCAACTTTCAAAAAGTTTACGTAGATTCCTTAAGTTCACAAAAAGGTTACTCGATGGAAAATTAATCGATATTTGATTTACCCACCATTATTGCACACGCGATATAAAGTCTTCTTTGATCAACCATTTATTTTCAAATCTAAATGGTCGACATGTTCTCTCCATCAGTCGGTGTTCCATCAAGATCGGTTGGTGATCTAAACAACTCTATAGAAGGACCTTTTTAAATACATTAGAAAACACTCGAAAATTGATTCACTAAATAGAAATATGTCAATACAAGAATGAGCGTGGTCATCATTTCCATTACCTCTCATAAATGTGAATTGATCAACTTCCAAAGGCATATCGATAAGTTCAAGTTCTTTAATTGTCTTTGAGAGCTCGCACATTAGGCTACTTTGTCTATTGGCTCATTTACTTTCAGACGGGAATCTAACTTTGTTCATGTTGCCCACAAAAATAATTGGTGAGTCCTAGAGACTAGCAACGTTCTTTATCTCATTAAAGAACTCGATTTTAAATTGTGAAATAATCGGTCCATAGACTGCATAAATTACCCATAGAAAATTATCCTCCCAATTTCTTAATTGAACGTTAACCACGTATCTACCCAAATTAACATCCATTTTCTCATACATGTCTTCATTCCATGCAACAAGAATTCCATCTGACGCTCTTATAAAACCAAGAGTCTTTCAACCACACAACTGTCAATTACATAGATCCCTAACGATTCACTAATCTATTTTCTAAATTTTAGTCTCACTAAAATAGTATATGCCACAACTAAGGGTTCTCATTAGTGACTTAATTAGTGATACCACTTTTCATACCATCATTTAACCTATAAACATTCTAAACAATAATCTTTTCAATCATTGATAAAATTTAGTCGGAATAACCATTTCTCGACCTCTAGACACGCTTTCCTACTTGCATATAACCCTGCAATAGATCCTTTAGCTTCTTTAGCTGACAATATTTATAGTTTTTCGATGAAGAAGGATTTGGTGGAAAGTATATATATGAGAGGGGTGAAATCTCGTGCACGTTGAAAAAATAAATATTTTAGTTAATGAAATAAATATTTTGATGATAAAATGATAGTAATGTGAATCATGTGATAGAAAGAAAATCTAAAAATTAAATAAAATTTTAAAATCTCTAAAATTCATATCAAACTAGTTCAATGTTTATTTAAATAAATCTTAAAATTAATTTTGAAAATATATATTTTGGGTTAGTTTTGAAAAAAATATATTAATATATAATGATAATTTTTTTTTTTAAAAGTATTTTCATATTTTTGTTAATAAATCGAGTAATATATAATTAATGAGAAAGTAAATTATATAATTTTTAAAATAGAAGTTGTTTATTTTGGTTAAGACGAAATTCTGTTTTCACAACTAAAGGAGGGAGAGGTCTCCGATTGGCACATAACTCGAGAAAAATTTGAATCGATTGTGGTAGACTTGATTAAATTAAAACTATTACGTCGGACTCTTCAAACGTCTGCTTAGAATCGAGGGTGTCTCGGGCCCGGACCTAATTAGAGCGTCTTTTGATATAACTTCAATTCTCGAGAAAGATATGATGCTCTTTGGAACGAATTTAAAACAATATTTACCATGTCAATCGATAAGTTTATTAGACTGTTAGTCGATGATAGAATCTCATGACTTGTTAATGGTTGGTCGATTATTGAGAATCCATAGGTTATTGCGTTCGAACAAATCATAAGACCTCACGTATATAGGGAGGGTACATGGATTCGATTATTTAAAATGCCAACAAATATATAGAATCGTGATCTTTTTAGTCGAGTCGGTAATGATCTTGGAGAATTTATTGAGCTCGATGAGAATACTCAATTATTAGAAGAGACCAATTGAGTTAGAATGAGGGTGCATCACTCTAATTCATATATTTGTTACTTGAATCCATCTGTGTTGATAACGGAACATTTATGTATAAGGTGATGTTATGACTTGAATGTAATATTGTCACGTCTTCTTCATAAGGAACAAACACATTGAATCCACTTGTGTTGGAGTCATCCACTTGTGTTGAACTCCATTTTATATTGATCGGATCTGTATGGCTAGCATTTTGGATGTTGAAAGGTTAGTTGTTAAGATAAAAAAATTTAGAGAGATTTGATATGGGTAAGAAGGATGTCATGCAGACAAAGGAAGAGTTAAATGAGCAAACAGGTTTTCTTGAGGCTGCGATTGAGTATCCGACTTCACAACTCTCGGGTTGCAATGCCACCACAAATGTCGAAAAAGGGGATTGCAAGCAGGTGGAGGTGTATCAAAAGATGAGAGAATCAACCATCCTAATTCGGATTTATTGTCCAAACAAGAACTAACTAATTAGGTAGAATTTGGTCACTTGTGGAAGACATAATCCAAGTCACTCCTATTAGAATCTTTTATCTTGAAATTAAAATAATGAGTTGATAGTTTTCATTCACGACGTGTCCGATGAGGAATTAATGGATTATGAGCTAGATAATGATGTCAATGAGAATATCTTTATGACCAAGAGAAGGTGGATTAGTGGATTGTAAAGGATCTATGTAATTGACGTTGTTTGATTTAGAGCCTCTTGATTCTATAAGGGCGTCTTGAGGGATTCTTGTGACATTATGGAAAATATTGCATTATGGTAAATCGATGTCGTATGTATCATAAGGATGTGGAATCAGTGATTCACTTACTTTTGTATTGTTAAAGGTGATTAGTATATGAAGTATTTTATGAAGTATGATTAAGATTCATTAAATGATACCCGAGTCTTTGGATAGTTGTTGTGAAATTTGGATCGAGGTGGCTAATATAGCAAGAATACATTTGAGTTACTATCCTGGTTATTTTATGTTTGACTATCTAATTGGAGAGATATCGTTGTCGTATTATGTGTATCATTCATAATGTTATTAATTCGGTGGAGTAAGTAGGGGAGTTATTAATTCTTTTTAAGGATGAACTCGATAATATGTCGGATAATGTGTTTATATTTTTTTTTATATCATATTTTATTGTTATGCTTAAACGATTTTTATCATCTTTAATATACATTAACTATTTAAAATATATATATATATATATATATAATTACAATATTATTTAAAAAAATATATTTCTTAATTACTAAAATATTAATTTGTTGGATAGGATTGTGTGAATTAATTTAAAAAAATATATTTCTTAATTACTAAAATATTAATTTGTTGGATAGGATTGTGTGAATTAATTAATAGGGGATTTTAAGGTGGATTTGGTAGTACGTTGACATGATTAATTAATTAATAAATAAAAGACCAATTAATTAATTAGTTAAGAGAAAAGGGTTTGTTTAAACGGGTGGAAGTTGAGAGTTGAGAAAGAAAGAGAGGGTACTGTTTGGTTTGGTTTGATTTTGGATGGAAATATATATATATATATATTTAAAATAGAAAAGGAAAAAGAAAAAGTAATAAAATAAAATAATATAGGGGACCCTCATGAAATCCCCCTTTGCCCAAATCTAAGCCTAACTTAAACATCACGGAGCTGTATATAAAGGGAGGATCGATGATGTCCTTGAGGAGGATTCCTTAATTCTTCTTCTTCTTCATTATATTAACTAGGGTTTCAGAGAGAGAAATTAAAAAAAAGAAAGAAAGAAAAAAGGATTCAATCAATGGAAGATCAGCTGAGCCCTTTAGCTGTAACTCATCTTCTTCAGCACACACTGAGAAGCTTATGCATCCATGATAACTCCCAATGGGTTTATGCTGTTTTCTGGAGAATCTTGCCCAGAAACTACCCACCTCCAAAGTAATTTTTTCTTCATATATTTCATTTTTTAACACTTTTTTATTTTATTTCATTTTTGTGCAAGTACAGATGGGATCTTCAAGGAACAGGAGGAGCATATGATAGGTCAAGAGGGAACAGGAGGAACTGGTACACCAATATCTTCTTTCTTTCTTTCTTTCTCTTTTAACTTCAAAAAGAAACCATGCATTAATTAATTACAAAAAAGAAAGAAGAAAAAGGAATGGATGATGATTATGTGCACGGCACACTGCAGGATATTGGTATGGGAAGATGGGTTTTGCAACTTTGCTGCGAGCGCCTCAACCGGAGAGAATAATATTCCGGCGGCCGGAGATTCTAATTCTTCCATTTATGGAGATCATTATCATCATCATCATCAAGCTTATCAGGCTGCCCTACTGCCTGAGGTTTTCTTCAAAATGTCCCATGAAATCTACAATTATGGTGAAGGGTACGTACTGGATCCTAATTATTTAATCTCTCTTTTTTTTTTCTTTTTTTTTCAATCTAGAGTTTTAATTAATTAATTAATTAATTATTTGGACAGTTTAATTGGAAAAGTGGCAGCGGATCACAGTCATAAATGGATTTACAAAGAACCAAATGACCAAGAAATCAACTTCTTGTCTGCTTGGCAAAACTCTGCTGACTCAGTAAGAAAGATCCATCCATCCATCCATCTAAATTAACACAAATTTACCATTATATATTCTCTAATTAATTACATTCGTGTTCTTTTACTATATACATATATATATAATCATGTATACTAAACCTAGATTATTGAAATTTCAGCAGCCAAGGGCCTGGGAGGCTCAATTCCAGTCTGGTATAAAGGTAATTAATTAATTGATTTAATATATATAATATCATTCTTAATTACAACAAATTTTTTATATAAAATAATATTATTGTATTTTGGTAGACTATAGCATTGATTGCAGTCAGAGAAGGTGTTCTTCAGTTGGGTGGACTTCACAAGGTCTTGAAAATATTCTCTCTCATATTTAATATTAATGCAGAGACATAATTAATTATAAATAAACTAATATTGAATATTGTTGTTGTTGTTGTTTTTAAGGTTATTGAGGATCTGAGCTACGTTGTTTCACTAAGAAAGAAGTTCAGCTACATCGGAAGCATCCCAGGAGTATTATTACCCCATCCATCTTCTTCTTCCTCTTCATCATCGTCATCCTCATCTTCCTCGTCTCATCCAATATTTCCGTACAGACCAGATTGTGCCATGTCATCACCTCTGGAAGCTGCCAACTGGCACCACCACTTTCAAGGCAATCATCTAGCTGCAAATCAAGCAGCGGAGTTCTTTCATTTCAACAACAACAATAATAATAATATTCATCATAATAATAATCAAGCAATGGCAATGATGAGAATAACTCCATCCATGAGCAGCCTTGAAGCTCTCTTATCCAAACTCCCATCAGTTGTCCCTCCTCATGCGGCCACAGTGGTTGGACCGGGTTATTGTCATGAAGTTCAACCGCCACCTGATCACCCAACTATGTACTCGTCGCAGCAGCAGCAGCAGCAGCATTTGGTGGTGGTGGCCAAGGAGGAGAAAAGAGAGGAAGAAGAAGATCATGATGATGAAGATGATGATGATGATGAACAAGATCAGTACAATATGCAGAGTGGACATCAAAGGGAAGAAATTATGGGAGTTGAGAATAATAGTAGCTGTTTGTCATCTTATGATCATCTTAGGCATGATGACAATTTTGGGTATCATTTTCATCATCCTCATTATATTAATAATAATAATGGTACTACTACTACTACGAATACCCATCATCATCATCATGATGTTAATGTCACTAGAACCAATGGTGGATTTTAAGTGTGGAATATTATTATTATTATTATGTTACTAGCTTGCTTATATTAAGATTGTTCAATTGTCATTTCTAATGTTAGTTTTATATTTTTCTACCTTGTCTATTTCTTCTTGTTCTTCACTTTCCACATGACCATCCCTGCAAATCATTTCCCAGATAACTTTAAGAGTTATATATAGAGAATGAAAATAAATAATTCAATGAACAACTCAAACCATATTATGTAGAATCCAGGCTAAGTCATTCATTAACATCTTAATTCAAAAAGTAAAATCCAATGAAATTTAAAATGATGGTATGGTGATGATTTAGCTATAGATTAACCAAACTTTTCATCCATAAATCCAAACAAAAGACTTGTAATAATATTTTGAGACAACAACATATTGAAAGACTCTAAGTGTATTGTTTATGGCGAAACTTTAGTGTCAAATGATATCAACATAAATAAAATGGATTCTCTATTTGTAGGCTGCAACTTGTTCGGCGAAGAATTTCAGCAAGTCATCTACGCTCAAATTTGAGAGTTTTGCCGAGTCTCTCTCTCTCAAGCATACCTGCCACCCAACACCATTTGACATGCGTTAGAAAATGGGGAAAAAAAAAACGGTTTGAGAATTGAGAGGCTGGTTATGCATAAAATTTTACCTGTTTAGATTCAACTTCCTTCTCACCCACAACCAATATGTAATTAAACTGGGCTAGCTGAGCTTCTCGAACCTATTATTATCAAAAGCAAAAACCAATAGTGAGTGAATGAATAGAGACTGGTTCAAAATCAGTGAATGGACCAACCAACAAGAGCAAAGAACAAAACTAATCAATCAAAAAGACAATATAATGCCAAAGGGGGGGTTGGGACCCTAGATAGTGAGTGAGTGACCTTTTTCTGGATGGTCCTGTCACTAGTATCCAGGTCCACATAGAAACCAGCTTCGTGAATCTGGTCCTTCACCTATATTTAAAATAAAGGGACGAGAGATTGATTCATGAGCTTCAAGGAAGCTTTTTTATGCAGAAAAAAGTAAGCAAAAAGTATATAGAGGAAAATAAAACCTGCAAGGCATATGCTTCGGATTTCTCTGAAACGGGACAAACAATTGTTTGACGTGGGCTAAGCCAAAATGGCCACTTTCCTTTGTAATGCTCCAAAAGTATGGCAGTCATTCGTTCGACAGAACCTAGGATAGCACGGTGTATCATAACAGGTCGCTCTTTTTTAGCTTCATCTTCTGCTGAATATGATAAGTTGAATTTTATAGGAAGTTGGAAGTCCAGCTGTAGTAACAAAACACTTTTAAGAATATCAATTTGTTGTTATATGCAAAATAAACAAAATGAAAATAAAACTAAAAGGCAATCATAACCTGCAATGTTGCACACTGAAATTTTCTATTCAAAGCGTCAGAAACACTGATATCAATTTTTGGTCCATAAAATGCACCGTCGCCTTCATTTATCTACACAGCATTATAGTAAATAGATCATGAATATAAAGAAACAAAACCGTAGAACATTGTGAAAGAATACATTCCATCAAAGCATGCAATCATATAATGGTTGCTGCATTTTTTTCTTTTATGTGAATTAAATCCATCAAAGGAAACTAGATAACTGAGCACCGAAACTACCTCCCATGGTTTGCCAGACTCGTTCAATGCTTCTTGAAGAGCAGCTTCAGCCTTGTCCCATGTTTCCTTATCTCCCATAGATTTTTCTGGCCTCTAAATTATCCATTTAAAAACAAATTATCATTGTTAACAGTGATTATTCATTGGAAGATAGATATTAATATAAGACTTTGTGACATACCGTGGATAGTTTAAGATCAAAAGTAAACCCAAATATTTTATAAATGTGACTGATAAACTCCAATACATTCTTGACTTCCTCTTTTATCTGGAAGTTGAAAAAAATACAGTTAGCATTGGCCTTAAGAAAGGATGGTGGTCTAGAAAGTTATAATACAGAGCTTCCCTTACCTGGGATTCCCTGCAGAAGATATGAGCATCATCCTGCATTGAAGTTGATACTTAGTGTTAAAAAGGGAGTATACACATCCAATAACAGATATTAATCAAACAAAAATAGAGTGTAGCAATGGTTCTCATACAACAATCATATCATACTTCACAGGGCAGCCACATATGCTTGAAAAAATTGATGATATTACAGAAATGAGAACATGAATCATGATAGCTATCCTTGAAAAATCCCGAAAAGCACAAAATATCAGTTACAGTTTCTTTAATGTACAACACTCAACTGACCTGCTGAAATCTTCTAACACGGGTTAACCCACTAAGTGCGCCACTGGCCTCATTTCGATGCAATACTCCAAAATCAGCAATGCGAATAGGGAGTTCTGGCCCAACGAGAGAAAGGCAGGGATGTTAACATCATAAATTAGCAGTAGGGAAGTAAAAGTTAAGTGAATACATAGTTAGGCAGTGTTTTTCTTTCTGGTATGCCAGGATTAGTTCAAGATTTCCAAACAGTATACTAGATTTACCTCTCATGAGGATTCTTTTATCTTACACTACAGCTTAAGTGCAAGCTTTGAAAAGTTGATTATAAATAAAAAGAATCCAACTCATGCAAACCTTATAATGACAGAGAGTATGAAGGAAGAGACAATTCATAGATCAATAAATGAGGAACTTCTACTACTTCTAGATAGAACGACCGTGTTGAATGGTGGTATTCATCTTTCAGTAAATGAATTAGTAATAACACTTGCTCTTACAAATAATTTTAATCAAAGGAATGAATTTACTGCCTATTGACATGAATGAGTAGAAAGACGTGAAATTTAGTGCCTAAGCAAAGATAACATATGCAAACATCAGGATCAAAAGGTTTCCATTCCAGTTAGATGATTAAATGTTTATAAATCGAGTCCCTTGCTTTACATGCTACCAATGTCATTGGGAAATCAAGAAAGACATGTATTTAATTAGTGATATTCAACTAAATATGTATTTAAAAGTTGTTAATTAGATTGATAATGATAAGATTATACACCTTTAAAAGAACACTGGTTCAATTTCTCAACCCCGTTAATATCAGATTTCTCAACCGGATGTGGATCCAGAGGGAATTATATCAGGAAACTAAACTTAAACCAACACAAATTAAGAAATTTATTGACGGTTCTCACCCTAATCCATTTCTAGTTTCCACCTACATAGGCAGAAGTGTTACAAATAGACCGATTCTAGCACAAATTCAATGGGAACCTAGTCAAATAAAACCTATATGGGGTTGAGGGATGGGGAAATAATAAAAATCAGAGAACAATAAAAAAGCTTAAGAGTGAAAGTTTAATCAACTCACCTCTATATGAACGAACTCTATGATCAAATATTAAGCAATGGCCTGGACAGTTCATGGGCTTAAGACCGTATTCTTGCTTCTCAATCTAAGGAAAAATATTAGAGCATCAGAAACATAGAAGCAGAGGAAAAAGATATAAAAATACAACATAGATGGACTCTGATCACACCAATTGAACCAACATAATGAAGGGCATAATATCAATCAAGAAGGAACCAATTGTGACTAGACAAAAACATCATCAATATGGGACAAATGTGTCAAGACTTGATAAAAGTGTTGTCATCTCAAGAGTGATTAGGCCATCATTAGGTAAAAATGTGATGAGACCAAAAAAATTAATAGGATATTAATAGTAACAAACACGTAGATACTAGATACTGTGGAAATAGGTTGAGCAAAACACATGCGACAAGAACAAAAAAACTCAGTAGTCATTAGCTAATATAATGACAAATAGAGCAAAGATATCTCACCTCAAGTAAAAACATGTTTTCTCTGTAATTTGCTGCATGACCAGATGTTTCCCAAAGTTGCATATTATAGATATTTGGAGTCACAACCTGTCACCATCAAAACATAGACTGTAAACAAAATGGGTTGAAGGATGCAAATGAAACTAATGGTGATTTAATCAGTAGAACCCATTTATCTAGCATTTAATTGAGATTAAAAGTTTGGATAATTTATAGGACTGTACAACTGGTGATAGAAAAATCTTTTTTTATAGCTTATCTTTTGTATTACATTTGATCAAAAAGATAATTATCTTTAAAAAAATATGTAATATACAAGTAAATGTGTGATAGAATTTATTATTTATAATCTTATACTAGTTTTTTTTGTATATTATTGGTTTGCCTTATAAAATAGTACCTTATTGGTTTGCCTTACAAAAATATCATACATTATTAAATGTAACTATAGACTATAAAAGATGAGAAATGATAGGTTGAGAGAATTTGGAAAAGGGAACGGGAGATGGAATGACGTAGCGCAATCTGATTGGCTGAAAAATAATAGAATTTATCTATTTTCTCTCCTCACTTTTTCCAGCCAATGAAGTGATGCCACGTCATTCCCTCCCTCAATTTCTCTCCCCTATCACTCCTCATAAAAGATGTTGAGGAGTGATAAGGGAGGGAATTATGTGACATCACCTCATTGGTTAGAAAAAATAAAAAAAGTAAGAGAAAAGAGCGATATTATTTTATTTTTTCAACCAATCAGATTGCGCCACGTCATTATTTCTCCCATTCCCTCACCCAAATTCTCTCCCTCAATCATTTCTCTTTAGATATGTATGATTGTCCAGCTAAGTATATAAGTTGTGAGCCTTTCACTAGAACTAATCAATCTTATTCCAATAAAATGAGGTAAACAAACATCACCAATATCTACAAGCTTTTCACCTCTTCGTAACCTCTTTTCCAATATTCCTTTCTGATAAAATCTACCAACTTGTCGTAGATCCGAGTACCGTGAGGAAGAAAGAAGCAACTTCCTGGGCTGAAAAAACACAAAAAGGTAAAGCTTAGGGGAAAATCATTACAACAGTAAATCAATAACAAGTAACTGGAAATAAACTGCACCTGAGAGGGTGGAAGAAGAATAACTCCTGATTCTTTCCTAGCTCTCTGTGGTCATACTTTTTTGCCTCTTCCAACCTTAATAAATATTCCTGAAACAAACGGCTATTACTGTTAAATGCATTGACTCAAAGCATCTAGCATGAAAACATCTATGTTGAAAGCCTTCTGATGTAACATATTGGATCCATAGAACATGGAATCACATATGATCCTTGACAACTTCCATGAAAATGCAATATCAAACTAAACATTTTTAATAAATATTCTCAAAATCTATGGATTGGTAGGAAATGACACCAAAACTCCCACATGAGAATGATTATAAATTTTCAACATCAGCGTAATGCTCATATACACTACTTTGGTATTTGTTATTCAGATTGCATATGGTCACTAAATGATTACCTTCAGGCGTTTCGAATCAGGATATGAAATGCCATACACTCTTTGCAAACTTTCACGGTCTTTGTTTCCCCTCCAATATGCTGATGAAGCCTGATGACAATAAATAGACACTCAATGGAATTCAAACACTCTTAGCAAAACTCATTCAACCACTTCAATGACTCACCTTTAGACAAGCCATAGCCTTCACAAAAGATGTATTTGGTATATGCGGTCCACGACATAAATCAACCAAAGGTCCACACCTATAAACTGTAATAGTTTTGTCTTCTGGCAAGTCATTGATTATTTCAACCTGAATACAGTGGTAAAAGAGATTTAAGTCAATTAACATACAGAATATAAACATGTTGAGTACAACAAAAAAAGTTGACACGTGACTAATAACATTTACCTTAAATTTATTTTCAGAAAATAACTCAAGAGCCTGCTGCCTTGAAACCTCAATGCGCTCAAAAGGCTGCTTTTCCTGGAAGATAAGGCAATTATCAAGCATGGTGAGCTCATGCAAATATTCATTTGTGACACCAAATACTCAATCTCATGTCAGAAGAAACATAACATCAATCCAAGTATGCACTTTTACCGAAAAGTCTGACATGCAGTCTAAAAAATATAGTAAAACTGCTATTATATAAGCACATCTATAACATTATCTCGACCCATTTCTTGTTAAAATTGAGGAAAGAAAAAGATGTATTTGCCAAAAACAGAACCAATAAAAACTTTAATATTACAGAAACTTCCGGGAGGAGAAAAAGAATAAACGAAAACAGGTATTTGAGATTCATAAAGCAGTTGTGCAACGTATAAGAGTACCGAAGCTGCAGTCGCTGCTCGTGCTTCAATCCCTTTAAAATGTTCCTCACTGAGGCCCAGATCACCATAGTAAGCGTCATAAAAGAAACCCTGTCATTTAATAAAAAAACTACAAAGTTCAATAATGTGGAAGAATTACCTAATTGGTGAGAGAAATAAAAAAAAAAAAAAAAAAAAAGAAGATTTAGACCACATCAAATCAGTCACTACTATAACATGATACAAAGGTTACTCAAAGTGTAGCATAAACCATCCAAATGATTTGCATTGTCCCAGATTTCCCCTACTAAGAAAACTAGACATACTTGTACATCATTTCCATATCATATGTTGAACTAAAATTCGGTCTTCCCAAGTTGCCAATTGCATAAATAGGTAACTTCACTAAATATTCAAAGACAACCTGAATGATGTGTGTAGTGAACTCTAAGTATAGCATAAACCATCCTAATGGTTTGCATTGTCCCAGATTTCCCCTACTAAAAACTAGCAATACTTTGACATCATTTCCATATCATAGGCTGAACTAAAACTCAGTCTTCCTGAGTTGCCAATTGCATAGGTAACTTCACTAAATATTAAAAGACAATCTGAATGATGTGGAAGTGTACCTCGCCTCTTGTTGTGCAAGGTCCAATGCACAACTGGCACCCATATTTGACCTCCAAAGCCTGCCAAAGAGAATAAGAGGACACCATTTTTTATCATCCAGCTATAGACATATCGCACGGAACAGTATAAAAGGCGAGAAATTTCGAACCTGCCCGAGAATATGAGCACTAGAATGCCAAAAGGTATCGCGACCTTCATCGCTATCAAAAGTGAACAACTTGAGCTCGCAATCCTCCTCGAGCGGCCTAGTCATATCCCAAAGAACTTCATTAACCTTTGAAATCAAGGCATTCGACGCCAAGCTCTTGGATATCTCCTTAGCAATGTCTAAGGGAGTAGTCAGCCATTTCTTTCCTTCCTTCACAGTTCCGTTGGGTAATGTTATCCTATCAACAAGTAGATCAAACGGACGAATTCAAGTAAACATTTTAATTCTGTTGACTTGTTAAATTCTCCAAAACGTAAGGTAAGCGAACTGCAGTGTAGAATGCAAGTAGGAGAAAATGGAAAATATATACTTGATAGGGTCGCCAGAGATGGACTGAAGATGAGCGAGCTGTTGAGCTTTGATGGAGTCGAAGAAAGTTATGCGTTTGGGTATGATGGTTTGAAGATAAGCATCGTCTTTGGGATGGTCGAGAGGAGCAGAGGAGTGATCATTGGACTTCTTACCCATGGGAGAAGATGGCGGTGGGGAAGAGGAAATGAGGCGCCAAGAAGAAGAAGAAGAAGAGAGACTAAAATGAGGGCGACGGCGGAAGGAAGCTGTCAATCGCCAGCAAAGTTTAGAACATAACAACAACATTCGTCGGAGGTTTAGGGGACTCTTCTGTCTTGAATCAATCGTGGACCTAAAAATGTAGTAGACCAGCCCGATTTCAAGATTTTGCGTCGAAATCAAGCAAATTACCATCAGACTGGGCTTTCTTTGCTTTCCAGATCAGCCCATTAAATCCTTTTATTATATATTTAAAATAAACAGCCCATTAGACAATATCTACTTTTTAAAATTGTAATATTGAAGAAATAATTACTTATATTCAAATATCTGTATAAAAATAAAAAACTAATGTGCCAAATTCGCCATAAAAATTAGGCTTTTTATATTCCCTTCATTTTGTAATATTTATGTTTAGGATAGTATTTAGAATCGCTTTTTGTGTACTGTTGGTTAAATAAACATCCACTACAAACTGAACAACAATTTTCTATTTCAATGACATTACATTTTTGCAAAACAAAATAAAAATATACAAAGAGATCTTCCAACTCATATACTTTTTAATATCATATTATCTCAATCTGTGAAATTGATGATAAGTTTGATCCTCAAAATAGTTCATAAAAGTTAAATCCCCTTACAATTTTTCATTCAATTTCAAACCTCAAATTTGGATTGTGATTGAACTAGTTTATTTTGAAAACATTTATATTTGTGATGGTTTGCCTTTTTAGTTTTGTGTTTTTTACCTAGGAAAAGCTTTGACAATATAATAAGTTGTTATATATCACTAATATCTTTATTTTTTTATTTTAAAAAATGTGGCCAATTAAGTGAAAAACATAAGTAATGAAATATAAAATGAAATTGTTTCCAGCTCATAAATCATTATACATAAACATGTGAATTAATGGTGTGATTTAGACATGAGCAAAAGATGGAATGAAATTAAGTATAAAGACAAGCCAAACTAGCCAATATATATACATGATGGTATGGGGTGTGTGCCGACCTCTATATATTGAGTGGTCGAGATCAAGGTGAGTTGGCAAACCACATGCACAGTTATGGGCACACATATATATTTATTTATTTTATTTATTGCAATGATCATCATCATCATCATCATCGAGCATCCACTTAATTTAGGATCATATATATCATGGCCCTTGTTCATGCAGCAACTAATTAATTAATTCCTCCCCCATAAATGGAAAACACATTCTATCAACTCATTTCTTTTGCATTTGCTAGCTAGAAGTTACACCAATTTGTTTAGTTATTTAATTTAATTGTGTTGTTCTTGCTGGCTCTTTATGTATTATTCTTAATAGACTAAGAGAAGACAATGACAAGTCACTTTCTCATTGAATTTGAACCTCTACACATCATGACTTTGGAACTAACTCATCTTATTGTGAGTCTTTCATTTGTCAATGGGTCCATCTTGTTGCATCTTGCCGACATGCATGCGATTTGGTCTTCCTCAAGTAATTATAACCAAGGAGTTTATCAAGTTTGATTATTCTCATAAAAACCTCGTCATTATCCAGAACCTATTAAATAATATTATGTGGCAAACGTTCAAACACGCGTTTTGAGTTGTCTTGTGTTTATTTCCCGTAATGCTCTTGGGCCCGTTTTCTAGTCCAACGTCTAGATAGGTGTGACCCACCTAGTTGCCGCGTAATCGATCAAAATATTAATTTAATTATTATTCGAGTTAATAGTGTTTGATATATATTATTTACTAGGTTGAGATACAATAAGCATATTAAAGTTCACATGCACACTTTAATTTATTGTTAGCATATTTATCTTTGTTGGCTGACTCACCTCGATATCGACTTTATTTATGAACATTTTTATTGTTAGGTTCAACAACGATCTAGTGATCTATTTTTTATGTAAAAAGTTCACATGCCACACATTATCCATATAGTATTGTTAATTAAAAAATTCATTAAGTTGAGAATACTTAATTCTCTATGAAGTTCCCAACAATCATCAAGTGTTTGCCCATACTTCTCAATATTGCTCTTTTTACATTACATATTTATATTATGCATGTTCTTGACTTATCCACACACCATTGAAATCAATCATGAAACAAATATTCATTGTTTAAGAAATACAAATAATTATGGTAACATGGAACATATTAACGGTCTTTGTGTAAGGGCTAGTTTGTTTTAGCTTTTCGGGTAAATCCGTCACAAATTTAAGAATTCGAGTTGGAATGGGTTTAAAAAAAAAATTAACTTATAAAATAAACAGAAAAATTATGAATAAAAATAATGAATAAACGAAGACAATGATCATTTGTGGTGGTGTGCTCTTAACCTTTCTAATATTTGGTAAGGTCATCAGCCTATTGTGTTGCTGACAATAGCTGCCTATTGCTAAAAGAATTTTTTTTATTTTTATTTTGTTAATACCATAAATAAATACGGTCACCAAATATTTATATGTATGAACCACAATAACTAACTACAAAGTTTTTAATGTGTTTACATCGAAACGTTTAAATTACATTAGGTATATGCCAAAAAAAATTATAATAATTCAATAAATTCAAATAACTTACTTTTTCATCTAATAACTTTTATAAAAGAAAATATATATAATATCAAACCCAAACAAGCTAAGTTTTATTTAATTTATGGCAGCCGTCAATTAAACAGATCAAATGAAATTTAATTGTCATCTGATCAAGGAAAATGACATCATATATTCTCCATTCTCCAAAGTCCAAACATCATTTGCATAATATTTAACTACAATTTATTATATAAAAAATTTAGAAGTATTTTATATAGTTTAATTACTTACTTATAAGAGTATTTAATTTTATCAATACATTTTTTTTATAATATCTTCTTTTACTTAGATTGTAATTATTTGATGACAAACAATAATGGCAGGTCTTGTTTCTTTGATTGTTTTTTTAATTATATAATCAGACATGGTTTTTATACACTTTCTCAATAATTATGTCACTTAATTGATCATTAACTAAAATTTCTAAATACATTTTATTTTATTTTATTTTACAAAAATGTCTATGAAATATAAAAAATGAGAATAGATTCCAAAATCAAAATTAATAATTTAACAATAATAATAGTAATAATTCCAACTGTCTCTTCAAATGGAAGTGAAACATTAATATATGAGTTTATGGTTGATCAGTTCTCTTTGATTAAAAAAAAATTATTAATAATAATAATAGTGATTTTTTTTATCAATTATTTTAAAAAAAATGATTACTCTAAAATAAATTAAATTAATAATAAAAAATAAAATATTTAAAGAAAACTAATATATATAAAGAGGAATGATATAATAGTGAAATTTTGGGGTCAAATCTGCTGTTACAAATTTGGTGTTCCACCCTATATCTCCTTCACAAAAATTAATTAGTTTATAGAATAAGTCAAAACTAACGAGGAGAGAAAATGAAAAATCAACATATTTTATGAAGGTGGTGTAGGGTGGAACATCAAACTTAGAACGGCAGATCTGAGGTGGAAATTTGGATAGGGAATAAAAAAAGAATGAGATGTTATTTTGTTGAAAAATGTGAAAAAATTAAAATATAAGGAGTAAATTTTTTTTTAATTACTTTTTCATGAAATCAGATGCGTCACTCATTTTCTATTTCAAATTTCATCCCTAACATAAAAATAGAGGAAGAGAAAATAATATGTTTAGAAAAAATTTATGCTAATAAATATGTAAGAATCGACAAATAAGTTGAATGGAACAAATAATTAATAAATTGGAGCGAGTTAATCAAACAAAGCCTTATTATATATATATAAAAGAATAAGGATAGGATTGGAGCACGTGTATGACATGCGACTGTTGTGATTCGAGGATTACGAGGAGGACAGATAGGCATGGCCATGCAATTTAGCTTGTGACTGCCTGCCTGCTGTCATTAATAAATTTGTTTATTTTTTATAAAAAAAAAAATCTTTTCTTTTGCCCTCTCTCCTAGCTTGTTAAATGATTTTTTTTTTTATTTTATTAAATTACATAATTTATAAATTAAAAATCAAAATAAATTTATTTTTATTAACTTATCCAATAACTCATTCTTTTATCAAAATAATTTTTTTTATAAAAATAAAGATCAAACAGGTTCTTCTTACAGCCAGCTGTCATTATGGGTTGGTTGGCATGACCCTGATCCCCACCTTGACATCACTCTTTAACATTTATAATAATATCATGATTATTATTTTATATGTTAATAATTTATTTATTTATTTGTTTACAAAATAAAGATAATAAATAAAAGAGATATATATATATACACATGGGATGGGATGATGCATGGTGAATAATACTGAATAGTTGGGTTCAATTAATAAAAAAAATTCTATATATATAGTAGGTCTCTTAGATATGTTAAATTTATATATAGGGCCATAGGGCGGGGATTACTTGAATTAATTTGTCTATATTCCTTAAATCTTCTACATATATATGATATATAGCAATGTCAGATTAGTATGTTAATAGATATCACATTTTCATTTTTCAATATGTATCATGTATTTCTTCTTTCTTATTATTAAAACTAAATATATATATAAGAAAAAAAACATTTAAATAACCAAAGATGAAACAAGCTTTGTGGGGGGCCTTCCTAACGATGTTACCGTCATTAGAAATTCATTTATTTATTTATATATATAGATAGATATGAACATATATCTCCATCCATCCCTTAATTCCTCAATATTCATGTCATCCTAGTATATCTCTCCCACACACAGAGAAAGAGAGAAAGAGAGAAAGAGAGAGAGAGGAGAATCAAGAAAGATGGAGAAGAAAGGAAAGCAGATGATGGCGGGGATGAGGAGGAGGAGGAGGAAGATGATGATGATGAATAGAGTACAGCGTAGCAGGCATGATGGGTATGGGGATGATGAAAATATTAGGATGAAGGTGAAGAAGTTGCAGAGGCTAATTATCCCAGGAGGAGGAGGAGGAGGGAGATCTCATGGGAAGCTAATTAACCCTCAGACTCTCATCCTCAAGACAGCTGATTACATCTTCCAATTGAAACGTCAACTCAATCTCTTGCAATTTCTCATTATTATCTACACCACCAACCATTAATTATCAATCTCTTCTTCTACTACTCATCATCATCATCATCATCATCTCCATATATAATATATATATTATTACTTTTCTTTTATATATCTATTCTATTCTATTCTATCATTATAATATACATGCATGCTTATTTTAATAACTATATATCTCTTTGATGATACAAGAACACATATATTTGTTTGGTTTTTAAGATCTGTACTCGATCAAAATTCACATGTTGTCTTCAGGAACTTCTTACACTCGTGGCTCCTTTTCTAATTAACACAGCTGGCTAGCTAGCTAACTAGGTTATACACAACGAGATCGCCGGCCGTTTAATCAATCAATTTTATCTTTTCAAATAAACCATTTTGTAAGATTGATTAGGTATATATATATTATATATATGTGAAAAAACACAAATTTATAATAATAAAAGACACTAGCTACTTGATTAGTCCAAAATAATTATAATTAAAATCAATACCTACAGAATAAAAGATACATGTTTTAATTTTAATGAAGTAGAACATTAAAATTAGACACTACTTGATTAGTTCAAAATGATTATAATTAAAATCAATACATATACATGTTTTAATTTTAATGAACTAGAATATTAAAATTAGTTACAGTCATGCCCTATGGAATATGCAATATGTATGCCCACCCCTAGGTAAAGATGTAATTTTGTAATAAAAAACTACAACATTATGTTCAGCCACAATCATTCACTCCTTCAATTGTTATTGCGTCATAAACTAAAATATCATCAAAAATATATTATTAATGTATTACTGGATTAATCACTATGTACTCATAAGTCATTCAATTAAACTTATTTTGTGACATGAATTAAATAATCGCACAATCATCAAACAAATATAATCTCAAGGTCACTAATTATATAACGTTCAAAAGTAAATGAAATTTTAAAAAGTTGTCATTGAATAGGTAATGTTATAAACACTATTGGTTCGCTGTGTTCATAGAAGATTTTTTATCAAAATAATTTATTCAAAATATAAGGATAAATATTATAAATTTAATTTAATAACGTCTTTAACAAACATTTTATATTCCTTACTATTAATCAATTTGAAACTGAAAATCTAATCGTAATATTTCCAACAATAAACTTATTCCTATAAGTAAATTTATCTATTTTCATAATTTAATCGATAAAATGTATAGCAAATCAGAACTTTTTTTTTTTTTTAGTGAACATCAAATATATATAGCTCAAGATAAATTGAACCCAAAACATAGCTAATAAAAGCTAAAACAAAACATCAAGATAAAAACTATTGTGATCGAAATTAAGAGATTAATTATCCAAGAGATTTTCTTGATCGAGTTTTCAAATCTTCCCTCTAATAACTTATAAGTATATATTTTAGTACTACTCCACTTTGCAATTTTCATTATCGTTTATTCTCTTGCTTTGTTCCTTATCGAGTCACGTTCTTAACCTCACTCCCGAGTCTTTTATAAGAACCTGCCTTTTGAAAGATGGTTCAGAGAACGTTCTAATTTTGAAGCTCCGCGAGAAGATTAAAGTTGCATCTTTAATCTTAGATGGATCGGTATAAATTAATTATAATATACATTAATTACAATACACAATTAATTAAAAGGGATATCAATCTTGAAGGCGCTCGGCCCGCATAGTCCATTAATGCTTGTTGACCTAAACCAAAATGACATGTACGTCCACGGAGCCTATTTATTAATTATTTTGTTTCTAATTAAACGGTCCCTTATATTTATTAATTAATTAATTTGTTTCTAATTAACCGGGATAGTTATTTAATTAGGTTGAGAGGAAAAAATAAAATAAATTTAAAAAATGACATATATATTCTGATAATAAATGCCTTAATTCCATAATTATGTGATGAAGAAAATGATGAGAAAAAATAGAAATACTCAATCACAAGCATGCAGCCGAATTAAGGATTGAAGATTTTAGAATATTGACAAGTCACGAAACCCCTCTTCATATATATAGCACTTACTGTTTGTTTGATACCCTTTTCATTTTTGTAGTGGTGGTTCTATTGTAAAATTTAATGAGAAAACGACTCCTTTGATGTTTAGAATAATAAGCTACATTTAATATTTACCTTACAATTAAGTTATAAACTTTAAACTATATCAATAATTCCTTTGCCAACAACAGACTAATTAATTAATTAATTTGCTCTTTCTTGGACATCCAACCTAATTAATTATCATGATTTAACTATCTTCATGCATCTTTTATTTATATATATATATATATATATATATATATATATATATATATATATATGTCAATTCCCAATCATATATTTAAGGAGTTATCCTTGACAATATTATGTCATATATAATATTACAAATTTAACATGTTAAAAGTTATTAAAAAGGGGTTAAAAGGAGAAATATAATATGTCCCTTCAAAATGTGGACAATATTAATGAAGAGCATATGCAGTTGTCTGCTGACTGCCCAACCCACTGGCTTGCATGTGTGCATCTCATATATATATATATATGAACCTCTTTTCTTGTACTATATTATATCTTTATTCTATAAGTCTAATCGAGTGAGTCTCTATAAACAAATTGCGCAACTTCCAGTTTGATACGATTTTAGTGTTCATTGATTTCAGGATTCTAAACCAACATTGTTTGGCAAGGTTGTTTTTGAACAAAGATAGATCATTGATTCTCTTCTAATTAGGAAGAAGTAAGCTAGCTAGCTAAGGTAGGTTTGAGGCCACAAAGTTATAAAATTGTTACTTCTATTTTAGTGTTGTGTTTATTCTTTTTGCCTAACCCACTGCACATTATTGCTTTACACATCTTAGAAAACCAAAATCCTAGTACACAGCAAATGAGGAAAACAAAAAAGCTGATCAAGTTCCTAGAAGTATATATATCACATCAAACACTAAATTGATTTACTCTTCCAACTTCTTAAGATTTATATATATTTATATATATATACTCATCAAGTTCCTAACATGAAGGAGATCAGAGAGTAGAAAATATCAATCTACAGTTAACATATATAGATTTGCAATTGATAATATTTAAAATATATGCAATTGTAGATTGTAAGGAAGCATATATGTGTAGGTAGGATACAAAATCATCAATAACATTTTTCTTCCCTATTAAACAACAAAAGCAAGTCTTTTTAGAAGCAAAAGTTCTTGCAAACAAAAACTCAGTTTCCACAAAAGTTTGATCTTTTTGCAAAAATTTTGCTTTCTTTTCTCCTATAAGGTTTGATCTTTTTTCCATGATAATAATGTACATGAACAACCTTCTTTAATTTCTTAGAGAAGGAACATATTGGGAGTTACTATCCCTAAAATTCACTGAAAATAGGCTGCACCTGTTCAAACATCAAGTACAAAAAGACAAAAAGGACATTCTACCTCTGCAGATGGGGAAAATGCCAATTCAAATCACCAAACCTTACAAATCACGTTGGAAATTACTGATTTGTCCTTCTTCCAATACATCTTTGTTGTTCAACTTGTAACCAATCCGTATCCGCATCACAAGGGATTTCTGTACAGTTGAGACGATTAAGTTATCAAGAAGATTCTAATTATCTATTAATCAGAAATTTAGTTGAAGAGAAAAGGTGTAATTTCCAAAATTTACCTTGCCATGTTGACTGTTAGTAGCACGTAAATTTTGTGTAATTGATCCATTACCGTTTGCAGGGAGTGTATTGCCACTAGCTGGATCAAGGTGTAATTGAAGAAACTGTAGATGAAACAAACCATCAGAATATCAAGCTCAAATTAATTATGGGTCAATTGTGGATTGCTCATCTTCAAATCAAGGACCCTGATCAATTACTTGAAGTACATAAATATTAGCTTACCATTAATTTCATTAACCTTAGAAATCCTATTTTATCTAGCATACCATCAAATACAGTGGGACCATCAAGCCATACATACAAATCGAGATAACTCACAAATTAGAAACAGGTATTTTGTCACATTCATGATCTCATTGAAAATAGCCAAAGTTGAAATTGGAAAAATGGTTGAGTTCCAGTTCATTTGGCAAATAAATTTATGGTTGGATTAGAAGCCAAACTTTTGTGTGACAACTAAATTTTTATTTGGTAAAAAAATGTAAAGTTGGATCATATACTAGATCATGGGTGTGATTTAAGCAAATTTAGCTTCTTGTCAAATATAGTTTACATGAAAAAAAATAGTAACCAAATGCTAGCAGTTTCTTCTTGAACAAGCTGTTTGTGGACATAGACTAGGCAGGAATGGAAGGGCTTCTTTGGTATCAGATATTTTTCGTGATTTGAAAAATTCACAATCATCTAAAAACAATCTGATCCAACAAAAAATTTATAAACCAAATGAAGCAAAAACTTGTACTCTGCATTCAAATATATATGTTGATATGCTGAGAGTCATTTAAAGTTTCATTCACGAGCACAAAGAGTAAAGGAAGATATGAAACCCATAAAAGTTTTCACAAAAAAAGAACCCATAAAAAAGGCATAGAAAATGTCTGATTAGCTTCTCACCTTTGGAACAGCTGCCTGGAAAATAAAATCTGTATATGGCGTACTCGACTTGTTCGTAAAAGTGGCCAGGATTAGCGTTGTCTGAGGATTTCCAGGTTGTTTAGAAAAGTTGAAGGTTAATTTCAACGAGCTGCTTTCAAAACCAACTAGCGGTGGATAAACAAGACCATTTCCAGCTGCTCAGCAAGGGAAAAAGAAGCATGAGTTTCAAAGAGAAGACAAGGAGTTATGTAACACAGTACAGTGTAATCTAAACTATACCAGTAACTGATGTGCTAGGACCAAGACCATCTAACAAATTCATCATAGGAGATTTAGTAGCAGGAGAGGCAGGCTGTATAGAAGCCAAAGAATGAGAAGCTAAGCTGTCCAATAAACCTGCAGGAGCTTTGTTATCTTGTCCAGATGACAAGATATCAGTAACTAAGTTGGTTTGAACCGGAGATGGAGCCATCCCAATTGATAAAAGATCCAATAGGGCATTAGTGCCGCTTTTTTGAGCCTGACTACTACCTGGAGAAAGAAAACGGGGATTGATATGACTGCGTATCAAAAGGTAAAATGAAACAAATAACATACAGATAGAAATGGAACAATAGATTCCCAAATAAGTGCGAGGACAAAAAGACAGTTTAAAAGTCACAGAATCATGAGGCCCCATTTGAAAACTGGATACATTTCCAGATACATAAACGTTTGGAAACTAAATTTAGTCCGATTCAGAAATTTATTTTTGCATACAGAAACAAAAACAAAAACAAAAACCAAAAATGTTTCCAAATGGGGATCTTGACTCAACCCTTAACATAGCTTAATACAATTAGTTTACTCTCATTAACCTTAAAATGAATAATTGTAAGCATCCCTACTTGTGTAGGGTTGTCAAGATTAGCAGAGAAAAACTTAACTAAAAACCGTTATTTGTTTCAAATTTCTACCAATTTCAGATACTCTCAAGAAAAGGAAAAATAGAGATATGACATTGTAGTACTTGGAGCTTAGACGGTGTTCTAATTTAAGTTTGTCTGATGCAACTCACTTGCATGGGAACATTTGTCTACAATAAAAAATCTCTCAAGGAGAATGTAAGAACGAAGTGAGACCACTTCCAATTTTTCCTACACTTGGGTTTGTTTCAGAAATAAAAAGGAAAATCAAGCATGAATAATAGAGAAGTCATAGTTCTGTATTTGATAGAAGAAAATGAAAGATTAGAACAAGTTCTACACTAATTCAAGGGTCAAATGACATGGTTCTCCTCTTATCCTTGAAAAAAATGGTTATTAAATCATTCAAATAAATAAGTACTTCAGAACCTCTAACTTCAGTGAATAAACTCAATTTTTTCCTCAATGCTAAAGTATGATTAATGATTTTGCAAAAAAAAAAAAAATTACTTTGAAGTTAGATTTTTTTTTTTTATTGTGGGTACATGGAGGCAGAATGATGATTGTCATCAATAAACATGCATTGTTGTCTCAGAAATCTAACCTGATTGAGAGACAGATGCTGATAGATCAACACCAAGTAGGTCTTGGAGAAAATTACCACCAGACGGGCTAGGCACTAGGGCATCATCTGAGCTTAGATCAAGTAAATCAACAAGGGGTGCAGCACTGGGTTTAGCCATTCCATTTGAAATATTAATTGCAGATCCTCGTGAAGCAGTAGCATCTGCTATCATGGACCCTGTTTTTCTTCCAATATATGTTGCCTCATCAAGAACAGGCATTTCTTCAACAAGCACAGACCTGGAGTAGAATAGTAACTTTAATAAAGAGAAGAAATGGATCAGCCACAAAGACATTTAAATATACAAGTGTGACATACCTCATATTCTGATGCCTCTCAAGTATTGAATTAAATTCCAATGATCTCTGCTGCAATTCAAGCACAATGCTCCCTTTATATTGAATAAACATGGCTTTTATTCTCCTGTGTGTCAGCATGTGAAGAAAGTGTTAAACTAGTCTAAACACAAGAATCACCAAACGAAGGTGTACTCATCATAAGGGAACTAGTATTTATTTTATTTTTTCTCAGGGGGGATCCTAGTATTTGAGAGTCAGAAATACTAGATATACATAGACAGATGTCAATGTTTCACATTTGAAGGAAAAGTGTTTAGGTATTATATGATATGGTTTGCCACATATATTCTGGATAAGGTGGAAGCAAATTTTGTACTAAAAAGCCACATAAGTTTGGCAAATAAGGTCAATAACATTGTTCTTAGTGGAATTTTTAAATGGAGAAAAGAGGAGATTTTTGATATATTATTCTGATAATATGTTATACCTATTTATACAAGTTTAGAGCTAATTTTCGTCAATTATGATAAACCAGAATCCCTAAAATATCTCAACTAACTTATTCTAATTTCCTCAATTAGGATAAACTAGAATCTTTAAATATCTTAACTAATCTATTATAATATATCTAAAAATAAATTAGAGAATAAAATACATAGTTTGACTATTTCCACATTCTTCTATCTGATTCCTTTTCTCATAGAACTCCACTATAAATATAAACTTTTAAAACTTCGCGCTCAACAAAAAGCTTACAAAAGCTTGCATCAAACACTTGATGAGTAAGTGCAATGGCAATAAATATGAAAACCTTTTGCATGTGGGTCTACAAGATTTTAGTTTGAAATTTGTCCTGGAAGCTCAGGAAATAATTTGATGAAAGTATATTGGTGTCTATATTAAAAGTATTTTCATTTCCATGATAACTTTCATAACATATACTTGAACAAGACAAATGGAGAACTTTTACTTACGATAAATAAGAAACTAGAAGATAACAAGCAAAAGAGCTTTCATTACATACTCTGAACAGACAGGAAAACGAAGAGATAGCTTTAGTAGAGCATTCAAGCACATTGCTTTAGTGGTCAGATCTGAGCTATGACACTTTATTGCAGTTTCTACAACATCAACAGCATCAGACTCTGTAACCTGTAATGCAATCAAGTCAGGATGATTAGAACCTCACACAGTGGAAATCCAAACATTATTTACTTTAACTGAGTCTAATCATTGTCATTAAGTGAAATATCAAATCAGGAAAAGTATATACCAGCAAAGAAATTGCAAATCCTGTTCAAACTCAAATTTTAACTATAGATGCAAAACACCTGATGTTTTTTTCACAAAATTCTGGATGATGAAAATTTAAAATTGGCTAAGATTCAGGCATGGGTGGACTCACGGTAATTGGGGCTTCTTTGTCGAGCATCCCGACATTGTTGACTAACATCTCTCCATATTCGCCAATACACCAAACTGCCACTCGAACAAGACATTCCTAATGAAACATGAAAATAATATTTTACATATCCATATATATAATATGATCCGAAAAAGAGGGGCTTGTACGGGATGAGAATTTTTTGATCTTATTGGCATTTAAAATTCTTATGTTGTTTTCTTATTTATTGTTTTGTTTTTTACTTCCCTTTTGTAACGCTTGAACGCATCTTGCGTTCTTTTAATAAAAGTTAACCTTTTTCATAAAAAAAAATATGAACTTCAACATATTCTTATAATCCATTTGTTAAGTCCAAATTAATTGTCATTTTTTATATATAAATCCATGTTTCTGAACAAATGACAAAAATAAGTACGATTATATCCAGAGCTGTGAATTGTTCCCTCTTTACTCTATGCTTCAATTAACCTCCTCTTTATTGGTAACAATTAAATTTTATCTCAAGGACAACTGGACCAGCATCTATCTTGTCAAGCCCCATAAACTTCATCATCATATTTTCAAAAAATCAAATACCTGATCGCCTGAAGTTTGGACTGCTCTGTATAGAGACCGTACAGTGTATCCATGGAGAGTTGAAGCATTGCTTATCACAACAATCAGGGCATGCCAAACATCATCCTTCACATAATTTCCTGCCTACCAATTATAGATTTACTATCAGCACTTCAATAGAGAAATGACAACTACCTCCAAGAATCTTAAAGGAGAATCATAATAAAAGGACATAACATTTTATGTGACAAGATATTAATCCCATTCTAAGTAAAAAGTCAATACAAGTCTAATAAAATTTATCAGAGATGCAATGAACAAGTCTGCGATTCAGCAATCAACTGTTGTGAGAGTTTTAACACAATATAGAAATCAAAGAAAGAAAGTTTAGCACTGCATGGAGAAGGAAGGTAAACTTTATTAACCTTTAATAATATCCTCAACCACATTGTTATGAAACAGCATAAGAATTAGCCAAATAAAAAGTAATTTAATGATTATTACATGCCAAAATCTGAGATATGCATTTCTCCAAAAAGCTTCTAAGCGACTAAACTGCACACATGAGAAGCTCAATTGCTGATACCATTTAGGGGAAATAATTTCGTTCCCTAAGCTACTCCATCCTATTTTAGCAAATATTAAGTCACAACTCTTTGCAGTTCCAAGGTCAAAAAAGGCATCAATGCAGTGGTTTTCCCTTTATCCTGTGCCTTGGGGATCATTTTCTAGAATATGGAAAAGGATCATTCTCAGCTAGAATGCAATAGAGCTTATTATGCAAACCATTGAATAAAATGATAGACATACACCTATACTATACAAGAAGCAAAATGTAGGTACAATGTATTAAAAAAACAGATAAAGCAGTACTTCTATGAACACTATTCAATATAGAGTAACTGCTGAAACATTTACAATAAACTAAATTCATGGTAGCTCATTAGGTATCTGAAAATAAAATAAAATAAAACTTCTGAGTTATTATTGTACAGTAAGTTATAGGCAGTTAGTTATCATTTTGGTAGTTATTTTTCAGTTATAATTAATTAGTATAAATATGTAGTTTGTAATGAATATTATATGATATATGAAGAAAGGAATTGTCTTCTCTCTTAAGGCTTTTGCTCTCTCTCTCTCTCTGGAATTCTTCTTCTATCTCTCCCTAACAGGAATTCTTCTATCAATGAATTAATTACATATCAAAAACTTGTGCAGAGGATAAGAAGAGGACACATAATTCCAGCCACTCAGCCTGTCCTAAACACACATCCAACAAATGGGCTAAAGGCAGTAAATTAATTTATTATACCTCAGAGAGAACTTTCAGCATCTGATCTATGTACCAAATTTTCTCAGCAGAAAACCTACAAAGGAAATATATGTAAAACCATAGGTTCAGATTCTCAAAGATATAACAAAGAAATGTTGTCTAACCAAAAATATCATACTTAAACTAATTTAACCTTGATTTATCATTATGGTGAATTGATTTATCACTTACTTTTCATGACATCACAATCATAAAAATGGTTAACAGAAAATGACAAGGCAGTGAAAATCATAGGCAACAATTAAAAAATCACCAAGAGCTTGTTTGATCTTGGATGATTTGGTTTTTATAAATAACCCTTTAACCCATCATCAATCAAATCATTCAAATTACCCCTACTTTATTTTTTATAAAATTTAAATATTAAATACAAAAGGATATTGTAGTAATTTAATCCATCATTTGCAACTTGAAATCTCAAGCACTTTGTAAAATATCAAGGCGAGTAAAAAATCTCCAAAACATTCTTGACAAATTTAACATTTTCCTACTTACTTTTCCACAATTGAGCAAATTTTAGCTGTAAGATCCCCTTTGAAATCCAGATCACTCACTTCCAGATATTCTACAAGCTCTTTTATCAAGGCCTTCACATTACTTTCATTCACGAGCAAATATACAAGTTCAAGTGCTCTCTTGCGGATGGAAGCATCAGAATCCTAAAATAGATAAGCAAAGTAATGAGATTCTCTTGTCTGGCTTATTCATCGGAGGTGTGATACTTGTCAATATGCATAGCAGGTCAAGCAGTAGAGAGTTTTACTACTACAGTAAACAAAATCTCATATAATTTCAAAAACAATAAACACTAACCCTCAAATTAAAATACTTAAGAGAAATAGAATATGAGGAGATATATCCAAAAACTATGGAAATCATGGACCTAGCAGTGTAGGTTATACATCCAAAGCTGCTTAATTTCTGTAGAGTATAATGTTTGGCCACAGGTACAAGGAAAACGAGGAAACAATGCATCTTGGTTGAATTCTACCTTAACACACTCCAAGATCGTGGCTCGGTGCCTCTGCACTGCTTGTGTATCTACAGTAATAGCCCTCATCAGCATGTTTAAAGCAACATATCTGACAAAAGGAGCAACTTGTCAGTTTGAACATTTATTAAAAACCATTGTATATTGATCCAATCAACACTAAGACAAAATCAAGCAACGTATATTTCATTGCTGTTTTTTTTTAAACTCTCCTGAGGCCATAAGACTGGGAAGGATCGATATGTTATTCCTCCCGAAATATATTGTAAGTTCTCAAAACAGAAAGAGGTGTGATGCTTTATTCCTGGAACTAACATGCATCAACAATGTGAACTTAGAAACTGTTTTGCCTTCATTTACTGAAAGGAAAAACACTGAATTGCATTTTCCAGCAAAAAACTGGAATATCCCCCAATGAAGGGCCAGATAATAGATTGGATAAAAGCCACCTCCCAATCCCAAGGTCATGAACAAGACAATTGTCTGAACTATTTCTACATATTGTCTAACAAACCAATACAAGCTCACATCAAAATATCATCAAGAAAATTGACTGAACCCTTTTTTTTGTGACCTGGGTTTAATCCCGGGGGTGGCTAGCACGACCCCCCACATTCATGAACCCTATTTTTTTTTTGTATATGTATCTATTATCAACACTTCATGTGCAATGTGAACATTTATAGACACCTTCATTATAAGGCTTTTGGTTTCTTAAAAAAATACAATTTTGTAGGCGATGCATTGATTGACTCAAAATGGACAAAGAATGACCTGATATTATTGTCACGGTTTGATAAGAATCTCCCTAGGATATTGATAGCAAGCACACGTAGGCCACCACTATCTTCAATACCCATAATGGTCTCAACGCATTCATACAGGATTGCATTCCCTGCGTTTTTATTTGACTCAGTTTTTGTTGCGACCTGGAAATGAACAAGTAGTATTGCATTAAGATATGCCGTTCCACATCTTGAGGATTCTCAACCAACATTTTCATTCAGAACGTATCCCATCAGTAAATTAGATTAAAGTAAACAAATAAAATAGATGCATTAAAGACTTAAAGTACTTTAATATCTATGAAAGAGTGTACAAAGTGAAAAGTCGGTAAAAACTAAATCTGCACTTGTTTCATTGTAAACCTAGCAAGGACAACTTTTATTTTTGTGACTAGCATGACACCCCACAGTCATGACCCCTCTTTAATTTAGAGTGTATTTAATGGGAATCGAACCTGAGACATTTGGTCTCTTAGGTAAGGCCCTTTCTACTTGAGCTACCCTACAACTTTTAGCTGCATTTTAAAAGAACTTGTTTACTTTATCTTTTTCCTCTTTATTTGTTAAGTAGAGGTCATCAGGAAAATGTCTTTACCCACCTAAGAATTAGGCATAACAGATTTATAGTGTAATATTTTTATAACTTCTTATTAAGGGAATTTGCTGTCTACAGCTGCATTTGTGACCTTCTAGTTCCTTGGACATGAGAGTGAATGAATCGCCAAAAACTCAATTAGGTGATAGGAATATAGATAATAGGACTTAAATGTAATAGACTCATGCAGAGGCGAATATTCAAGTTACAAGACTAATACAAACTATTGGTCATAAAAGAAACAAGAAAAAAAACAGAGGGAGACTGAAAGAACAGAGAAGCCCACGGAACTGGAGAAGTGAACAATATCAACTTGTTAATGTATAACAGGAAAATTATGGAGTAAAAAGCAGTTGAGTTGATAACCTGAGCAAGGATATCATTCATCAAATCACTAGCATCTGCATCTCCTTGACCCAATACATGCAGAAGCCTCAGCAGTTTAATATGAAGGAATGGGTCTGTAATCCCTGAGATATCATACTCAGGTGTATATGAACTGTTCACTACATCCTTGAGAGACTTGACCACCGCCTCCGTGCATTTCTACAAATCCAAGATAAGTACAAACTTTATCACAACAGAATTCAGAAACTCAGTTTGAAGAACCACATGTTCCACTACTCAAATACATTCCTAAAAATAGTGCCTCTTAGCAATAAAAACATGAGAACTATTGTGATATCAGAGAAAATATTCATGATAGTGTGATTGATATGGTCTTAACTTCATTTCTACTAAAATTGGTGCAACTTTTTAACATAGTGACAGAGAGAATACATATTGACGCTGGAGGTCAGTCCAACACTATAGGGAGTTAAAATTGAGCTTAGGAGTCCTCTACCAGCAGAACCATTTATCCTAGCTAGGTATAGACCAGAACAATCCTCCCAAAACAAGTAGAAACCTTTCACATTGACAGGATCTTTAGCTCTTATGCTTTCAGTAGATCTCATATTCCGTAACGTTTAAACGCATCTTGCACACTTTTTAATAAAAGTTTACATTTTAAAAAAAAGTAAGTCTCATATTCCATATCTCAAACAAACTATGAAACACTTGTGTTCAGAAATAACCATAAAACAGTTCTGGGTGGTAATAGGGAAACTATAAGCACACAATATTTTATTTGTTTTTAATTCTCAACAGTAAACTGGGAACATAAAATAATTCTGGATTTCAAATAAGACACAATCAAGACCTGTGTTCAGAAACAGCCCTAAAACACATAAAGGGGAAAGAGAGTCATCTAATTGGGGGAACTATGTTGCCTGAGCAATTCATGAAGAGGGGAAAACTCACTGTTTGAGCAGTTCAGCCTGTTACTGGGGAATTGCAAGGCTACAAAGACTGGATGGAAGCTATGTCTGGATAACTAAGAAGCTTCACCAAATTGTATAATGAAGATAAAAACGATATTGTGGGGATCAAGCCATGGTTGAATGTCTGGGGAACATAAGTATAAGAAGTGCGCTAGACCCCACTGATGTTTTTTTTACAGAAAAAAAGTCAAATTTAATATTGTCACCAAGGTTTAACTGATACACCTCATACTTTTCCACAAAATTATTGCACAAACCACTTGATCAATGTACTGAAAGAGAGAAGTTTTCTACATTCTAACACATTGATGGCACTCTTACTAATAAATTTTCAGACCATTAATTGATGAAAGCAATTAATCCTTGTAGTTTTCATCAAGAACTTAATATTAAACATGTGACAAGTATGATGTACATCACCATACAATCTTCTTTTCATAAGAAAGGAAAAGTTGTAGCTCTGAAACTGCTTAAATTGACTCGATTCTGGAAGAGCATCACCTAGGCCATCAGAATGCTCAAGGATTTTTGGACTTCCTAATTGGCGTGATTCACTAAAACATACAGGAGCAAACAGAGAGAAATTGGAGGTAATAAGGAAACTTAGACGTCAAACTTAAATAGCGAAAACAGAAATGTCATGCCTAAGGTAAAATAATAGGTTAACTTAGTCTTTAAATTGTTTGTATAAGGGTAATTGCCTTAGAACCCTGATGAGTAGCTATAGGATCACCAGTCATCTAGTTAATTTCAATATAAAGTTTGAGTATTAAGGTTCTCTTAGACAAAGTTGTAAGCTCCACGTGAATTGGAACATTCTAAAGAAGGTTTCCCCTGCATGGATCATCAAATTACCACAAAAGAGCATAAACAAGAACATCCCCAGCCTCCCTGAGGTCGTGGGTTTGAGTCCGTCATGAGGCAAATTATGCGCCTGGTTAAATGGTTAAGTGTGTTTGCGGGGTATGTGCTTAACCCGCGGGATTAGTCGCACTCCAAAGAAGAAGCGGAACCCAGCGTTCTAAAAAAAAACATCGTTGTTCTCACCAAGAAAAAAAGCATTCACATGGTGTTCAATGTATCATAACTACGCTGTCATGTTCTAAGCCGCAATAGTAAGGTCCATTTGGCCATTGTCAGGTCTACCTTTCTAAAATGTTCAAGGGCTTCTTCACTGACTTTGCACAACTCAACGCAAAGCTGGACGCCAGTAATTAGAACTCCGTGATGCTTTTCTTTCAGTAATAAAGCAGCTGCATTTATAAAATTTTCAGCCAAATCCGGAACTTTTTTAACAATCCTTATAGAGCACAAAGCTGCCTGCATCATGAACAAGTATATTTATATTAAAACATATAGCAGATCAAAGGAATACGATAGGAGACTTAAGTTAGACATATATAAGCGCATATAGTTCAAAAATACATGTATGCATATTTCTTCCAAGATAGAGGACCCAAAACTAATTCAGTGAAAATTATAAAAAGCTCGTAGTAAAAAAATAAAAATAAAAAATTACAAAAGCCATCCTAATTGTCAAAAATATTGTGCAGGAGTTCTAAATATATATATGCATACTTCATGAGGAATTGAATATAATGACATGAGGAAATACAAACTTCATCAGTTGTCTCAGACTAACTAAATGGGACAAGAATATGCTTTAATAGACTCATTGCAGAAAAGGTATTTGTCATGAAAAATAAGACAGATAATTTATTCTTAGGGGCACATATGATCCCAAAGCATTGTGTCTATCAATGAAATTAATGCTTCCAGCAGTTGAAGATAAGCTAATTAGCGATAAGATAGAGGAAATAACTAACAAACCAAATGAAATAAAGAAAATATATAATAGCTGATAAGCAATTAAAATAAACACTTAAAACAATAATTTTAGCTATTCTAACACACATGATATTATGGGAAACAGTTGTCAATACTTACCTTTTTACGAACATTTGGATCCCGAAATTGCAACAATTTTTCAACTTCAGGTGCAAGATCACGGGCCATTTCTGCAGAACATATATTTCCTAGCGCACACAGAGCTAATCCCGCTATATACTGATTGGAGTGATTGAGATCTCTAAACATAAATTAAGTTCCTTCATATACATCCAAATGGAAGAAAAAGATAACAAAAAAGGATAGAAGTAAAAATCATCTATAGTTATAGGATAAATAAAAAGTTATAAGAAAAGGAGAAAATTCTTATTTCGAAATTGGATGGAAAAAAAATTATTCTATATATTACTTGCTAACTAGCTATGGAGGATAATGTAACTCCTATAATTTATGTACTTCCTTATGTGCTAGGAACTATAGTTATATACACCATATTTAATATTAATTGAACTAGATAAATATCATAATATTTACATTCCCCTTAGTACATAATGTACTTGCAACTTAGCAGGGTCTGGGATATCATGAGAAATGATTGAGACTGTAGTTTGAGATGAAGCTTATGACGAAGAAGTTTCAAATACAGCTCCAAACTTAGTCATGATGAAGAATGAAGAATCTGAATGAATTCTAGAGAAGTTGGAGCCTGGAGGAACTACAAATTGAGAGATGAATTCCTAAGATAAAATATTTCAGAGAGATCAAAGCTCCAATATTATGCAGAAATTAAAAGAATAAGAGAATGCTCTTATTTCAAAACTGAATGAAAAAATGATTGCATAGAATAGTTCTATGTATACTACTTGCTATCAAGCAACAAAAGATAAAGTCTAACTCCTATAAATTAGGGACTGCCTTATCTGCTAGAAACTATTATATAATACATCAGATTTAATATTTGATTGAACTAGATAAATATCTACAAATAATAATTAAGTTCATGCGTAAATAGTTGGTTGGCTTAGAATATAAATAAATATACTATAAAAGAGCCATAAGGGAATGGATACTGTTTTAACGAGTTTGTGACCAACATCAAAACTTCTTGTCTTTCATCAAGAAGCAACATAAGGCCAAGATAACCTATCCTCTTCTCCGGAAATCCAGCTGATGCAATTAATTTCAAACACTCCATTTGACCAAAATGTGTAGGATAACCAAGCATGTGAATGAACATGAGCTTTGCCAGATTACGATGCCTTAAGTCTTGATCATTTTCACCAATTGCTGCACGAATAGCGGCACACTCTTTTCGAACAACAGCGCGTTCCTCTGCTGCAGTTTTGCTGGCACGTATAGCCCGAATCATATCCCTGCATCATATCTACAAGTATCAGCAACACAAAGAAGGGCCTTCTATATCAGCCATATAACCTAAAAGGCATTAATCCCCCTATTTTCCTGTGAGAAAGGAACAAGATAGTTCCATTCTGTGGCAAAGATCTTAACATTACAGTGACCATTCTAAAAGGAAAAGAGGGTGTAAATGCATTCAGAACATTCAGTTATTTCTTAGACACATTTAAAACTTTTTGTGGGCAATCATTTATTTCAAGGATAGAAAATCCAAATTGAAAATGAAGGCAGCATCAGACACAAATTTTAATCCAATAGACTAGGGAAAGAAGAGGTAACAACTAATTTCAATGGTTTGTCATAACAAATTCTGAATAAAATTGCAAATAAACATAAAGTTATTTCCATGAGATAAGAACTAAACTCAAATGGTTTGTCATAAAAAAATCTAATGTATCCATGATAAGAGAGTTGATGGAGGAAACAATCAAAGTGTCATAGTTTACCCTAACAAAATCTTCTGCAGCTGCCTATAAGGCAAAAATTCTGTTTAAATTGCAGTTCTATGGGACTGGACTAATATAACTAAGGCAACATTTTCAACAAAGGAGGCAGTTAACTAGGAAAATTATGTCTTGAATTTAAACATTCGCAATGCTCATTTTCAGCTTACCAACTTACCTTTAGCAGCAATATTAGTAAAAAATAAAGCATACGTGAACAGAAAGATCTAAGTAATAAGTAGAGCAGCGGGTATGGTTTAATTAATTGATTTTTTAGTAAAATTCAACAAAGAAATTCATCATGATCATGATCCTTGGCGTGTTGAGAAAAACACGAAAATCTTCTATGGTCTGACCTGAGACGCGTTCCAGACGAGAAGGGATTCATGATGAGGGGAGGGGGGGGGGGGTCGATCTGATTGAAGTGCGATGAAGGAGAAAGAAGCTTGAATGAGACGGGGCGAGGAGAAGCTGCAGTTGGAATAGTGATCTGGGCAAAATTAGATGATCCGATGGGTGAATTTCGCGGGGATTTCAGTGAGATGTTTGGATCTGGAGAGGAAAATTATGATATGGTTGTGATTCAGCTGAAGAAAGACAAATCTTCTATCTCGATCACGAATTCGATCTCTTACGTACAGTACTGGCCTCTTCCGTTCCGGTCTTCCCCCTTCCGGTGGAATGTTGTGCTTTCTTTTCTCTTGTTCTTAACACTAAAGACTACTTTTACTGCTTTTCTATTTCTATTTCATTTTTCACTCATTGTTTCAGAATATCTAATATATATGTTCTATATATCTAATATTTAAATATTCTAAAATTATTAAGAGCTATTTATTTATTCAATTTTAGTTAATTCTCATTCATTCGTATTATATCTCCACAATTAAAATAATTAAATAATATTTTAGATATTAAATTAAATAATATATCAAATTTACAAAATATAAAATTATAATAGAAATTATCTAACTCTTATATATATTTTTTTTTAAGATCACTTAAAATACTTGAGTTCCATAAAAAAAAGCAAAAACAAACCAATTAGATGGTATCGAAAAAATTTATATAAAACATTCTGGGAAAGTGAAAATTGTCATTATTAATAGGTTGTAAACAATGCCTCGTCTACATTAATAATAGTTAAACAATATGATCATAATAATGAGAAATAATGAAAGGACAAGACAATATATTGGGTAAGAGATCCTAAAAAAAAATATATCATTTTAAATAACTCATTATTAAACAATTGAAAATTAACTACACATCTAACAACCTCATCTCATTTACTACTCATAGCTAGTTAAAACAAAATTATTACATTATTATCATTGTGTAAACTAGTTTGAACTTTAATGAAATAAATCACTATTAAAGTTAGTAATTGATAATTAAAATTATTAAAATGTATAAAAAAAATAGGTTATATCTTAAAAATTTAAGATAAATTTAAAATTTTAATAGATTAAAATTTATATGGGCGATACAAATACTTATTTGCAGAAATAGTTATAAGTAATTAATCGATAATAATTAACCTTAATATTAATTGAATCTCTCTCAGTTTAGCAAAAAAAAAACTTTGAACTTAACTGGATTAAATAACCAGTTTTGAAGTTAGATGCAAAGGTTATATGGTAGATATAAGTTGAAGGACTAGTTTACAACCCTAAGTAGCATTTTAGTTTTGTTTTTTTTTTTTCTATTGGCGATGACTACTTATCTTTGTGTTTCATCTTGTTGTTGTTGTTGTTGTTGGTTCAAGACAGACAGACAGAAACTGAATTGAAGAGTCTTCATTCACTTCCTACTAAGTGAAAAAGCAGATATCGATGATTGTGTCGACGAAGTTTCTAGCCGCGTTTCAGGTTCTTGGCTGATCATTTTACTACAACACTATGTTTCACATCACCATCATCATCATCATCATCTTCTTTCCTCCTCTTTCTTTATAGGCATGCCATTTCACGCGCTATCAATCATGCCGCCGGACACTCAGACGGCTTGGCACCGCCGCGACGCTCAAGGTAAATGGCAGCAACGACACATTCTTTGCGGAAGAGGGGATCTCATGGACATCTCTGGGTTTGTCTGATCGCCTTTCTCGAGCTCTCTCCAATGTTGGGCTGGAAAAACCCTCTCTTGTACAGGTATGTATGTATGTATGTATGATTCATTTTAAATACATATTATTTATTCACAGTAAACCGAATTATATAATCTCCATATTTTCAGGCTTCCTGCATACCAAGTATACTCTCTGGAGTGGATGTGGTTGTCGCAGCAGAAACTGGTAGCGGCAAAACCCATGGCTATCTGGTTCCACTAATGGAAAAACTATGTAATAACAGCCCCGGAGGAGGAGACAAGACTCAACGAAACCTTCAGTCTCTCGTTCTATGCCCCAACGTTATGCTGTGCGAGCAAGTAGTCAGGATGGCTAACGGTCTACAGGATGATACTGGCGAACCACTTATCAAAATTGCAGCTGTTTGTGGGAAACAGGTACAAACGTCTTCTCTCGATTATTAACCACATCTTCTTCCTTTTTGATAGTAAGGAAATTCCATACTTGTTCATCTCCTCCCAGGGTTGGCCATCTATTGAGCCGGATATACTTGTGTCAACGCCAGCTGCCCTTTTGAATTCCCTTTATGCAATCGACGCAAAGAGGCAACGCCTGCCTGCTTTTATGAGTGGTGTCAAATATGTCGTGAGGATCTATTCTACACGTTTCTCTCAACATTCGTGTGTTTTTTCTATTCTTTTACTCGAGAAATTTTGTG
Organism: Impatiens glandulifera; assembly: GCF_907164915.1. NCBI lineage: Eukaryota > Viridiplantae > Streptophyta > Magnoliopsida > Ericales > Balsaminaceae > Impatiens > Impatiens glandulifera. The sequence goes on from NC_061863.1 coordinate 67,733,661, forward strand.
TTTTCAGGTATTTGATGAGGCGGATATGTTGCTTTGTGGAAGCTTTCAGAATCAGGTTATTCGTCTAATTCATATGCTCCGTTTTCAAGAAAAGCTTTTGTCTCGCTCCGGAAAAGGTGAAGATGGTGTAGTGGATGTTGAGTTTGAAGACGGCGAAAACCTCCATGGAGAGTTTGAAGACGGCGGAAACCTCCGTGGAGAGTTTGAAGGTAGTGACAGTGAAGAAGACAGTATAGCTGATGAAGAAGAGGAAGACCACGAAAGCGCTGTTGTTGTTGTTGGGGACCCGTCATCGAAGGGTGTTGAAGTTGATTCTTCAACAATAAGAAAGGGGTGGAGAAGGGTGAGGAAGACATATGAGCGTAGTAAACAGTACATTTTTGTTGCAGCCACTCTTCCTGTCAATGGAAAGAAAACTGCTGGTGGAGTGTTAAAATGGATGTTTTCTGATGCCAATTGGGTAAATGGGAATTACCTCCATCATCACAATCCTAGGTACGTGTCTCTCTACTTTCTTACTCGTTATATTTGTTGCATCAGCTGCAACAAATATCTCTAACCATTTTGGTCTCTGATGGAATTTCTCTAGATTGGAGGAGAAGTGGATTGAAGTTAACAGTGGGACACAGGTTGGCGCACTTATAGATGCGGTGAAAGAAGGTTTCGATTCAGAAATGAATAATGATGATGGGTTAAGAAGAACCATGGTCTTTGCTAACACTGTAGAGGCTGTGGAAGCAGTGGCTAAGATATTGATGAAGGCCGGGTTTGAGTGTTACCGCTACCACAGAGATAGCTCTATGGAAGAACGAGCCCAACACTTGATTGCCTTCCAAGAAAGTGGTGGAGTTCTTGTCTGCACCGATGCTGCTGCCCGAGGGCTCGATATTCAGAATGTATCCCATGTTATCCAGGTGCATTACACTTTTTTTGTGTGTGGATCCATAGATCTAGATACATTTATTGATTGTTTCTTATTTGAAAGAACAAACTTGTGTTGTAAGTTTGTGTAGAAATGAAAGGAAGATAATTAATTTATGTTAAATGCTTGGATGTGATATTTTTTGCAGGCGGAATTCGCAACATCTGCTGTAGATTTCCTGCATAGGGTTGGTCGAACTGCTAGAGCGGGACGGCCTGGGGTCGTGACAAGCCTGTACACAGAAGCAAACCGTGATCTTGTTTCTGCTGTTCGCAAAGCAGGGGAATTGCAGATGCCTGTGGTAATATTTCAACTCGTACCAACATTTATTTAGTTTTGGTCAGTCATCATCCAAATATGCCATTAATTGCTTCATGTTTTATCTTTCCAGGAAAAGGCTTTTAGTAGGAAAAGAAGCTTCCGCAACAGACTAAAGAAGAGTAAGACCTTGTCATTCCCGTCATCATCTTTGATCAACTAAAATACCAAATTAACCCAAATAATCCACCATCTTGGATCAGGTTCGGGGAAAGCTGGAGGTGCATCGATGGCTGTGGCTACTGCATGATCTGCTGATTGTTAAGAGCCCAGGCCAGCCCCAGAATGAATACACATGGAATTGTAACATAAACTCTGTAATTTTGTATTGAAAGGGTGGTGCCCCTATATAAGATTGCAAGAATCAGTCAAGTTCCAGTTTCAGCTATTCTCAATTATTTTTCACCCAAGAGTCAATGTTCGCATGTCATAAACTTGGGTTGAGTTTTGTCAGCAGAAAAGCAAATGTTGTACTCATAGTTTTGCAATGCAGTTGTTTGAGGAAGAAATAGACAAAGGGCAAGCAAGATGTAGAAATCAAATTATATTATATAGTGAAACCAAAATTAGATTTCATACAAGGCTTTGAGTTTGGTTTACTTTTGCTTTAAGGCTTTTGTTAAAATTAGATTCCATCAAAGTACAAACTCAAATAAGGGATTCCATTTGTCAAATAAATACTTTCTTTGTGAAAGTTTCCAAACAATATTGGTTCGTGTTGAAAGCTAATACTCTACTCAATTATAGAAAGAAACAAACCTTAGAATCTTTCTAGGGAAAAAGTATGGCATTGCTAAAATCCTTCATTCTTCTTACTCTCACAACTATGAAGAAGAAAAAAATATGCAACGAATAAAACTTCTGTAATTGTGTTTCGTTTGTAATTGTGTTTTATTTTTATTTTCGTTCTTTTTATTTTCTTTTGAATGTTTCTTGAATTCATTAACAATTTTTTCATCAATAAAAAGTTTACCTTTTATTAAAAAAATAAAAAATTATATTCCAACAAGAGAAAAACATCAGTGTTGTAAAGATGCCATTGGTCACGTGACAATTGACGTATATTCAATTGAAGGTTTAATTACTTTGATTATTCAAATACCCCGCGGATCAAACAATGGTTTTTGTTTATTTTAACAACGAGGGAGCACATGTTTGGAGAAACAGAGGGTTTGTCAGTGAAAAAAAACAGTTTCTGTGTATTTGGATCCCACTGATATTTTGTCCTGCTCAAGTAGAAAAATGACATGAAAAGGACCCTTTTTATTTTTCTGAGAATAACATGCTTACATGTTTCCAACTTTACTTTGACAGAGCAGCAGCTGATGATTCGACACAACAACTTGACAAAGTAAAATGACTGCTCAAAACTGCTTAAACAAGTACTCCACTTGTTCTTCTTCCCCCCCAATCCACACCCCAGAATTACACAAATGTTTTAAAGATAGCTAAATTTTGTAAAAAGGACAACAAACTCTTAAAGAATATGTATTATGTATATAATAATATAAATATACCTCAATAGTAGCCCACGGACGATTTCACTCTTTGGGATCTAACTTTATGATTTCCATAAGTTGGAGTCCAGTGATCCAGAGGCCTTATTACCATATCTTCAAACCGTCCATTTTGCTCTTGAACTGCTCCAAACACTATCTCCTCTGTTTCTTCCTTGTTCTTCTCATAGTATGTTTTTGGGGTAGACGAATGATATAGATGATGATGCTGTTGTTGCTGATGTTGTTGTTGCTGCTGCTGCTGATTCTGGAACTCTCCATCCCATCCGCTATAGAAAACCCTACTTTGACGAAGCTGTTGCATTTTCTCAGCATCCTTTGACATGAATGCATAAGTTTTACGAGGTGTGGGAGCACGGGTCTCTATTGAAGGTGGGGGTGGTTCGTCTTCGTCCGGTATCACAAAACTATCGGGTTGCTGCACTGCCCAATTTTCGTTAGAATGCATAGGCATAGTCACCTGATGGTTTTGGCTTTGGTACTCGAATTTAACTGACTTCTTTCTAAATCCACCGGGAAATATTCCTTCTAATATTTCTGATACTGAAGTACCTGTGTTGATTAAGAGTCTTCCAAGAGATGCAAAGAAACCATCGTCTTGCTTTTCTGGTTGCAACTCATCTTCTGTAGGGATCAACGGTGGCCTGATTGATGGTTTTAGAAAGGGCTTTTGATATGGACTTTGAGGAATGCTTGTCTTTCCAATCATAGTACTACTCTCATACTTCTGCGTCAAAGCCTAATGGTTTCAAATTTAGAGTTTCATCAATGTATTAGGGTGATCCAAATAACCCAAGTTCTATCAAGGCCTAAAATATTTTTTGTATTTAATATTTTCAAATGATATAAGAGATAAGTAGAAGTATTTTAATATTTTATTTGATGATTTGAATGATGTTAAGAGTTTATTTGGATTCCAAATAACACTTCATCAAACAAGACAATGTGTGAAGGCATCATCTATATGAAACTTGTTCAAATGATGGTTTCGCCTCTCCTAAACAAAGAATTCCATGAAAAGAAAGTTAATGACAAGTATTCCAAGAATTTGGAACTTACACTTTGCTTGGAGACTATACCACCAACTCTCCTTTGAAGTAATGCAAGCATGTAGCCAAAAAAACCAGCAGCTAGAAGCACTGCAATTCCTACATGGAGGAGATTAAACGTAAAGATTGCATTTATAACAGAAATCCAATGCAACTATTAATAAGATTAAGCAAAAATGGAGAAGCCTTGGAGAAATTCAGGGTACCTAAAGGGAAACTACTTCCATATTGGTAAGCACAATCATCAAAATGGAGTTGAATCTCCCTGATTGCATGGTTTCCTCTGTCAATTACGAGGAGGGAACAACTACTTCCTATGTAAAATACATCAAAGTCGTTAGAGAACTTTGCGTCTTCACTCGGTCCATCTACATGACCAGCTCCACGCCCCACTTTGCCTCCTGCTATAGTTGTAACCCCTGGGAGGAGCCATAACCATTTCAGAAACTGATTGCAGGAAATTAAAATGACAAGTTGAAGCTGAATTTACCAGAATCGCTTATTTTCCTGATTGCCATATTCATGGTGTCTGCTATGTAAATATTTCCTCTATCATCAACGGTAAGCCCCTTGGGATGGTTCATCCTTGCTTCTCTGGTTTTCCCATCCACATGTCCACTGTACCCGTCGGCTGATCCGGCAATCAGCTTTGGTCTGGTATCTGCAATTTTTTCTAATGTTATGATCATTTCATTTAATTAAAAACAATAGAATGGAATGGAATGGAATAGAATGGAATGGAAGTATGCATTCAATCTAAATAAACTAAGAAAAGTAATTTGTGAATTAGAATGGATGCAAAGAGAGAGAGTTGAATACGGAAGGCATGGAAGTAAACATGACTTACATTGAGACAAGGAGGAGGAGATCTTGTAGAGGTTACTATTGGCGGAATCCAGAATTAGAAGCTCTCCATTAGGTAACACTTCCACAGAGTAAGGTTCAAGGCCAAGCTTACTCCCGTCAAACACTGTCTCAACAGTATATCCACTCTCAAACTTCATCATTGGACGGCCAGTAATCGCTTAAAAGTAAAATTAAAGTCAGAAACAGTGTATCATCATCATCATCATCATCATCATCATCAGTGGATGATGGATCAACAAACAATGTATCATGAGAGATCTATACCAGTTTTGGAAGTAGCTTTCAGTGACCAAAGCCATTTGACGAGGAACGATAGCGCGTTAGAGAAGAAACCGGTAACAATCTCTGCACAGACAAATTGGAAAGGCAGAATCCAATCAGGAAGAAGATAGAGATCAAAGTAATAAAAGAAATGAAAAACAGTAAAATCCAGAAGAGGAGAGAAATGCGTTTGCACTCACTTGCTGAGGTAGGAGGAGGAGCAGCCTTAGATAGAGAAAATCCAGAGATCAAAAGAAGAGCAAGAGCGAGAAAGAACAGAAACACTTTGTTAGTCACGGCAGCCATTCTCCCGATAGAAGAAATGAGATGAAAGCTTCAAAGCAGCAGCAGCGGCATTACTCGGAAACCCTAAGTTATAGCTTATGGCGACGGCAAAAGTAGCAGCAGCAGCAGAAATGAGTGAAGAGAGCTTTTCTATTGGCTTTAGTAGGTGGGAGGAGAGATGCCGATGAGAAAGAAAGAAAGTAGTGACTAGTGAGAGAAACCAAAAGATGGTCCACTGGAAAAGAAGGAAAGGGCCATTCATTCATTCATTCATATTCATACTCATAACACTGTCAATTGAATTTTGCTTGTTTATAATAATAAAAAATATTAATTATTATTAAGCTTCTTTATAAATCTGCTCTCACAATAATTGAATATTGCTATTTCCACTACATCGATTTTGAATATCGCTATTTCCACATCGTTTACTCACCGTCTAACTAACTATTGCTACTTCCAGTGTGCATTCGTTTAATACGGTTAAATTATATGATACAACTGTGACGATATCATTTTGTTTATATTAATTAGTCAAGGACTCGTTTGTTTGGAGTCTTCAGTTTTATATTTTATTTATTTTATATTAAACTACATTTAATGAAAACAAAAGTATAATGTTTTTAGCATAAAGCGATCGATCAAATCAAAAGATGAATGTGAGTGAGCCTCATTAATAAATAGATCTTTCATTTGTTTGTCACTAAGACATAATTATGAAGAAGCTTTTTACAGACATCAATCAGTTCATCTAGTATTTTATTTAAGACCTTGTTTAATTTTGGATTAGTTAGATAGATCTACCAACCGTATAAATTTATGATAATTAAATAGGTAAATTATTTGAATTTCTAAAATCTATAAGCGGATTTTCTGAATTTTTTCACTCATTTTCTCTTCTTGCTTAAATCAGTTAATTCACATTATTATTATTAACCTTTTATTTTTATAGTATTTTAGAAATATCAAAATTTCATAATTTTCCATTTGTTACTTTACCTGTCCAAAATTAATTATTAAATTTTCTTAGACAAATCAGAATCTTTAAAATTTATAGACTACTTTTTCTTAATTTAATATATTTGATCCTCTCATTTTTCAATTTATTAATTAAAATAGTAAAATACATTTAATATTTTTTTACTAAAAATACGTAATCTCATCAAAAGATTGTATACACATATTTTAAATAATTCATAAATTATTTTTAAAAACTTTTATTGTCTAAGGTTTTGTTTGTTTTGAGTTATTTAAATAATATAAATTCAAAAAATATTTATGTACTCCCTTCTTAGTAGTATTACATTATTTATTTTACTAAATAAAATATTAAAATATATTATATTTTAAATTATTATTTTTTTATTTTATCATTATATATTAATATTTTTTAAATTTTTTTATCCAAATATATTTTATATGTTTCACAAAATTGACACCCATTAAATAATTAAGGTTATACCAATGAGACAAATTGGAACAGTTTCATAGTGAAGGAAGGGACTGTCTACTAGTAATGTGATTCTGTTGTGGCAACCAGGCTGTAAGCTGTCCCACAAGCACTGTTTTTAGCCGCCTAGGCCTAGTTTTTCCACATTGGTCATTAAATGCATCAATCTATTTTCCACTTGCTAAAGATTAAAAATGAAAAATATATTTTCTTCTTTTTTATTTTCTCTAAACTTATTTTCAATGAGAATTCATGACTGTATTTGATATTAGATATAGAATGTGACATTAGAAGCAAAAGAAAGAAGCAATTGAGAAGATACATAAATACACATGTCAGTCCAAATGTGGTAAATGAGTGGTGATGGGGGGTGCAGAGTCTACTAATCTTCTCCACTCATATAACACCTTGGCCCCATCCATCATCTTCTTCTTCTTCACAATTCCCATAAATACACATATATACCTAGCTAAATAGATTTCTGCTGATTACATAATCATTTCATCAAATAATAATAATATATGTTATCTTGCCATCCCCTCCTTCCCATCAAATAAGGCATAATAATTTTAGCCCATCTGCAGACAGACAAATTCTCACTCATGAAGCTCTCTCATCAAACCTTAAAAAACAATCAAAAATACTTGTACATTTTCTGCTGTTATATACAATAACAACCACCCAACAAAGTTATACTTGAATGAGTAAAAAATAAAAAATAAAAAAAAAGGTTTTTTGTCATAAAACCATTTTCATGTATATATATATAAATATAATAGAGACTGAGTTATACACATGCAGAAAAAAATATATATATGAGCAGCCGGAAAAAATGTAGCAATTCAACATGCACTGTCAAACAAAACCTTGAATTCTGCAAGTTGGACAGGTTTTGGTCCTGAAACATTGGCAAGCCCTTTAAGCAATCGAACCACATCAGCAACATCATCGAGATAATACTTGGCCTTGCTTGGCTTTCTTCCCACCGTACATGCAAAGATCTCTTGGGGTGTAGTTGAGAGAGAGGCCTCTGAAACATTGCCCAATATACCCTGGAACATGTCCTCGTCAGACTTATCATCTCCAATGCACATCACAAAACCTGGCGGGGTCCCATCATTTGAAATTGTCGAAAGAACCTTCTCCGCAACCAACCCCTTGCTTATTCCCTGTGCAAATTGTGTTAGTTTGATACAACTAAGGTTCACTCTTAAGTCAGAGGTGCAATCTGTAGTATCATTCATCAATGATCATATAGGAATATTATAAGATAGAAAGAGGTGCATGTAAATCTTATTTCTTTGGGAACCTAATGCCTTGTTTGATCTCGAGTTATTCGAATAATCATGTGTTTATTTTCAAATAACCCCACTTCATGCAGCACATGAAAAACCAAGCTATTTGGGTGGTTAGAGTAAAAGGACATTAGCATCCTAATACATATAATGAATAATAGATGGTCTTGTTTGATTTTGGGTTATTTGAATAAACCAAGTGGCTATTTTCAAATAATCTTGTTTGATTGATGTAGGTAATTGAAAGGTTATTTGGATAAAAGGACGCAAGGGATATAAATATATACATTACAATAAAATGTATTTTGTTTGATAAATTATTTGAATAATGTGATTCATGAGCATATTTAATGATTGGATAGTGACTTATATGAAATTAATCTCAAATAAACCACATCAATGGCTTTGGTGTTTTAAATGATGATTTGAATGATATGAATAATGAGTAAATTGTTGATGAGATATTAGATCATTTGAAAATAATCCCATGTTACGTTTTCAAATAAACTTGTTCCGGGTAGGTTATTGAAAAATTGGCTATTTGGGATAAAGACATTAGGATTATAAATATATAATAAAATAATTATTTATTATTTTGGTATAGTTTGAATGATGTGATTGTCTAGGGAATAGAATAATAAATGATTAGATGGTAGGTTATTTGAGATTAAACACAAGTAATCCAAACCAAACAAGGCCCAAGTTTGTCATATGGGAAAAACAATAATATTGATTGTAACTCAATCCGTTTTAAAATATGTATTAGATTAGAACTCAACTCGTATTAGATATCAATTGGACAAAATTGATTTGAATTAATCTATCCAGTCATCCCTAATCCTAACAGTAATATCAAAGAGGGAGAGATCATACTTGGGGCTTGACCTCGACGATATTCTGACCCTTGTAAACAACCGCAGGTTCATTTGCAAGTACATTGTCTAAATGGTCCACAAGTTCTTTAGCTTGGCAGGAACCAAAATCAGGGTCAGCTTCTTGATGATGCCATACCAATGCAGTCTCTTTGGCTTCTATGCTAGAACCATCAGTCGCCTCTGTATATGATTTCATCACAGGTTCCACAATTTCCTTCCATTCAAGGTCCACAGACGACATACTGCATTCCCATTCAGAGTTCCTACTCCACCTGAAAAACAACACATTTATACCAAACTGTCAAAACAAATAATTCAAAACAAATTACATACCTTACAAAATACCCATGCTCAGCTGCTATTCCAAGTCTTTCACACGGATCCAGCCACTCGCTAAGAGAACTTTTCCCCCTCCCGCTAACAATAAACACAGTATTTTTTTTATCATTGCAAAGGGTATTCAAAGCATCTATAATCTCTGCACTGGGCCGCATATTAATAGAATTCTGTGGAATTAGAGTACCGTCATAGTCCAAAAATATTGCCCTTTTACTAGTCCTCTTATACGCCGACACGATATGATCGATAGCCAATTTCCGAAAATTAGGCGAAAGCGCAACTAACCTAAAACCCAAACCCAACCCAATTCCCCAATACCTCTTAGCATAATGGTTTTTACAAGACCTTTCCAAATCAACCACAAAACTGCGTGCCCAATAAGCCACATCATGGGAACTAACATACTGATAATGTTTCTCATGCCGCAACTGCTTCTCCGAATCCGGCGTAGTGATCGCCAAATACAAAGCCTCTGCCACAGAATCAATATCCCACGGATTAACCCTAATCGCCCCACTTAAAGAAGGCGAACAGCCCACAAACTCCGAAACAACAATCATACTCGTCCTCCGCTTGTCGTCCATCATACCCTGCCTGCAGACTATGTACTTGTAAGGAACCAAGTTCATCCCATCCCTAACTGCATTCACAATACAACATTCTGCAACCGCATAATAGGCGGTCTTCTCGTAACGAGCAACCGGACGATCAATGAGAATCACAGGAACATAATCGGAAGAGCTAAACTTGTCGTTGATTCTCTTAGCGGTTGTATAAGTTTCCTTCATGGTGTCCTGAACGTCCTTACCCGAACTCCTAGCAGGATTAACTATCTGAACTAGAACCAGTTTCCCTTGCAATTCTTGATGAACGTACAACAGTTGTTCAAAGGCTAGTAATTTCAGACTGATGCCTTTGAAAATATCCATATCATCAACTCCAATTATCATCTTCTTGCCTTTAAACTGCTCCTGTAATTCTCTAACTCTGATAGACGTCGACGTTAGATTCATGACGGACTCAAGTCGGCCCATATGAATACCCACGGGTAGGATCTTGATGTAAACAGTACGACCAAAGTAATCAAGTCCGATATGTCCTCGTTTGGATTCGTAATCAAGGCCTAGCATTCTACTACAGCAAGACAAGAAGTGACGAGCGTAATCAAATGTTTGGAAACCAATAAGATCGCAGTTGAGTAATCCTTTAAGAATCTCATCTCTAACTGGAAGAGTTCTGTATATCTCGGATGAAGGGAATGGACCGTGAAGGAAGAATCCTAACTTGACTCTATTGTATCTCTTCCTTAAGAAAGTAGGAAGAACCATGAGGTGATAATCGTGAAGCCATACGAAATCCTCTTCGGGATTGATTACCTCCATAACTTTATCAGCAAATAATTTATTTGCGGATACGTATGCCTTCCAGAGGTGGCGATCAAAGCGATCGCCACGATCTGGACACATAGGAAGCATATAATGAAAGAGAGGCCATAACTGTTTCTTACAGAAGCCGTGATAGAACTTTTTATGAAGATCATGAGGAAGGAAGGTCGGTACAGAGTTAAAATTATCGAGGAGGTTCTGAGAAACTTGATCTTGTTCCGAAATATCTACATCGACCTTGAGAGAACCGACGTAAATGACCTCAGCCTCTGGTGATAAACCGTCCTTCAATTGTAAATACAGTGAATCCTCATCGAAACTGAAGCATAATTTGCCTGTTTGGACATCCCTCTGGGCATGTAGAGGAAGGAAATTGGTGACGATAATCATCCTCTCACGAGAAGAGGATGAAGAAACGTCTGATTCACTATCGAAATCAGATATGATTCCAGGCACGGTCAGGACCCGCGGAAGTGTTCTAGGAGTAGATGGAATGTCTAGTAAACCCTCGCTAGCGAAATCCAAAAGATTTGCACATGATCTCGATGCCATTAATGTGGAAAAAAAAATAGTTAAAATCCTTTTTTATGTACAAGTTTGAATCAGAGTATGGATGGATTGATGAATATCAAAGTCCTGCAAAATCTGTCTGTCTGTCTGTTAAGGTAATGCTAGAAATTTGTTTCAAATTCAAACCCTATTGAACAAGTAACCGTTAGATATTAGGGGTTTTGAGAAGAACTTACAGATAAAAGCACTAGAGAAAGCGTAATCCTGAAAGTTAAAGACAAAATCAAATAGCTAGCGTGCAATATTCTCTATCTATGTGACATTTTGAAGAAAAAACCGATGCGAAATCCGGTCACACTACGATGACTGACTGACGACGAGGAGTGAAAAGTAAACAATTGAGAACTGAACAACAAAATGACATTACAAGTAAAAATTTCAAATTCTTGGCAGAGTATGAATTAATCGGAGTGAAAGCAGGAAGAAGGAAATTTATAGAAATGGAAGGAGATCTTGACGATGAAATCATCAAGAACATAATATTCGAACTGACCTGCGTGCAAAAGATGATCGCTGCTTCGCTGTGGAAAAAGAGAGAGAGAGAGAGAAACCGCGTGGTTTAGCGGGAGGCTCAACGCTTATCAGAACATCATATCTGAACAAGGAGAGAAGATGCAATGTGAGACGAAAAATGGGGAGGAGGAAAGAGAATGAAGAAATCTTACTGTAGTTATTATTAACTTCTTCTACCCCATCCATCAGTTGAGTTTACAAATAATAAATAAATAAATAAATAAATAAATGGATAATGTTTGTTTCATATTCACAAATAAATAAAGTAATAATTTCCAAAATATAGTTAAATTAATGGTTACTATCTAAACAAGGATAAATAGGTAAATTCACAACAATAGTGGTCTTCACAACAAATAACACAATTTGGATATAAAACTATTTAAAAGGTGTCACTAAATAAGTATTATCCTCCAATAGTGCATTTGTTGGTGCTGTTTTTTTAATAGACAAATATACCCCAGAAAATCTCTTCTATCTGCAATAAATAATTAGGTCCCCCAAATCAAAATCTAATCTAATCTAATGGATAAAATATTATATAAAGAAAGATAAGGGCGTTAATTTTCTTCTAATCTTGTTTTGACTTGAGCTAAAGTGCCCATCATTTTCAAACAAGTCGTGCTGAAATTCTTTTTTCCCCTTTTGCCCGTCTATTACACTCTAAATTAGAGCATTTTTTTTTTCATTATCATTTAAAATATTTTTAAATAATTTGTTCAATTTTTTTAAGATATATTTTTATTAATTACATTATCATTTAAAATATTCTTTTATTATATATTAATACTGATTAAATATTTTTAACAAATTAATCTCAATCAAAATAAAATTGAATAAATAACACAATTAAATATTTAAATAACTCGGACTCAAATAAGACCTTAATAAATTTATAATTTTTATTTTTATCAAATTATCCATTTATTTCATGGTATATATATTTATATATAACCAGCGTAGTAACTCAAATAACAATCATTTTTATCTAAGAAATTAGATTCTTCCTATCTTTCTAAATTATATAATATATATAGTTAATTATATAATTAATATTGCAGTCATAATCTAAAGTATTTATATTTATATTTTAGGATAAATATGCATAATATTAACCATGTTCTATTTCTTTAGTCCTAAATTCTTAATTTAAAACAATAATAATAATAATTGATGTTATTTGATATATATTAAATATAGGTTATTGGGTACCTAAAAAAATATTTTATGGAGATTGAAAAAATAATATTTAAAGGTGATAATTATATAAAAATAATTTCAAAAAATTGTCATTTTTAAATGTGATTTATTCTATAATAGAAATCTAATATAATAATTATTTTTTCAATGAGGCAATAGTGTATCATTTAGTAATATAAAAAAAAAAAAATATCTGTTGTTGTTGACGAGAGATTCGTGGTATTTTTGTAATTTAGTCGGGGTTTAAGGTGGAGTTAAAGAGTAATGCAAAGAATAGAAATATAAAGTGGATAACTATTGAAGGGGGAATAGCTAGGGATGACAAGGATGAAGTGCCTTTCCTTTCTTTCCCATTTTCCTCGTCCCTGTCTCTCTCACACACAGTTTCCAAGTCCATCTCATCGTACGGACTCATCCACGTGGGCCAGTCATCTGTCCGTATACGACTACAAAAACTCATTAACCAATACTATCTATCCACGTAGGACACGAACCTTATAAATAGTCAATGATATCACGTGTTGATCACGTGTTGATCACGTGATACAACCCGTTCTGAGGACCCGACATTAGGGGGTGGTGGTGGGACCGACTTTATCCATTCCCCCGACTTTAAAGCCAACTTCTCCTAACAGGACTTAGTTTTAAGTTTGTTTGATTTTTCTTGGCATTAGACAGAAACAGAACGAGAGACCCTTATTTTTTTTTCTTTCTATATTGAACAAAATGCTAAATTTTTAATTTAATAAAACTGTTCAATAATATTTTTTTATCAAACTGTTAAATAATATTTAATTTATATTATAGTTTTTAAGTGTTAATTTATTATTTATCATTTGAAATAAATAATAAAAAATAAAACACCTTTCAGATAACTTCGAGTAATATTATTTTGTAGATATAAGCTGTGTTTGGCACAAGGTACAACATATTGAGTATAAATAATAAGGAAATATAAATTATAATTAGGTATAAAAGAGTATAATTTATATATACTATTATTGTTTGGTTGGAAGTATAAGACATTATATAGGTTTATAATTTTTTGTTTATAGATAATATAAAATTTAAGTATAAGAATAAAATAATATTTTTATTTTTTTTGTTTTTGTTAATTATTTTTTTAATATTATTTTTAATGAGAAATGATTAGGTAAGGGAATTCGGTGAGGGAATTTGGTGAGGGAATGATGTGGCATAATCTTATTCGCTGAAAAAATCAAATAATTTCTCTCTTTTCTCTCTTTCCTCCCACTTTTACATTTTTCAACCAATGAAGGTAATGGCACGTCATTCCCTCACCAAATTCCCTCACTAAATTCCCTTACTCTATCACTCCTCATTTTTAATTAACCTTATTGATATTTTAATGTTATATAAAATTTATTTTAATTAATTTAAATATTATTAATATTATATAAAATAAATAAATAATAATATAATTACTTTATTATTTTAAATTAATAATAATATATAAAAATAAATATTTAGTATTATTTTATAATTTTGTTTAAAATAAGAATAATAATATATAAAAAATTTAAATTATTGAACTAACGGTTAAGAGATAATAATTATAATTAATAATAATTATAATTAATAATAATACTATTATTATTATTATACTACTAATTATAAAATAAACCTTAACTTTGTTTTTTTTAAATAAATAAAATTTTAAATTATTTTAAATTTTAAATATTTAAATTTATAAAATAAGTTTATTTAAAAAAAGTAATATAAACTAAAATTAAAAATAAATAAAGCTTAATAATTAAACTTTAATGAAAATTAAAAAAAACAAATTAATGTTAATATTAAAAAATTAAGAATAAAAAATAAATTAAAAATAAATTAAAAATTTAATACCTTCTTATTGTAACATGTGGAGGGTATTATTAGCTTATACCTCTTTTAAAATATAAATTATACCTTCATTTTACTATACATATAAAACCATTTTGCCTTACAATTTTACTATTGAATAATTATAACATTATAGAACTCCCTACCAAATACAATAAGATTTTCCCATCAACCGTATGTTTGTTTCTTCTTCCAATACCATACTTGATTGCGTTACACAAACCACCCATCTCAACCCCATCTAAATTTGTTTTTTTTATCTGCCATAGTTAAATTAAGCCCCTAGTTGGAAACTTCAAATTATATTTCAAATTTGACTATTTTTTTATACATTTTCATATTACTTACAAGTTATTATATATATAACTTGTTTGTTTGTTAAATATAGTTTTATTCAAATAATAATTTAGATGATAAAACTTGTTAACAAATAATTAGCTGAATAACAACTAATTAAAAACTTTCAATTTTTATTTGACTAAGAAAATTTAGTAAATTAGTTCAAATGACAAAAGTTGGGTCTAAAAGATTAAATATTTCAATTTGCATTTAAACATTTTAAATTGAACTGAGAGTCATAAGTTATTAAATATTTTATATATGATTATTGAGATAGTACTAACTTAAAAAAAAAAATTAAAAAAAAAATGGAAGGTTAAAAAGAAATATCGATTTTTTATTAAAATATTAGGTCTCACCATTTAATTAATTGATGAAACAGTATCTTCAAATTTTACTTATTTATTATATATTTATATACAAGTTAAATTAGTTAAATTAACTTAATTAATATAAATTATAAATTAATTAAATTATTAGAGTAGGACAAGGCTCCGACATACTCTATAAGTTAAATTAGAAGTTCTAATGAGTGCAAACAAGTCTCAAATCATGCTAGAAACTTGTCTATGGTCTTAGAGTGAATTTCAATTCAATGAAATCAAAGTTGAGATTGGGCAGAATATTTTTATAAAAATATGAAATTCTTGACCATTAATTGATGTTTGTTCTTCTTGTTTTTGATTTGGTTGGATTCATGGAGTATCTTGATACATATTCCAGTTGGACTTAAAGCTGATTCGAATTGATTAAAAGAAGAAAAAAAAGATGAATGATAAAGATGAACTCTGGTTCATTTGTTTTGATTGACTTTCATTTTGACTGAACCTGTTAAGTATGAGGTCAAAATCGGTTAAGTATGAGCGGTCTGATTTACACTTAAACTGGTTTAGCCCTTTTAAAGTCCAGTTTGTTTGACAACTTTAATATTTTAGGTCATTTTCTATATAGAGGCCTCTTAAACATTTTTTAAAATTTGAAAAGAAAATGACTCAGAATAATTTTCCATATTTAATGAAACTCGAAAATTCTGATTAGGGATAATTTGGACATTTTGTATTGTTTAACATAACATGTAGTGTCTATAATTTGTGCTTCAGTTATCCGAAAAATATGAAGAAAATTTCATTATGATCGTTAAATTATTTATATTTTTTTAATGTAAAAACTTTCTTGCCTACCTTAGTGTTTACCTACTCTTTTTCTAGAGAGGTGAAGTTTAAGGTAGTGCAGCTTTGACTTTCTTGGATCGCTAAGTAGTTTAATGCTAGTTCTAGAACCTAAACTTACTTCTTTGACTGGCTATCTAAAAGTTTAGTTTTTTTTCTTTTACCCTGATATCTCTGCTATAGCTTATTTATGATATGCAGTTTTCCGTTTGGAGACAATAGAATATTTTATCTTATTTTGAACTAGAACATCCTCTGCGTTGTGTGACTTACTAACATTAATTTCTTGACACATTACAATTTAAGCCATTTAGGACCTAAATTGTTTATCTGTTTTTAGTCCATATTCGCTATTTACGCTATAAGTATTTTTTTTCTAAACCAAAATGAACACTACCTACTAAATATCTTAGTCTAGATGCATGTTAGTACTAGAAAAAATGTATTTTTTAGATTCTATGCTATGTCATAGATAGGGAAAGGAACGAGATTATGTTATTTGTTTAAATTAAATAAATTTGATGTAATTTGTAATGATTAAAATAAAAAGGTCAAATTTGTTTCGGAGTAGAGATTGTCCATTTGGACGGGCGTGTGAGACATAACGTCAAATGTCCTTCCCGGCACGTAACCAAGCACCATGCCTAAAAATATTTCTAATTTTTTTCCTTAGTTTCTCTCTAAGCAAAATAAGTGACGACTCTTAAAAATAATCAAAAGTATGTCTAACTTTTGTTAAATTCTATTTCGGTTTCTCATCTCATTTTAAGATGAGATGACTTTTGAGAGAGTCAATCTCTCGTTTAGTTTTACGACATGACAGAGAAATGTAAGTCATGAGACTTAGCAAAATAATCGACTAAAAATAGTTTTCTAAAAAAGTGCATGGGTCGAGCCTACCATAAAAAATCATCGCCTCCTACCGCGAGAGCAAGTGTGAAAGTTAAGGCACGAGGCCGACCAATTTCGAATCGCACAAAATGTCCTTAAATACGGGGTCTTAAATGTTTTTAAATATCAAAATTGAAACAAAGCAAAATAAAGACATACAACAATATAAAAAAATAATATTGGAGTGGAGTTGGGGTAAAAACAAAATATTTATGATGATACTTATAAGGGCAAATTACTTGGGTGACCATCTAATTACACTGATCGTTCACTTATAGCCCTAAATTTATTTTTAAAACAAATCGCCTTTCAACTTTTAGAAAAATTACAAATGACCCTTCCGTCAACTTTTTGGTTAAACATAACGACTTAAACTTAAAATATTTTATATATATATATATATTTATCTTATTTTTTATTATTAAATTGCTTATATATATATATATATATATATATATATATATATATATAGTATTATATATATATATATCTTTTATCATTAATTTTTATATTTATATAATTATTAAATTTATAAATTTATACATAGATAATATATATATATATATATTATTTATTTTTATCTATATATATATATATATATATTTATATCTATAAAACAAAATTTAAAAATAATTTTTATATATTATCTTTAATCATTAATTTATATATTTAAAAATAATTTGAGGGTTAAAAGTAATGATAACCTCCCAACTACTCAATAACTTTTAATCCTCAAATTAATATAAATTAATGATTAAAGATACTATATATAAATTATATATATTTTAAACTTTATTTTATATATATATAAATATATATAAAAATAAATAATATATATATAAACAATTTAATAGTTATATATATAAAAAAAAAATAATGATTAAATATAATATATAAAAAGTAATATTTTAATCTTAAACCGTTATATTTAACTAAAAAGTTAAGGAAGGGTTATTGGTCACCATTTTAAAAGTTAAATGGACGATTTGTTTTAAAATTTAATTTAAGAGTTAAAAGTAAGCGATCAAAGTAATTAAAAGGTCGCCCAGATAATTTGTCATATTTTCAATGATGAAATATTTAAAAGGTCACAATAAATTTTAATAAAAAAAACCATTTTATTTTTTTATATATATACTCCGTATCAAGTTTGGGTTTAAGTTTCGCACACTCTCTATCCCCGACCCCGTACCCAATCGGGTACCTTCTCCCAAACTCCATGCCCGACCTCGTAACTGATTTAAATAAATTATATATATTTTAAACTTTATTTTATATATATAAAAATATATATAAAAATAAATAATATATATATATATTATCTATATATTATTTAAAAGATTTAATAATTTTATAAATATAAAAAATAATAATAATATATATATAAACAATTTAATAGTTATATATATAAATAAAAACAATAATAATTAAATATAATATATAAAAAGTAATATTTTAATCTTAAACCGTTATATTTAACTAAAAAGTGAAGGAAGGGTCATTGGTCACCATTTTAAAAGTTAAATGGACGATTTGTTTTAAAATTTAATTTAAGAGTTAAAAGTAAGTGATCAAAGTAATTAAAGGGTCGCCCAGATAATTTGTCATATTTACAATGATGAAATATTTAAAAGGTCACATTAAATTTTAATAAAAAAAACCATTTTATTTTTTTATATATATACTCCGTATCAAGTTTGGGTTTAAGTTTCGCACACTCTCTATCCCCGACCCCGTACCCAATCGGGTACCTTCTCCCAAACTCCATGCCCGACCTCGTAACTGATTTAAAATACCTAAAACCGACTATTGAGTACCCACAAATTATCAGACATACAAATATTTATTGTCATCTCTAATCATAATTATTTTAATTCCACTCATCTATCAAATTCGCGTTCTTATTTGAACCAAGCCTACCTCTGAACTTTTTTGAATTGATCTAATTTATTTCATCAAATAAAATATCATTATTTTTAAAATATATTTTACTAATTATCTTTCATTTATATGATTTGAATAAAATAAAAAGATAATGACAAACGTTTTTTATAGTTTTTATTTCATCTTAGTGCCCTATATCATTCAATGCTAAAATACCAAAAATGTATTTTACTTAAAATAAAATATATATTTTTATTATTATATATTAATATATTTTATAAAAAATATACATTCTCAAAATCAATATCAATCAAAATTAAAAACCTATCATTGTTTTTATTAATGATTACTTAAATTGATTATATATATATATATATATAATGTATTAATTTTTATATATATATATATATATATATATATAATGATGTTTAATTTTGAAAATGTTCAGATTGTCGGGTCGAAAACTGTGGTTAATTTGTATATATTTGTGAGAGTAAATGGATACTTGGGTCGGATTCTAAGTTGACCCACTCATAAACTTAAAACGGTTAAAAATAAAATTAAAAAATGTTTTAGGTATGTTTTGAACTCGCAACCTAACAAAATAAGTACAACTTTTTAACCAACTAGGATAATAACATTTTATATTTTAAATTCAACACCTAATTTGATGAACGCGGAACGTTGTAACAATATAAGTTCAACTATATATATATATATATATATATATATAATGATGCTTAATTTTGAAAGTGTCCGGATTGCCGGGTCGAGAACCGTAGTTAATTTGGATATATATGTGAGAGTAAATTGATACTTGGGTCGGATTCTGGGTTGACTCGTCCATAAACTTAAAACAGTTAAAAATAAAATTAAAAATGATATAGGTATGTTTCGAACTCACAACCTAACAAAACAAATACAAATCTTTAACCAACTAGGCTAATAAGATTTTATATTTCAAATTTAACACCAAATTTGATAAACGTCGACGTTGTAACAATATAAGTTCAACTTTTTAACTAACTAATATATATATATATATATATATATATATATATATAATTAATGATGCTTAATTTTGAAAGTGTCTGGATTGTTGTTGATACTTGAGTCGGATTTTGGGTTGACCCGCCCATAAATTTAAAACGATTAAATATAAAATTAAAAATGCTATAGGTATGTTTCAAACTTGCAACATAACAAAACAAGTTAAACTCATTAACCAACTAGGCTAATAACATTTGATATTTTAAATTCAACACCAAATTTAATGAACGCAGGACGTTGTAACAATATATTTTTATTCGTGTGCATCGCACGGGGATCTTCCTAGTTGACTTAATAGTTGTTTTTTATGGGGTTTATATTTAAATAATATAATTTAATTGTCAAAAATAAGAAATCAAATATTGAGAGTTCAAAATCGGTTTTATTGGTGAATCACCCTTCCCTATTGAACTCTTAGCTTGGATCTAGGCTTATTGAAATCCAGCTCGCTTGGATCTTACGCAGACTTGGATTCTCAATAACTATCCTAATACTTATTATTGGATGGTGTGAGTTTTGTAAAAAAACAAAAAAAAAAAAACTTTGTAATGATATTAATTTACACCTAAGCAAATCAATTACTTAAATTCCATCTAGATAAGTAATTGATTTGTGTCGGCTTTTGTGGACAAATTAATTTATAGAGGCGGGGGGTTGGAAAATGAAATTGGAGGGTGAAAAGGACTAAAGAGGGCAGCTAGCCTAGCACATTCTCGTTCGATTCATTCCAGGTGTTATGGGTCCTTTTGACTATTGTTATTTCTATTTCTATTTCCTACCAATCTCGAATCTCAATTGAGGCAGCTCTTTTTGACTTCACATTCTTATCAATTATTTTTCCACAAAGAAGGGAGATATTCCACAACAAGCTGTCAATTGACTGTAAATGCCCAAGGATTTCTTCATTAACTCAACTTATTAAATGCAACCATATATATATTTACAATCTATTTGTTTTAAGTTTTTTATATCATACAAAGGAAAAAAAAAACATCATAAATAATAAGATTTGTTGTACAAAAACCAGGAGCTTGTTTGATCTTGTTTTTGTGGGATTTTATCAAAAAAATAAACTTAATTGTATAAAGAATATGTTTAGATTTTTAATTGGTTTAATTATTAGTATCTTATTGTATTTAAATTTAGTAAAAATAATGTTAGAGTATTTTAATTTATGAAATTAGTAATGATTTTTTAAAAAAACTATGTAAAATTCTAAAAAGAACAATAGAAACCCTAATTAAGTGAAATCGTCTGATCTTGGTTTGTTTTTAGAATACTTTGGGATTTTGTACAAAATATTTTGTTTGATTTGTATTTTTATTTGGTTTATTTATTCAAATATTTTATTTATTCAAAATTAATAAGAATAAAGTAATAATATTTTAGTTGATAAAATGAATGATTTGATAATTAAAATTATATTGATGCAATGAAAATAATATTTATAGAAAAAAGTTAATTAAAACCTTAAAACCCACATCAAACTAGTTTTAGGTGAATAGTGTTTTTGTTTGTAGAAAAAATTAATCCTCAATATAAATAGAAATATATATATATATATATATATATATTAAATAATACAAAACAACATTTAAAAATAATAATAACTAAATGGTAAAACTTATGACCAATTTAAGTAGATTACAAATTTAATAAAAAAATCAACAATTTTATAATTTTTAAAGATGAAAAACAATATCATTTGAGTTTTTTAACCATAGTAATAAAATAAAACAAATCAATCAAACATTATTAAACAAATTTATATCAAACATTCTAAACAATAGAAATTATTAATAGCAAAAGTATTGTAAATAATCATGACATAAATACTATAAAAACATGTGTAAGAGAATCACAAAATGAAAATTTATTTTAAAAACACAACTTTATATTTTTTATTATTAAAAAATGAATGAATATGAATTCGAGACAGAATCACTAAAACCATTAAAGTATATAAATAACAAATGACCACAAAATATTATAATTATTTTTCGGATTTAAAAAATTCTTAACGACAATTATATTCGGCTAAACATGATGTTACATAAATAAACACAAAACAGTAACTCGGAAATAGAAACGAGACAGCTTAATATAAAAAAAAAAAAATTATGAACTTGATAGATTTAACTTATAAGCACAGATAAGAAGTGGTTGCGTAATAAAGAGTTACAAAAGTTATAAAAAAAACAAGTTACCACTTATAAGTAAAATCAAATCAAACCAGCATAAGTGTTTCTCGAATAATTTTAATAAAAATAATAATATGAAACAATTAAACTTGTCAGCAATGACACCATTTATTAATTTGAATAAATTGAATATTATCAAATTAGACAATGAATAAACTATAACTATAACAAATAAGTTGTTATGAACTATCAAACTAACACAAGTTAAAGATGGATAAAGCTCATGTATAGTGTAGTAGACTAAGACTTGTATAATTTTTAATTTATTTCAAATTATATTATTAATTAATTAACTAAAATACTATAATGATTTTTTATCTTTTCTAAAACAAAATCAAACTCTTTAAGCTATTCTAAAATCATGAAATTTTGAAATTCAAGGTCAAGATTTTAAAAGTTTTATGTATGATTAATTATTTGGAAAAAAAATTAAGAGATACATCAATATCAATATTTTTTTATAAGGTTAAATCAAATAAAGAGTTATATATATATATATATATATATATATATATATATATATATATATATATATATATATATATATAAATAAACAAGAATATTAAGGATAGTTTAGAAACATGCAATTACTTTTCAAGGTGGGCTCTTATTGGGCTAGACTAGGGCTCAACAGATCCATTGTTAAAAACTCTACAAATTGTATATATTAAAAGTTTTGGAATCATACATTTCTCTATATCTTAGCAAATGTATTTGAATATGTATCTCAATGAATTACTTTAATTAATTAGTATTTGTAAGTATATTATAAATGTTCATCCATAAATTATCCTAATATACATTTTTTATTTTTCAAATTATTATAACTCATTCAACTAATTTATAACTATACCTGCAAAAACCAACTCATAGGTTTGATCCAAGAGCTAAATATCCACCATTTTTTTCAGCTAAATTATTTATTCAAATTTTATCTAATAAAAGTTGGTGAGCTAGGTCAGATTAATTAGGATTTATATTGACTTTTTGGAACAAAATATTAAAGGATAAAAAATATAATATTTTTGAATTCTCAATTAATTGAATTATTATAATGTATTTTAAATTTATAAAATTAAAATATATTTTAATATTTATATTGATATATAAAATGTAATATATAATTTATATAAAAAAGACAGAAGTAAACTATTTTAAAATACAAAATTTGAGTACTATTTATTAATTATAGTTATTTTAGGTCTATATATATATATAAAATGTTAAATGTTGCTGCTCTTTATTTATTAATTAATTAATTAATTTATTTATACACTCCCAGCCAGGCGGGTGTTCACATTCTCGCTCGGACTATACTATTCTACGAGGGTTTAGGGTACGGGAATCTTCGCCGGCCGCACATCGACTCGGATCGAAGCTCACAAACATCAGATTCTCCTCCGAGGTAACTAGGATTTCTCGTTATCACACCGGTTGTTTATCTTTCATATTCCCTCCAATCTAGGTCGAACCCTAGATACAACGGAACTTGTTTACGTAATGTATATGTGATCTTATTAGGCTATCAGGATACAGTGATGTCTCGAGTTTACGTTGGGAATCTGGATCCGCGTGTCACTGAAAGAGAACTGGAAGATGAATTCCGTACCTACGGAGTTCTTAGGAGGTATATTTTCTTATAATCGTCTTCCGATTCTTGAATTTGGAATATACTCTTGTTTCCATTAGCTTAGACGTTTTTTTGTTTTTGTTTGACTAGATCTGGTTATCCTCTATGCATGACATTATATTTACTAAGTGGCTTAGGAGATCTGGGATATAGGAAATTATGCATCTTTCACCTCCAATATCTGGATTTTTTATTGACGATATCTGGTTATCCTGTATGAATAGCATTGTATTCGTTAAGTGGCTTCGAAGACCTGGGATTTAGGAAATTATGCATCTTTCACCTCAAATATCTGGAATTTGAACACTTAATTGAAATACATGTCAAATGAGGTCTTTTATATTGATTATTTCGTTTTTGCTGCATGTTCTTTCTGAGTCTCAGACCATGTTTTGGAGTTTAAATATCTTTTACACGCCTCATCAGTAGTCGATGAAACTGAACGGGAGGGAAAATGTGGCCTCGTAAGTTGAAATGGTGATTTAAGCTTGCTTGCCAATCCTATTCTAAGTCTTATGTTGTCGAATTGAAAGTTCATTTTCTTTAGGATACAAACTGACTTTTTGTTTGTTTTTTCACTTCATTGTCTGAGTTTTGTTTGGCAATTAATCTGTCTTTATCTTGATTTGGAGGTTTCTCTTAAACCTGCAATCACTTATAAGTATCATTTCTAAGTTTCTTTTCATTGAAAGTTGATATGAATATTTTATTGTGGTTCTTGGAGATGGAATTGCTGCTGGCTATCTACAAATTCTGTAGCTAAATAATCATTTGTATTTGTACAACTTTTCTAGTGTATGGGTTGCAAGGAAGCCACCTGGTTATGCTTTTATTGAGTTTGAGGATCGTAGGGATGCACTTGATGCAACACGTGCTTTAAACGGTAATAATTATCTATCTTGGTGATTTTTTCCTTGCTTTTACCAGAATTGAGTTGACTCATGATATAATCTCTTCTTTTTTCTGGGTCAAGGATTGTCCATTCATATTGTCTTGTCCTGATGAATCATACGCATGGTGGCAGATCGTTATTTATGCAGTCTAGTTTTTCTCTTACAAGAAAACTTCTCATTTCTTAGTAAACTGCTCAGAACTTGATACTGGGTTTCCTTCTGTTTGCTAGTTTAACATACTTATTTTTTCTGTTATGCTGGACATTGTTTTTCATTCCTTTAATCATAAGAAGGTAGTTTAACATACTTCTTGTTAGTTTAAATATTTTTTCATTTATACTGATAATGTATTTTTACCCCAAATAACATACATCAAACAAGGTTACTGGCTATTCAAATAACCCTAAATCAAACAAGGCCTTATCACTATCATACTGGGAATTGTTTAATCATTATCACTTATTTTCTTTTAAGGTTTTTAATTTTATTATGAGTTTGTGAATACAGGGAAGAATGAATGGCGTGTGGAGCTCTCTCACAATTCTAGGGGAGGAGGGGAAAGAGGAGGGGAAAGAGGAAGAGGAGGGGGAGGATTCCGAGGAGGGCGTGGTGGTGGTGGTGATGCCTTGAAGTGTTATGAGTGTGGTGAATCTGGGCATTTTGCACGCGAGTGTAGGCTGCGTATTGGTTCTCGAGGTGCTGGTAGTGGGCGCCGTCGAAGTCCCAGTCCTAGACGCAGAAGGAGTCCACCAAGTTATGAGAATAGGTGCATATCTTCTTCTGAATATGTAATTTAGTGCATTGTTCGATCTTGGTTATTTGAATTTAATCTCAAATAACCTTAATGTTTTTCACTATGTATGTAATAAGTATACCCTCATTGTCTTTTTTTAACCAAATATACCTCAGATAACCCAATTTAAAACAACCTACTCCAGACAAGGTTAACCAAAACCGAACAAGGCCTAGGTGATTCTTTGTCTTCTTATAACTAATGTTTATTTGCAAATTGTAGTCCTCGTGGAAGGAAATCTCCGGAGCGACGCAGCCTATCTCCTCATCGTGGAAGGAAATCTCCTGAGCGCCGAAGTGCATCACCTCATCGTGTAAGGAAATCTCCTGAGCGCCGCATTGTATCACCTCATCGTATAAGGAAATCTCCCGAGCGCCGCATTGTATCACCTCATCGTATAAGGAAATCTCCTGAGCGCCGCAGTGTATCACCTCATCGTGCAAGGAGTCGCTCTAGATCACCTCCACATCGTCGTACTCGTCGCGAGTCACCCGACGCTAATGGGCATGTCAATCTAACCTTACATTTATTTTACCCTTCTTTTTTTCCCTTTGATTTCCTTACTTGTTGCTAAGCAGTTGCATCAAATGTGTATCCGTTATTGACTTATTGCAGTAGGTCATCTCCATATCGTCGCCCACGCCGAGTTTCACCATTTGCTAATGGGTATGTGTGCAATCCTATAAATATCCTTAATGTTGTATCACAGAATCAATGAATGTTTTTGATTTGGTGTACTTCATCATCTTCAACTGTTTAATCATGAGAAAAACCTCCTGCATGAGCACTTGAACTTTTTACTATTCTTGTCCAAAAAATTCCGGCTTCTAGACTAGGGTGTTTTTCAAGCTGTTCTTAATGCGAGGTAAACCTACTAAGAATGCCTTGATTGAAGTAGGGGTCATGGCAATGGGAGGAAAAAAAGAAAGAAATTCCACTTGGTTATTCTTGTCTTGAAATTGTTCTATTTGTTGGCATTATTTCCCACTTAATTCCATGAATAATTTTTCAGAGATTGATGACGGTGGAGGCAGATATGAAGCGATTTGGGGGAGAGGAGGAAGTGGAGGACTGATGGATCTGAATTAGTAGGTTCTTCGTACTAGGATATTAGCAGATTGATGTAGTTAAGCTTGAATACTTTGAGTCCGCCTATCTGGATAACTGCTTTGTGTCAAACCCGTCTTTCGGTGGCTTCTTCTTGATTGTGTAATGGTTGCTGCCTGCTTTGGCATGACTTCATTTTGAATCATCGGCATCTCTGTGCTTCTTTCTGCAGCACACAGGTTTTCTCGCACTTCTGAATCGCGATATATGTTGTGGATTTGCAATATAAACTGCTGTCTTGATAGTCAGTCAATGCACTTGTTCTCTTGATGTTTTATAAGTAATTATGTGTTTTTTTATATATTTTATTTTTAATGTTTTGGGGTTTTTTTAGGCTAAAACAACAGTTTACGAGCTTTGTTCATGCCGTCTACTACTACTACTCACAAATGAATCTGCAATTTATCTTAACTGTCATGAGCTGCTTCACTGCTTGAAAGCTTCTGATACCTTCTTAGGGCCCCGTCTTTACCTTTTGGCCCTAGTGTTTGAGGCGCAAGCTTCCTGCATGCTTCTTTTGCTTTATGGATTCGGCTTTATCTTTCTCCTTTGAAGTGCAGCCGCATGATCACACACTTGACACTCCTGCTTTCACATTAGTGCCAACATATCTGAAGTGTTTCCTCTACACATATTTAAGCATACAATTTTCCTGCCTACTTACTAGTCTGCGGTTCTGTAGAGATGGTTTCTCTACCGGTTTTGTTTGATTTGGTTATCCCGCGAATTTCATACGAGATATTTTTGTGGTAGCCTTTTATTTCCAGTTTGGTATTTTGCCGCTCCTCCATATTCTTTTGGTTATCACAGATTTACATGAATCTTGGTGGTAATTGCAAGTGTACTAGTGTAGTTTGAAAGTAAGGAGCTGAAAACATATATTTGAGTCAATGGATAAAATTAGATACATACATTACCTAGAAATAGTCTATTAATTGGTTACTTTTCTTACATGATTGTAACCTAGATCTTCAACGTTCTTGGTCGTTTATTATCAATTTTATTCTTATGGTTACTTATAATGTGCATTCTTGATCGTTTATTATCAATTTTATTGGTATGGTTACTTATAATATGCATTCTTGATTGCTTATTATCAATTTTATTGGTATGGTTATTTATTATATGCATTCTTGATAGTTTATTATCAAATTAAAATGAATCTCTTTCCTAATTATGTTTGGACTGGAGTAATTGAATTATTTTCTTCCAAATCCAATTTCGTTTCAGCTTCTTGCCTCAATCGGATAAAAACTAAAATGGCTTGTTTGATCAAGGTGATTTATTAATTTATTTATAACATTTTAAAAGATCAAACAAATATTATTTTCTTCTAAACAACTCAGATTGTTTTCAAATAATCAACAATGGTTAGGACGAAAATAAAACAGAATGATTTAATTATACTTTTAAAACTAGTTTACAACTATATTTTCATTTTTAAGAGTTCATATATATTTTTGAGAAAACTTATGCATTTGGATTCCTAATTTTTATTTTAACTACTTTTTAAAACAAGTCTCAACCAAATAAAAAAAAAAAATAACCATTTTAAAACTAGTTGGTTAATTGTGTTTTTTTTTTTTATATGATTAATGTTTTAAGTAGATGAGATCAAATCTGGATAGAAATATAATTATAATTTGTTTAATATTTTTTCACTAATATTGATGTTTGAAAAGGCAAATTTGTTTTCCAATTAGACACGCGTCGAGTCTTGATTAGCTGAATTCTTCACGAACCCTAGAAAGAAGGTAGCCACACAACTGCCCACACAACGCTTCTTCCGGCGGTTCTACACTATTCTTGTATGACCAGTACCATCCTTACCTATTCTCCAGACGACACGTGTCCCTCCACCTGTCTCCCCCTGTTATAAAAATGAGAACCCACCAACGGTTCAAAGTTGACAAAAACAACAATCTTCATCATATATCACGCACAAGTGTTCCTCAAGACTCGACTTTTCTGTAATTCCTTAAATAATAAATGATTTCAGAATCAGAATCCACCGATATTCCAACAGAAACTCGCCGGGTTCTGACCCATCCGGCCGTTCATCCATCCAAAAATGTTTCCCCGGCGGCTCTTCTCGGCTCCCTTCTTAGCATTTCGCATAACATAATCGGGTACAGGTCCAAATCCTCCGTCTTCTTCTTCTACTCCAATCATCGTGTTGTCTCTGAATCGATTCGCCTCGTCAGACTACTCTCTGATTTCTTTTCTGAAATCAAGAGCCACCATGTTACCTCCACTGTCCTCCTATGCTTGTCCGACCTCTATATCATCTTCCAGAGAATCGAGTTCCTTCTGCAAGACTGTTGTCGCGATGATTGCCGGCTATGGATGCTCATGAAATGCGATTGCGTCGCTGATCAGTTCCGCTCCCTTATGAGGACACTTTCCACCACAGTTGATGTCATCCCCATGCATTTGCTACATGTCCCTAGTGAAGTCCAAGAAACGACTCAGCTTGTAATAAAACAAGCTCGGACTTCACCATATGATGTTACCTCAGGTGATCGACATTCTTCCAATAAAATTATGTCAATTCTAGATCAATTCGAGGAAGGGATCGCTCCAGAGTCTAGCGAGTTGAGGAGCATACTCAGTCATTTGGGGATTCAAAGCTGGGGTCAATGCAATCAAGAGATTAACTTCCTAGAATCGGAATTAGAGCTTGAATCCTCTAATTACGTTAGTCCTAAGAACAAGACAGACCTGCCACTCTTGGTCTGCTTACTTGGGTTTATGAGCTACTGTCGTTCCGTTCTTTTCGTTGATGTTATCGATTATGCACATAATAATAATAATAATAATAAGAAGAAGAACAAGGCCGCATTTCAAAGCTACGACGCCGCCGCGATTAGACACCTAAATCCAGACGATTTAAGGTGTCCCATTTCCCTGGAGATCATGGCTGATCCAGTCACACTGTGTACGGGACACACGTACGACCGATCCTCCATTTCGAAATGGCTAAGCAATAATGTAAAGCCAACTTGTCCCAAAACCGCTCAGCTGCTCACTAGAAAAACCTTGCTTCCCAACCTGAATCTGAAGCGGTTAATTCAGCAGCAGCAGCAGAAGCAGCAGCAGCAAAATTGCCACGACAAAGGCAATATTATTATTAATGAAGCTGAAACGATGATGCCGCCCTGTAAGGACCGGGAGAAACGGAAAAGCTCAGTTCTTGTAGGCGCTGAATCTGTGAAAATGCTTGGCAGGTTTCTGGCTGGAGTCCTGGCTGCTGATAAGGAGGAGGAGAAGGATACAGTACTAAAGATGAACAAGGCTGCGTACGAGATTCTCCTTCTCACCAGAACAAGCAATTTGAACAGGTCTTGTTTGGCTGAAGCAGGTGTAATCCCCTTCTTACTGAAACATATTAAAAATTCAGCAGCAGAGGATGCAGTTTCTCAAGAGAACGCGATGGAAGCCCTGTTTAACCTGTCCGAGCATCCAACGAGCAAGCCTATCATTATTGAGAATGGAGGTCTATCTACAGTGGTTAAAATTCTGAGGGAAGGAGCTAAAGTAGAAGCTCGTCAGCACGCAGCGGGCACACTGTATTGCCTTGCATCCGTGCAGGAGTACCTTCCATTGATCGGGGAAGCCCCCGGGTGCATTCCAGGTCTTATGTGTTTAATCTGGCAAGGAAGCTACAGGAGCAAGAAGAAGAGTTTGATGACGATTACGGCGCTGCTGAGGAACAGAAGCAACCACAAGAGGATAGTGTCGTCAGCTCATTTGGTGCCTTTGGTGGGTAGGCTGCTGGAAGTGAAGGATGAGAAGGAAGATATTGTGATAGAGTGTCTGTCAATTTTAGATCTTCTTACGGAGAGGCCTGCGGGTATAATGGCTGTTCTGAAGGCCCGTGTGTTGAGTCGGGTGGTGGAGATTTTATGTTGGTCTGATTCGGAGACAGTATTGGATCATTGCGTGTCGATATTGCTAGCTATGTGCGTGAGTGTGGGTGAAGAATTGGTTCCTGCTTTAGTGGAGAAGCGTTCTCCAATGGATCCTTTGTTATCTCTTCTTAAGAGAAGGCCGTCGTGGTCTCCTCCCGGCAGGAAGGTGTCTACTCTTATTAGGATCATTCGTAACTTCCAAGAAACTAGTTTGCCCACCGGTGGTTACATTGAACAAAGATATCGTCATGCAAGAGCAAGACCAACACCTTTTCTACATTAATATTAATTAGCTGATTCACTTTTTCAAGACCTAATTCATTTATTTATAACTAGTACTAGTAGACTAGTAGTAGTAGTTGTGACAACTTTTTTTCAGGTATTTTAAGGTATCTATCTCATCACAATCCAATCCTCTTATGATTTATGATGATGTTGTTTAATATTGTTTGGAAATACTTCGAATCTAGGGTTGGATTTTAGTATTTTTTATTTTAAAAAATATTATTTAAGGTATTAATTTAAATAAAATAATATTTAGAATATATTTTAATTATTTATATATTAATAATTCTTTTAAACTCATAATTTCAAACAGATATTATTATTATTATTATTATTATTAATTTTCTTTTGAAAATATTAAAATTTGATAATGTAAGTCGCCGCGTCATGCGCCAGGTGGTGTCGGCAGGCAAGTTCTTTCACGTAGTTCCAACCTCCAAATTAAGTTTCCACGTAAACACGTGTTGATTCATCATTAGTTGACTTATTCAAAAACTATATATAATAGGAAGCTACTTCTCTCAATCCTCAACTATTCTCCCGTCGACACGTGTCCCTCCCATCCCCCTATATAAATATCCCACCAAGCAACGCAGAGACCTCTCAAAAATATCATTGATTAATATTATTCTCGATTGATTGATTGATTGATTGATTTCTTCTCTCGCCTAACCTAAATGATTGCAAAATCCCATGTTCCTACTCGCCGGATTCTGACGCAACCGGCCGTTCATCCATCCCAAACCGTTTCTCCGGCCGCTCTTCTCGATTCCTTGCTCGCCATTTCTCGTAACATCATCGCCTACAGGTCCAAATCCTTCTACTCTCATCATCGTAATGCCATTGAATCCATTCGCCTCGTCAGACTTCTCTCTGATTTCTTTTCTGAAATCAAGACCCACCATGTTACCTGCACTCTCCTCCTATGCTTGTCCGACCTCTATTTCGTCTTCCAGAGAATCGACTTCCTTCTTCAAGACTGTTGCCGTGATGATTCTCGGATATGGATGATGATGAAATGTGATTTCATCGCTAATCAGTTCCGGGTCCTTATGAGGACAGTTTCCACCACAGTTGATGTTCTGCTCCCCATGTGTACTTTGATGCAACTCCCCACTGAACTCCAAGAAACCATTCAGCTTCTAATAAGACAAGCGAGGACTTCACCGTATGCTGTTGACTCGGCTGATCGATATTCTTCCGACAGACTTGTCTCAATTCTAAGTCAATTCGAGAAAGGGTTCGCTCCAGAGTCCACTGACTTGAGGAGCCTACTCAATCATTTAGGGATTCAAAGCTGGAGTCAATGCAATAAGGAGATCAAGTTCCTGGAATCGGAATTAGAGCTCGAATCCTCCTCCTCTAGCTCTAAGAAGACAGATCTGCCACTCCTGTGCAGCCTAACTGGCTTTATGACTTACTGTCGTGCCCTTCTTTTTGATGTCATCGATGATGATGATGATGATGCACATAATCAGCACAAATCCGATGTCCCATTTCACGGCGAGGTGATTAGACACCTAAATCCAGACGATTTCAGGTGTCCGATCTCCCTCGAGATCATGTCTGATCCAGTCACACTGTGTACAGGACACACCTACGATAGACCCTCCATCTCAAAATGGCTCAGCAATGGAAACCCAACTTGTCCCAAAACTGGTCAGCGGCTCGTTACCCCAGTCTTGGTTCCCAACTTGGCTCTGAAGCGGTTAATTCAGCAATATTGCCACGACAACGGCATTCATCAAGCTGAAACGATGCCCTGCAAGGAGCGGGACAAACAGAAAAGGTCACTTCTTGTAGGCAGTGAAGCTGCAGATCAAGCTATGAAAATGCTTGCCAGCTTTCTCGCTGGAAGACTCGCAGTCGTCGATAATGATACAGTAAAGATGAACAAGGCTGCGTACGAGATTCGCCTTCTCACCAAAACAAGCAATTTTAACAGGTCTTGTTTGGCTGAAGCAGGTGTGATCCCCCTCTTACTGAAAAATCTTACAAATTCAGGAGCAGAGGATGCAGTTTCCCAAGAGAACGCGATGGCAGCCCTGTTTAACCTCTCCAAGCATTCGACAAGCAAGCCTATCATTATTCAGAATGGAGGTCTGTATACAATACTTAAAGTTCTAAAGGAAGGAGCTAAAGTAGAAGCTCGTCAGCACGCAGCCGGCGCACTATTTTATCTTGCATCGTTGGACGAGTATCGTCCATTGATTGCAGAGACTCCAGGATGCATTTCATCTCTTGTGGATTTAATCCGGCAAGGTTCGTACAGGAGCAAGAAGAACGGTTTGGTCACGATTCTGGTCCTGCTTATGAACATAAGCAACCACAGGAGGATACTCTCGTCAGGTGATGTGATCCCTTTGATGGTTAGTCTATTGAACGACCACCACCGCGAAAGGGAAGATATTGTTATAGACTGTGTGGCTATTTTAGCTCTTGTTGCGGCAAGACCTTCAGGAACAGTGGCTGTTCTTAAGACGGAAGTGCTGAACAGAATAGTGGGAGTTTTATGCTCCTCCAGTTCGGAGATAGCGTCGGAGCATTGCGTGTCGTTATTGCTAGCTATGTGCCTTAATGCGGGCAAAGAATCTGTTCCTGTTTTAGTGAAGAACCGTTCTCTTATGGATCCTTTGTACACTCTTCTTAGTCACCGTACTCGTGCGAGCAAGAAGGCGGCTGCTCTTATTAGGATTCTTCACGAATTTCAAGAGGGATGCTCTATCGGTTTGATCTCTCCTGTTGTTGTGGGAGAGCAATTTGTTCATGCTATGTGAAATGTGGATTCGACATTAACTAGCTCGAGTTTTATAAGAGCTATTTAAGTTGGTATTGAAAGCTTCTGGTTTTTGTATTGAAGCTTTTCATACTAGGATTGTATATATAGTGTATGTAACTGTCATTTTTTTTTTTTTCCAATTATGGTAATAATAATTTTTTGTGTTTATTCTTTAAAGATGGAATTTGTTTGCATTTGCTCTCTGCTTTTATTCTTCCTATAGATTAATGTAATGGTTTCGAGCTTTCAAAAGGAAGCTTCTAGCTAGCTAGCATTCTGCAGTTGTTCCTTCCTTGTACTCAACTGTCTTCAATTCAAACAATACACTTAGATCCTAGATCATTCAACATAAGTTTGGACATGCTCAACACTTCATGAAATCCTTTATGTTTGGATGGATGAAACTGAAATTTCATCTTTTAGGAGAAATCATAAATTCAGCTAACTATAAGATTGTCAATGCCCCAATAGCCTTAATGACTCGTCTAGACAAACAAACAATAAACAGATGTTTTGAGTAAACCTGCCCTATATTGTATGAATCAAAGTTAGACCATAATTATGAGTATTATACAAGTTGAAGGGCACAATTAGATTTTAGCCATACAAATTTTGAGGCAAAATTCCTCGAGAGGTTAGTTAGTTAGTACGTATTCCAATGAAGACTATGTAATGAATAAATTAAATGAGAATGTGTCACAGGAGGCAATTCCCATCTACAACTACCCATTTCGACTTCATTTAATACTAAATGAATTCCTATCTTCGCCCCCGAACATGACCTAATCGTGAAATAAGAATTTGTCGCTTCTAGTCCATAGAGGCGACCATGACCATGGTTGACAGATTACAATCATGCAAGACTTTAGTTAACCAACCAACTTCATTTAATGCTATATTATTAATTGAATTTTTAATTGAATTCTTACTTATTTCCCTTCAGTTTATACGTTTTTAATAAATTGAACCCAAATTTGAGGCAATAACGACAATCATGCAAGATTTTAACTAACCGACTAATTTCAATTAATGCTTTGTTATTACATTAACTAGCATGATTTCCGTGCGATGCAAACGGACAAATTTATAAAAAAAATCATTTTTTCTATATTAAAATAATTTAATCACACTATATAATATATTAACGGTTTTCATATTGTGTGTATATATTCTTTCACATTTTCATTTTTATTAATATTTTGTGAAGTTATCTAATCTCAAATTTATTATAATTTTTATTTATAGTTTTTTTTTTCAAATACAATTAAAATAAAATAATACAAATATGGTCATTTATTCAAAAATTTAGTTTTTTTGTTTTATTAATTTAATTAAAAAAAAATTTAACGTGAATTATCACACTATCTTAAATTGGCGAAAATAATATTTGAGGAAAATATGTTTGTATTTTTTTTCTCTTTTGTACATAATTATTTCAGTTTCATTATATTCTCTCAAAAATTTCGAAAACAGTTTATTATACATTAAAAGTCAAAATATTAATTAAAATATATGTGAAATGTCTATTAAAAAATAATATTGAACCAACTTTTTTATGTCGACACCATAAAACTCTTGTTTCAAAACTATATATATATATATATAAATAAATAAATGTTATTATATATATAATTTTATTTTGGTTAAACAATATCATTAATTATTATTTTTATTAAAAAAAATAATTCAATATTATAATATTTTGTATAAAAATATATATATTTATAATAATATTATAAATTAAATTAATAAATATTTATCAATTATTTAAAACATATCAAAATATAAAGTTAAATATATTTTGTATTATTTATATATATATAATATATTTATTATATTTTTGTATTATATATATATATAAATAATTAAAATATTAATATTATTCATTAAAATACAATTTTATTTATAGTTTTCTTATAAAATATCTTATTAGGTTTTGTTACAGAAAAAAATTAATAATAAAAAAAATCTAAATATTTGGAGAAAGAGAATTATCGGGTTCCTCTTGATTTCAAATCATCGTCTTCTTTTGCTTCCCATTTTTCTTCAAATCAAGATCGAATTTTTTCTTCTAGGTCTCTCTTACGTCGTCGTCGCCCTCCTTCGTCGCGTCGTCGTTGCCACCTCCATTTCTCGTGCTACTTATACCTAAGAAAAAATGAGAGTCAATTTAAGAAATACCTAGACCTAAGAAGAAAGGAGAGACGAATTTGATGAGAAATTCATATAAAATCATTGTCTTGATTTCAAATCATCGTCTTCTTTTGCTTCCCATTTTTCTTCAAATCAAGATCGAATTTTTTCTTTTAGGTCTCTCTTACGTCGTCGTCGTCCTCCTTCGTTGCGTCGTCGTTGCCCACCTCCACTTCTCGTGCTACTTATACCTAAGGAGAAATGAGAGTCAATTTAAGAAATACCTAGACCTAAGAAGAAAGGAGAGACGAATTTGATGAGAAATTCATATAAAATGTGTAAAAATAAAAAAAATATTTTCTTTTCTAAATCTACGGAGACAGAGAATACTCGTCTTCCTCTTGATTTCGAAACTTTGTCTTCATTCGCTTCTCATTTTTTTTCAAATCAAGATCGAATATTTTCCTCTATGTCTCTCTTGCGTCATCGTCGCCCTTCTCCGATGCATCATCGTCACTCTTCTCCATCACGTCGGCGTCGCCCTCCTCCTCTTCTCATGCTACATATACCTAAAGAGAAAGGAGTGTCGATTTAAGAAAGACTTAAACCTAAGGAGAAAGGAGAGACAAATGTAACGCGAAAATTTGATAAACCGTGAGAATTTGATTAGAAAATCATATAAAATGTGTAAAAATAAAAAAAAATAATTAATTTTAATTTTTTTTAAAAAAATATCAGAATCCACGGAGGTAGAGAAATCCTCGTTTTCCTTTTAATTTCGAATCCTCGTATTCATTCGCTTCCCGTTTTTTCTTGAAATTAAGATCAAATATTTTTCTGGTCTTTCTTCCGTTATCGACACCCACCTCCTAAGGAGAAAAGAGAGATAATTGTACTGCGAGAATTTGATGAGAAATTCATATAAAATGTGTAAAATTTGGGTAAATATCACCCTAAATTTTTTGTTTTAAACATTATTATATATATTGTCTTCGTTTACGTAAGGACTCAAACATGTCATCTTACCCTTACTTTTGGTCTTCCCCATCAATCACAAATTCACATACGCATTTACGTAGGGACTCACACATGCCATCTTACCCTTAATTCCATCTTACCCCCTTAATTTTGGCCTTCCCCATCTATCACAAATTCACATACGCATTTACGTAGGGACTCACACATGCCATCCACATAGACCACAAATTCACCCACTACGTAGGGACTCACACATGCCATCCACATCGACCACAAATTCACCCACTCATATCCACTACGTAGGAACTCACAAATGCAATCCACATCGACCACAAATTCACCCACTCATACCTACGTAACTCACAAATGCAATCCACATCGACCACAAATTCACCCACTCATACCCACTACGTAGGGACTCACACATGCCATCCACATCGACCACAAATTCACCCAATCATACCCACATGCACAATCATTTATAAATTCGTGTAAATTGAGACTCGAACTCTGGTCTCTAATATGAAATGTGAACACTTTAACCATTAGACCACTTGTGTTTTTTGAATTTAATTTAAAATTTTATGTATGTATAAATATTTAATCCTTGTTAATTAATAATAGATCAAATATATAATGAATAAAAGAAAATTAAATTAATTAATTATATAAATAATAAATATGTGAACAGTTTAACCATTACCACTTGTATTTTTTAAATTGAATTTAAAATTTTGTGTATGTATAAATATTTAATCCTTGTTAATTAATAATAGATAAAATATATAATGAATAAAAGAAAATTAATTAATTAAGTATATAAATAATAAATATGCATAGAAGGATAATAGGAAGAAAAAAAAAATATTTATATAAAATTAATGATAAAATATACTATATATAGATTTTAGGAGAGAGAAACGCTTAATATTAATTTTTTAATAAATTAAAATTTTTATAATTTTTATTTTATGAAAAAAATTATAAAAATGATGTGTAAGAAAATATGAAATATATATATATATATATATATATATATATATATATATATATATATATATATATATATATATAAAAATGAGGAAAAAATAAAAAATAAATTAATTATTAGTGTTACAAAACGGAAATTAATTAGGAAGGTATATTATGAATATGAGAGAGAAATGAATATAAAAGTAAAATTTGTAATTTTATTTTAAGTTTAATAAATTATTTAAACGTTATTATATATTATATATACTTATTATATATTATATATAGTATTATTATGTATATTTTAAATATATATATATATAATATTAAATATAAGTTTATATAAAATTAATGAAGAAAAATAATATGTATAATTAGGAAAGAAAAATTAGTAAAATAAAATAAAAATTAATTAGAAAAGATAAATTAATAATTATGGTATGAGAGATAAATTAGTAATTATGAATAGGTATTTATGACAAGAGAGAGAAACAGTTATAAAATATAACAAGTCTATGTGATATGTGGTGAGAGCGTGAATATCACCCTACATTTTATTTCTTAAGCATTATTAGATATATATAGATTTTTATTTTTTTCCAACAATTACCGTAGTAAGTTTTTAATATAAGTCGTTTTTAACCAATATCAAATCCCAATTCTTTTATATTTAATTCTTAAGACAAAAATCTTACCCAATTGATGAGTAAATTCCTTTCTTGTAACAACTATGCACTTACAGTC
The DNA here is from genome assembly GCF_907164915.1 of Impatiens glandulifera. Lineage (NCBI taxonomy): Eukaryota > Viridiplantae > Streptophyta > Magnoliopsida > Ericales > Balsaminaceae > Impatiens > Impatiens glandulifera. The sequence goes on from NC_061863.1 coordinate 67,772,132, forward strand.
TATCCAAAAAAATTATCATAATACTTTTTTCCCACATTAATTATATATTTAAATCAATAAAAAAATTTATTTACCATACATATTAATCCCCTTTTAGATAACATATAGAATAATTAAGGTACTGTCAAATAATTTATTCACGCATACCCAAAGTCATTGTCCATTTTTATTTATTTACTTTTTTGTTAATTAAAGGATATGAGATTCAAATGCTAACTATGGTTCACTCCTTTGGTGATTCATTGGTATAAGCAAACAATTAATTATTACATAAATGGAAATAAAACAAATGTTATCAATGAGCCCCTAAATTTAATGAATCAAAGTTCTAACTACTATATTGAATATGTATACAAATTGCAATGTACTAATTCAGATTTTAGCCTTACACAATTTTAAAAAGTCTGTGGAGTGACTTAGTACGTTTTCAACCAAACAGTCTATAATCACGAAATAAGAATTTGTCGCTCACAGAAGGATTCACGGTCGACACATGGTGATCACCCAACTAACTTCACTTAATACCAAGTGAACTTTCATTTTTGCCCATTTCTTTTAATATCGAATTACATCCAAACAAATTTAGAATCCAATTTCGTATGAAGTGAATGAATTGTTCTTGTTTATCACTTAGAATCAATTTCATTCACACTAGGAGCAGTGTGGGATGAAAGACTCGCCCACGCTCACGTTTTTGATCGATAAATCATATAAATTAAACTTCAATGATTATTTTGAATATTTATACAAGTTGAGGGATGTACATTATGATTTTAGGCAACAAAATTTGAGACTGAAGAAAAATTCACTAGGGTTGAGCGAAAGTTTTTCCCCAAACACTATAATAAAACACTCTAATAATGAAATACGAATTTTTCGTTAGGTTATCGTGGACAATTGACAATCATGCAAGACTTTAATCGCATTCCAATATTCTAGACACCTCGTCACTTCATTTAATAGCTCCGGGAATTCCTACTTCTACCATTTCTCTTAGTATCAATGCATCTCAACAACACAAATTTAATTTTTTTTTTCAATTAGTTAATGATATAAATCAATAAAACATATTACTTATCATTATTATTGTGAATTAGTCACTAATAAATAATTATCTTTTACCTAAACAAATGTTTTGAGCTTATTGATAACCCCTAAATCATATGAATATTTATATAATGTTACGGTACATTTAGATTGAGCCGAATTTCGAAATTCAAGAATATTTAAAAAAGAAGAACATTTTAAGCCAACCATGATCATGTATCATAATTTCTTGATAATGTGATGCCACAGCAACTAGCATCATCTATTATTATGTGAATGTATATATGTTTTGAAACTATGAACTAGTCCCCAAATCTTATGAATCAAAGTCCAATGGTTATTTTGAATATTTATACAAGTTGAGAGGTATATTTAGATTTGATCATTACAAAATTTGAGACTCAATTCTTTTGTTTTCAACCAACACTAACCATGAAATAAGAATTTGTCGCTAGGCGATCCCGGTGGCACAATGAGCAATTAGGCCGGACTTTATGTAAATTCTAACACCCAAAAATTTGAAAATTTGAAACAATAAAATAAATTATTTTTTATGCGTGTGAACTGCGTATAGACTCTAGAGTTCTTATCGAAGAAAATAATTTAAAAAATTTATTCATATGAATCCTATAAATAAAACTTAAAGCAAATGTTATGAGAAATATTAATAACTAAATCCAATTCATTTTAATCAATTTGACATATACACATTTAGGGGTTCATTTAGGTTTTACCCTTATAAAATTTGAGAATGAAATAAAACATTTTTTTTAAATGTTCTTAGCCAAACATTTCTTAATCATTCATACTAATTTGTATATGAGCTAAAGTTTTCTAAGGGATTTGTAATCAATTTTTTAATCCGATTTTTTTCAGTTAGCCCGATTATATATTTTTTCATACTATATATAATATTACTGTTTTTATTGGTATTTAAAAAACATTAAAATTGTATGAATAAAGTTGTCATAAATTATTTTTTACTATTCTATATTTTGGACATAAATGTGAACTTATCTCTTGAAATCCATAGTTTGCTTTTTGTAATCTGTCATTTATCTTTTTTTTAAACAATATGCCATTTATTCCACCTACTAAATATCAACACTTAGATTTTGATATTGAAAATAACTTTATTTAATATATATATATATATATATATATAATAAAATAAAACTTTTATAAATTCAAATGAAATTTAAGATCAGTATTACCCTTCTTCTTGTAAATAGTTTATTTACATAACTACCATAAATTTTGAATAATTGTAACACATAAATTTCTATTGAAAAACTAATAATCCAAACTTTGTATTATTATTGTTTAGAAAAAAAATTACATTTACATTAGTGAACATGTTTCATACTTTCATATATAAAAGTTAAAAAACAAGTATATTATAATAATCTCTTGTACAATAATCTAAATTTTGTATTGTTTGTGATTAATTGTACTAACCATCGATTAATTGACGTGTACATGAAGTTATGTAAAGACTCTAATCAGTAAAAATAATATAAACTTATAATATATTTATACGTTTGAGAAGACGATAAAAAATGCACAACAACAATTAAGACGTTGCACAACCGACTCCTTCCGATATAAACAAAATAAATAAATTAAGGTGACTTCATCTCATTTATTACGTTTAGGTTTGAGATAATAGTGACATACTGAAGCTTTAAATATATACAGTTACGTAAACATTACCATTGTTTATATTTTTACATTATCGTTTTCAATTTCAAATTATTATTTAACGTTAATTTATTTAAAATTATTTCTAAAAAAAAAGTTTTTGAATTTGTATATAATTATTTGCTGTAAGATAACTATAAATAAAATATATTATAAGAATCTAAAAAGTGAGTTGATATATCGTGTAAATTAACTAGATTGTGTAAATCCTATTTGATTTATTGGAAATAACATTTCTATAAGAGAATTTAGTCAAAAAGAGAAATAAATAAATAAAAGTTAAAAAAATTCCTTTAATACAATTTTAATTAATAAAAAAAGAAAAAAAGAAGGGGAGGGGGGAGGAATTCCTTAGTGTTAACTGACTGACGAGGGGTAATACCGGCATTTGGGGGCAACATAAGAGAAATATGGCTTCGGGATTTCGAGAATCCGAAAAAGGGCTGTCTTCTGTTCTCTCTCTTACGCTTGGAAACAAAATAGTTTGTTTCAACTCTTCCAGTTTTCTCCATTCCCCCTTTTTCTACATCTTTGGCATATATTTATATATATGTATGCGTTATGCATTTCTCTATTCTTCTTCTTCTTCCTCTTCTCATTTCATTTGGTCGATACTGCTGTAATCCTGCTACCGGTCGACCTTAGTAAACCTCCTGCTTCTTCCGCTTCTTCTGCTACTCACCCTCAGCCCCCCTCCTCCTCCTTCTTCTTCTTCTGTCCAAAATCTTTGATCACCGCCATTCACTTTCCAATTCATCTCACGCCCACTCATTCCTACTCCTCTATACGCATTTGCATTGCGTATATATTGATTAGATCTACCCGTCTCTTGAAATCTCATTCCGAATGGACAATTCGGACTCAGGCGAAATGGGTTCGCCTCAGAACTCATCGCCCCGCTTAAAAAACCCATTCCTCATTGATCTTAATCAAACTCCGGTCTCTTCTCCTGGAGAATCCGCCGTCCAAGACGACGCCTTTGATGGATTTTCCGGCGAGGTTTCAGCCGCATTTTGCGGGAAAGCAGCGGAGAACGGTGCGGAGAATGTGCTGTTAAACGGGGAAAGCATTTTGAAACGGACAGCTGTCCCTTTCAACATTCATGTCTTGCCGCCAAGAGATGCCGCAGGTCAGTGCTCTTCTGCGGTGGGGGCGGCGGCTGTAAGGGCGGCGAATAACAACAAGTATGTTTCTTCTTCTTCTTCTTCTTCTTCTTCTGTCTTCTTTGTTAATACTCAATTGAATACTTAATGAATTACTGACGCTGAAACTCGTTAATTCCTATCTGTTGTTTGTTTTAGTGCCTTGATAAACTTGTGTGATTTTTTAAATTCTATTTTATCAAAACATTAAACATGCAACTATTTGTTTCCCTCTATTAATCTCTGTTCATCATTTACATTCAAGCCTTCTTGCTAGCAATCACCTGGCGTTTTTTTTTCCTTTGATAATTCGAAGATCGTGCTTCCACTTGTATCTGCATGTGACCCTGTATATAGATATACTTGAACTGTCAACTCTATTGTTGCTTGATGCCTCTCTAGTTCAAAACTGTCAACTCTATTGTTGCTTGATGGCTCTCTAGTTGAAAACATGCCTACCACTTTCACCATTTCCATTTCCATTTCCATTTCCATTTCTGTTCTGGTTTCTCTTTGTCCCCATCAGCTTGGAACACGTCAGGTTCAAATCCCTTTGGTTCTAATTAAGGACCTTATACACCTATAATGGTGGTGCATACCCAATGAGCCTAAAATCTATTTTGAAGGAATAGTTCCTATATTCTCACCAATGAATTCCGTCTTAGCCTCTCATCCCACTTTTCTAGTTTTTCATAACGTTTCTATCTAATACCCATCTATGCTCTAAGCCAATTCCTATCTATTAACCATAACCCTAATTGTCATGTATATTCATGAAGTCAATCACCACCACCTTTAGCAAATTTCACCTTATGGTTGGTCAGTGAACCATAGACTAAGGAGTAAATTGTGCCAACGTCACTTTCATTCACTATTTGCTGATTGAAGAGTATTCGCGTGACCAATTGATGGAGGAGTAAATTGTGCCAACGTCACTTTCATTCACTATTTGCTGATTGAAGAGTATTCGCGTGACCAATTGATAGAGGAGTAAATTGTGCCAATGTCACTTTCATTCACTATTTGCTGATTGAAGAGTATTCGCGTGACCAATTGATGGATGGGGAAATTTTCCTTCACGTTCCTGAAAGGGCTATGGATCTCAGGAGAGAAGATCAGAATATTTTTCCCTGGAGATGGAAGACTTGACCATCGTGATGAAATACATCGAAGTGGATTCTTGTTCAACAATGAAATCTTGTTGGAGCAAGCTTTTGAGTGAACTAGTCGTTGTAGTTGTGATGTAATACGAAAAGAAGACTATCTAGTTGCCATTGTAAAATGGAAGGCAATTAAGAACACGTATATACCATGTAAAGGTGTAATAAAAAATCTTAGAGAGTTATTAAACTTTGAATATTTCCATGGGAAGGTGTTTGTTCCCACTAAGATATTTGTTTTTGTATCCTTTGTTGTGCATGAGAAAACAATAACTCATGAGAATTTGAAGCAAAAACACATCGCTCTTACAAGTGAATGTGTACGTTTATAAAGCATCTTTGGAGCTTATGCAGGAGATGTTGACCATTGAACGGGTTATGTCACTTTTATTGACGAACTTCTCGGATCAACGAATTGGGTAACACAAGTACACAATTAACCAACTCCTTATCATCATCATCATCTAGGGGATCATATGGAGTGTAATCACTAAAGGTGCTCAAAGTTTTATCTTCTAGCTCGTTATATCTTTGCAAACCAATAGTCTTAATTGTTCCATTTGGGATAGTTTGGATGTTGAAGAGGAATCTATCGAAGATAATGTAAAGTTTTTTCTATGCTTTTGGTCGGACATTGTTATATGGACAAAAAGATAGAGTGCATTTTTAGTATGCTTGACATGTTTTAAGATCTTTTTAAGATTCATTGCGAATGTGGTGGTACTTTCTTAATGCAGTTTAGGAATTTTTTCTTACACTTGATAAAAGTTCCGTGGCTTCGCGCGTGCCATAGATTATGTGTATTAGAAGAAAGAGTAACATCAAATGTAATGGGATGAGAAGACACTAAGACTCAGAGGAAGGCTAAATTATGAGAAACATGAAATCTAATCACAGTTGAGGAAGCAACAAACATAACCAACGGGCCTTTAGTAAAACGTCTCTCACACACTATAGCATACACGAGAAGAAAACGGGCATGAAGAACAGAAGAAACCAAAAGAGAGATGTACAAGCTATACAAATAAAAAAGATCTAGTGATCTTGTGCTTTCACATATGTAAAAAGGGCATGGATCCCCTTCCTAAACTTCTACACTCTTAAGCTTGGTTTTGAAGTTGTTCAAAATTCTTAGTTTCATCTTATTCCTAATTAGTAAGCTTACGGGGCTTAAGATTCATCAAATTCTACCATTTATTTTGAAGATATATTTTCCATTGTTTACAAGCCTCGGTGTATAGTTCACATTGATTTGATTGTCAAGGGTTTGATTCTCCTGAAAGAAAGTTATTTTGAACATTAACTATTTGTTTCATTGATAAAATCTCATTCTTGTATTTATGCTTGAGGATTTGATTCGTGATAACTACTATAAGAACAACTTCTAGTCTTAAAACTTTCGACACACAAAGATGGTCATATATTAGATGATGGAGTTTGCTCTTCATATCCTTTTTGAAGAGTGAAAGTAGACTAAAACATTTATCTCTTGTGGCAAATTGCGAATGCATGCATAACTCGATGATGAGGTGCTTCTAGATGACGCGTGATTTCCAAGAATGCTAAGAAAAAGTCAATGGAAATGTCAAATGGAGATAGTTCTCCTGATTATCCAAGAAAATTATTGTAGAAGGGTATTTGTAAAGCTTTTACATGTACTCATTTCCAATTCAAGAAAATTCAAAGTAGAAGATTTAACATCTTCATCCAAGGCTTTTAGATGATGTGCGCTTAGCCTAAAATTCAATGGAAAGTTATAAAAAGGTGCAACTATCTAGTTACAACACTACATGATGGATGAATGGAAAACTACGATACAATGATATCTTGAATGGATAAGAGCTACGTTGGTGAAGGAAACACATAATTGAGATTTGAGTTGGACATTAGCTTTGTTGACTATGAAAGCTTCATTATGACTCATGCTTATTGAATTATGATACCAAGGTGTAAGGAAAGAAAACAAAAAAAAGTTGTAGAGGAGAACACAACGTAAAAGGTTAAATGTATGAGTATGTGACTATCTTTCTTAATCTTCATAGCATGTAGTAAGGCCACCTTGAATCACGGTCACATGATTTGTTTCACGAGATGGATAAATGAATAAGGGAATGTACATGAATCCTTTTTGAAGGATTCCTATTTGGAAACACTTTTTTGTTTTTGGATATGAATCCAAATTTGAATGTGAAACGACAAAAATTGATTGGATCCACATCTGGACTAGAAGTTCAACCAAAAATGTGTTTCCAAATGAAGCCACATGTGTAATCGTTAATTGAATTAGGTCGCGAAGATACACCAAGTCTAAATGTAGAGGTCCATGATACTTGACTAAGCACTTGCTATTAAAGCATGAATAAGATATTATGGAAGTGTTCATGTAGTGAGGTCTTTGGATGTGGGTTCTTAGCCTTGAGTAAAAGTTGCCAAACTGAAAAATAATCTCTTAATTTGCTAATTACCCAAATTTCTATGTAGTAACAGTAATGTAAGCTTAAATGTTTTCCAAGACACATTTCATTGATAGCGCCAAAATGGAACGTATATTCAATGCACTTGCTTGAATAAGACAAACCAAAGACCTAGGTCACATCAACCGTTGGCTAGCTTTAGAAGGAGCTAACAAACGCATTTTCGAATGAAATGGTTTAGGATAGAAAGGATCAAATGATTTTTTCGCCAACCTTTATGCATGCATGTAAAATATGGTGAAATTTGCAATAACAACATCCTTCAAGTGGAAAGGTTATAGGCAATTTTTTACAACATATGAAGTTCTAGAACTGACTTGGATTTTAGCATAAGCTTAGGCTTTAACAATATCAACAACTTTGTTGCCCGCTCTTTTTGCCTTGTCTCTCGCTCTCAAGGCTTCGTCTAATGCTTTCGAGAACTTGATTTTCCCACCCGAAATCTATGTCGAACAACACTCGCGAGGAAGTTTCTTTGGAGCAACAACACAAAGAAGGTAGTCGGAAGGTGGACCTCGTATCAAAGAAAGGAAAGCAATTTATTGAAGCCCAAAAATAGATAAAGGAAACTTTTGAAAATGGCTTCAAAATCCCACATGTGAAGATGCGTATGAATTCTCACCATCTCTGTTGACTTCCTCCAAAAATGGAAGAGATGTCGCTTGATAGGCTTGGCAAAAACACCTGTCCTTGATCCCAACCAACATCTCTCAAAACACCTTTGCCATAAATTAATGACCATCTTCCATATCCCTAGTATACGAAACATCATCCTTTTAGTTGTAATATCAATATTCTCGGCCTGGGTACACCAACTAATTATCTATATAGTTAGTAGGTTAATTCAATATTTAATAAGTAGACATTAGGAAGAAGTGATCGAAGTTAGAATTTTAACTTTGCTTACAAAATAATGCTGTAAAAGGTTTTTAGTTAAGTAGAGAAGACTATTGTTTCAAGTTGGCATTTCAAGGGCCATGTCTTAGAGTTTCTAAGGAGCGGTGTTTGGTTGTAACGTATCAACACAAGATCATATTTTTGTTTATTGGGGGACCTACAATGTAATTATCATTGATGTTTATATTGTGTTTTTATTTTTCCTTTAATGGATTCTTTAGGATCTGCAAGCATCTTTTACTACATTTTGCTTCTTGACTCTTAAATGTGAAGAAACAGCACCCTTGTGCTTTGATTCCTTATCACTGGAAACTTGCTCTTTTGGTGTTCTGTCTTGAAAGGATTCAACTTCCAGTTCTATTTATTTTATTAACAATTCTACCTTTTTTCTATGCAGGGTGAACTCGATATGTAATACCGGCTCTATTGGTTACTGTTTAAACGGCTCAGAGAGAACTGCAAATTTTGAGTATGGGCTTAGCACACAGAATGAACATGGCATTCAGCCTGGATCAGTTAGGGCTGAAAGTAGTTTCAGTCCTCTATTTACATCTCTGAAGTACCCATCCCTGTATCGCGCAGAGGTATATTTGAAGCATCTTGAAAACTACTATCCTTTTATTTCTTGCACTGCACCTTATATGCACATTTTCCTCACATAGTATCAAGTTATATTTTTTATAGAATGAATTATTTTATCTTTCTCATTTGTGTGGCTGATTGTGCTAATAAATTGTATTCCTCTTTTTGTTTCAGGATGGGTTTCCTTTCCAGTTCAAGGATTTTTTTGTCCTCGCTACAGGGAATGTTGATCCTCGGCCATCTTACCACAATTGCACCCAGATTTGGCCCATTGGATACAGATCTTGCTGGCACGATAAGTTTACCGGCTCAATTTTCAATTTTGAAGTCTGTGAAGGGGACGATTTTGGTCCCATTTTTAATATCCAGAGGTACTCATGCTCCAAGGTGCCAATTCCAATTGGTTCAACAGTACTCACTAGGCACAAAATAGAAAAACTTAATGGACAAAGCAAAGTGAGCCAAAATGAGTTGTACTCATTTGAAACCGAAGATGGCGAGAGTTCAAGCACTAAGATGGTGCTATCGGAGCAGACTTCGCCTTCTCTAGAAGATATGAAGGATGATTTGCAGCCTTGTGAATCTATTGGTGAGTTTTCTGCTGTGGGAAGGTTAGCATCACGGGCTTGGGAGAATGCTGTGAAGATTTTACTGGAAAGATGCCACATAGCATACAAGCAAACCAAGGTAGTTCAGTTCTGCTGCAGCCATCGTCATGATGTGGAAAGCAGTGATGGATTTGACAGCTTTGATTCACTGTCTAGGTTCGGTAGTCTATCTGGACTAATCGAATTTCCAAGTGTGATTCGATCCGAATCAGAGTTTAAAGCTTCAGATGCAATGCTGAGGAATTGGTTAGGAAAGGACAGGTTTGGATTGGATGCTGAATTTGTCTTGGAGATCCTAGAGAAACTTCCTGGGGCGCATGCCCTTAGTAAATACACACATCTGAACAGAAGAATCCAACATATGGATTCTCAAACAGTTAGAAGTGGATACCTTTTTTCTACAAGGACATATGCTGAACTAACTAAAGGAGTTTGTGAAAGGGGTCAAAGTCCTTTACTAGAAGAGAAGAGAAAGGAGCCCTTTCCTTTAGGACAGCCATTGAGTTCGAAGCTGCCTACTGATAGAGTTGGTGATTTCATGGAGGTAATTTTATATATTAATCTCACTCTTTTTTTTAATTAATACTATAGAACTCACAATCTCGTGCTTAAACAGTGCATTATCCACTATGAGAAAGAAAATTAAATTATTTTATGTTATTGCATCTACTAATCATTTGAACTATTTGATTAGGTATGGGAGTTCCTTTGCCATTTTGGAGTTCTTCTAGACCTGGAAGAAGATTTATCATTCCAAAAACTTGAAGATGAACTCATCAACCCATGGACTGCTCTGAAAGAGCATATGGGAGAGCCTCAAAAGGTCTATGAAGACGATCTAGTTACGTGCACTGGAAACATGCTGAGAAAGATCCACACCTCACTTCTGAGAATAATCATGGAGGATCTCCTTGTTAAAGTTGCACGTAATGTTGATCCCATTTTTGAGGCTGGGGGCTTCAAGCCTAAACAAGGAAGAAAGAATGATGATGATGAGTACTTTGATTATAGTTCTGAGGAGGAAGATCCTGAGCCAGAGCAGGGTATGATGGACAACCATTTATTTTTAAAGAAAATAAAGTTTGATCTTCTTCAAATTAACGAAGTTACGTGGCCTGAATTGACACGGCGATATATCTTGATGAAACTGTTGGCAAAATGTAAGCTTGACTCGAGAAGGGTCGTTACTCGCGAGAGTGTCAAGATATTCCGTGGTCTACAAGGTGATGGAGGAGTATTATGTGCTTCCTTCACTGGAGTTGCTGGGATGGAGGCCGATGCAAAGGTATGTAGGATTCATAACAAACTTCCTTTCTTCCTTTTTCATTTTTTTTTATTTTTTGCATTTTCTGAAATGTGAGCGTCCATAACTGAAAAAAATGTTTCATACTCTTTAGCTTTTGTGGAGTTGCTTCGAAATGATGCACTAAGCTTTGTGTTTCTCAGTTCCTTGTAGAAACTACAGAAGGGGTCCTTGGTTCGACAAAGGAAAATGACATTGTTATCCCTGGCTATGAAGAGCCTGCTTCAGAACTTGCTTCTGAATGGGTGCGTGCACTAGAACCTGTACGGAAGATGGCAACAAATGTAGGTGCACGAATTAGAAATCAAGTGAAGGACTCCTTGGAAAAGAATCCACCAGAATGGGCGAGGAAGTTGCTGAATGAATCAATTAGCAAAGAAGTTTACAAGGGTAATGCATCGGGACCAACTAAGGTAAAAAAAAAATCTTTTGCCAAAAATGTCTTTTGTTTGCACAAGGGTAATGTTAATTCCATTAGCAAATATGATGTATATATGTATCTTTTGATTAGGAGAGCATTATTTCTTATGCACTGTTAATGAAACTATTTTATGGCTTCATGCTTGCTTATGTTCAACTCCTTTGATTGCATGCAGAAAATGGTTCTTCAAGTTTTGACAGTTGTGCACACTCGAAATGAGTCCAGTGAGATGCCGAAGTGTGACATTGCTGCATCCAATTTAATATCGAGAAAATGCAGAAATGTCTTGCGTCGTGCTATATGCGAAGATAAGAAAAATCTCTTATGCTATCTACTGGGGAATGCACTTGTGAACCACAATGATTACCATAGTGAAGGATCCCTAGGATATCCGGGAATGGTGTCCCGACCTTTGGACTTTCGGACTATCGACGTCAGATTGGCTAATGGGGCATACAATGGATCTCCTAATGCGTTTGTGGAGGATGTTCGCAATGTATGTTTGCTTTATTTCCTTTTCTTAATTAGATTATTGTTAAATCAAGTAGATATATACTTAATAGCTTTATTTGCACCTTCATTGCTTAGGTCTGGGATAACGTGCGGAAGGCTTTTGCACATGAAAGTGATAAACTCAGTTTGGTTGAGCGTTTATCACGGAACTTCGAGGAAATGTACGACAGGGAGGTAAGTGAGCTCATTCAGTTGTACTTCTGCCTTTGTTTTTCTAATTTTGTTTTTTTAACTTGCTTGTTTTTGGTGCAGGTGCTTGTCCTGGTGAGAAAGGTTGAGGAACTATGTCAAAAGAGCAAGTCATCAAGTATAGATGATATACTCTTCCATTCGACTGACACCTCACTTCCAAAGGCTCCATGGGACAATGGTATATGCAAGCTTTGTGGGGTGGACAAAGATGACAAAAATGTCCTGCTGTGTGATATTTGTGACAGCGAATATCACACATATTGTTTAACGCCTCCACTTGCAAAGATTCCAGAAGGAAAATGGTTTTGCCCTTTGTGTATTTCTATGAAAGCCAAATCCAAATCTCGAGGCGTGAAAGGTGCCTCGAAGAAAACTGTCAGTGAGGGCCATGAAGGTGCCTTGAAGAATGCTGTTAGTGAGGACCATGGACATGAACAGACTGAACTAGAGGCTTTAAAGGATCTTCTTACTCAACTTGCAAGATCTATGGACGCGGTAGAGTACTGGGAAATGAGTGTAGACGAGGTATGTTAATATCTTCTATATAAATATATTTTTTCTGGCCATATAATTTCTAATTTGTTCTCTTATTTTTTTCTTTTGATGCAGAGGATTTCCCTGTTAAAGGTTATTTGTAACGAGGCTTTGTGCACGCGTCTATTCCATAACCATATTGATCAGTGCACCATGACATCTAGTGATCAGCAACAGGAATTGCATGCATTTGGTTTAAATTCGTCTCTGAAATCAAGTTTGCTTTCGACCAAGGCAGCTGCTTCCTTGGAAAAGAAGTATGGAATGCACCTAAACAGGTGCACATGTCTCGAATTTGCATGTTCAATGAGACCACACTGTATGTCTTGCCATCATACATTTTCTTCCATGGAGGAAATGGCAAGACATAGTGGAACTTGCACAGGAAAAGGAATGGATAAGCCAAATGTCAAGGAACCCCTCATTTACACTCAATACAGTCTTCAAGATTTGACAAGTAAGATACCGGTTGCTGATCCTGCATTGCGGTTGTTGACCTCTACATCAGAAAAGAAATCAATACAACTTGAAGGGCAACTAAAAATGTTGTCCTTGGCTGGATGCAGTAGTTCTAAATCTGCACGAGGAAAACTAGTAGGTAAGACGTCTCAGATTCTGAGGCAGCTTAAGGCCATGTTGCTTGATATAGATGCTGCACTCCCAGAGGAAGGAAGGAGACCTTCTATGGCTGCCTTGGAGAAGAGATTTGCTTGGCGTGATTTTGTTAAATCTGCAAGCACAATTAACGAGGTAAGTTTATTGTCTTCTTCTTATTATTGTTAATCCTTTTTTGTGCGCTCCCAATATAACATTGCATCCCTGCTTGATTTTCAGATGGTAAAAGCGACGATCCTACTGGAGAATATGATAGGAGCCGACTATTTGAACAACAACTGGTGGCACTGGTCGTCTCTCTCGGCTGCAGCCAATACTTGTACTGTTTCTTCCCTTTCTCTACGAATATGTACTTTGGACGCTGCCATCATGTACGAAACCCCTTTGCCATCTCCGAGTTCTAATGGAGGGGAGAATCCTCCTCCTAAGGGTAAGGGCCGGTCTTCAATGCAAATCGATGGCTCGAGACCAAATGCAGAGTCGAGAAAGAGGAAGGACAAATTCTAGAAGCTGCAGTCCATCTGCACAGTGCGTTGATTGCACAATCCTTGAAGCTGGTCAGGGAGGTTTCAGTTATGGGAATAGGTGCACATAATATTTATTATGTTTCCGCAAATGACTCCAGTTGTAGAAATCAGTTAAAGTATCTGTTAAAACCTTACTACAGCCTTGTCTTTTTTTCTAATTGTAGAAGCGGGTTTACTATATTGGCACCCAATCCTAGTGGGGTATGTTAATCTATCATTAAATTTTTGATTTATTTATACTATTTTTCCTGTGATTGCGTTACTTTCATGTATGCTAACAGTTGTATGAAATGTGTTGCAGTAGGGTTGATAGAGTTTTGATGCTGCTGGCGGGTCTGTGGAGAATGGTAGCGGTTATGTAGACTATCTGGTTTTCGTGACATCACAGATTAATTTTATAACTTTAACTGTACAGTGTAGTTTGGTTGTCATTGGATCAAACTATTTTAGTTAATGAATAGAAATAGAATTACATACATTACCTATAAATAATTGGTTACTTTCTTACATGATTGTAACTTAGATCCTCAGCTGACATTCTCTGAATAATATATTTTCGGCACATTGTTTATTATCAATTTATTTTGTATTTTTTTTATACTTCATTTTGAAATTTAGTTATCTTTTCTCAACAAAGGGCTATTATTGTTATTGTTACTATACATATACTAGAGTATTGTATGACATTATAAGATGAATACAATTATAACTTCCTGTTATCTGTTTTGTTCATTTGACAAGGATGTTTAGAATAATTGCTAATCATTTTCAATTATAAAGCCAACTTTAACTAGAAACCACATTTGTCCCAATGAGATAAGTTCATATTGCCCTATCCACATTTGTCTTGTGAGGCCTTCAGTTAGTATTAAGGGGAAAATAAAATCAAATGTGAAAATTAAATTTATAAATTAAATGAAATGCTCACTGTTTCCGTCTGACTCTTTGGTTTTAAGAAGTACAGATTGCCTTTAATTCGTTTTACTTGTTGAACAGGTTCTATGGTCAGTCCGTGACCCCTAGATACCAAAGGCGTCTTTGAGGTGATCTTGTAATTTTTACCTTGTAATTTTTACGAGATGGAGCCGATGGGATCTTCAATCTTACTAAACAAAAAAAAAATTAAATACATTTTCATTTTTGAATTTTATTTAAATTTTCATTTTTGAATTTTATTTAATGATCACTTTTAATAGGTCTTCACGCTGTATTAATATTCTTACTAATATGATACCATTAACTACTATAAATTCTACATAAACAATTTTAAGAGCTTAAATCATGTATTGCATTAACCATATTTCTTAGTAATTTAGTGTCATTATATTATACCTTATATAGGTACATAAAATTTTGTAATTTTGAGACAACATTTTTGACAATAATATAAGTAGAGAAGAGAAGAGAAGAGAAGATAATGAATATAGTGATTCAAAATAATTAAATATAATTTTGATTAAATAATAATGTTTACTTCACTGGTTAACCTCCTTGAGTCACGGTCGGGGCGGAGAAGACTCGTTCACTCGTTGTCTGTAGTCCGTCGTGACTCGGGTGCCCGGCTCTCTTTCGTCTGCCAATAAAGTTGTCGGCGCCACGGCGGAAGTGGCTTCTCATACCGGAGGCAGTCTAAGGGCTCCTCCTCCTTAGATTGAGCCAGTTGTTGCACAACCGATGGGAAAATGAGTTCGGCTCAAGAAGGCCTCCCAGGAAACAGCCCCAAACTGCATCTAACAGGTTTGAAACATCTATTCCAGGCAGACTGATTGGGCTATTTTTATCGATAAGACAAAACGCTTCACTTTTGCTCTTATCGGTGATGCTATTTTTTTAAGAAAAAATCTTCCCGCAGAAACCTTAGATTGAGGCTTACATTTTTAGAACTGTATTGGACCATTGAGATGCTTTTCCATGCTCCTGATCAAAAGGGATATTTGGTTGTCTTTCTAACTTTCCTGTTTCGTTTGAAAGAATAGTACATGTATTTTTTTTTATGAGAAAATGATTTGAAGGTGGAGGATATGTTCACGAGTATCCTCAAATTGTGTTTCCGATTGGCGACACTAATGGTGTTTCCCTTTGGCCCCTAAATTCACTATTCACAAAAACCCGATGTTAGGCGTTGAAGTATCAGCCAGCCATGAACAAGAATTTGTCTCAAACGAGCCAGGGTGTACAAGGGAGATAATGTTGCAGGGTGTACACACCTCTTTTGAAATAAAAGTCGACCATTAAAAACAAAATATATATTCTCATATCGCCATATAATTTATATCTATATCTAATATCCCAACACATACGTTAGTCATTTAAAGGTTACCTTTCCATAATAATTAGCAAATATTCAATGAAATCTGACATTGTATTAGAAATTGAATGCATAGGTGGAATGAAGACATCCTTCTAAATAGTTTGTAGTGTTCCACATTAAGAGCTTCATCCTATAAATCTATGTACTTGAGATATTCTTTTGTTAGAGATAGATATCAACTCCATGAATAGGTGTGGTGAGTGGGATCCGGCATGATTGTATGATATTAAGGTGACTTAGTGAGAATAAATCTCGATTGTGGATCCTTTCTTAGAAACTCCCGGGTCTAGTGTTCCAGCCATTTTCTTCCTTCTCTGTTATTTCTTGTTTCTTTTGCTTCCATGTTGGATCATTGCTTGGATTTCGCAACTGTCTCATTTATAAAAAATTCTCAATTGAGGTTGTATATATATATAATTGTATTTGAATTTTAAAAGGGAAGCTTATGAATTGTCCTAGATATTATTTATACACAAGTAATATTTATTTTAGGTAATGTTTATAACAACTAGTTATCTATTAAGTTAGTAGGTTGATTTTCTTTTTAATAAGCACACTTTAAATAGAAGTAAATCTTAGTTAGAGCTATAAGTCTCTAACTATTCTTATAAATAAGGTTGTAATAACATATATATTCCCATCTCGCTCATTTGGGATCGAGATATGCAACTTGCTTTGCATCTAACATTGACATCAAACATGATCAAATGGTGGGACCTTGAATGTGACCATCATTTTTATTTTATATTGAGTCTCCATTCACCCTTTAGTTGATTCCTTAAGATCTACTAAGTGTTTGCATTAACTATTTCCATATCTGCAAGCAACTTTATGACTCTTAAATGTGAAGAAACAACACCATTGTGCCTTGATTCCTTATCACTTGAAAAATACTATTTTGCAGTTATGTCTTGAACAGATTCAACTTCCAGTTCTATTTAAATTTTATAATAGTTCTCCCCTTTTTCTTTTCCTATTTGCAGGGTGATTAGACATGTAATATTGGCTCTATTGTTTACTCTATAAATGACCCAGAGAGAACTACAAATTTTGAGTACGGGCATAACAGATCAAATGTACATGGTATGTTGAATAGCATTAACAAATTTTGAGTATGGGCATAACACATCAAATGTACATGGTATGTTGAATAGCATTAACAGTGACGTTATGAATATCATTTAGACGGGATCAGTTAGGGCTGCAGCCTGCATGTCGTTTGAGTCCCCTATTCAGTGCACCTCTAAAGAACTCATCTCAGGATCCTGCAAAGGTATATTTGAAACATCTTCATTTGTATTTTGTTTCTTTCTTTGTTCCCCCATCTGTTTGAACGCAACTTGCGTTCTTTTTATTGAAAAGTTGACCTTTAAGAAAAACTAAGGCTCAGAGACTACTTATGACAAACATGAAATCTAATCACAATTGAGTAAGCAATAAACATAACCAACTGACCTTACTAAAACGTCTCTCACACGCTATAGCATAAACGAGAGGCATGAAGAAAAGAAAATGCCACAAGAGAGATGTACAGGCTATACGGATAAGAAAGATCTAGTGATCTTGTGCTTCCACATATGTAAAAAGGGCATGGATCCCCTTCCTTAACTTCTTCACTTGTAAGTTTGGTTTTGAAGTTGTTCAAAATTCTTAGTGTCTTCTTATTCTTAATCAGTAAGCTTATGGGGCTTAAGATTCATCAAATTCTACCATTTATTTTGAAGATATATTTCCCATTGATTACAAGCCTCGGTGTATATTTCACATTATTAGATTGTCAAGGGTTTGATTCTCCCAAAAGAAAGTTATTTTGAACATTATTGTTTCATTGATATTTATGATTGAAGCTTTCAATATCCTTTTTGAAGAGTGAAAATAAACTAAAACATTTATCTCTCGTGGAAACTTTGTGGAGGCACGCATGACTCGAATCACTCGATAATGAAGTGTTTCTAGATGATGCGTGATTAGTCCAAGAATGCTACGAAATGTAAAATGGAGATAGGTTTCCTGATTATCCAAGAAAATTATTATAAAAGGGTATTTGTAAAGCTTTTACATGTACTCATTTCCAATTCAAGAAAATTTCAAAGTAAAAGATTTAATATCTTGACCCAAGGCTTCTAGATGATGTGTGATAGCCTAAAATACGATGGAAAGTCATAAAAAAGGTGCAACTATCTAGTTACAACACTACATGAAGGATGAATGGAAAGCTACAACATATAAGAGCTACGTTAGTGAGGGAAATACATAATTGAGATTTGAGTTGTACATTAGTTTTGTCTACTTTGAAAGCTTCATTTTTACTCATGCTTATAGAATTATGATACCAAGGTGTTAGGAAAGGAAAAAGTTGTAGAGAGAACACAAAGTAAAAGGTTAAATGTATAAGTATGTGGTTATCTTACTCAATCTTCATAGCACCTCGAAGCACGATCACATGATTTGCATCACAAGATGGATAAATGAATAAGGGAATCTACATGAATTATTTTTCAAGGATGACTTTATTTGGAAATATCTGGAGCTGGAGTTGAGCTGGGTTTGAACCAAAAAACTTTATTAAATTATTTAATATATATATATATATATATATATATATATATATATAGAATTATATTCTATAGAATTATCTTTCAATCTTCCTTGGAAGGAAATACCAAAAGTCAATAGCAAATCAATTAGACCAATTGATTTGTTAATTGCCCGAGAATGAAATATTAATCAGTAGCAAATTAGTCTAATTGATTGAAGATCTGTTGCTAATTAACAAATCAATTACAACTCATATGATTTTATTTGATTAACTGTTTAAATCATTTTCTTTCCTGCATATGTAATTTTCACTATTTAAGCACTAGACCTCTTATGTAATCAAACACAAACAATAAAATATTCTCTCTCAAATTTCTACAATATATATTGAATTAAAGTATATTTCAGAACATTATTTCATTTAAATTAATACTCAAATGAGATATTAAAAAAAATGTTTATAAATAAATTTATAATTTTTTTTTTTGTTCAAACTCAGATTCAGATCCAGATCTGAGTGTTAAGGAAGATGTGAAGAAAAGGGTCAGCAACGTGGTGTCAAAATCTTGATTCGTGAGTAGCGATCAAGGTAGCTAATGTGACAAACGTTAACTAGACTCAGAAAAAAAAAGTTTCAAAATGATTGGAACCCAGATTGTGAAGAACAATCATGATTTGGAGAATTCGATATCAAACATGATGATGAAGATCTCTCCTTGATCATCCTCCATTCTCTTGCAGAATAAAATTAAAATTTGAGGTAAACACTACTTTATGTTAGAGAGATACTCAAATCAAAAGTATATTCTATGGAGGACCTGGCCCTCTATTTATAGAGTATGGCCCTCTATTTATAGAGTATAGGGTTCAAGCATAATTACTTATGGTTAAGTATTGAGGGAGAGCAAACTTGAGGATGCCTACCAAAAATGACCTTAGTTTCAAGGACGATGTGATCATCCCATCCCACCAATTGCAAGTTGTACAATTACAAGACTATGAAGCAACGACGACAAGTCAAAGATGTCGGCTAAGCCCAAATTTAGAAACACTTTTTTTGTTTTTGGATCTAGATCCAGATTTGGATGAAAAATCACAAAAGAAATGTGATTGGATCCAGAACCGGACTAGAAGTCCAACCAAAAATGGTTTCCAGACATAGTAATCATTAATTGAATTAGGCTGTGAAGATACACCAAACCTAAGCCTAAATGTAATGTATTTTCTAGTCATTTATTTGAGAAATTAAGTTTTTATGCTTTCACATGTAGACGTCCATGATACATGACTAAGCACTCGCTATTAAAGCATGAAATAAGATATTGTGGAAGTGTTCATGAAGTGAAGTCTTGGGATGTGGGTTTCTTGTCATGAGTAAAAGTTGTCAAATTGAAAAATAGTGTCTTAATTTGCTAATTATCCAAATTTTAATGTAGTAACAATAATTTAAGCTTAAATGTTTTTCAAGGCATATTTCATTGATGGCGCCAAAATGAAAGTATATTCAATGCACTTGCTTAAATAAGACAAACCAAAGACTTCCTAGGTCACATCAACCATTGGTTAGCTTTAGAAGGAGCTAACAAACACATTTTCGATTGAAAATGGTTTAGGATAGAAAGGATCAAACGTTTTTCTCTAACCTTTATGCATATATGTAAAGAATGGTGAAATTTGCTATTACTACATCCTTAAAGTGGAAAGGTTATAAGCGATTTGTTACAACATATGAAGTTCTACAACTGACTTGGATTTGCAGCATAATCTTAGGCTTTAACAATATCAACAACTTTGTTACCTGCTCTCTTGGCCTTGTCTCTCCCTCTCAAGGTTACGTCTCATGCTGTCTAGACCTAGATTTTCCATCCGAAATCTATGTCAAACAACATTTGTGCGGAACGTTCTTTGGAGCAACAACAACTCTTCCTCATTTTCTCATCTTATAAACTGGAGCACAACAATAAAGGCAGTCGGAAGGTGGACCTCGTATCAAAGAAAGGAAAGCAATTTATGAAAGCCCAAAAATAGATAAAGAAAACTTTTAAAAGGGCTTAAAAAAATCCCACATGTGAAGATGTGTGTGAATCCTCACCATCTCCGTTGCCTTCCTTCAAATGGAAGAGACGTCGCTTGATAGGCTTAGAAAAATCACCAGTCCTTAAGCCCAACCAACATCTCTCAAAACACCATTGCCATAAATTAATGACCATCTTCCATATCCCTAGTATACGAAACATCATCCTTTGAGCTGTCAATAGTATCAATATTCTCGTCCTGGGTATACCAACTAATTATCTATGAAGTTAATAGGTTAATTATATATTTAATAAGTAGACATTGAGTAGAAGCGCTAGAACTTTAGCTTTGCTCACAAAATAATGTTGTAAAAGGTTTTATTTAAGTAGCGAAGACTATTGTTTCAAGTTGGCATTTCATGGGCTATGTCCGAAACAACTTGAGATCCTCTTTTTGTTTTTTGGGGGATCTAGAATGTAATTATCATTGATGTTTATATTGTGTTTTTATTTTTCCTTTAATTGATTCTTTAGGATCTGCAAGGATCTTTTACTACATTTTGCTTCTTGACTCTTAAATGTGAAGAAACAGCACCCTTGTGCTTTGATTCCTTATCACTGGAAACTTCCTCTTTTGCTGTTCTGTTTTGAACGGACTCAACTTCCAGTTTTATTTAATTTATTAACAATTCTACCTTTTTTCTATGCAGGGTGAACCCGGTATATAATACCGGCTCTATTGGTTACTGTTTTCACGGCTCATAGAGAACTGCGAATTTTGAGTATGGGCTTGGCTCAGAGGAACTGCGAATGTTGAGTATGGGCTTGGCTCAGAGAGAACTGCGAATTTTGAGCATGGGCTTAGCACACAGATGAACATAGCATTCAGCCTAGATCAGTTAGGGCTGAAAGTAGTTTCAGTCCTCTATTTACATCTCTGAAGTACCCATCTCTGTATTGTGCAGAGGTATATTTGAAGCATCTTGAAAACTACTATCCTTTTGTTTCTTGCACTGCACCTTATATGCACATTTTCCACACATAATATAAAGTTATATTTTTTTATAGAATGAATTATTTTATCTTTCTCATTTGATTGGCTGATTGTGCTAATAAATTGTATTCCTCTTCTTGTTCCAGGATGCGTTTCCTTTCCAGTTCAAGGATTTTTTTGTCCTCTCTACAGGGAATGTTGATCATCGGCCATCTTACCAAAATTGCACCCAGATTTGGCCCATTGGATACAGATTGGCACGATAAGTTTACCGGCTCAATTTTCAATTTTGAAGTCTGTGAAGGGGACAATTTTTGTCCCACTTATAATATCTGGAGATACTCATGCTCCAAGGTCCCAATTCCAATTGGTTCAACATTACTCACTAGGCACAAAATGGAACAGCTTAATGGACAAAGCAAATTGAGCCAAAATGAGTTGTACTCATTAGAAACCGAAGATGGCGAGAGTTCAAGCACTAAGATGATGCTATCGGATCATACTTCGCCTTCTCTAAAAGATATGAAGGATGATTTGCAGCCTTGTGAGTCTATTGGTGAGTTTTCTGTTGTGGGAAGGTTAGCATCACGGGCTTGGGAGAATGCTGTGAAGATTTTACTGGAAAGATGCCACATGACATACAAGCAAACAA
The DNA here is from genome assembly GCF_907164915.1 of Impatiens glandulifera. Classification (NCBI taxonomy): domain Eukaryota; kingdom Viridiplantae; phylum Streptophyta; class Magnoliopsida; order Ericales; family Balsaminaceae; genus Impatiens; species Impatiens glandulifera. The sequence continues at coordinate 67,794,358 of NC_061863.1, forward strand.
ATGTAGTTCAGTTCTGCTGTAGCTATCGTCATGATGTGGCAAGCAGTGATGGATTGGACAGCTTTGATTCACTATCTAGTTTCAGTAGTCTATGGGGATTAATTGAAATTCCAAGTGTGATTCGAACCGAATCTGAGTTTAAAACTTCAGATGCAATGCTGAGGAAATGGTTAGGAAAGGACAGGTTTGGATTGGATGCTGAATTTTCCTTGGAGATCTTAGAGAAACTTCCTGGGGCGCATGCCCTTAGTAAATACACACATCTGAACAGAAGAAGCCAACATATGGATTCTCAAACACTTAGAAGTGGATACCTTTTTTTGTACAAGGACATATGCTGAACTACCTAAAGGAATTTGTGAAAGCGGTCAAAGTCCTTTGCTAGAAGAGAAGAGAAAAGAGCCCTTCCCTTTAGGACAGCCATTGAGTTCGAAGCTGCCTACTGATAGAGTTGGTGATTTCATGGAGGTAATTTTATATATTAATCTTACTCTTTTTTTTTTTAATTAATACTATAGAACTCACAACCTCGTGCTTAAACGGTGCATATCCACTATGAGAAAGAACTTTAAATTATTTTATGTTATTGCATCTACTAATCATTTGAACTATTTGATTAGGTATGGAAGTTCATTTTCCATTTTAGAGTTCTTCTAGACCTGGAAGAAGATTTATCATTCCAAAAACTTGGAGATAACTCATCAACCCATGGACTGCTCTGAACGAGCTTATGGGAGAGACTGGACAAAAGGTCTTTGAAGACGATCTGGTTACGTGCACAGGTAACATGTTGAGAAAGATCAACACCTCACTTCTGAGAATAATGATGGAGGATCTCCTTGTTAAATTTGCACGTTACATTGATCTCATTTCTTAGGTTGGGGTCTTCAAGCCTAAACAAGGAAGAAGGGACTATGAATACTTCGATTATAGTTATGAGGATGAAGGTCCTGAGCCAGAGCACTTCTAAAGAAAATAAAGTTTGAAGAGAAGAGAAAGAAACCTTCATAAGCTGACTTCTGATAGAGTTAGCGATTTCATGGAGGTAATTTTATATATTAATCTCTTCTCTTTTTTTCTTTTCTTTTTTTAATTAATACTATAGAACTATCAAACTCGTGCTTAATTAGTGAATTATCTGTTATGGGAATTAAATTTAAATTATTTTATGCTATTGCATTTACTAATCATTTGAACTATTTGATTAGGTATGGGAGTTCCTTTGCCATTTTAGAGTTGTTCTAGACCTGAAGAAGATTTATCATTCCAAAAACATGAAAATTACTCATCAACCAATGGACTTCTCTGAACGAGCTTATGGGAGGGTCTGGTCTAAAGGTTTATGAAGACGATATGGTTTCCTGCACCGGTAACATGTTGAAAAAGATCAACACCTCACTTTTGTGAATAATCTTGGAGGATCTCTTTGTTAAAGTTGCACTTAACGTCGATCCCATTTTTTAGGCTGGGTTTCAAGCCTATACAAGGAAGAAAGGATGATGATGATGATGAATACTTCGATTATAGTTCTGAGCATGAAGGTTCTGAGCCAGAGCAGGGTAGGATGGACAACCAATTATTTCTAAAGAAAATAAAGTTTGAAAAGAAGAGAAATGAACCCTTCCCTTTAGGACAACTATAGGGTTGGTGATTTCATGGAGATAATTTTATATATTAATCTCACTCTTTTTTTCTCTTCTTTTTTAATTAATACTATAGAACTCACAAACTCGTGCTTAAGCAGTGCATTATCCACTATGAGAAAGAAATTTAAATTACTTTATGTTATTGCATCTACTAATCATTTGAACTATTTGATTAGGTATGGAAATTCCTTTTCCATTTTGGAGTTCTTCTAGACCTGTAAGAAGATGTATCATTCCAAAAACATGAAGATAACTCATCAACCCATGGACTGCTCTGAACGAGCTTATGGGAGAGACTGGTCAAAAGGTCGAAGAAGACAATCTGGTTACGTGCATCAGTAACATGTTGAGAAAGATCCATACCTCACTTCTGAGAATAATCATGGAGGATCTCCTTGTTAAAGTTACACGTAATGTTGATCTCATTATTGAGGCCGAGGGATTCAAACCTAAACAAGGAAGAAAGGATGAAGATGATGAATACTTCGATTATAGTTCTGAGGAGGAAGATCATGAGCCAGAGCAGGGTAGGATGGACACCAATTATTTATAAAGAAATAAAGTTTGAAGAGAAGAGAAATCAATACAACTTGAAAGGTCAACTAAAAATGTTGCCATTGACTGCATGCAGTAGTTCTAAATCTGCACGAGGAAAACTAATAGTTAACATGTCTCGAATTCTGAGGCAGCTTAAGGCCATGTTGTTCGATATAGATGCTGCACTCCCAGATGCAGAGGATTTCCCTGTTAAAGGTTATTTGTAACGAGGCTTTGTCCACGCGTTTATTCCATAACCATATTGATCAGTGCACCATGACGTCCAAATATCAGGAACATGAATTGCATGCGTTTGATTTAAATGTGTCTCTTCAATCAAGTTTGTTGCCGCTTCCTTGGAAAAAGTATGGAATGCACATAACAGATGCACGTGTCTCGAATTTGCATGTTTAATGAGACCACACTGTATCTGTATGTTTTGCCAATCGTACATTTTCTTCCATGGAGGAAATGGCAAGACATAGTGGAACTTGCACAGGAAAAGGAATGGATAAGCCAAACGTCAAGGAACCCCTCATTTACACTCAATACAGTCTTCAAGATTTGGCAAGTAACATACCGGTTGCTGATCCTGTATTGCGGTTGTTGGCCTCTACATCAAAAAAAAAAAAATCAATACAACTTGAAGGCCAACTAAAAATGTTGTCCTTGGCTGGATGCAGTAGTTCAAAATCTGCATGTGGAAAACTAGTAGGTAAGACTATTCAGATTGTCAAAGTTACAATCCTACTAGAGAATATGATAGTAGCCGACTATTTGAACAACTGGTGGCATTGGTCATCCCTCTCGGCTGTAGCCAATACTTGTACAGTGCTTCTTCCCTTTCTCTACGTATATGTACTTTGGGCACTGTCATCATGTACTAAAGCCCTTTTCCATCTCTGAATTCTAATGGAAGGGAGTATCTTCCTAAGGGCAAGGGCCAGGGCCGATATTTATTACAAATTGATGGCTCGAGGCCAAATGACTAATCGAAAAAAAGAGGAAAGACAGACAACACGTTGATTGCACAATCCCTGAAACTGATGATGAGAGTCTCAGTTATGGGAATAGGTACACATGATATTTTATTATGTTTCTTCAAATGACTTTAGTTGTAGAAATCAGTTAAGGTATTATCCATTAAAACATTACAGTCTTCTCTTTTTTTCTAATTGTAGAACCATGGATCTATTGGCAGTAGATCTCCTCCACATTGTTGTTCTTGTGACAAGCCTTTAGGACAGTCTTGAGTTTGAAGCTGCCTTACTGATAGAGTTGTTGACTTCATGGAGTTAATTTTCCATATTAATCTTTTTTTTTAAATTAATAATATAGAACTCAAAACCTTGTGCTTTTACCGTGCATTATTCATTATAAGAAATAAAATAAAATTATTTCATTGCATTGACTAATCATTTGAACTATTTGATGATATGAGTTCCTTTGCCATTTTGGAGTTCTTCTAGACCTAGAAAAGATTTATCATTCCAAAAACTTTAAGATGAACATATCAACCCATGGACTGCTCTGGCACGGGTAAAATGTTGAGAAGGATACACACCTCATGGAGGAGGATCTCCTTGCTAAAGTTGGAGAAGGATACACACCTCATGGAGGAGGATCTCCTTGCTAAAGTTGAACGTAATTTGATCCCATTTTTTAAGATGGGGGCTTCAAGCTTAAATGTCAAGCATTGTTGGTTCATTACTAAGAAGCAAGCGGAGAAATGTTCGTTCGAGATTAAAGAAGGGGAGTCTAATGTTTGGATAAGCCCTATCCCATACGACTGTCATGGTCGTTAAAAAGGATCATTAATATGAGAGAGTATGTCGGAAAAATATTAAATATAGATTGGGAGATGGATAAAATACCCTATTTTGGCACGAGAATTGGTTCAAATTTCAATTCATATGCCTCAACAAACAGAGTTTGAGATGTAAAAATCAAAAAAGACACCTTTGAGTTGAAGAGATATTCATGATGGTCAGAAGTCTTATGAAAGAGTGGAAGAAGTTTATGACGGATGTGCAATACTCAAAATTGGAAAATTGAATAGGGCGACACAAAATTTATAATGTACTCCGAACTAACTAAGGAGCAGATTATGAACTGGTACAAGAAGCTCGTGACAAAAGACAAAATGTATTGGATTCACAATAGATAGAGACAATTGCTCATCTTTTTTGAAGTTGTCCGTTCACCATCAATATTTGAAAGAAATTTCCAAAAGTTGACTTTACATAAGAATGGAACATTATTTAAGAATATATAGATAAAAAAATCCGATAACATCCTTAAAAATACATTTTAAACTATAGTATATCAAATATAGCTAGAAAAAATGCAACAATCTTCTCATGGAATAGACGCACAAATGAACAAAGGAGTTGAGAAAAGTTTCGATCCCAACGAAACTGAAAAACTGTCAAAGTTTCATATTGTTTATGTTGAATTCACAAAATCACACCATATAACCTTAAATAGATAGATTCATTTTATGTATTAAAATAAATATATATAATTTGGGCTTAGCTTAGGTAACCTAAATGTCCCAAACTTAGGAGGTGTTCCTGATGAGCATGTAGTTCTTCTTATGATGTAGATGATCTCCCTTTTAGAGTTTCTCTTTTAACAGTCTTTGAGCACATGGGTTTATTGTTAAGAGGATAAAATCTCCTAAACTCAAAAACCAACAATACATAGAGGACATAAATTACATTATATGAACAACAACAGTCTTGAGATGATGAAACTTAAAGACACAATTATGACTTTTGAAAGTACCACCAAACGGAAAAGCATGATTCAAAAGAGAATATTGTGACCTAGAATAATGCTGGGCCTTTAGCTAGATTGAAGTGAGATTATTTATTCAAGTTTCCCATCACATTTATACAAGACAAACTTCTCCATGGGACTCTCACATCTATCACACAACAATAAAGTGTCACCCTCCTGCTGGTGCTGATCATGACTAGAATATGGAACAACCACAACTGCTTCATGATCTGAAGATGATGGTTTGTTGAAAGCTCTCCTAATTGCACCTGCAACTCCAAACTTAGCCACATTCTTTCCCCATGTCTTTTGAAACATCTCCAAACACTCCCTTACTTTCTCCATCCCTTTTAACATCACCAAATCACTTCCCTTTCCAAAAATCACCCACCCTTCTTCATCACTCTCCATCAACTTCTCCACCATTTTCCAATTATCCTCCTCCTGCCTTCTCCTAAACCTTCTCATGCTCTCTGCTCGAATCCAGAACATTACTTCTCTTGTCTTTTTCTTCAATTGACTGTTATAACTACCCAAACTTATCATCCCAAGATCCAACCCAGTCCTTATTATCTTATCCATCTCCTCTTTGAATTCACAAATCCATTCAACCTTCCTGCTTCCATACATGCATATGTTTTTATCTTCTTCAACCTGGTGCATAATTCATTTTAGTTACTTCAATTCAACTTAAACTTTAAGTAGTAGTAGTAGAATAAGAAGAAGAAGAAGAAACCATACCCACTTCATTACTAGAGGGTCAATCCTGCCCAGTAAGAGTTGCAGGCTCCATTTCTCAACTTCCCAAAGCTCTCTTTCTTTCTCAGTAGAGAATGGGTAGGATCTAATCCCCCAAATTAGCATCATATCTAGTCCATTTACGTTTGTAACTCTACCTCCTGGATCCATAACCACCATTATGGGTTCTCCTCCGTTGAAGTTCCATTCTGCTTTCATAAACTTTATCACCACCGGACTGATCCTCCATGGCTGCCTTACTGACAGCCATGGCAAAGAGTTTGCAAGAAAATAAAAGGCATCCATTTCGGATTGAGACCAGCTGGAGGACGAAATGGGAAACCATACGATGTCAAAGCTTCCTTGTAACTTTGTTCTATAAGGATCATCGTACAACTGCTGTATTAGCAAGATTAGTTGATCAATGGACAAAAGCTCCGGCCTTGAAATAAAACAAGCGACTGTCTTGTTCTTCAGTTCAGAAACACCAAGCTGTTTGTTGATCATGAGTCAGTGACAATTACAGAGACTAGAAATAGAATTGTGTACATAAAGTATTGTGACAAACCTTTGACAAGGAAGAAGACATAAGTGGGAATTGATCTTTTAATGCAAACAACATGCTAAGAACATTTTGGTTGTCAGTGCTGGTAGGATCCTTGAACAAAGTCAGAAACTTGTTATATAACTTTGCATCTGTCGATTAATCACATCACAAATTAATATGGTCAACTGAAGAACCAGAGATTGGGAAACTTGTTCTAAGTATATAAATCCGGGATACCTACCTGTTAGCTCATAACAAGAATCCACGTGTTGCGCAAGCTCGTCCCTTAAGGTGGTTAACTTGTTTGAAAAAGAGGATAGTTTCCATATCGTAATAGTCTCTATTTCTTTATCGGTTTTGGTACAATTCAAATCCATGATTGAAGAAAAGCAAATGGAGGCACTTTTAACGACCCAAAAAACAGCATTGTGAATCAAAGGCTTGGTAGTGGGAAAAATGGGATCATGATCCAAGCTGACGTGTTGCAATGGCAGGCCTTGAAAGCGGATAATACATTTAGTTATGGAAACCATGGCATCCACAAACTCCCTTAAGGCCCGAAACCGGGGTCTGAGTATGCTGATCAAGTCATTGGGAAAGTTCTTTAGTTTTGCAATATGAGCTGCCAAGGGATTATTAATGTTGGAATGGTGAGACAACAAGAAAATGGGAAGACAGAAATCTGCAAATCTCAAAGCAAAAGCAGCAAGAACTAGAGATGCTTTTGCATCCCAATTGTAGTGTCTTAACAGATGATTAAACAAGACCAGTGTGGTACTGTCCTCATGATGCATGTGGATATCATGATCATGATGCCTTCCCATACACCATCCACGGAGCATCTGCAATTCAAAAAGAATTGGTTAACAATAATAATAATACAGATGAACCCACATTCTTTTCTACAACCTCATTAGAGATCTTGGCAATGACATTTCCCAACTGTTCTTCTGATCCAATCACCTCAATATCACTTGACCTAACTAAATATTGGTCACCCTGTTGGTAATTGGACACCTGAAATTAATTAATTAATTAAATAAGAAATATTGTCTTTCCCTTTAATTAATTAATCAACAACAAAGAACAAGTAGTATATTACTTGTGAATATTCCTGATCTGTGAACAACATAATGTCCTTCACCACACGAACCAGAAGCTCTGCATCGAGCCAACGCCCATCAGGTTCATGGGTGGACCAAATCTGCCTCACCAGAAGTTCTTCGTGATCCGTAGTCATTTTTCGAGCCATGATCACTACGTACGTACGTACGGGGAGTTTCTAGCTAGCTAGTCCTAGACCAGATCAGGTTTATTATTCAGAATGAATAAAAACCAATTCATGACTGACATCCTATATTATATGCTCTTTTTTCTTTTTTGTCCCCTCCTCTTCTTCTTCTTCTTCTTATAGGCAAAAAAGCAAAAACAGAAAAATATACAAAAACAGCATCTAAATCATCAATGTGCTTTCTTTCTTTCTTTCTTTATTTTAGTTGGGGAACAACTCCAACAGAGTGAGAGTCTAAAAAGAAATAAAGAAACGCATATACAATATCTCAGTGTTCAAGTTTTTGTTTTTACTTTCTACGTCTTGTTACTTTCACATTTTCTTTATATTATGTTTTTCATTATATATTCTATATGTTTTTCAAATTTTGGTTTTTTAGTTTTCAATTCGAATTTGAAATGAGTTTTTTCATAAATGGAATATGGACCATATTTATGTCCAAACACTAATAAAGATAAATAAATATATAATATGACAAATATATTATTTATTTTCTATATTTTATACAAATTTTAAGTTTATTTTTATGATAATTTAAATTTTTAAATATTATAATTTTATTTGAACAGGCAACAATATATATATATATGCTTCAGTCTCCTTATACTTCTAGACTATTCATGATCTCTGTATAATAATAATTTATTCAACTGGAGTAATCTGAAACGCGTTAGATAGGAAATAACAATTATTTTATTAGTTAAATTAAGTTGCATATATCATTATGAAGAAAACGTTCATACAATGTATTTACATTTGCATACCATAAACATATCGCAATTGCGCAATTGCGAGTCTTGATCTGGGCTGATTTGTCGACGGACCCAATTTCTCAAAAAAATTTATCTTATTTTCCTCTTACGAAAGATACGATAATAAAATATGCACTTTTGAATTTTTTTGAACTAACCCAATCTCTGTTTGAAGTTGAATTAGAATATTAATTTAATTAAAAATAAAAGTAAACTTATGTATTTTGAGCGTTAATAAAATAAGACTTAAAGTTAATTTTATGAAATTAACGTGATTATTCTAAGAGCGTAATTACCTTTAACAACCTAACAATCAACTTAACAATACAAAATTCATACTTATTCATTTATTGCCTTAGCAACACAAGGCGCCATTATTAATCCATAAGTTAGCATGATGACGCAATGCCCTTCAAAAGTTAGTAATAGCGCAACACCTTAAAAGTTCACATGTTAATAAAATGACGTCAATCTCTCGAGGTTCAAATGTTAGCATAATTGCGGCATTGCGCAAGACCTTTAAAGTTCAAATATTAACATAACGTTCAAATCATTTCATTTCAACACAATCACATATATATAATAATAAAGATTCATTCACGTATAGTCATACAATTTAATATCTCAAATGTCTTCAATTACTAAATATCTCTCATGTTTCCAAACATTTCAAGCATTCATATTTCTCTTCGTATATAATAGTCATACAATTTAATATCTATAATGTCTTTAAATATTCTCAACATTCATAAGTCATATCATCATATATCTTTCATATAAATCATATTATATATATATATATATATATATATATATATAACTTCGTTACTACTCTCAAACTTTTTTAAACTTTCATAATTTCATCGATCATTCTACTCATCTTCATATTTCCTATAATCTAATCATATCTATCATTTCTTAGTCACTATTCCTCCGATAAAACATACATCAATATTAAACATATTTTCCTTTACCAATACTTCATTATCTCAAATTCTTTCATGCAATCTTAATCTCATTTAACAACTTATCATTATCTTTAAATAAACTAGTAAGAATGAGATTTACATCTTTGCCTTGAAACAAACCTATCTCTTTTTTTCCTTCTTCACTCCCTAGAAGGATTATGTCAAGTGTCACCATGCCTTAAGCTTATTTAATTTAATAAATAATGGGCAACATTCTTTTTATTATATATATTATTTTAGAATGAATTTTGTTTTTCCTGTTTGTTACAATGTTAATGGTTTGGCAAAGACCCTAGAGCCCAACATTTGTCCGGCTCAGAGAATTTTCGTGCCTAGGCGGTTAATCATGTAGTACGTGTTTACAATTTATGTTCATAATTTTTTTACCAATATATAAAAAAAGGTAAGTTTTAGAGTTGAGTGGTGATTAGAAAAAGAAAAATAAAGACTGAGGAGGAGAAAGTAATGAACATACAAGAGAATAAAAGGTAAAAGAAGGAGATAGGTTTGTTTTATTTTTATTTTGTTTAGACTTGGATAATTTAATCAAAAAAATATGTACAAAGAAAAAAAATCTTAACATCAATATTAATAGGACTTTGTAAAATTTACATGAGCTAAAAAAAATTATATTACATGTTTATACAATCTTTTAATAATTAATATATATTGATAATGGCTATATAAGTACCATTAATTAAATATTTTTTTCATATTTTCTAAATATAAGTATTTAATACATTTCAAATTATATCATAAAATATAAGAATAAGAAAGTTTAATAAATTTTAAATTTAACCTTTTTTTATTTTAAATATTTTAATTTATTTTCTATAAATCATTACTTTATACTATTTTTTCTGTATCTACCCAACTTTTTCATTCGTTTTCTTATTATCTTCATCGTTATAATAAATTTTTACATTCTCTACACTCATTAATTACTTCATTTTATAAAATTAAAATTAATAATACTTAATTAAATCATTAAAATAAAATTTAAATATTATATATTAAAATAAAATAAATTATATAAATATTAAAATAACACACATATTTTATTTTTAACTTAATTTTATAAATATAATATATATAATTAAAATTAAATACACTAATTAAACTAAATGTTTCAAATAAATATTATAAATTAAAATAAAATATATTACATAAAATTTGAAATTAAATACATTAAATAAGAAATAAAATATGTATTTTATAATAAACTTTTAATTTATTAATTGTATAGATATTTAAGTTAAAATATGTGACTCAAAGGGGATGCAACCTATTAAGGTTTGATCTCTAGGTGAATTATTAATTGTACAGAGAAATAACTAAATTAAGTTAAAATATTATTATTATTATTATTTTATTAATTTTAATTTTAATATTAATATTAATATTAATAATATTATATATTGTTGATGTTCCAATTACAAATGCTAAAAATATATAAAACAAAAAAATGACATAATGACCGACGTGTCACTCAGAAGTATGAGTCGTATGACTTTGACAAACAATTCTATGACCAACGCCCCCATGTCATGACATCAAAACCTTAAACAATCAATGTTACGAATCAACCATCTAATGTCATCATTTATCAAGAGATTAACCAACACATTAGATGATGGATGGTCTTTTACAATAACTACCAGACAGACATAATAAGTGTATTTGAAACAAATGACCCCTTTAGTTTGGTTAGTTTGATGTTAAATGTAATGGTATTGCATGTTTTCATGCCACATGTATAAAGAGAAAAAAAAATTAATAAATGAGAGAGGTAATGTTTTAATTTTGTGTATAAGTGTCACTTTATGAGTGAGATACAATCATACAGACAGTGTCTATACATGTAGCATCGAATTAGCCCTTTAGTTTGGAGTCTTTATTTAGTATTTTCGGTAAGTTTTCTAACATGGATGGTGACTTGTGTCTTTATTCCATTTGTTTATCTCTTTTTTTTTTTCGGTAAATTTTCTAACGTGGTGACTTGCTATCTTAGTAGCCATAAGAGAAATTATATAGAGTGTCAATCCAGCACAACTACTAATTTATTTCATTGCCAAACTTGTTTTTTACAATTTTCCACTCTTTACCAAACTAATAAACGAAACACATGTTAGGAAACCACATACTCTTTACACATTGTCTTGTTTTAAACTATGAATTTGCATTAAATTAATAAATAATACACATTTAATTTAAATATTTTGTTACGTGTTAAGGGTCAATTAATATATATATATATATATATTTTATAGTGTGTAACTGTTTTGATTAAAAAAAAGTAAGTTGATTAGTCACAATGTATACTAATTAAGACTTAAGAGTCTGTTTGATATTTGATTATTTGTAAATAAACGCGTTTTAATATAAAAGTGATTTATTTGTAATTAAGGTTGTTATAATAATAATTAATAATGTTACATAACGAAATTGAAAAAATAATTGTTTGATAGGAAGGATTGATCGAATTATTTCGGGATTTTGTTATTGAAGATAAAAATAAATAAAATATATTATTATATAAGAAGATGTTCTTGTGTTCTCTCTCTCTAGGGCATCAGAAGCAGACGCAGTAGTAGCTAGAGAGAAGATCGAGTTTCGAAGATGGCTGAATCTCCGGCCGCTCAACCTAACGTAGAAACTAATCTTTCCTCCTCAGAACCGGAAAATCCCGATCCACCGGTTCAACCGCTATCATCAACTCCATCTTCCTACTCCGCTCCTTTAAACCCTAGCCTTAATCAGCCATCCCCCGCCGTTCCACCCATGACGCCGTTGCAGCAGCCGCTACAGCTCAATCATTACGCCGTCCCGCCCGTTCCACTTCAATCGACACCGCAATTTTCGCATCTTCCGATTCTAAATTATCCCGGCGCCGGCGTGCCGAACCCTGGCGTTCAACCTCCTGGGGTCACCCCCATGCCAATAGGAGTTCCTGGTTCGTCCGTTAGCATGGGATCGATTTCCATGTCAGTGCCAGGGATGATGCAACATTACGCCCCCCCTGGTCAGCATTCCAATCCAGCGCTCAGACCTTACGCTGCAATTCCCAATGGCTATCATACATTTCCACCGCCTATAGCTCAGGGAGCGATTCCTCCTCCGGGTGGGTTATTCATTCTTTCTCTTGTTATATCTGTTTCAATACCCTTTCTTTTCTTTTCTTTTTCTCTCTTCAGGCGAGGACTATATTGCTGCTTTGTTGTTATTTTATGCTTAGATTGTGAGAAATTTGTTACTTTCCTTTTAGATGAAAACTAAATTAGAGTGGTTAAGGTTGATTCTGTTAGGTCCATAAAACTAAAATTAGCAACTTTAAGGTAGCTGCTCAAATATGAAGGTTGTGTTTAAGGTTTGGTCTTTAGTATTGGTGACTCCATAGAGGAAAAGTTTGGTTGAGGATAATTGGGAGCTAATATCTTGGTTGGTTAAGGGGCATCGATGACATGATGTTTTCTCCTACAGCATACTGATTGATAATGGTCTCCCATGATGAAGGCTTCATATTCCAGTTCCTTAGAGAGTATACATCTTCAACTTCTTTTTGGTATGCTCACAATCTGCCTAGTCTCCTTTCCTTTTGAAGTATACAACTTTGTTCTCGCAGAAAGATTCTTGTTTCCTCAATATAAAACAAACTGGGTTATGAGGTTGAAAATTTTAAAATACACATTTCCTCCTTATCTTGCTTATACGCTTCTGCCATGTTCAATAGATAGGCTTTCCTCTGGTAGTTAAAAGATATACCCCTTAATGAGCTTTGAAACTTGAATCGCGACAGCAGATGTGATTATCAACTGATTGATCACTGCCTTTCATCCAAGGTATCACAAATATTTTTTACAAAGTTTCTGCTTATCTGTATCATGTTCTACTTGTTAACAACTGTGCACGTGATGATTGTGGAACATTAAATAGATGTATATTCAGTTGTGTCAGCGTTAGGGAGACATTTGCAGTCTCATGTTAACCCATTTCAAAAACTCCATAATCAGTGCATGGGGTAGTTTGAGGCCCACTGTTTAGCAAATGGATGAATAAGGTAAGTTCGCTCCATATATCTGTTGTACAAGTTGCTCTTTGCTCAATCTTCCTTCAGGTTACTTGTTCAACTAGCGCTTGTTGCAATTTCTATGCTTCCATCCTTCTATATAGTATTCGGTAACTAGTTTGAGTTATTTTTACTTATCTAATCTATTTGTGTGAGAGATAGCCATATTGCATTACTTGTGTAAGCATGCTCTGACAAATTTGCATAGAATTTTTCTTTTGTTGATGCAGGAATTCTTCGTTATCCTCCTCCATATGCACAAATGATTAGAACACCATTTCCCCCTCGCATGCCTATCCTACCGCTGTCAAGACCACCAGTTCCGTTGATGCGTGGTCCCATTATGCCACTGGTTGTTAGACCTCCTGGCCTTCTAAATGTTCCACCAGTAGAGAAGCCACAGCCCACTGCTTATGTTGGTCACCTTGCTTCAACTGTTGATAACGATTTCATCCTGTCTCTCCTTAATGTAAGTTTTTCGTGTTCACTGTCTTCGTAATTATTCCTTCCTGGTTATTCCCATTATTTCCATCGTCCTTTATATTTTCCTGCTTTTGTTAGAAAAGGATTTAATTAAAAAGGTCAAATGTTCATATTTGCAAATTTTCTACCTGAAGTAAAAGATGCATTTATGTATATGATTCCATATGCCCATTGTATTTCACTACAGTCGAGTCATTTTAAAGTTGTACTGATGATCTAATATTATAATATTCATATGTTTGAAGCTTTGTGGCCCAGTAAAAACTTGGAAACGTGCTCAAGATCCCTCAAATGGTTCCCTGAAGGGTTATGGATTTTGTGAGTTTGAGTCTGCTGAAGGTGTTCTTCGTGCGATGAGGCTTCTAAGCAAATTGAATGTAGATGGACAAGAGTTGCTGGTATTTGCTTGTTTCTTTTATTTCAAGTACCAATGCTTCATTTGAGAGTTATACTTAAATCACACATATGAAGTATGTGATGCTTACAATAATTAGATATCTGCTATCACAGTTTATTCCATTAATTCCTGTATACTCCAATTTAGGAATCGTCTTTTTGAGTTCAACCATTCATGACCATTTTCATAAAAAAGAAAAGAAATCATCTTTATAAATCAAAACAAATCATTATCTTCTCTCTTTTTTCTTAATCAAAAGAAATATTACATTCCTAATTTATTGTCTATTTACTAATACACGAGACATGGAGGAAAGGAACACATAGAGAAGTAATTATCATGTGTTAACCTCCCTCTCTCTTTTATCCCTTCTCTTTCTCTCCTCCCAAACATAATTCATTTTATTGCCACGAGTATTGGTAAAATGTTATACTTAGGTTTCTTTGCCATTGACATTTGTTCCTGCTTCTTCTTTAGTCATTTGTATGTCTAAATATGTCACTCATGGCAGATAAATGTATCCCAAGCAACACGAGAATATCTAGAGCGTTTTGTTGATAAGAAAACCGATAACTCTAAAATGACAAAAGAGACTGAAAGTCAAGGGGCTGAGACGGATGAAGGAAAGGTAACAGGTGACAAGAAGGACGAGCCTCCTAATGTCTCTGCTGAGTCTGAAAAGGATGGAAATGATGCCAGAAAAGATGAAAATAACAATGCTTCCACCTTTGGCATTGTGACTGAGGAAGACAGGGAAGCTGACCAAGAAGCTTTAGAGAAGCTTACAAACCTTATGGAGGAAAGATTGAAGAACAATCCCCTGCCGCCCCCTCCACCACCACCACCTTCAGCTCCTCATTATACTGGCAACTCGAATTCAGAGCCAACAGCTAGACTCAAGGATGGGGAGTCTGATGCTGAGATGGTGAAACATGGTGAGTGTTACGATTAGTATTGGGTTCTGGAATTTTGTTGATTAAAATATACCAAATTTGATAAACTATGAGCTTGTTTGATAAACTAGGCCTAAGTTTTTAACTTTTTTTTTTCAAAATAATATATTATGATGTAGAAAGTGGAGTTGGATTATTTGGGTAAAATGGCCAGTATATCCTACATATTTAAAATTTGTAAAATTCAAGTAAGGGTGTTTTAGTGGATGATTTTAGTGATTTGATGAAAAAAGTGACAGGTGATGGATGGGTAACTCTATGTTTATGGCTTGAAATGCAATTTTTCATTACAAAGTTATCCTATGCAGATACAATGGAAGAGACAACAGGAGGTGACATCAAACAAAATAGTGAGCATGATCAGCCAGAACCAAGCTCACCTGATGGGATTAGAAGGCATGATAGGAGGAGCAGGGACAGGGATAGGGAGCGAGATTTTATGCGGGAAAGAGAGGAGGAACTTCATAAAAAAGAAAGGACTAGGGAACAAGAACGAGCTTGGAGAGATAAAGAAAGAGAGTCCAAGACAAGAGATGAAGACCGTAAATATAATGCTCGGGTTGCGGATTGGGAACGGAAACTCAAAGATAAAGATTATTACCGGCAGGAGGATAAGGACAAGGAGAAAGAGAAGGAGAAAAAACGGAAGCGATTAATTGAAGACCAGGAACGTGAGAACGATGATGGTGATTCCAGAAAGAGAAGACACAAGTATATTGCAGACGACAGAAGACGAAGACAAAGGGAGAAGGAAGATGACCTGGCTGATGCCCTTCGCGAAGAGGAAGAGTTGGCTAGAGCCAAGATAAAGGCTGAGGAAGAACTGCAACAACAGAAGGAACAACAGAATGAGGCTTTAGTATTTCTTCCCTCTCCATTGGCTAATGGATCTGATAAATCTGTCTTGTCTGTGGAAAAAATGGATATCGAAGTGAAAGTTATTGACGACACCAATAATCAGATGTTGAACCTTAATGGTAAGATTTTTCAGAATTTAATCTTGGGCATACTTTTTGGATATAGATCCATATCAGAAACGGTCAATTTATTTGATTTTTTGTTAGGAAGTATTTCCATATGGGCCTTATCTTTTATCGCAGATCTGGCCATGTATTATTAATTTATTTTTAAAAGCATTTTTGGCAGGTGGTGGCAGTGCACAATATGGAAATCATGATGACATTGCAGGATCAGCCGCTGCCCCGGCTAAGAAATTGGGATTCGGTCTTGTAGGTTCAGGAAAGCGAACAACTGTTCTGTCTGTTTTTAATGAAGAGGAAGATGAAGAATCAAGGAAAGACAAAAAGATGAGACCTTTGGTTCCAATTGATTATTCAAAGGAGGAACAACAGGCCGTCCAAACTACCACTGCACTTTCTCCAAATTTGGCTGCTGAAGTTGGAAAGCACGTCTTCATTTCTCCTAAACCCGAGAAATTTGAGGAGAGAAGTAGGCACAACCATGACAGGACTAACCATCGTGACCGAGGGGGTCGATATGATAATAGGGATGAGAAGAGAAAGGACGATAGTGGTGATAGAGAACATGGATCCGTCAAAGAGCATAAACCGGATACTAGGAAGCTCAAAAATGCAAAACAATTGATTGATATGATCCCGAAGACCAAGGATGAGTTGTTTTCATACGAAATTAACTGGGCTGTGTATGATAAGGTGAGCATATTTATATATTGGCTAATTTGAAAACATGTTTTGGATCGTCAATATTTAAAAAAAACTTGTTTTTTTGTCAAGTACCTAATTTTGGATGTGGATCCAAATGCGATCAGGTTTGAAAAAAAACTTGGGTCTTGTTCGATTTTGGGTTATTTGGATAACCAGTAGATTCTTTCCAAATAACCTTGTTTGGTATAGGTTAGTGAAAAGTGGATTATATGAGTAAAAAGACATTAGGGGTATGATGTGACTGATGAAGGAAGGTATGATTGGACGGTGTATGAGTACTCTCATCTACATATTAAGTGAATATTTAACCCTTTAAGCTTTAAGCGCATTAGTGCAATACTCAATTTCCCTGTCTGATTTTGCAGAACAAGCTGCATGACAGAATGAAACCGTGGATCTCGAAGAAGATAACAGAATTTCTGGGAGAGGAAGAGACGACTCTTGTGGACTACATTGTTCAGAGTACGCAGAAGCATGTCAATGCAACTGAAATGTTAGAAAATCTGCAGGGTATTCTGGATGAGGAAGCGGAAATGTTTGTGTTGAAGATGTGGAGGATGCTCATATTTGAGATAAAGAAAATTGAGTCTGGTCTTGCATTGAGTTCCAAGTAAAGTATTTTCTCTCTTTATCAAATCCAATAAACCATTTGAGATATAAGTAGATTAAGTCTTGGTCGGATGATTTTTATGTTCTGTGTTACTCTTGTTTGCTCATGTCTAATGTTGAAGAAAGATTGTAAAATTTGCATAACATCATTCTTTACTGTTTCTAGTGATTTATCTAATGTTGGCAATGGTTGTCCATTTTCTTTTCTTTATTTTTATGTATCTTCTTATGTTCTTCTAATGTTGTTCTTGTTTGATTACTCCAAATGTAACAAGGGTTTTTGAGTTTTGATGAGTTTCAAATGTTGGAGTTTTTTCGGGGAAAATGTTAAGGTTTTTTTGTCCTTTTCTTTACTTTATTTAGGGGTTGGTGGATATAGAAAAAATTATATTAATATTTTGAATAGGAAATAGTTGTGAGAGGGAATGACGTGATATTATATCATTAGTTGGAAAATATACCATGACTCTTAAAAATATATTCATAATTCTCTCATTATCAGATTCAAAATTAACATTTTTTTTTTATGTTCTTTATTTAAATGTATTTAAATTTTGGTTTTTTATTTAACTTAGATGGTTATAAATACGTTAAGAAGGTAAAAAATCTTTTTATTAAATATATATATATATATATATATTAATATTAGAAAATAATTAAAAATAATTAATGATCACATCATGTAAAAATAAAAAATAATGAATGACCGCGTCATGCACGGATCGCATCGACCCCATTTAGAAAACACTGTTAATTCAAAATTTTTTACTTAACAATGCTAATTGCTAGCCAACTTTAAACTCACATTTGTCACTAGTCATGTCATTATTTTTTTAAAATATTTCTATATTACTACTAATTTTAAGATTATTTATTATTAAATAAAGTTATGTTTTTTTGGCTTCATCTTTTATAATTTTACAAGTATTTGATGGGATAACAGGATAAAAATAGAGATACTCGTCGTGGTTGAGTTCGAGATTGAGTAGTAAAATGAAATCTAGTTCAGGGACGAATAATTACTTCACCCCGACGGATAAGATATTCATTGTCATTTCTAATTCTTGTCGCTACTATTGAGATTAGTTGTAGATTTGTAAAAAAAAAAAGATTTTGAAACAATGACTTCATCATCAAACAAATTGGCTGCCGGCTTTGTTCATTGTCAAGAGATAGGGTTAGGTGTGCTTCTTCTATTTAGACTGAAATCTGAGAAAGAAATGAAAAAAAAGGCTGAATGAATTGCTGTGGAAATAGAGTTGATAAAAGGCGGATCCATTGAGGATGATTCCTCCTCAATGTTTTCCCTTCTTCCTTCCTGGGATAATAATGGGTAGTTTGTTGAAAATTCAAGACAAGGGAGAGGATGCAAATAAATACAGTTAGGGTTAGAAAAACTTAATATAATAAAAGACTCTTGTTATACTTAAAAAATATTGTAAATTATTTTAGCGCTCTCGATATATATATAGGGAAATTGGATGAAATGACCCCCCAAATAAGGCTATTTGCATCCGTGGTCACCAGATAATTGAAATTGATCTGGTGACCACTTAATTTTTTTTGGACGAAATTACCCTTTTCGCGTAACGCGAAGGGACTTCGCGTTTCGCGAAGTGAGACTCTGTGAAAAGTCCAGAATACCCTTACTATATAATAAAATCCGGCCATCTTTTTTCATTTCTTTTCTTCTTCTTCTCTCTCTTCCCTTCCTCTTTTCTCCTCCTTCTCTCTAATCTCGCCGGCGACGGAGTTCAACGGCGGCACTCAATGAGCTCCACGACGAGCACAAGCACTGTAACAATTGGTAAGTTTATGTATTTCAAGTTTATTGTTGTTCATTTATGCATTTTCGAATCACTGCGTTGTTTAGGGTTTCATCTGATGATACTTCCCGTTTCGCGAAGTACTTCCCGTTTCGCTAAGTACTTCCCGTTTCGCTAAGTACTTCCCGTTTCGCTAAGTACTTCCCGTTTCGCGAAGGGTTTCCATTTCACAGTATTAATTATCCCGTTTCCAATTTATCTTGCAGCCGAAGTTTTCGTTTTCTATAATGGAGAGTGGAAAGTTGATGCTAATGGAATATGGTTTTTTGATGCCTCTTCAATCAAAACATTGGATTTACCCCAAAGTACTCGTTATGCTGAATTAATTGATAAACTCCATGAAAGACTTCAAGTGCAGAAATCTACCTATGATTTAGTGCTGCAAGTGAAGTATGATATTCCGAATATCACAAATCCTAAACCCGTTTTTATTGAAGATGATGAGGATCTGAACATATATTTATCACGCTTGATTTTGGGTAGAACTGTGTCACCATTGTTTGTGTCTGTAGTAGAGAAGTCACAATTTACTAAAGAAAAGATACCACTACTTACCTACCCAACTCAAGAAAGTATTCTCCCACAATTTACTCAGAAAATTGTACCAGAAGCTTTACCCTCGGAGGTCTTTGTTGAAAGTAATGAAGCCGGAGATAACTCTTTGCCTCACATCCCACTTACTCAGGACTTGCATGCATCGTTACCTACACCGCATAGTGCGAGAAGAGCATCAACGGGTACACCTACTAGTGCAAGAAGATCATCATTTGGTACACCAAGTAGTGCAAGAAGGTCATCATTTGGTACACCATCGACAGACATATCACCCACAGACATATCACCGACAGACATATCACCGACAGACATATCACCGACAGACCCCTCATTTGCGTTGGCGTTAACTACTGAAACTGTATTGGAAGTCGGTGCCTTCTTTGAAAATAAAAAAGAACTACAACTGATGCTATATAAATATGCGATGGCTAATCATTTTGAATTCAAGGTGGAGAAGTCAAGAAAACATCTTTGGTATGTGAAATGTTTGGATGAGAAATGCAAGTGGAGATTGCGTGCCGTGAAAGGTAAATTATCTGAGATGTTTGAGATCCGGAAATTCGACCAACAACACTCATGCTCAGTTCTATCTAGGCCAGAGAAAAAAATGCAAACACCAGCATGGGTTATTGGGCAGTGCGTGAAGAGTAAGTATATGGACCATCACCATAATCACTTGCCTAAGAAAATAATTGAAGACATGCAGGCAACTTATGGGGTAAATTTGACTTATAATAAGGCTTGGAGGGCTAGGGAAATGGCATTAGTGGCGGTGCGAGGAACGGTTGAGGATTCATATGAAAAATTACCCTCATACTTATACATGTTGGAGAAGCATAATCCTGGTACCATAACAGACATCCAAACAGACGAGTTCGGGCACTTCAAGTATATGTTCATGTCCCTAGGCCTCTCTATTAGGGGTTTCAAAGCATTTTGTCGTCCCGTATTGTGTGTTGATGCCAGTTTTCTTAAGCACAAGGTGGGAGGTCAACTATTGGTGGCTATTGCATTAGATGCTAATGAACAATTATATCCTGTCGCATTCGGAGTTGTTGATTCAGAGAATAATAACTCTTGGACTTATTTTATGCAAAAATTGAGAGAAGCAATTGGATTAGTTGATGATCTCGTCTTCGTATCCGATAGACACCCAAGCATCGCCAATGCCTTATGTGCTGTTTTTCCAGAAGCATACCACGGTGCGTGCACATATCACATAAAGATGAATATCAACGCGAAATTCAAAACTGATAATTGTCATATGGAGTTTGATATGGCTTCTCGTGCGTACACCGTCCACGAATTCAATCGTTTTTTTGACAAGATAAGGGTTAAAGATAATAGGATTGCTGCCTATTTGGAAGAAATTGGATTTCAAAGATGGAGTAGAGCATTTTTCCCCGGTAAGCGATACAATCAACTAACAAGCAATTATGCTGAGAGTTTTAATAGTCAGAGCAGGGAAGCCAGAAAGTACCCCATTTCCTCAATGGCGGAGTATTTAAGAGTGACAATACAAGGTTGGTTTAATGAGAGAAGAGAAAGAGCGTCCAACCACCGAGAAGTGTTATCTCCAACATATGAAAAGTGGTTACGTGAGGGATTCGAGAAGGCTAGATTCTATACAGTATCATCGCTTAACCGATTCGAGTTTTATGTGCATGACAATCAGTCTCATTTTAAAGTCAATTTGAAAGACATGAACTGCACTTGTAGGGTATTTGAAGTTTCTGGTCTTCCTTGTACTCATGCAATGGCTGCTGTCCGTCACCGCAATTTGGTTTGTTATGACTTTTGTTCAAGGTATTATTCAGCTCACATGTTCAATCTATTTAACCAATTGTTTAATCGTTTTATTTTCCATTCTTACAGATATTACACAACTGAATCTTGGATGAATGCATATGCGGAGACATGTTACCCTGCTGGTGATGAAGACGATTGGGATATTCCCGAAATGATCAAGGAACGAGTATGTCTAAAACCACCCGTGAAGGTTAAGAAAGGGCGTCCACAAACAAAGCGTAGGTCATCTCAAGGTGAGGTACGTAAGGCTCCGAGACGATGCACCTCATGTGGTGGACTAGGACATAATAGGGCCACATGCAAAGCAGTCATGCCTGCTCCATCTACTGCAAAAGCATCATCATCTAAGCATCATGACTCATCTTCTCAACAGCACGAGCCATCATCTCAACAATATGAGCCTTTAGATTGATTGGGATTGGGATAAGTTGTATAAGTGTTTTGGATAAGTTGTATTATGTTTTGGATAATTTGTATTATGTTTTGGATATGTTGTATTATGTTTTGGATATGTTGTATTATGTTTTGGATAAGTTGTAATCGGATAAGTTGTAATCTGTATGTTGTATCTAGTTTATCTGCTTACTGTAGGAGCACTTAACGCTTCGTTAAGTACTTAACGCTTCGTTAAGCACTTAACGCTTCGTTAAGCACTTAACGCTTCGTTAAGTACTTAACGCTTCGTTAAGTACTTAACGCTTCGTTAAGTACTTAACGCTTCGTTAAGTACTTAACGCTTCGTTAAGTACTTAACGCTTCGTTAAGCGCTTCATTAAGTAAAACTGGGTTTAAGTGAGTTTAAGTTAGTTACTTGGTACATTGATTTATATGTTCAATTCTTTGGTTTTTAAAATATCAGACTACCAACAAACCAGACTACATTAAAACTAAAATATTTTAACATGAAATGTAACTTAAGTTGAAGTTCTACCCAAAAAGTAATACAAGTTCAGAATACATAAGCACAAGTCAAGTTCTATCCAAAAATCAATAAACCATTACAATACAAACTAAGGTTCTGTAATTTGATGAAATAACCGGACCGCCATCTTTTGTCGAAAAAACTCCATTTCATTGGAAGTCACCTTCTCTACACCTAAACCAGCAGTCAAGTATTCCATGTGCATAAGCATAAATACACCACAATCCCCACTTTCATCTGCTCTAGGGACTTCCCCATATTTGGCGACTGCATTTTTGGCTGGGTGTGGCAACCTTTTATATGTCAGTTTCTGGAAATTGAAATTAGGATACCGTTTTAGCTCAGCATCACTGGCTCCCATTGCATATATTCGTGGAAACATCTCACACAAAGGTCTCATGTATGGATCGAGATTCCTATAAATACTCGAGTCGCAGTCATAAACGTCAATGTGATTATCTTGTACACGAACGACGCACAGTACCCAATGCTTGTTGCCAATGTTCAAAGGCACGTAAATATCGTCTACGTGTGGCCATTCTGGCATATGTCTATGAGGCGCTCCCCAGAAGTACTGAGAAAAGACGTCTGCTATTGGAAAATTTTCAGGATCTTGTTTATAGTTCGGGTACTCTCGCCTCATCATATCTGCTAATAAGCAATCCCCTATTGATACTTTACAATGTTTATATGTCTTGGGATATTGCTCAATCCTTTTGCGCAACAAGTGGCACACTGCGTCGATTTCCTACAAAAGGCAGCATATATCAAAAACCTTATTCATAAGTTAAAGAATTAATATGAAATGCAAGACTTACAGGATCTTTAAGCCATGTGGACTTTGTTAGAACTCTAACAAACAATATGTGTGACTGAGATGTCTCATGTTCTTGTTCAAACCCTTGAGGGTGGCTCTAAAGGTCACTTTCCCCCAAGGAAATCGGAGGAAACTTTCCTCGTCTTCGACCATGTGGAGGATTTTGGCAAATACCACCCTCCTTGGGTCAAATGAAAATAGGTACAGGCAAATCAAGCATACCAGCCCCATCTTCCAGGCATCTTCCTTATCTCTACATCTCAAAAAAGCAGTCTCCAAGTCTTGCATTACTACACTCGACTTCCCTTTAAAATATTTTACCAACAGAGGTGGACAACCTCGGCATTCTTCTTCGTTCACCTCAGGAAACCTTCCGAAGTTTAGGCCCGTCACCAAGGCGTACTCTTTCATACCAAACACAAGTTCTTGCCCATTGATATTGAAAGTAATCTCCTTGGAGGTTGAGGTTACCCTCCTAAGCAACATGTGATGTACAATAGTTCCTGAGAACTGCAACACTGGGGCAGAGACTATATATCGGAATTGGGTATTGTACACCTTCTCCACAAGATCCATTTCCTCAAACTTCGTTACAATCTTCTTAAGGCAGAGGGCGCTTTTCCAAGAAATCCGTCCAGGGAAATCAGGAACGGTGGTTTCTGCCATCTACAAAAGGAACAACAACAAAAATGTAAGATCATATACATAGACCACATCAAACGTTAAGTACTTAACGAAGCGTTAAGTACTTAACGAAGCGTTAAGTACTTAACGAAGCGTTAAGTACTTAGCGAAGCGTTAAGTACTTAACGAAGCGTTAAGTACTTAGCGAAGCGTTAAGTACTTCGCGAATCCCTAAACCAGAAACAATAACCAACAACCAGAAACAAACATGCAAATATAATGCAATAATCAATAACCAGAAACAAACATTAAACGCTAAACCTAACCAAATAAACTGAAACAGCCAAAACCCTAAAACTAAACATGCAAATATGAAAACCCATAACCAAAAAAAGACATGCAACAACCAAAATAAAACTAACCTGAGATTTATGGGGAATAAATGATAGAGAGGGAGGACACGAGGGGGACGGGAAGATCGGCCTTGTCAATGTGTTCTTCAGTGAGACGGTTGTAGAGAGAGAGGAATCGAGAGGATAGAAGAGGGAAACAAATGAATGTCCAAATGTTTTATTTTTTAAAATATATGGTATGGCGCGTGCATATACGCGCGCCTCTTCGTCTTCCTACGCGCGCGTGCCGAAGCGTTAAGTACTTAACGCTTCGTTAAGTACTTAACGAAGCGTTAAGTACTTAGCGAAGCGTTAAGTATTTAACGAAGCGTTAAGTACTTAACGCTTCGTTAAGTACTTAACGCTTCGCTAAGTACTTAACGCTTCGTTAAGTAACTAGCAGAAACGATATCATCTGCAAATATCATCACAGCCAAAAGAACAATCAATAAGATGAACCAATATGAACTAATAAACCAATATATGAACAAATATGAACATATATGAACAAATATAACCCAATATCAACAAATATGATTCAATATGAACAAATATCACCAAAAAGAACATATTTAGGGTTAGGGTTTCATTAAGAAATACAAATAAGAACATAAATCTGTTATACAAACATAGATTCGGGGATTAGGTTTCTTATCTTGTAGATTTCATTCATAATAGTCGAAGTCGCCGGAGTTTACGCCGCCGGCGACAAAATCCGGAGGAAAGAAAGGAGGAGAGAGAAAGAAAATGAGAGAAATGAAAAAATTTGAGTATATATATCAAGACTGTTTCACTTCGCGAAACGCGAACTCCCTTCGCGTTACGCGAAAAGGGTAAAATCGTCAAAAAAAAAATAAGTGGTCATCAGATCAAAAATTATTAAACATTACCACGGATGCAAATAGCCTCATTTGGGGGGTCATTTCATCCAATTTCCCTATATATATATATATATATATATAGAAATAAATAAAATAAAATAAAATCTTATTATTTTGCAAAGAGGAGGCAGCAGCTCCATCATCTAGGTAGAATTGTTTGTTTGGTCCAATCGAAGCAAGCTAAGGTGTGACAGACAGAACAGAACAGAACAGAAGACTAACTATTATTATTAATAATAATAATAATAGCACTCCGATTCCTGATTATACATACTACAAAGAAAGAAAGAAAGATAGAAATAGCAGCAGCTGAGCTGCGCAGTTGAGAGAGAAAGAGAGATATGTAAAAGTAAGTAAGTAGATAGAGATAGATAGATACATATGGAAGAAGAGCGAGCGAAGAAAAAGGGGCTTCAAGTTGTAATTGACTGGGAAAAGATTTTATCCAACGGAGATGCTGATGATGATGAACCTCTTCCCACGCTAATTGTTTCCGGAAAACAACAACAACAACAACAACACAGTCCCATGGCATGTGATCGGAATCACCAGCTACTTCAGGACGACGAAACTAGGCGTATGGAGGACTCTAAGCTCGACGAGGCAATCGAAAGGTGCAGGTCCACCATCGAAACCCTAAAACTCCCCGACGGTGGAGCAAAGCTCAAGCTCAGACTCAAGCTTCTCCAGGACGAGAAGGACCGCCGGAAACTACAAAAGGTTTCTTCTGCTCTGCTCTGCTCGCCCCTTTTTTCTAGGGTACAACAAATTCCTTTTTTTTTATATATATATTTTCTTTTCTCACCAGGATATCGTTGTTAGAGGCAATAATAAAAAACCTTTGGAAATTCCAACTTCAAACCATCACCATCCAAGTAGTAGTGAGACTCCCTCAGTCCCCATTTACTTCATCTTTTTCTTTCTCCTTTCTATGTATTGCCAATCAATCAATTTCTAGATTCTAATTCTCTAGGTACATCATTAGAGTTAGATGTTCCAAGACAACAACAACATACTTCATCCACCCTACCACCACCTCCCAGGTCTTCCTTTGCCGCACATTTCACCCGCAAATTGGACCATGTAAACTAAACTGCCTTCCACTTTTATCTACTTCTTACAACTGCATCAATTACTTTACTTCAAATCTTTTTCATTCTCTTTTTTAGGAGGAATGCAGGACAATAGATGCTTATCAAACAGGTGCACATCTTCTGACTCGATGCCAACTGGGAGGAGATCAAACTAGTACTTCATCAACTAGGAAATCTCCATTTCAGTGTCCTACAGCACTTTCTGCAAATATAGCTAGTAGATGCAATGGCAACCGCCGACCTCAAGATTCTTCGGAAAAGTTATCCACCTCTGTCTTTAAAAGGTACATATAACATCTACAAACAACAACTGTATGGACTTTCTTCACTTCAAGCATAGGTCAACCATTCATACAAATGGAACTCACTGCTGATCTCACATTACCACTCCTTGTTCTCACAGATAGATACAAATTAAGGGCCGCAAATTCTCATGTGGGAAATCAATCATCACATAGATAATGAAACTATACATCTTGACACTTGAAACTTTCACTCACTTTTATGTAGACTTTATATTCACTTATGTCACCTTCTTCATTGCCTATACATAATGCTTAAGTTTGGTTAATTTTTTAAAAGATGTCATCTTTTACTACAATAATATTCATTGTGATATATGGTCTAATTAATTTCTGGCTAATACATTATCATCATTATGTTGATATGGGCTCTCCATCTGCTCTACCTAATGGAATATGGCTTCCCCAGAGCTTACATAATTTCATTGATTTGGCACCTCAATGCCAGCTCTTCACCACCTGGGGGCTGTAGTATCTGTCCCAAAAGCTTCTCTTTCCTGATTTAAACAAATCATACTTCATAAATTAGTCAACATGTAGCTAGAAGTAGGTCTCTTATCTATATGAGTTTAGCACATGATCTTTGTTTATTTAGCTTGAAATACGTGGATACTATATTTGGTGGAGCTGTATCTCATGGATAACTGCATGAGCACCAAATTCTTGGAATTCTTATATATACAAGCAATATACTAGGATGACCAAGGAACAAGATGAAAGAGAACCATAACATTCATTCTCTACTTTGTCACTTCACTTTTATGCATGTGCTCTTGAATATGGTAAGCAGTATGTTAACATAAAGTTAATGTGAAGAACCGAAGGAAGAGTTTTCACATAAACATGAAATATCATATATACATTATCGGATGACAAAAATAATATCTGAACTTTTTATAAATTTATTTTCATTTTGGAGTTTAGGATAGCACTTAGCTTTCCTTATTGCACTTCATCTTTCTGGTAAAATATGTGGACTTGATAACAGTTCAATGCTGATTTGCTATGTTGTTTTCACTGCTAGGAAGAAGAATTCTGAAGTTAAGCTCTTGAAAGATAAGAAACCCAGGAATGTGAGTGCTGTCTTTTCTTCCATATACCTCTTTCTCTAACCTCCAAATTATTTAAATGACTATTTTCTGCTGGTTCTTTTTGTTTCTGCTATAACTTATTGATTTAAATTTTTAGTGACTTAATGCATACACACATCAAGGTTCTGAGGCATTCTGTGATTGTGCCTTTATCTGACCTTTAGTTTCTTGAAAAATATGCATCGATGATTCTCAAATAAAACTAGAGACGTAGTCTAGGGGTTCAATTTTATTCTAAAGTGAGAAGTAATTCGCAAATTAAACTAATTGGGATCAAAGATACTAGTAATCTATAAGAAGAAAAATTGTAAAGGGGACAACAACTTATCTTAATAATTTCTGTCATAAATTGAAGTTGCTATTCTCTAGATTCAATGCCAAAAATTTAATAATTTTGAGTTCAATTGATTTTCTCAGTTTTTGACTATTGCACCTGGGATTGATAGACATGCTCTTAGGATGCATAATTATTTTCTATGGAACAATGGTGTGACTTGTGCCTGTTTCCAGGGATTTACTAAAGTTCATAGGGAAAAAACGAATAAAGAACTAATGTAGGAAATTTTATCACATCGATGTTTACGAGAGAAATGGTTGAATTAAATAAGCAACTCCTACTAAACCTACCAACCAAATCCTTCTATATAGAGCTATAAATTTTTTCTTTTTTTCACAAGCTTACTTCCATATATATTGCTTATTGTCATTTGGAAACCAAAATTTGCTAGTCTTTTATAACAGGGACAAACAGTTGTCTTAGTGGATGAAGAGGAACCTCAACTAGAGCAGTCGGCAAAAGATGATGATAAAATGGATGTCAGGTATGTAAATTTTTTTATTTTGTTTTTACTTTGGCTAAATGTTGTTTTATGGTCAGCACTTGTACAAATCAAGAATTTTTATTGTTTTACAGCTTGAAAGAGAGAAATATTTATTATCCGACCAGGTATAGCATATTGTAGAAACAGCTTGCCTTTCATCCAACAAATCATCTTTGCTAAGCCTATTATGCTCATTCTACTACCATCTTCTTGACAGAGATGATCCAGAATCTGTAGAAATTCGTTACTCAGATATGGCATGCCTAGCACCGGCAGCTTTTTTATCTTCGTCTATTATGAATTTCTATATTCGGTAATAGAATTGGACTTTGATATTCAAATGAAAATTGACACTATTATCTGGATATATTTCTGCTGAGATAAATATAATGGTATTAATAGAATGAATCTGTGTTTTGTATAGATACCTACAAACACTAATTTCTCCAACAGCTGGGCCAAAGTATGATTTTCATTTTTTCAACACCTACTTCTACAAGAAGCTCAAAGCGGCAGTATTAAATCAGGTATTCTCTTATGGGACTCTTCCACGTACTATATCTAGTAGCTGCAACTGAAATCTTTACCTATATCTGCTTGAGATAGCAATTTGAACGTCCTTGTTTAAGGTAAAATACTAGATAATAAAATAGTTAAAAGAGGTCACACGTTTAATACTTTTACGAACCATGTTTGCATGATCAGAAGTAGCCTTTCCAACAACTTTATTAATACAAAGTTTAACATTTAATAAAAAAAAAAGGTAAAAGAGGTCACATGTCCTTGTGTCTTTCAGAATCCATTTTGTTGAATTCTTCCCCTTATTCCATATTAACAAGTGGTTCATTATTTGTCTTTTTCATATTGATCTAAGGATAGGCTGACCAGGAAAAAGCATTTGTCAAGTTAAGAAGATGGTGGAAAGGTGTCAACATATTTATGAAATCTTACATACTTATTCCAATACATGAAGAGTAAGTGCCACGCCCCAATCCTAATCCCAATCTTCTTTACCAAAAGCGTTACAATAATAAATGAATATTAAATAACTGCAAGTCAAAACCTATTATAAAAATATGGAAACGAATCCCCTTAATAGGAAGGTTTCGTTTACAGGATATTTGATTGCAAATTTGGTATTAATTATGAGATGTGATTTGATTTATTTAGTACCTTTTTTTTATGAGAGAATATGTGTACATAAGGTAGCCTACCAATGTATATTTTTAGTCTTTCAAAATAATACAGAAAAGTTAGACAAGTTGCCCGCATCCAATTCTCCTCTCTTGGCTTGCTGATACACAAAACCTATATATTCCTTCTTTGGCAGAAACTTCATGATATCAGAACATTATTCTGCCAAAATGATATTGTTCGAGCAACCTCAGGTTGAACAAAACAACCAAACAAACCTTGTTCGACCTGTTACACTTGAACTAGTGATACTCCTACAATAAACTGTCACTCTAAAAAAAAATGTTAATGCCCGCTGCTCCCATTTGTGGTCCATCTTGCGTCATAACACTAACATGAAATCATTTGTTCATAACTGCCATGAATGCCTCCTTATCTTTGGTGCTTTTCTTGTCTAGCCTACATTGGAGCTTGGTCATTATATGCATCCTTGACAAGGAAGACGAATCTGGACCAATCATACTTCATTTGGATTCT
This sequence comes from Impatiens glandulifera, assembly GCF_907164915.1. Taxonomy (NCBI): domain Eukaryota; kingdom Viridiplantae; phylum Streptophyta; class Magnoliopsida; order Ericales; family Balsaminaceae; genus Impatiens; species Impatiens glandulifera. Next base: position 67,824,616 of record NC_061863.1, read on the forward strand.
CTAGGGTTGCATTTTAGCAGCTCCATTTGCAGCAATATTAAATTGTAAGAAGTGTTTTTCAGCATTGCCTCTTTCTCCTTTTTAAAATCAATTGTGTATGATCCAGCAATATTTAAGAATCTTGAACTTAAGAGGTTGAGCTCTCAAGTTCGCTACCCACTGAAGCGGAATAACTTCTTAGATGTATTACCACATCCCCAAGGATTAGGCCCACTTTTTACGGGTCAGTGGAACTTTTTTGCTCAAAATCTCGATTCAAGTAGTCATTTATTGCAATGGCCTTCCAGATTTCCACCTTGTATGAAATTGGTAAGCTAGGAAACCTAATCCAAGCTATGATTCTTTGAATACGGGTGAGAATTATGGCAACCAAGGCTTTTTATTTCAACCAAAAAACTTCTTACATCAAAGCCAATCCAGTGAACCCACCATTTTAATGAAGTAAAGTAAAAAACCAAACATTTGTTACGAAGATAAATAGATATACTTAATATTTTGCACCTCGATTGAAGTCACTACTCCAAGAAAACAAAAGAACAAAAATATATTTTTAGTATGTCTTTAAGAAATTGTGGTTTCAAATTCAAGGCGAGGGGTCATCAGGGTGGGATGTTGTGCTAGACTCTAACAGGAAAGTTTTTGAAAATGTGTGTAATATAGTAGCTAGCCTGAACTAATCTCCCTATAGATTTCAAAAGTAACTTTTGGCCAAATTTCTGCAGTTTCCTAAGAGAAGAATGGAAATGTCTGAATCAAGGAGAAGCTCCTCTAGATCTTCCTATCCTAGACCGAATATGGAAATATCTTCCTCGAAGAATTGAGGAAAAACCCATTGCAGTAAGTGCCTTGAGAATTGGCCACACCGTTTTCTTAATTTCTTTTTATTTTTGTGGTTAATATTTATATAGTTTGAATCTGAAAACCTACTAGGTACCACAACAAAGGAATGACTATGATTGTGGTCTTTTTGTTCTTTACTTCATGGAGCGATTAATTGATGATGCCCCGCAAAGATTGAGAAAGAAAGATTTGGCTATGGTATTGCTGCTGCTACTACACTCTCTATTTATTCTTAATGAATCATCAGACCTTTTTTATTTATGGATATAACATAATATACTCCACCATTTTTGTTGGTAGTTTGGTAAAAAATGGTTCAGACCAGAAGAAGCTTCTGGATTGAGGACGAAAATAAAGAAACTACTTTTGGAACAATTCCAGTTACAGGACGACAGCAGCAACAACAACAACATCGTAGATAGTTTGGATAATAAGGAGCCTTCTACTTCTACTTCCACTTCCACATCACCATTATTAACTGTTATAGAGGATGATGGCAATGATCATACAGTAGGAAATAGATAGCTGAACCAGATTTTTTAATTTTTTTTGTTTCCTTTTTTCTTTTAGGTATAGCTAGCTACTAGCTAATCAAATGCCTAATTTTCTATAAAACTTGTAGTAACTTGAATGATCGATTATTAATATTTTGATAAAAGGCTGGGGGTGTGAAGATTATGGGGGAGACCTCACCACATTGTTAAATACTGTTAGTTGTCAAATATGCCATCCATCGCAATTGTGAATTGTTTGACAATGGCAATATAGGTAAAGTTAATTATTATTTTATTTTTTTTGTTTGAACTTGCTTTGAAAGAAATGTTAGTTTTTTTATTGACACCTCCGGTTGGCTATCTCTTCATTTTTTAATTTTTATTTTTTATAATCTATTTCTCAGTTCATGAAATTACTTATAAATAAATAAACTTGAAGGCTTATATTTTAATTTTATATTCAATATAGTTATTTTGTAAGCCTTGGTATATTTTAATTACAATTATCTACTAGCTAGCAATCTAGCGCTGCTTTATGTAGCAGATATAATTACATTGAGTCGATCTAAAATTATCTCTCATAGAATTTAACAAATTCAAAAAGTCAGCTAAAAATGAAAACAAAATTGCAACTACGCTTAGTCCATATATTTATAGGAGGGGGAGGATTAGATACCAAGTTGGGACCAAGCAACTCAAAAGTTGCTACTAGGACATGACCCACAAAATCAGGAGAACCCCACCACATATTATTATTGTTCAAAGTTTTGTTGCCAGTTGACAATACATGATGTGCAGATTTGTCTTCCATCATCATACACATACACATACATACAATACACCTTTTGAACATATTCTTTTAAAAGAGGATGAGAATGAGAATGTAATACTAATAATTTCCCAACAAAACTGCCCAGAATTCAAAATTGGCAGAGCAGCTACTACTTGAATTCCAAAAACATACCCATCTGTGTAGTTTGGTCAATGGGGAGAAGGATAGAGGGATTTACCAAAAAAGTATCTATCCATCAATCTTATCATGTATATATTTAGTTTGCACATGTCAGTATATATATATATATAGGCCCCCCCCAAGGGCTATCATCATCAAGCATCGCCATAACAGTCAGTAATTGGATCGACGACGCCTCTTCTTTTCCGGTGTTTCATGTACTTGGGTTTTCACCCCATATGTCTTCAACTGGAAATTCTCAAAGGCCTCAGAGACAGCTACAACCTGCACTCTCGTTTTATAATAACAAGCCAACTATTATATTTCATTTTTCTATATTTTCTGCCTATTTATGGGGAAATTTATAATTAACAGAAAAATAATGTTGAGAAAACAGACCAATTCTGGCTTCTTGGAGTAAACTCTGACAATCATGTCTTGATAAGATCCTGGCAACAGGTGACTGATACGGTCATCCTGGATACTGAATTTCTCGGTGCTGTCATAATCCTGCTCCAACAAAGAATGTGATTTCAGCTTCAGCAATTAATAATAATAATAATAATAAAGGAGGCATACTACCTAAAGTATGGGGATTTGGAGGTTGTTTGATCCGGGCTTATCTTTAAATTTATATTGTTTTTTTATAGAACATGATTTATTTTATCTATATGTAAAATTGATAACTTCTTAGCAAGAAAACAAAATTTGAAAACACAATAAAGCTATCTTCATCTCTGAAGAGAGCAAGCAACAGGTAGGCTGCTCTCGAGCTCATAAAAAACTCCCAGCCAGATACATACATCCAAAACCTTTAGAAAATATGAGAAAGATAAACCTTTGATTCTATCATGATTGAGTCTTTTCTGAAACCTATTGTTCAATGAAAAAGTAGTTTGTTTTGGTCAAATACTTAAATATCATTAATATTTTAAAACATTATAAGGAATAAAATAGAGGTAATTCGTATTTTAAAGAATGATTTGATGGAAGAACTAATTGACTGTAAGATATAGGTTATCAAACAAGCCTTGGAACTAACTGATAGTAAGCTCTCCTTTGACCTTAAGAATCAAATAAATAAATAAAATCGTAGGCACAAAGGACATGGTAACATACCTTGAAGAATTTGATTCTACAGAAAGAATAATACACATGCACACCAGAAAACTCATTGTCAGATAAAAAAAAGAAAAAAAAAGACAACTAGACTGCATATTGTTAAATTGTTCTATTAATCAGTAGTACCTTTCAATAGGATTATTTCTTTCCCGGGTCAAGTCAATTTTGACATTAGTGACAGCAATGTCTTCTTCTTTCAGAGTAACACTGCCACTTTTCTGCTTCAAAACTGATGTTAGAAATTGTACAAACATAAAAGATCTGACATTGTTTAGGATGGTATGTTTCAAAGCACCTGGGAGCAAATGATATCTTTACAAGTGATGTCTTTGAAATATTCCAGCCTTTCTTTTGGAACAGAAAACTCATTGCAGAACTGCAAGAAACAAAATTATTTGGTATCATGATTGAGAAAAATCTACATTTTGTAATGTTTTTCAAAAATCACAATATTCTCTAGAGAATATTATGGATCGTGATATATAAAATAATCTAAATCATGAATTTATACAAAATGAAAAAAGTTGCATCAAGATCTAGAGAACAATCTTTATACCTAGCGAAAAAAAAACACTTTCAGTTTCACTTTGGTGATTTTTTAATGGGATCATGATTGTGAGTAAGATCATAACAAAATAGCAGTTTCAAAATAGGCTCTTGTGGGTCTATTTTTTCCAAGTACCTGGTATAGATCCCTTCTACGAATACGAAGGATTATATCTCTTGCTTCCTTAAGCTCTTGGTTAGGAGAAACTTCAATTGTTTTTATTATTGTGTCATCCAACTGCAAGATTAGAGTTAGTGGAATGAACGTTATGAGCCAATGTTCGATAATGATAAAGAGGACCTGAAATGCTAATGTATATGTAACGCCCACAAAACCTTCCAATATTCAGCTGGATCAGTAATAAAAGACTCAATTTGAAGGTAGTCATTTGCTTTTTCTAGGGCATCCACTATCATGAGTTCTATTGCCTGGGAAAATACAACACCATTAGATTGCACAAGCATCTCGAATAAATGGGTATTGGGGTTTTAGTACCTTGACTTTTGCGTGTGTATAAACTGTCCGGTGTAGATCAGCTCGAGAGGCGAACAGTTTGTGAATGGTTAAATCTGACGAGAGTTTGAGAATAAAGAAAGTCAGTTACTAATGATCTGAAATAAGCAGATGGAAGCCACTTGTACTCCAAACTTACACTCTTTGGCACGATAACATATCTCATCATCAACCACTTTCATTGTCTCTAACAACCTACAAAGGATAACAAAGTATCGAGTTGTTTTGTTACGATAATTTTTTCCTTTTATAATCATCTCAAAAATCTCCATTTGTTGCGCTTGCCAAAAATCACAAAAATTTAAAGCATAATCTGATCATGATAAAGAAAAAAAGAATTATATACCAAATGATACAAATTACACTTTAATTTGGATCATGATCAAGAAAATAATTTATATACCAAATGAAACAATAAAATATAGACTAAGTTGGATCATGATCCAAAAATAATTTGATCACAAGATAAAAAAAAAGAAATTTGAATACAATAAGAAAAAAAATATTTTCAATTAATTTTGGTGATTATCCAATGAGATTGTGGAGATTGTGACAAAATACCCATTTTAAAATAGGCTCAATGTGTTCTTTAAATTTGATTGACACTATGAATGGAAACCAGGAAAGACATAAAGAAGCATACAAGTTCAAAACTTAAGTTTGCTCATTCAGCAATGCTCATTGACAAAAATAGTACTAGCATACCTTTCAAACTGGAAATTGCAACCAAGACCGCATGCCCGAGAGTCACGAACTATGTAATCAAATCTGTCAACATTTTGATCTATGTTTAGCTCAACTCACTTACTTTCAGATGACTGAACCTATAAAGATAATTATGGTTTGTCCATTTTCCAAGAATATTATTGGTCATCTCTAGCCAATATTTATTTCAAAAAGAGTCAACACTACTTATTAAATGATGCACTGAAGTAAAATGTGAAAAGGGAGTTAGAAGCCTCGTAAGTTAAAAAGGGTCAAATGACATACTTGTCTACATCTATTCCATTTCTTCCATTTGCTACAATGTCATATAAGAAACACTTCTCTTTGGATCTCTGCAAGAATCGTCAAAGATAGCAATAAAATACCAAACTTGGGGCTGATTCAAGCAAGGATTGCGTTATATAAACAAGAGACATAATATACTAGGGGTGTTGTAGCTTACCACTGGAAGTCCATTTCCACAGCTAGCAACAATCATTTCCTGATATTAAAAAAAGTAAAAGGAAAATCAAATAATATGCCACTCATTGAAAGAGAATGTCAAAAATTTATGACGGTCAGATGCCAAAAAAATAAGTAGCCATATAACAATGAAAAAACAACTTCGTTTGGTTAATTAGAATTGGAATTGGACAACTCAAATTCTGTTGTTTGGATAAGGACTTAAGAATATGAACTGAAATTAAAATTATAATTCAAATGGATTTAAACGTGTGTAATTTGTTTAGGTGCAATTTCACTCTAATAACCTCTAAATTTCAATTTAAGTATACTCCCGAACAATTCAAGCTAATATCATTCTCCCAAATATTTGTTAATTAGCTGAAAATAGGTATATAGACACTTAAAAGTGAAGAAAATATTTAAGAAAAGCAAATAAATCTCTTTTTCGAAAAAATAAATGACTTCTCCAAAGTAAGAATTAAACTTTAATTCAATGTAATTCTTATAAAATTGGAATCGGGGTTCTAATTCTAATTTTAATTCCAAACATATCCTAGAAGGCAACTGCAGGAATGTGGAAACCCAGCTGAACTAAAACCAGTATCATGTTTAAATGAAATGAAGCCATATTTATTTTTAAATCAATAAAATTGAACTCCGTATACTTAGTTAATCCAGCACAAGATACTGACCTTTGCTTTCTTCAGGGATTCGGGATCAATCTCAATGTGGTGCATATCAACAATATGGTCAATCATCTTCAAGGACATCTCTTCATGAGACCTTAAAAAGTAATCAAGATGAATAATAGTAAACATCTAAGACTAAATGCTACCGCATAAGCGAAAAAGAAAATATCAAAGATTAGGACTCAGCAGGTCATATAAAGTCATTCCTACAAGGAAGCCTGGTGTACATAGATGCATGTCTATATAGAAAATAAAAACACATGTCAAGTGAAGAACATACTTCACAGAAACTACTAGCTTCCAGAAATATGTGTTTCACTTGAAATATACAGTATTCACGATATTAAAAAGCTAGTAAAGATCACCATTTGGATCCATTAAGAACCCTGGGAAGAAACTCTTTCTCAAACATATGACTGTATGGGCCATGACCCACATCATGTAACAAACCTGTTTAAACAAGAAAAAAAAAATGAGACTAGAGACAGTAGATAATAATATACTTTTGTGACTATTACATTTGATTACCAGCAAGTTTTACAGTCTGTATATCAAAACGATCAATTCCTAGCTCTGCCCCCTGAAAGAAAATCAAGAGGATATTTTCTTGAGTAGTTGGATCAGATACATTATAATCCCAATTCATTAACGAACAGATGATAGTCCTACTTGGTATTTTGCTAATCTTTGAATGGCTTCACCAGCTAGCCAATATACCCCAAGTGAGTGTTCAAACCGCGAGTGCACTGCTCCAGGATATACCATGAATGCAACACCTGAATTACATTTAGACTTTGACTAAACTATGTGATATGGAGATCAGACGAAGAAGAATCTTGAGGTAATAAAACAGCATGAAATATGATGACATTTACAGTTGCTATATATTATAAACACCTGATAATCCTTGTTTTCTTTGTGAAGATGCATGAATTTTCATCAGAGGAAACAATCAGAGTTAAAAATAATCCTACTATACTCACCCCCCTGACTTAGAAGAAAAAGTTTGTTGGTAAATGACATGGGAAGCCCTTTGATGAAAATGTAAAATTCATAATTACCGATAGATATTGGAATGTTTAGGTGTGAAAACCTGCAATAAATAAATGTATGTTGAAGAAGCCTTACTTACCGAGTTGCTTGAGATCACGAAGCCTGAAATATGAGGAAGCAAAGAGAAGATGATGAGGTGAATTGCAGCAGGGGTTTGTTTAGCAGAAAGAAAAGCGAAATAAGTTGAAGAGTGCATAGTGACCTCTGAAACTGCTCAGTGTCAACAAACTTCAAGGAAAGCTGCAAATGAAAAACAGTAACCAAAGTATTTATTTAAATAATAATGTTGTTTTCCCAACAACAAATTGACATGCATGAAACTATTATTATTAACAAGGAGGCTTGGTCAACCTTGTGTGTGACTAATTTATATTATTATACCGAGTTTAGGTTAGCAGCATATTATTATATTTATCTAACAAGTAAGAATGGTGGTGATGGAGAATCTAAGCTAAAAAACGTAACTAAGTTATGAGAAGTAGAAGAAAGCAAGGTAGAGGCGGCGTATTGAGCTTAAGAAAAGCATTCAAATCCATTATTAAAGCTGCGTTGTCTCTGTTCTTCTTCTAAGTTTAGGCTATTGTCAAAACGGAGAGCTTAGGAATCTCAACGTGGGAATGGAGAATGCGAAGAGACGTGTGGAGATGGAAGCAAGCAAGCAAGCAAGCAAGAAAATGGTGAAAAACATGGAGAGTGAAGAAATAGAAGGGAGCTGTGAAGAAACAGTTGTGCATAATAAAATAGTTGAGAAGTGGTGGTAAGAGATGCAAAAATAGACAGTGAATGAATGAATATGAATGAATGAATGAATGGATGGTAAAAGGAGAAAGAAGAAAGAAGAAGAAGATAGGGTGTCCGTGAATAGAAAGAGCATAGATAGATAGATAGATAGATAGTTATGAGAGTACCGGATCGAGGTAGATGTTTCCGTGGACATTATCGTGAACAGACTTTGAGAATAGACGCTCCTCCTCTTCCATTGACGACGACGAAGAAATGTAGCTGATGCTCGGAGGAGGTTCGCGGTTGTACCAAGTTCCCATTCAGGTGTTGTTCAAGGAATCCAGAAAATCCAACTTTTTTTTAAATCCGATATGAGAGAGAAAGAGCGCTTTGATTTGATTTGATTTGATGATGAACGACAAATGGACGAACGACGATGAGCAAATTGAGCAAAAGGAAGGATTTGGTGCAGGACGGACGGACGGACTGACGGACTCACTGATGACGATTGATGTGATGCCGCCAGCCAAGCCAAAAAGGAAGAGGAGGAGCAGTATCGTATCGATATTACACTCTCTTGGCGCGTTCGACTGACTGCAAATTATTTCCCTTACATTTTCTTTTTCTTTTTTTTTAAAAAAAAAATAAAAATAAATATTCTTTATAACTTTATACAAGAATAACTTTATACAAGAAAATTCGAGAATTAGTTAAATAAAGAGGAAAGGTCAAAACGTGCCTGTATGGAAACAATATTTATTAGTTAAATATTGTTTCAGGAAATTTAGATACAAAGAAAGAAGAAACATGCTAAAATATTGGCATAATTAAATATATATATATATATATTGGCAGCTCAGGGAGGAGGAAGACATATTACAATACCAAACATTCACTTCAGTTTTTTTTTTTTTTGTATACAATAAAGTTTTAAAAGAAAATGTGATTCTTAAATTCTACAAGGCCATGTTGGATCTTTAGGGTTTTTTTAAGAGTTTTTACCCCCATCAATTTAATCACGTACATTTTTATTTATTAAAATATCAAAATTATACAAAAACTATAATGTAGAGAGAAATAAATTAAAGGCCTGTTTTTTATTTTAATTATCAAACACATTTTTTTAGAGAAAAATCCTGATAAAACTAAATAAAAAACAACAAGAATCAAACAAGCACCAAGAGAAGAGATCCCCATTAGTGGGAATTGGATGCCATATCAGTGACTTGGGAGAATATATATATATACCCACAACAAACCACGATTGCCAGATTTAAAAATTTTCCAGAGGATAATACAAAATATTTGTTTTCAAATATGATTTTGGATAACTTTTGTTATTTAACTAAATGTTATTTGGGGATCAGATGTCATATGTATAAGGCCTCAGTTTGTCCTTTTTTTTTTCTATATTGTCAACTAATTTTAAACCAATAAATTAAATCATCAACAAAATAATAAATTCAAATAAGTCTCTCACTGAAACAATTTTTTATTCTTTTTTAGAAGGATAACAAATAAAATCTATCATTACTAATACTATATAGGGGAAAATATAAAAAAAAATGATCACCATAGACAAACAATATTCAAGAATATGCATAGGCTAAGCACCGGCCACAGACTTTAAAATAATAATAATAATAATAAATAACTAAAAATTAAACAAAACACTCTTTTTATTTATTTATTTTGTTTTATTCCCAATAAGATAAATAAATAAATGAATATTAACTATAACATAAATTATCAAGTTATTTTATGTGAACATTAATATATTTTGAAGTTAAAGGATCCCATTAGTTAGGATAAATGGCTAAATTGTGTATTGGGGCTTAATAAATCGGTTTATGGTTTATACTATAAAATATTTCTTGGGTCCGTTTGTATGAGGCGGATTGAGCCGCTCACCAATAGCTAAGAAACCAAATAAATGGGAATATATTTACCACATAAGCATACATACATACATACATAGCTAAGAACCAAAGAAAAATGGACATCATTAACCTGGTTTAGTTTAATTTTCTCATAAATTTTGAGTATTAATTAATTGGACACAAAACAAGTGTCGTCATAAATAGGGAAGTTAAGAAGAAGAAGAAGAAGACTATATATGTTCATAACTTAAGTGCATTTGCTCATGAAAAAGGTTGACCATGATCAAAGATAAGAAATGTCAAAAGTAACTATAACAAAAGAACAAACACAGTATATTAGTATCCAGAGATGTCACCAGTGAGACAAGAAGAAGAAGAAAAAGAAGAAGTTCTGGTAACAAAGCAAAACGCAGTGCATCAAATTAAAAAAAAAAAAAAAAGAAGCCAAAAGTTCTTTCTACTTACTGCTTCTTTAGATGTGTTCTAAATTAACTCAACAGAGGATGGGAAAGGCAAGAAACCTCCACCAACAACCCATCACCACCAGTACTAGTTACTACAGCATCATATCAATACGTTCAAACTCGATGAGTGACAAATTGCTATCTTCCTTCACAGTGAAATCAGCAGCATCAGTGGCTTCAACACGTCCAGACCTGTCAACTGCGAGCCTCATCGACGACTTGAACATGTCAACCTTTGCATTGCGCAGGATCACTGTTTCACCCGCTTTCATCAAATCCACTGAAAGAAAGACAAGCCAACAACATGAGAGGAAAATAAAATATACCTACCTACCTATAAACTATCAAAAACTGAAACACATCTTATCAATGATAAGTTATAATCCTCAGCAATGCTACCATTAGCACGATCACTTCTAAAATTGTACATATATAAAAGACAATCATTCTTATTAAATTCCAAAGTAGCTAGATAGGAATTATAATTCCTTTCACCTCTCTCAGCTAAACAAGTATCAGTTACATATCAAGTAATTTTAATAGTTGATATTTTTTAATTCAACATTCCTGCAAGTTCAAATCAATTTAAATTAGAAATATAACTCACTTATTGTTTCTTTTTATGATTTGGATCCGTTTCCAGATACATAAACACAAATAATTTTTTGAATCTATCTCTGACTAAATTTAGTTTTCAAACGTTTCAGTATCTAGAAAGGCGGATCCATAAACAGAAACGAAAAGTGTTTCTAAATGGGTAGTTCTAAAAATTCTTTGAAACAAAATATGTTCAATTCAATGTAAGCAAACATAGCCTGAGAGGGGATCTTTTATTCTTGCTTGTACATGCATATGCATATGCATATGCATACATGAACCATTCAGCAAAACTGGCTATTTACTTCATGTTAGGAACACAAAGATAATGATAGAATTAAGTTTCTGCAGTTACAATGTAATTTGACTAATCTCTTTTCCACGCATAAACAGATTTACGTCTTGTTTCCAATTAGGTTATTGAATCAAGAAGCATGACATCAGGGAAAGACGGTTGTGAAAATGTCAGTTTTAACATACAAATTACTTAAGTAGTTTATTGATGATGCAAAACTCTTCATTTAAACCTTGTCTGCATAGAATTAATTATCACTACGATTGCGGAGATTAACAACAAAATCTGGGAAAATGCAATGAACTGCTGGTATGCATGTAGTAACTTATTCTCAATTTCTTCAACTGTAGAAGTTAAAAGACTACTTCAATGGGGGGCAGAGACTAGACTACCTTGGAAACCAGTTTATAAGAGGAGATTCACAAGGTGGAAAATGAAAGAGATTCGTAAGTTAATTGTGTTGCTTAATTAGTTCCAAACGTGTTTGACAAGAAAGCATGATATGTTTTCATGAGAACTTCAACACTAAGGACTGTTTTGGATCTTTCTCGAATGAGTGTTTAAGGCAAGTTGTGTTATGCAAAGGTTAGCGAGGGAAACAATAGATTGGATGGATCGACTAACAAATTCAAAGGAAATGTTTTTCCTAATAGCATCAAAGGCCTTTTTTTTTATACTTGTTTATCATCTTTTCTTAAGCGAGGAAATGTAACGGGTTGGGAGATGTTTAACATTGTGAATGAAATGATGAATCGATAAATCAATTCCCCTCGGTTGGCTTTTAATGGCTCTACCCCTGTCTTTGTGGCATTAAGGCATGCAATTATTTGTCGTTTAGGCAATAAGAGTAGTCAAAATACAATGATTAGCCTTATAAAATAATATTACCATCAAGAGAAGTAGGAGACAACTAACAAATTGAGTTAAAAAGTGATGAAGGAACAAACCTTGATCATTCCTGGCTGTGAAGATAATCATTCCAGTTTCATCCCCCACTAAGCACTCTGCCATACGTGATTGGCGAGGAGCATTTCCATCACCACGGCCCCTTGGCACTATTACCTTGGAGTTAACAACCTTAACTGTGATGCTAAACCCTTCAGCTTGGGGAAGAAGCTGATCAACTTTGACAAAGAGTGGTTGCTTCTTCTTCTGATCAGCCATCACAGAATCCTTCAATCAATGGAACCAAAATTTCATAGATTTAGCACCTCAGCGTTACTTGTAAGTATAAGAAAACTAAAAGGAAAAAGAAGTTGAACGCGTTTCTTAATTAATCGGATGCGTCTGTTTTCCCCAAAAATCAACAGATTTTCAATATAATTTTGTTATGTGGTAGTAAAATGGAACTATCCCTCTTCTTTATCAACCCCAAACCCTAAGAGGGAATCCTTTATATCTCTAATTTATGCATCTGAACAAGGATTCTTATGCTATGTTTACGAAATTCAACTAGTAAGTAAATCACAAGACTTAATTGTTATCCAATCTAAGTATTAGATTCCAATTAAACTAAAACTCCATCGATCGATCGATAGATAATCTTGATCGGATTCGCATAAAGGTAATACAATTTTCAGGTAACAAAATAGATTTAAGCAAATGCATGATGTTAGAAAGATTACCGAGATCTGAAGACGGTGAAGATCGGCGTCAAATTCTGGAGGAAGAGAAGATGAGATCTTTGATAGGAGCGGAAGCAGCAGCAGCAGCAGCAGCAGTATCTTTGATCTTTGTTTGACGACTCGGACGGGAGGGGCTGCTTTGCTTGCTTGCTTGCTTGCTTATGTATAGAGTTGTTTTCGAGGATGGGAGGAGGAGGAAATTACTGAATTTTTCTATTAATTTATTATTAACCTTCCTAATTTTATTTATTTATCATCTAGAAAATTTCGGAAATTCATTATTTTTTTCTATCAACAAAGAAAATCGGATAATAGCTTTCTAATATTTTATTTTATTAGAAACTTTATTAAAAACACTCTTAATAAGAGGAAGTAGTAGAGACTTGATTGGTTAACATTTTCTTATAAAGCTTCCTTCATATATATGATATATGATATATAAACAAACTTCTTGAGATTAATAAAGTCAATACCCAAAGCAAGCAATGATATATTATTTTGAAATTAGAGATTTTATAAAAAATAATAATAATAATAATTTGTCATTTTAATTATAAATTCAATCCAAGTTATGAAATATTTTCGTTTGTTTGTTAAGCGGATTGTCGAGCAATAAACAATGTTGCTAAGTGGGTGGATGAAAACAAAGATGAATAGAAACAATATTCTAAATTCCAGCAATTATATATATATATATATACTTGGACAACTCTTTTATATTATTAAAACTAGACAAAAGTTTAATTGTTAATATTTTAGTGATGTATTGCTAGCTAGTTGTATCTTTGAGTAATTAAATTCAAATTTTCTTTTCTACCATGTGTAGTCACTTAATTATTCTGATCACTTAATTATTTGAATCACTAGCTAATTTGTATGTTGTGTAATGTATGAAGTCAGTTTGAGTGATAATATTGTAATCATATTTATACAAACTTTAAATTAAAAATAAAATAAAAAGTTATAACACAAATTAAGGAATATATATATATATATATATGATATATCATGAGAAAGAAAGGGAATAGATGTATCCCATCCCATGCATGTTTAATTATTTGAGGTGAAAAAGAAAATATGCACACAAATATAATTTTCAAGTACATAACATACACACATTTGCAAATTGCAGTCCAAATGAAGTTGAAGAAAAAGAAGTAAGGATGTTATAAATTGATCGATGATGGATCTTCTTCAAGCACAAGTACTCTTTTATTGCTTGGTGGACGTGTGAATAAATTCATTAATTCATTCATTCAATCAAACAGAGGAAGATGATGATGATGATGGTAATAAAGCAGCAGCAGAATCAAAATCCCACAGCTGAAAAGATCCCTCGACGAAATCATAATGTCCACCTCTCAAATGAAGCGTTTTCTTCACCACGGCATCTTTCACAAATCCATATGTTAATAAGTTCTCAAGAGATACATTTACAGCCTCCTGCATATAATTAATTAGCTAGTAATCAAAATCCCCTTTGATTTAAACATTTCAGGAATATATATAGTAATTAACATGATTTAATTAATGATAAGTTTGATTCATTTAAGAGTGAAGTGAAGTGAAGAGCAGAAAATGAGTTAGTTAGTTAGTTTATACCCTTTCACACTTTGAGCATTGTTCTGTGAAATCTGAGTTGGCAGAAGATTGTTGTTGAATCTTGGTTTTGGCAGATGAACAAATTTGTACCCAGTTCTCAATGAAATGGCTGTTTGTGGAGCCATCATCTGGGATGTTCATGAGGCCTTTAATTCCTCCACAATGACTATGTCCAATGACCAAAATGTTCTCCACATGGAGATGCACCACTGCGTATTCAATGGCAGCCCCTACCCCAGAGTGTTTTTTCTGCATGCATGCACCCACCTCTTATCTATCAGTACTAGTAATTTATTTATTAATTAATTAATTAATTAATTAATTAACCTGATCGTATGGAGGCACCATATTAGCAATGTTCCTGACTAAAAACGCTTCACCGGGTTGGAAATTGAGGATGTGAGAAGGACACACTCTAGAGTCTGAGCATGCGAACACTAAAAACTGCCATCAATTTAATTAATTAATTAATTAATTAATTAATTAATTACAAATTATCATAAAGTAATTAGTTAAAGAATTATGCATGGCAACCTTAATTTGATTAATTTGACCCCATATATCTAACAGTATTCAAACCAACTATACATACTGTATATATAATTAGAGAATGACAAATTAAGTTGACCCTGGCCTGCATCTAATTAAGATTAACAATTATGTATACCACGTTGGTTGGTTGGTTGGTTGGTTGGTTGGTTGGCTTAATTAATTAATTAATTAATTAATTACTAACCTTTGGGCTCTGAGTTTTGGCCAGTTCACCATACAAAGCAGGTCTCTTCCTGGCATTTAGGAAATTAAACGATGAGTTAGCCTAGCCTAGCCTAGCCTAGCCAGTAGCCCCCATATAATTAATGTATGTATGTATGTTTGTTGCAAATTGAAATTAAGAATGATATATATACGTACTGAAAATTCCATTTCTTGAAATGGGAGAAGCCGGTTTGGATTCTTTGGACGGGATCAAATATTGGTTTGGTGGAGTCTAATAATGATAAATCAGTGGTCAACTGCCTGATCTTTTCGGCAGCAAAAGTCTCTAGCTCACCCGTCAACTGCCCCACCTTTTCGGCTGCTACATTCTCCAAATTACTCTTATCCCTGTAAATTAATTAATTAACGTGGAATCAGTTTTTATATATATATATGCCATAAATCAATAATATTGTTGGTAATAATATATAATAATACAGTAGTACTAGTGCTGGTGCTGGTGCTGGTGTTAGGGAAACTTCGATCCATTAAGATATATATATAAGATGACAGCTGCGTACGTTAGGATTGACCATCATATATAATATTAATCCAAGGTTATTAAATATATAAAAGAATGACTGACTGACTGACGCCGGAAACGAGGACCACCGACGAGAAGAGAAGTTTTAAATTAATTAAATATTTAATATCTGATCATCGACGACGACGAGGACGACGAGGACTCACCTCAAAAGTTTATTTAGTTCATCTATTGCTTCCGCGTATGACGACGAAGACATCTTAATTTCTCCCTGAAAATTCCCATGTAATTAATTAATTAATTATAATTTATAAAGACCATCCATCTGATCCTAATTAGTTAGTTAATTAATTAATGATCGATCAAAATTTATATACAGTAGCTAGCTAGCTAGATAGCTAGCTAGCTAGATCGATGAGTATATATATGATGATCAATGATCCGACTACGTCGTTTATCAAATTAGTTAGTTAATATGAAACCGGTCGAATCAAACTAATTAAGTTTGATCGATCTTATATATATAGGGATTGAGAATAATTACTAACCTTAACCTTGTATATATGATTTTTGGGCAATGGAATCTGCTGAATCTGTATATCTCTCTCTTTCTCTTTCTCTTTCTCTTTTCCCGGTGACAATATATAGAAATTGGTAATTTATATAGTTGAATAAAGATGGTTATTAAAATGGATACTTGACTTTCAATAGAGGCGGAGGGACATAACAAACTCAAATACAAACTCATGACTTGGTGAATATATAATATAATTTATTAGGAAGAGCTAGGGGCTAGCTAGCTAGCTAGCTAATTGGCCTTATATTTATTAAATATATATAAATGGTCACCAATGAGCTGCTGCGCGATTAATTGCTGTCTTTTGGGAAGTTTTGACTTTCAATTACCTTACCATTTTTATAAAAGTTTTGATTGTTTCAACTTAACAACTCAACGGAACTTATATATATATATATATATATATATAGCTTAAAATTAGGGTTAATTTTCAGTTATATATATGGTTTTCTTCTAGCTAGAATTTAGTTTTGTTCCTTAATTCTAGCTAGCTAGCTAGATAGATAGGATTAGTATATATAATATATATGTACCTAATTATTATATAAATATAAATAATTTTGAAGAATGAATGACCTTTGGTCATCATGTTGTGTTGGCTAATTAGACATATTTGTTTTATTGTAATATATCATGCATGAATCCAAATTAAATAGTTAGGACATCAATTAGCTAGCTAGCTAGGCTAACTTCATGAAATTTAACCATTAAGGACCTATCTATAGCTGGACGGACCACCGATCATTATTAATTGTACGTGGTTGAGCTTCTGCTATACAACTGCATGCTCATCTCTAATATCACAATATACATGATAGCAAATTTTAAGTTATATATTTTTAATTGTGGAGTAATATATATAATGAGTAGTCTTGATGCAAATTAATAAACTAGTTAGCTAGCTAGACAATAATAATAATAATAATAATAATAATTAATTGATATTGTAACGCGGGTAGTACATGACTCGTTGTTAATTTATTGTGTTTGGTGGTGGGGGTGGATATATATATAAGTCAACCAGCTGCTTGAATATAACGTGGGCAACCTGGCCTTGCTATATATTTTGTTTATTTGTTTGTTTGTTTTTCTAGTCCCCAAATAACACCCTGTGGTGGCCGGTACTGGTGGTAGTGGTCATCTCTCTTGGGAGGGACGACTCAATCAGTCAATTCTTCATCTAATTCAATCAAAATTAAACTATATAATAGTAACAAACCACACATTACATTTTTTTGTTCTCCTCCATTTTCAATATTATTTCACTGGTAAAAAAAGGCTCTTTACCGACGGTTTTTACCGAAGGTTTTGTAAACCTCTCCTAAATACTCCCGAGAGGAACAAATCCTTCGGGATTAAAAATAGATTCCGAGGGGGTTGTAAAACCTTCGGGTTTATGAATTATTACCGAAAGTTGTACAAAGAACTTTCGGTTTTTACCTTCCCAAAAAACCCAAAAAAATTCTAAGTGTTGGGTGTGGATTAGTTGCGAAGGTTTTAGGAAAAACCTTCGGTTTTGAAATCCCTTGGATTTTTAATTGCGAAGGTTATTCAAAGACCCTTCGGTTTTGCCTTTTTTGAAAATTTCATTTCCGAAAGTTGTACAAAGAACCTTCGGTTTTGCTCATTTAAAAAAAAAATAAAATTTTTAAATGGTTGTTTCCGACGGGTCTTTAATAAACCCTCGGTTTTGACGAATATCAAAACCGAAAGTTTTATAAAACCTTCGGCCTCAACCTCTATAAATACAAACCCTAACCCTTCTCTTTTTCATTCCGCTTCTCTCCTTTCTCTCTCTTCCGCCTCCGCCGCCGCCTGCCTCCTCCAAGCCGCGCGTTCTTCTCCTCTCTTCAGGTAATTTGTTTGATTTGGTTTTTTTGTTTTGTTTATCGTAAGATTTAGATTTTTCTTAAGTTTGTATATATATATTGTAGATCTAGATTTATGTTAGTTTACGATTTTTTGTTTGATGAATATATATATATACATATATCTGAAATGCATTTAGGATATGGGTGATGATTCGACATGGAAGAGACTTCGGCGTACACCGGAGAAACTGCATCCGTGTTACCAGAATCTTATAAGACAATCAGAAATTGCGGCACGTGAGGAAGAGGTCAGAAAGATGACGCTGGAAATGGAACAAATCCGACTAAGGGATGCCGAAAGAGGTCGTTTGCTCAGTGAAATCAAAGCGGACCGGGCCGAAATGTCTCAGAGATTAGAGAATCTCGAACAGGAACTTGTCTTGTTGAGGAGTCGACTAAATGAACCACCCCCTCCTTCCACCCCATCTAATAATTAATTTGTTGATTTATTATGGATTTATTATGGGTTTATAACAGTTATGTTTTAATATTTATGAATTATTGTTATTATGTTTATTTGGTTTGGTATAATTTGTTTTATTAAATAATTATGTTTGGTTTACTTTTCATATTTTTTTTAAAAAAAATTGCATCGGGTAAAAAATTGCATCAAATAAACAGGGGTAAAAACCGAAGGTTTTCAAATAAACCTTCGGTTTTGACCCTACATTAAAAAAATCAGATTTTTTTCTAAGTATGGGGAAGGGTAAAACCGAAGGTTTTCAAATAAACCTTCGGTTTTGACCCTACATTAAAAAAATCAGATTTTTTTCTAAGTACGGGGAAGGGTAAAAACCGAAGGTTTTCAAATAAACCTTCGGTTTTGACCCTACATTAAAAAAATCAGATTTTTTTCTAAGTATGGGGAAGGGTAAAAACCGAAGGTTTTCAAATAAACCTTCGGTTTTGACCCTACATTAAAAAAATCAGATTTTTTTTCTAAGTATGAGGAAGGGTAAAAACCGAAGGTTTTCAAATAAACCTTCGGTTTTGACCCCTACATTAAAAAAATCGGATAATTTTCTAAGTATGGGGAAGGGTAAAAACCGAAGGTTTTCAAATAAACCTTCGGTTTTGACCCTACATTAAAAAAATCAGATTTTTTTTCTAAGTATGAGGGTAAAAACCGAAGGTTTTCAAATAAACCTTCGGTTTTGACCCCTACATTAAAAAAATCGGATAATTTTCTAAGTATGGGGAAGGGTAAAAACCGAAGGTTTTCAAATAAACCTTCGGTTTTGACCCTACATTAAAAAAATCAGATTTTTTTCTAAGTATGGGGAAGGGTAAAAACCGAAGGTTTTCAAATAAACCTTCGGTTTTGACCCTATATTAAAAAAATCAGATTTTTTTCTAAGTATGGGGAAGGGTAAAAACCGAAGGTTTTCAAATAAACCTTCGGTTTTAACAATTCCCCAAAAAAATCTGTTCAAGGTCGAAACCGAGAGGTATATTTAATACCTTCGCAAATAAACATCAAAACCGAAAGTTCATTTTATAACTTTCGGTTTTCACACTACCTAGTTTGTTAAATTATTTTATTTTTAACCCACTAATCTTAACTTCTAACTAATATAATCAGTTTTGTGTTGTATTTTAAAAATTAATATTGTGTTTCATGTTCAAATATTTATGATTGTGTTTGATTCTTATAGAAAAGTCTATATGAATGTTCATGTTTCATTATCTTATGAATGTATGTAATGTTTGATCATATGGATTGTGCAATATTTTAAAGACATCAAATGTGTTTAATTAATTTTGTTAAAGGTCATTGGAAGGTGAAAAATCAAAGAATTTAACAATTTATCAAGTGCTAAATCCGAAAGTTATATACTTAACTTTCGGAAATAACCATCAAAACCGAAAGTTCTCAAAGAAACTTTCGGTTTTGACATTTCTCAAGACCGAGTGTTTTAAATAAAACCTTCGGTTTTGATGGTTATTTCCGAAAGTTAAGTATATAACTTTCGGAATTAGCACTTGACAAATTGTTAAATTAAAGTATTTTTTCTTTCCAATATAGACTCCTAACTAGTATAATCAAATGTGGGTTATATTTTAAAAATTAATATTGTGTTTTATGTTAAAATGTTTATAAATGTGTTTGATTATGTAGAGAAGTGTTTATGAATGTTTATGTTTGATTATCTTATGAATGTGTGTAATGTTTGATCATATGGATTGTGCAATATTTTAAGGATATCAAATGTGTTAATTAATGTTGTTAAAGGTCATAAGAGGGTGAAAAACCAAAGAATTAAACAATTTGTGGATTGTTAATTCCGAAAGTTATATAATTAACTTTCGGAATTAACCATAAAAACCGACAGATTTACCAAAACCTCTCGGTTTCATGTAATTAAATTTAATATTTTCGGTTCTCCAAATTATCAAAACCGAGAGTTTTAATAAAAACTTTCGGTTCTCAAAATGATCAAAACCGAGAGTTTTAATAAAACTTTCGGTTCTCAAAATGATTAAAACCGAAAGTTTTCAGAAAACTTTCGGGTTTAATCATTTTGAGAACCGAAAGTTTTATTAAAACTCTCGGTAATCACTTTATTAAAAAATTAAAACTCTTTCTTTTCCCCCGATTCTTCTTTCCCTAATTTTCTCTTCCCTGCTTCTTCTCCCCGCTCCTTCAGCCGCCCGCGCCGCCTTCATTCTTCAAGACGACGCCGCCCGAAGACGACGACGCCCGAAGACGACGCCAAGAGGACTCCGCCCGAAGACGACGCCGCCGCCCTTTCAGTCGAAATCAACAGGTGACCGCGCCCCTTCTTTTCTCCAAGCCGTCGCCGCCATCGCCCGCGTCAACGACGCTGCTCTCCTCGCCTTCAGATCTCCTTCAAAGGTTAGTTATTTCATAATAACAGTTCTATATATGTGATTTAGGTTAGATATATAGGATTGAAATATAGGATTGAAGTTTAGTTTAGAATTTTAGGGTAAAATTTTGATGTTTGGTTAGATTTATTGTTCAATTTAGGGTTTTAGTTTGATTTTGTTTTGGTTTGATTGGATTGATAGTTTGTTGGTTTGATTGTTGTTAAATTGAAGTTTGATTTAGGTTAGATATTTATGATTGAAGTTTAGGTTAGAATTTTAAGTTAAAAATTTGATTTTGGTTAGATTAAAGTTTGATTTTAGGTTATTTGTTTGATTTTAGGTTATATTTGTTTGATTGAGTTGAAAATTTGGTTGATTTTGGTTAGTTTAGGTGATATTAGTTAGATTTTAGTTTGATTCATGATTTTATAGTTTTATTTTAGGTCTTTTGTTTGATATTTGGTTATTTGTTTGATTATGTTGAAAATATGGTTGGTTTGGGTTAGTTTAGGTTTTTTAATTTGATGTATGTATTGGATTATGTTATTGGATTTGTTTTTTGTAATTGGTTGTTGGATTTGGTTTTAGGTTATATTGAGTTTGGTTGTATGATTTTCTAGGTTTTGGATTGATTATTTTCGTGGATTGATTTGATATATATGTTTGGTTGAATGTTTGTTGGTTTGATTGTTGTTGAATTGATGTTTGATTTAAGTTAGATATGATTGAAGTTTAGGTTAGAATTTGAGGTCAAAATTTGCTTTTGGTTAGATTGAAGTTTGATTGGAGTTTGATTTGGTTAGATCTATTGGTTTGAATATTTGGTTATATTAATGTTGGTTATTGTTATTAGGTTTGGATTAGAAATTTCAGTCGCCCGCTGCCCGCCCGTCGATCTACATCCGCTGTTCTTCTTCGTCGCTCTGTTTGTGCAAGGTTAGTCTTGTTGGTTTATTATATGGTTAGGTTAGTTTCATGTTAGATTTTTGTTGGATTTTCATGTTAGACTTAAGTCGAGATTTATGTTTGATTTGAAGTATGTTAGATTAGGTATTATGTTTGATTTACGTGTCATTATGTTAGATTAGGTTTGAAATGTGTATGAATGAAATAATTTTGAATTATAATTTATTGTTTTGAAATGTGTATGACTGAAATAATGTTAGAATATATGTATGTTATATTTAAGTTAGATTTAGGGTTTAGGTTTTATTATTATTTGTTTATGTGGAATTTTGGTTATAATATTAGATTAAATTCATTTTTGGTTGGATAATGATAGATTAGTTAGAAATTATGTTAACATTATGTAAGCCTAATTAATTTAGACAAATTTAAGTAATTAATAATGCGGGTTGTTTTCCATTTTATTAGAAATATGGAAGTACCCAATAAAAGCTGGATGACCTTACGTCGAGATCATCCAGATTACGAGGAAGGTGTTGACAAATTCCTCGAGTATGCTGTTAGGAATACATCCCGACAAACCGTGAAATGTCCCTGCGTGAAATGCTTGAACACGCCGTTTATGGAAATAGACGAAGTCAAGACTCACCTCATCGTTTATGGAATAAATATTCATTATGAGTATTGGTATTTTCATGGAGAAAAGAGACGTACTACTCAAGTGGTTAATGAAGATGTCGATGAAGATGCCGATGACTACGATGATGATGACGACGATGATCAGTCGGAGGATGCCGTGCCGGAATTCAACGATCAGACACAGGAGATGAATAATACAGTTAATGAAGAGGTCAACGAAGAACGTTATATGCACGAATTTATAAACGATATGTTCCCCAACGTTAATGACGTCCCGAGCAACGATCAACCAGTCGAAGATGCGCAAAGATTTTATAAATTGCTTGATGATTGCAAACGGCCATTGTATGAAGGTGCTCGAATAACGAAATCATCGGCACTACTGAAACTACTTCACATAAAAAATGTATGTCAATGGACGAATTCTTCGTTCGATATGTTGCTGCGTCTGCTTAAAGACTACATATTACCGATTGACGCTCAATTGCCAAACTCGTACTACGAAAGTAAAAAATTCATTACTGATATCGGGCTAAAATATGACAAGATAGACGCGTGTAAGAACAACTGTATGCTATTTTGGAAGGACGACATAAATGAAGATTCTTGCAGAGTTTGCGGTCTTTCAAGATGGAAAGTCGACCAAACAAGTGGGACAGTTCGGGAGAAGCAAAACGGGAAATTCATTCCAAAAAAGGTGTTGAGATATTTCCCTTTAATACCAAGACTGCAAAGACTATACATGTCCTCAAAAACGGCTCCAATGATGAGATGGCATAAAGAAGGAAGAGTTGACAGTGATACGTTGAGACACCCCGCTGATTCCTTAACTTGGAAGACGTTTGATGAAAATTATACAGATTTTGCTTCAGAATCCCGAAACGTAAGACTTGGTTTATCAAGCGATGGATTTCAACCATTTGCAAATGGGAAAAAATCATACAGTGTTTGGCCGGTAATTCTCGTCCCTTATAATGTGTCACCCACGACTTGCATGGATTCTAGCAATTTCATTTTATCTATGTTAATTCCGGGTCCAAAGAGTCCGGGAGATGCAATTGACATATTTCTCCAGCCATTGATCGATGAGTTGCATGAACTGTGGCAAACAGGTGTGAAAACGTTTGATGCACACACCTCGCAATACTTTAACATGCGAGCGGCGTTGTTGTGGACCATTAACGACTTTCCCGCATACGCGAATTTATCAGGCTGGAGTACGAAAGGTAAATTTTCTTGTCCTTGTTGTAACAACGACACGGTATCCCTTCGATTGGTCCATGGTTCCAAACAATGTTACTTGGGTCATAGACGTTTCCTTCCACCGAAGCACAAATACAGAAGGGATAAAGAGTCGTTTGATGGTCGAACTGATTATAGGGATCCCCCTAGATTGTTAACGGGCCAAGAAAGTTATGAGCAAGCACGAGACCTAGAAGACATTATTCTTAGTGCGGATATGAGCAAGAGAACCAAGATATATCATGAAACGCGGGGCGACAATTGAAACAAACTTAGCATTTTCTTCCGTCTACCTTATTGGAAATCGCTATTATTGAGACATAATTTGGATGTGATGCATATTGAGAAAAATATCTGTGATAGCGTGTTGGGAACAATAATGAATGTGAAAGAGAAGACTAAGGATGGTCCTAAAGCTCGTAAAGACTTAGAACTCTTAGGCATAAAATCATGGTTACATCCTATAAATGATGAAGGAGTTGTTCATTATCCAGAAGCGCCTTTCACTTTGACATCCGAAAATAAAATACGTCTTTGTAACTTCTTGAAAGATCTCAAGTTGCCTGATGGGTTTTGCTCAAATATCGGGGGTTGTGTAAATTTGGAAGAGAAAAAACTTTCGGGATTAAAGAGTCACGATTGTCACATCTTGTTGGAATATCTAATTCCTTTAGCAACTCGTGGATTGTTTCCAGAGTATGTGTATGATGCGTTAGTAAATCTGTCTCGTTTCTTTCGGTTGTTGTGCTTCAAAGAGTTGATTCAAGAGGACCTGGAACAATTGTACATGGATATTACATTGACACTTTGCAAATTTGAAATGATTTTTCCGCCGTCCATCTTCGACATCATGATGCATCTCCCGGTTCACTTGTCATTTGAGGCTTTGCTTGGAGGACCTGTTCAGTATCGATGGATGTATCCCTTTGAACATTACATGGGTACAATGAAAAGATATTTGCGGAATAATAACCACCCCGAAGCCTCTATAAGCGAGAGCTATCTTGTTAACGAAAGTATTAGCTTATGTGCCAGGTATATGGAGGAACAAGATCAAGAAAATGCACAACCTGAAATCTCGGGGATTTCAATATTTGCATCATTGGAAGACCTATCCAACGGAAAAGTATACAACTTGGATTATATAGATCGAGTGACAGCCCATTCTTACATTTTGAAAAATTGTCCCGAAGCAGAACCTTTTTACATGTAAGTTTCAAAGTTGCTGTTACTAATTAGCATTAAAGAGTGTTACTAATTAGCATTCGATCTATTTGCAGAGATTATAACAACGAGTCAAGTGGAGAAACGTTTGCCGCATATTTCAAACATCGAGTGAGTAAATTACAAACCATATATCCTAACTCTTTTTATTCATATTAACAACTTCATTTCGGATACATATATAGGTCGCCCATTTAACAGAAATGAACGACATATCAAGAGACCTCAAGATCTTAGGAGAAGGTCCAAGTATGTATTCGTCTATGTATGTTTGGTGTAAAGTAAACGGATTCAAATTCTGTACAGAAAAACACGACGAAGGTTTGACAACTCAAAATAGTGGGGTGGTTGTTGAGGGGTACAACGGTTCTGAAACTATGTCATACTACGGAGTTTTGACGGATATAATCGAATTACAATATTATTCTCACAAACGAGTTGTTTTATTCAAATGTAAGTGGTTTGATACACACTCGGGGGAACTAGGAGTGAAAGTGGATAAATATGGCTTCGTAAGTGTAAATGTAAACCGAATTTTGAAAACGCAAAGTCAAGACCCGTATATATTGGCGA
Organism: Impatiens glandulifera; assembly: GCF_907164915.1. NCBI lineage: Eukaryota > Viridiplantae > Streptophyta > Magnoliopsida > Ericales > Balsaminaceae > Impatiens > Impatiens glandulifera. The sequence continues at coordinate 67,850,286 of NC_061863.1, forward strand.
GTCAAGCAAAACAAGTATTCTACGCCCCTGATATGTCAGCCCGACCCGGTTGGAAGATTGTGACAAAAATAAAACCCCGGTTTACAAACATATAGTTGAGATTAATTAATTAGGTAGATTTAATTATGTTTTTAACTTTAAATTCATTTTTATTACTACTTTATTTCAAGTATTCACTCATTTTTATTAATGGTGTGAATTAAGAATGTCTGAAGGTCCTAAAACAACTTGGAAGAGTATGAGGAAGACACCCAAGAAATTGGATAAGAGTTACCAAAACCTACTTGCCCAATCCGAGTCGTTAAAGCAACGAGGATCGTCTTCGAGAGACCAACCACCGATTCCTGTGGTCCCGATAGCTACTGCGCCTCCCCAAACATACGAGACGGATGACGATATTGATGACTTCGCAGAGTATATAGAGAGCACATTCGCTGATAACGTGCCTACCGATGAGGCTGAAGACGAGGGTCTTGAGGAGCCTATCGAGGAGCAGGATGACGAGGAGGAGCACGGGACCACTCCAGACCCATCATCGACAGGTATTTCGTTTACAAATTAGTTAGTGTTTCAATTGATTGACATATTTAATTAAGATTTTGATAATTTCGAAGAATCTTCTGCCCGCAAGAGACGGGGGAAGAACAAGAATATTGCGCTGTCTAAGAGGCTAGCGGGGACGAGGATCCCTCTAACGTTTAGAGAGAAGGATGGGAGGCCAGGCGGTACAGACGTGGGAAGGACACTGTGGTCTAGACATGTGGGGTCGATTATCCGGAGCCCCGCAGCCGTCTCACACCGTCTTCTCAAGTGGAAGGCTTTAAGTGCAGACCAATTGGATTCACTGTGGACTGCTATCAAGGTTAATAATTATTACTTGATTATACATTACGTCATGAAATAATTATTTTTCACATTTGGATGTTATTTTTTTCAGGATCCGTTCGAAGCGACTAATGGTGACATTGACTCTTTTCGAACGAGGGGGTTGGGACACGCCAATCAGATATGGGATAGATGGCGGTCGGATTTGAACAAGAATTATATCCGCGTCCACAAAGGAGACGAGGCGGCGGTACTGGCTAATCCTCCACCGGACTACGATCGAGATGATTGGGAGTTTGTGTGTCGCAACCATTTCTTCACAGAAACGTTTAAGGTACGGTTTCATAATTCAAATAAGAGTTGATATTAATTAATCTAACTTCATTTGTTATTTCAAATACAGAGACACAGTACTACAAATATGAAGAATCGGAAGAATCTGAAATTCCCACATCGAATGGGAAGTAGACCGTTTGCACAAATTGAAGACGAGTTGGTAAGTACATTATTTGTAATAACTTAATATAAAGATTGTTATTAATTATATAAATCATTTATTTCAACAGGCGATTGAAATGGGACGGCAACCGTCTGTAATTGAAGTATTCAAGAGGACCCGTACACCAAAACCGACACAAGAAAACCCAACACCCGTCCCGGACGAACACGTGCAAGAGAAAATTGTAAGTGAATTGAATATGCCTAGTTTTTTTATTATAGAAATGAGATTTTATTTTAATTGTGCAGGCTGAGATGGAGGAGGTTGTTAGTAACGAACCGGGAATATCTGATTTTGAATTGACGGAGAGGGTGTTCGGACAACAAAAACACGGGGTCGTCTTCGGAATGGGATCAGGCGTCCGACCCACACACTTTCGTGAGGATCGTCGTAGTGGAAACAGTTCACAGCGAAACAATGAGCGATTGTTAGAAGATAATCAAATAATGAAGCTCAAGCTGGAGGAACTGGAGAAGAGAGATGAAGAAAGAAGGCGGAAAATGGATGAAATGCAATTGGAAAAGCAAGAAATTGTGGAAAGAATGGAGAGGGAGAAGTTAGAGATTACCGAAAAAATGGAGAGGGAGAAGTCAGAGATTACCGAAAAAATGGAGAGGGAGAAGTCAGAGATGAACGCGAGAATGGAGAGAATCGAATTATATATGAGGCAACAACCACCTCCTCCCCCCACAAGCTAAGGTTGTTTCGATTATGAACATGTTTTCATTATAGTAGTTGAACTTATAACAGATTGTTCGGAATATTTGTTTGGTTTCGAATTTTGTAATGTTCACGATCAATTAATGTGATCGTTTAATGTATGCTGCATTTCTTTTATCATTAATATATTGGTTTGGCTGAACAGGTTTTGGTTATGTTTTGGTTGCGAGCAAAATAATCCGCACATTTTTAAAAATTTAGGGGAAAAAACCGAAAGTAATATTGAAATCTCTCGGTTTTTCTCTTTTTGAAAAAAACGAGAGATATTAGAAACCTCTCGGTTTTAAGCCAATGAGAAAACCGAGAGTTATATGACAAACCCTCGGTTTTTATCCTTAAGAGGAAAACCGAGAGTTATTCACAAAACTTTCGGTTTTCCTATTCGGGTAAAACCGAGAGTTTTCATATAACTTTCGGTTTTCTTGAAAAGGAGAAAACCGAGGGTTTTGCAAAGAACTCTCGGTTTTACAAGAAGAGGAAAACCGAGAGTTATTTACAAAACTTTCGGTTTTAACCGAAGAGGAAAACCGAAAGTTCTTTGCAAAACCCTCGGTTTTTCCACACAGAGAAAAACCGAAAGGTCTGTATAAAACCCTCGGTTTTTCCAAAAAGAGAAAAACCGAAAGTTCTTGTAAAACCCTCGGTTTTTTCAAAAAGAGAAAAATACGAAAGGTTTCATATAACTCTCGGTTTTTCTCTTTATGGAAGTCCCGAGAGTGTCAATAGCGAGGGATGGCGAGGGTTACTAAAACCTTCGGTAAGGTGTCTTCACCGAAAGTTATAGGGTCAAAACCGAGAGTTTTAACTCTCGGTTTTGACCCTTTTTTCACCAGTGTTTATTAACTATAATTAAGATTTTTGTAGTTTTTTTTTTAATTGTCAGATAATATTATCCTTATCAAATGTAATGAAGAATCCTAAAATCTAGACAAAATATTATAATACACAAGAATATAATAAATTTAATTATGCAAACAATAAAAAAAAAATTAGATTTGTTATTTTAAAATATAATTTCTATGAGTTTGAATAATATGATGAAAGTAAAAAAAATAAAAATAATGATTATTACCAGTACTTTACTGTAGTTAAAAAATGAAATATTAACAGCCTCTTTTTTAAAATTAATAATACTTACTTTTTAATGATGATCCTTAAAAATAAATATTAATTTTGGGCCAATTTAATTTGAGTGTGGGCTCAAGGGCTCATCAATTATAGCCTTCTAGGTGTTGGTCATGTATGTTGTGTGCCTTTATTTTATTTTTTATTTAATTATATAACTTTTATAATAATTATTAAATAAATAGTTTAAGCGGATTCAAAATGTAATTATAATTATTTGATGTGTTTGTTAATTAGAATATTTGTTTATAGAAAATAAATTGAAGTTAGTTAAGGGTAGACTTGTCCTAGTAGATTAATCAAAGTTGCATTAATTTGATAATATTTGAGTTTTTTTTTTGTATAAATAAAATAAAATTTAGAATGAGTAGTTTGAATTAATACCCAAATTTTGGACATGACATTTTTAGCTCATTTACTTATACAATCTAATATATTTTATTTATATTAATAAAAAAAAAAAAAAAAAAAGTAAAACTTGATTTTCTTCTTGAGCTTGCATGCATACAAACAATAATCTAGAGACCCGTGGCCGTGGGATTATTGGCGCATTCCTGCAGGTAAAATATATATATGCTTAATTAATTAAGGGCGGCAAAGGAAAATATCCACATATCACTTCTCTGCTATATATATATATATATATATATATATATATATATCTGATCGATCTGCATAAGATTTCACCACTGTAATCATATTTATTGTTACTTACTTCTTAACTGTGCTACTGCTTTCAAATTGTAACCCAAAATGATCCACCAAAGGGCCGGCTAGCTATCAATTAAGTATCATCATTTTCCAATCCTTTTTAAGTATTATTTTTGTTTTTGTTTTTGTTTTCGCACAACCAATTTCTATTTCTAATTTTGACACAACTCAATCAACGTTCTCGATCACATATCATATCATATCCCACATATATATATATATGTCTAGCTAGCTAGCTAGAGCCTAGAGAACATAAAAAAAAAAAAGGAGAATGCGATGAATTGTTTCAAAGAACATTTGCTAGTACGTAGTTGCAAATCCTTTAGGTTTGATCCTAGCTATCATGTGAAAAAAGAAAATAAAAGACAGTTTTGTTGGGGACTTTTATATTCTTCCATAAATCCATCCATCCATATATATGGGAAACTATGAAAGTTGAGTTACTTTTTAACATTGACATATATCTCTTACCAACTAATTAATTAATTAATTAAACATGAATAATATTTGTGGTTTTCCAGTATATATATATATATACATATATATGTTGGTTAATTAATTTGGGATTGTGGCAAGTGATTTATTCAGTTGAGAGAGTTTTGGGAGTATGGGGATCTGTGAATTAACCTGGTGGGATATGAGTGCATGTATTTGAAGGAATGCAATTATGAGAGTGGATAGATAGATATCATCGATCATTGTGCCAGCCAATCAATCAATATCTATGACAACCATATATAATCTCAGGCTCGAAATATTTGATTTGCGCTGATGAGTGCTAGTGCTAGCTAGCTAGTCCCACCATTCAAGAATAGAGGCAGCAGTACTTGTTGCATGCAGTTCCATCATTCAATAGATGAAACAACGCTTTGAACTTCAAGAACAAAGAACAAGCATGCATGCATGCATGCATAAAGAAACTTAATTATAAAGACTGATCGATCATATTGCTTTCAAAACTAGCTAGCTAATTGACTCTTAATTTGCAAGTGAAACTCACAACAACATCACTAGTACTCATGCTGCTGAGTGATATGTAACCTTGGACAGATTCCACCAATAAAGATCGATTAGAGAATCGACATCTCTTTAATTTGCTTTGATACAACACACACACAGAGAGAGAGAGAGTCTGGGTATCATGAGTGCAAAAATTACATGCAGTATCTGCATATATATATATATATATATATATATATATATATATATATATATATATATATATATATATATATATATATATGGTATGGCTGATCGATGTGTGGATATGAACACTAGTAGAAAAAGGGTATTAGTAAGGGCTAAAACCATTACTGAAAGCATCGAACGCCGTTACTGAAACTTATTTGTAACGGCAAATAAAATCGTTACCAATCGTTACAAAAAATTACGTTACAGAAACTTCTCAGGTATCAGTAACGGTTTTCGAACGCCGTTACTGATAGTCATTGAATAACAGTAACGGTTCTAGCCGTGTAAAAACCGTCACAGAAACAACACGAGTATCTGTAACGATTTTATAAAACCGTTACAGATAGTAACGGAACAACAGTAACGGATTTAGCCGGCTAAAAACCGTTACTAAAAGACTTATTTCATCTGTAACGGTTTTCGAAAACCGTTACCGATGCTCGTTTTGTTTCTGTGACGGTTTTTTATTTCTTAAACCGTTACAGTTAGATTTTTATTAACGGTTTTTGTAATTATTTAACCGTTACTAAACCCTAATAGTTTTTTTTTTTACAAATTTTTACCTATTTAAAACCTCAATCATTAAGAACCAATAACCAAAACCAAAAACTACAATCATCAATAACCAAAAACCCAAAAATACAATCATTAATTCAAAACAATAATCATCCACATACTACAATCCATCCAAAAACTATAATCCATCCAAAAACTACAATCATATCACAAATTCACAAAAACGATTAATTAACGTATTTCAACTGACCAGAATTGAAGTGGGAAAACGACGATCACGAGGAAGGGGATAATCTCTAAGTAGGAGGGGCATCATCTCGAGTGGGAGGGGCATCATCTCGAGTGGGAGGGGCATGTGGAAGTTGATCACGGGGAATCCTGGATAATAAGAAGTTCATCGTCGATCTCATCTCAAGCATCTCATCCCGCATTCTCTCACGCTCCCTTCGCGCTTCTTCACGTTCATCTTCACGCTGCATCAATAACTCTTCGCGCTCCATTTCACGCTGCCTTTGTGCTTCCTCACGCTCCATTTGACGCTCGAGTAAGGCTTCTTCGCGCTCTCTTCGTGACTGAAGCTTCTCAGCTTCACGCTCCTCTCGCATCCTATGTATCTCCTCAAGTAAAAGTGCGTTTTGCGTGTCAGTGCGTTGTGTGCTAGTACCACCACGAGCATCAGGTCTAAAAGATCTAGGTGTGACACCGGAGCCCAAACCCACAACTCGCCCATGTCCCTGAGACCCGAATGCGCACTCAGCCAACTGCAATTCATTTCTATTCGGGTCTTCTTCTATAGCAGTTCGCAAGGCAGTCTACAAACACAAATTACATTCGATTACATACATACATTAAATAAATAAAAGAAATATAACTAATAAACACGACTTACCACTTTTTCTTGAATAATAGGGGGAACCACCGGATTTGGATCTTGCAGAGTCGGTTTCTTCGTATGAGTGTGCAGAAATAATTCCGCAAAATTAGGCGACGTACCGGTAGTCTTCTCCTATACAAATTTAATAATTAATAAAAACGTAATAACATTATAAACTTTGTTATTCAATGATAAAACGAACCATTTGCTTCTCCACTTGTGAAAATGAGATGTTGCCCGCATGATTCTTGTACACAACATGCGACCTATTTTGCGCATTCACAGCACTTGTTTTCTGCAAATAAGAAAACATTTACTAACAATCTAACATTGATTGTAAATAAGAACTAACCTGAATTTTGAAGTGCAAACTACAATCCGCGGCAGCAAAGACAATGGCAAATTCAAACCCCGATAGAATTGAAATGGATACGTACAACCTGATTCAACAGTTCAAATGCAAAAAATGATAATGAAAATCTGATTCAACAGTTCAACATATATAAGAAGTAACATGATGGAATACCTGATTATACCGTTCAAACGGCAATAAAGAACGAATTCAACAGTTCAAAATCTAGGTCTGGATCACGGTTTCAGGAAGCTGGAAATGGAGATGTTGATACTGATCCAACTGGTAATTAGGGATCTTCCTTTCTTCCTGTGAAATCATTATATTATTTTAGATCCATCTCAATATTATTATTAAACTTACTTAACATATGAATTTTATGATGGTCCTTTGAAAGAGGAACAATTGTGTACTCAATAATGTTTTCTCTTGCTCAACTTGTGTAAATGATGATTGTTTTGTGGAAAAAATTGGCCTAGAATATGATTGATTTACTTAGTAGTGGGGACTTCTTTCTTAACTTGTTTTCGGGTTCAGTTGACACTTAATAATATGGATGGACCATCTTATTATATTATTTTGAATTCCCTTGTCATATTTTTACATGCCACACTTGAAACCTAGGTAAAACCATAACTATATTGATCACATATTCACTGTTTGTATTCTATCATTAAACTTAGGATGAAATAGAATGTACAAACACAAGCATTCAATCATATAGCAACAGTTGAAGTTTTGTTTGCTGTGAGGTTTTCTGTTCAAAACCTAATAGCAGAAATATATCAAACCAAAATAGAGCTGCCATTTGATCTCACCTAATAACAAAACCTTATATTTCCTGTTCAACATGCATATTATACAAACCCTAATAGCAGAAATCAAACCAAAATAGAACAGCAGAAACCAAATAGAACCAAACGGCTATGAAAATGCACCATTAGATTTTTAACCCTAATGCATGATGAAAATGGTGTGATTGTCTATCAAAGAATCCTAATTAGAGGGAAAAGAAGTCTTAATTACCTGTTGAATCGATGATCGATGATCGACGATGAACGGCAGAACGGCGCGGCGACTTCAACACGGCGGAACGCGCGGCGGAACGAGGGAGAGAAGAAAAGGGGAAGAAAACTTACCTGGCGGCGACTTCAACACGGGCGGCGACTTCAACAATGGCGGCGACTGATCGGGGAAGAAGAGCAGAAAGCGCGAAGGAAGAAAGAAAAGAAAGAAGAGGAAAGAAAAGAAAGAAGAAGTTGTTCGCGGGTTACTTTAGTCTATCAGTAACGGTTATTGATAACACCGTTATAGATAGATATATGCCGTTTTATTTTCTTTTTAACACTATCTGTAACGGTTATTGAACACCCGTTACAGATATATAATTAGTAACGGCTTATGTAGAAGACCGTTACTAATACCAAATTCCAAAACTGTAAATTGAAGCAGTATCTGTAACGGTTATTGATAAACCGTTACAGATAGTAGAAAATCAGATGAAAAGACGGCTTCATATCTGTAACGGTTTCTCAATAACCGTTACAGATAGCGAAAGAGGAGATGAAAAGACGGCTTCATATCTGTAACGGTTACTGATAAACCGTTACAGATAGTGAAAGATGATGAAAAGACGGCTTCATATCTGTAACGGTTTATCAGTAACCGTTACAGATATATAATCAGTAACGGCTAATTCCTAAGCCGTTACAGATAACCAGTTCCAATAACTGCAAAGTGAATCAGTATCTGTAACGGCTCTTCAATAACCGTTACTGATACCACTAATTCGAAAAAAAAGAATTAAACTGCTATTATCCGTAACGGTTCATTCTTATGTCCGTTACTGTTTCATTTTATTAGTAACGGCGTTTAATAGCCGTTACAGATATGTTCATAACAGTAACGGTTTTTAATAGCCGTTACTGATAAAAATTTTCAGTAATGGCGTTCGACCGCCGTTACTAGGCATCGTTACAGAAACCTATTTTTTTACTAGTGGAAGGAAGAAGAGAAGGATGGATGACTCATGAACAGCTAGCATGAGTGAGTAAGTGAGTGGGGAATGAAGAGTGGATGGATTCGCTGTTTCAATATTAATGGATGATCGATGATGGATTTGATTGATATATTAGAAATCAATATATATATATATATAGAATTCTAATAATATATGGGAAAGAATGCCAATTTTACACACCAAGTTGTAAGAAGGTGTCAAATTTACTTATTAAGTATCAAAATTTCATTTATATGTATGAACTTGTCAAAAAGTGTCAAATATATTTAAAATACCAGAAATGTTAAACGGTGTTAAAATTTTTGTCATATGTAATATCCACATATTTTTTATTTTTTTAAATTGACATTATTTTAATTATTTTTTATTCAAACAAAACATTAAAATCTTTTCTTATTTATTTTCTCTTTTTTTACCCTCACAACTTACCATTTTCTTTAAATATTTCTCTCTTTATTTCTCCATCTATGAGTAATTTTATTATTAATAATAATATTTAATTGATTAATTATAAAAATTGTTCTAAAAAGTAAGGAGTTATTAAGACTTCGCCACTAACAATTTAGGATTCGGCCAACAAAAACTTCACCACAACATTGACAATTTAGGGTTCGATCAATGAATGTTTCAACCAATGATGATGATAGTGTAAGGTTTAACTGAGAAAGACTTGAATTTGGGGGTTACGTCTGGGAGCTGATAAAATTTAACAGGGTGAGTATTATGAAAACTAAAATTAAAACAAGTCGGTTAAGGGAGATTTTACCTTAATACGGCATTGTCCGCTAATGGCGATAATGATTTAGGGTTCGACTAATAAGGATTTTGGCCACAACGTCTATGATTTAGGAATCGGCCAACAAAAACTTCCACCAACAATGATGACTATTTAAAGTTCAGTTAGGGAGCACTTGGAGGTTAGAAGAAGGTAAAAATTCAAAAGAACTTGAGTTAATTAAAGAGAGAAAAGTTAGAAAAAAATGGAGAGTTGTGGAGGGATGAGAGAGAAAGTAAAAATAAGTTTTGTTTAAATGGAAAAATAATGGAAAAATAATTAAAGTAATGTCAATTTAAAAAAATAAAAAATATGTGGATATTACATGTGGCAAAAATTTTAACACCGTTTAACATTTCTGTTATTTTAAATATATTTGACACTTTTTGACAAATTCATACATATAAATAGAATTTTGATACTTAATAAGTAATTTTGACACCTTCCTACAACTTGGTGTGTAAAATTGACATTCTTCCCAATAATATATTTAAATTCCCTCTCACAAAGTTATAGGTAGGTATATATATATATATATATATATATATATATATATATATATATATATATATATGAATATTCTAACTTATAACCAGGTGAGATTAATTAAGATTACAATAATTAACAATATTGCATACATGTTTATTGAAGTACGTAGCAGAAAACAAATATATAAATATATAGTCCAAACTCCAAAACCAAAGAAATTCGAAATCACAAATTTGGAGAGAAATAGCTAGCTAGCAAACAATATTGGGCTGGCTAGCTGCTGTCACAAATTTAAAGCCCCCAACTCCATCAAATAATACATAATTAATTACTCCTCAAAACAAAACAAAGAAAAAAAAAAGAAGAAGATGATATTGGAGAGGAAATCCAACAATTTATATATTAATTAATTAATAATAAAGTGTTTTTCCTTCACACCAATTTAATCCAAATCTACGGTTAAGATTAACCCCCATCACACTAATCATCATCAACTACTTTCATTTATTCATTCATTCAAGGCCCGCCTCCTCCATAGTGCTGAACAAATCTCGTCTCTCCGGCTCCTGGGACCCCGGCGTTGGCCCCCGGAGCTGCTCTTGGATCCCCATTAATATGTTGTCCCTGAAACTTGGGTTTTTTACCAAAGTCAAATTCAAAATCCCCATGCCCACGTCCAGCGGGTCGTGGTCCATTCTTACTCTCAGCCTTACTCATGGGCATCTTGGGTACCGGACCTAGACGACCCGGCGGCCCCCCTTTACCGAGTCCGAATTCGATATCCCCGTCTTTCGGGTGAACAGAGTGGCTCTGTTTGAGACTCTTTTGGTCATTCTTCTTCCCCTTTTTGGGGTTGTTGGAAGCCGGCTTGGGGTGTCGGCTGCAGAAGCGTCCGAGAAAGCAGGCGAGGAGGGAGATGACAATGATGACCGACAGGACAATGAAGACCGATCCAAAGGACCCGGTTGTTGTTGTTGTACGGGGATTCGAATAAGGTCTAGTAATTGTTTGGGCGGCGGGTTCTCCATATGGGTATAACAGAGTCGGTGGTGGTGGTGGTAGCAGCTGCTGCTGCTGATCATAAGACATGTCAAGGGATTTCGTGGAATTAGGAATTGAATTATTAGTGAAAGATAACTTGTTAATAATAATAATAATATTAGGGAAACACTGGAATATGTTCTTTGAGTGGAGACTAAGGAAAGGAAAGGATATTATAAGTAACAATAGTAAGTAAGAAGTGGGAGGAGCAACAAGATTAATTAATAGCAGCAAGCCAAGCCAAGCCAAGCCAAGCCAGCAAGGAGATTTAGAGGAGAGAGAATATTATAAGGCCCTGTTTGTTTGAAGTGCATGTCCTTAATTTCAAATATATATATTAACTCAATTCAATTATTTTTTATTAATATATTGCATCATTTAAAATTATAAATTTTTATTTTCTTAAATGATTCATGTATATTAAAAATGTTAAAAGAAAATAAAAGTATATTATACTTTATTTTAAATAAATATAATTTATTATATCTTTTATACAATAAATATTATATATTTTGTTTAAAATGAAAAATTATTATAATGTACAAGTGAGTGAAGTATGAAAATCTCATGACCCGGCCACCAGCTAGCTAGCTAGCTAATTGCATATATAATTAGATTGAACAAAAGTCACTTAATTAATTAGTATGCAAATAATTAATTAATTTTGAATTACCTAGCTAGGTAAGATTGTTTAAGAAAAATAAATAATTATGTATTTGATTTAAATAACCCTAACTAAAGAATTAATTTGTTGATGGTTAAAAAGAAGAGAAATGAATGAATTGAATGAGCATGAAAAGAGGAGCTGATTTCTTTAATAAAGATGGAGGGAGGGAGAGACAAGGAAAAAGAGAAATATTCTTGGTTGTCCTTTTACTGCTGGAAGGAAGGAAGGATTGAAGGAATGAAGGAAGAAAAGAAAGGAATTCGATGATGATGATGATCGGCTTCGTTTGGAGAGAAAGTAAAAGTAAAAGTAAAAGTAAAAGTAAAAGTAAAAGTAAAGCAAGCTAATAATTAATTAATCTTGAAAGATCGCCATCTCCCTTCCTAGCTAATTCCTTCCTCTGTCGGTCGTGAAATAATAATAATAGCAACAACTCATCATGCATGATGTCTTCAATCCTGATCTCATTACAGACAAATTAACAATTTAATGCATGCAAATGTCTCACTCATCACTACATTATTAGCAATTTTAAATAATCCAAGACCAAACACTTGTTAACATCATATATATAAATATATATATTCATTACAAAGTTTTTATGAGAGACAGTACCATTTAATATTATTTCCATTCAAACAAGCTTCTAATATTGAGATTTAATTAATCATATATATATATATATATATATATATATATTAAAAAAAAGGGAAAGGAAAGCATTTGAAATTTGGTTTGTTTCTACATTCATTTATCTAGATATATATATATAAAAAAAATATTTGCAAATGGGACCATATATGAGTGGAATTGGGGACAAAATAAAAATAATAATAATAATAATAATAATAATAATAATAACATGATCGATGTAGTTTCCCAAGAAATGATCTTATGATGAAACAAAGTAATGAGGAGAATGCAGTAGTACGTACTATACTTTATTATTTTGTTTGGTTTGTCCAACCGATCTGTCTTTTTTATTCTTTGCTTTTTGACAGAGCCATCCCTCCCTCCCTCTGCTTGTGAACTCAGCTAAGCTACGGAGGGAATATATATATAATATATATATTAACCGATAAATATTCTTTTATTCTTTGTAAATATATATATATATATATATATATATATATTAAAAACTGTAGATACAGGTGATTATATATGTCCCCAATCCCACTAGAGTGGAAGGGAGTCCCATTATTGGATTGGTGGTGGATCCTACCGACCAATGTGACCGTGACACACATACATACATACATACATTATTCTCATCAAAATGATTGATTGCATGTAGAGTAGATCATTCATTCCACTGCACTAAAACTTTGCATTTTTTTTCACTTAACTTATAAGAGGTGTGTTTACAAATTCAACCAATTGAGACATTAATTGTTATCAATTTAATTTATTTATGAAAGTAATTAATGCATGCAATTCTAAGACATAATAGGTAATATACCATTAATATTATTGGGCCGGCCTGACCAGGTGAAGTTATGGAATGAAAAAAAAAAAACTAAAAAAAAACACCTGTTTGTGTTAAGTCTATATAATGTGATAAGGATTAGTACATATTTATATTATTAATAGAATGTAGTTCAAGGGGGCTTCTTTACATGTGACTTGTTTAAGAAGAAGAAGTGATTACGTACTGGGACGGAGCCAGGATGAAAAATTACCTGGGGCTGACTCCAACTTGTATCTCAGATTTAACTTTCTATGTTCCGCTTTTTTTTCAATAAAATTTTCACGATTATTAGAAGATGGAAACTCGTCATGCCCTCTCAATGCACACGTTTGCAAAGTGAGCCATCGAGTGCTTTCAATAATTGTTGTAAACCGTAATCTGTTATTTTGTTTTTCATCTGAAGACTGTGCATTTAGTACTTTGTCAATATGACAAGGATATTCATTAGATTATCAAGATATTCAACTGCCCTATTATGTGGTGAAATATTATATCCTATATGCATAACAAAAGAACATTTATCCTCATCATTAACTCGTTTTCAATATTTGAATCCATCTATTGTAAATGTAGGTTTTTGGGGTTGCTTATGTTAAAACAAGAAACATGGGAAACAAAAAGCAGCATCTTTCAAAGGAGAGTATTTTAACCAAGTAAATTTCTTAAACCAATGACTTTGGAACCGTCGATTTTGATTTCCAAATTTGGTCGGCGGGTACTCATCCTTAATAGGTTGATATGACCTCATCTTGATATAAGCTCGTCTAATTTCAACCCTTTGATTAAAATGATATTTCCATATCAGAATACGTAATGTTGGATCAAGTTTAAGAGAACTTACATCAACATCAATTCTAGGAGATTTGTTAAGTTCTTGAGTAGGGATATCAAATTCTTTATTTTAACTTGTGTATTAATATTAATTTATATTTTTCTTAAAATTTTTTGAAATAGTTTAAAATTAAGAAATATAAAACACTATTATTATTATTTTAATTTTTATATTTTACCTTTATAAATAATTTGTATTATTAATTATATTGAAATAAATAAAAAATAATGTATAATTATTATATAAATATAATTTTAAAATAAATAATATTATTATATGATTTACAAAATTTTATATATAAATAAAATAAGTTAAAGATGAGGCTAGCCCATGGGTGGCTCTGCCCCCTCATTACCTACCATTGATTGTCCTTATTTGTCCCTTTTGTAACGTTCTTAAGGAGTTGATATCTCTCAATATACTTCTTAGTTGTCATTTGTCAGAAATTATGAGAATTAATTGTTCTTAATCAACGTCATGCCAAATTAAGAAGAAGTTATGGGTATATTATTTTAAAAAAGCAGTAATTAAATCTTTTTTAAAAAAAAATAACAATTGTATAGAATTCCAATAATATTATTAACCTTTGGAGCTAACGAACCGGTCGTCATGTGAATTATATGCTGTAAAAAGTAATATATATATATATATAATGATGCTTAATTTTTAAAGTGTTCGGATTGTCGGGTCGAGAGCGGTGGTTAATTTAGATATATGTGAGAGTAAATGGATATTTGGGTCGGATTGTAGGTTGACCTGCACATAAAATTTTGCCGTAATATTTTTTTCACGGGTTTTTATATTATTATTCGTGCAAATGCTCGGAATACATACTAATTTTGTTAATTATATAATTAACAAACTAATTAAAGCATTCAAAAGACTAACTGTAGTAGAATTTGACACAAACCCACATATCTTCTATGTATCAATGAAGCGCTATCTTAAGCTAGAATGAAGTTAATAATTAATTAGCCATACACATGAATTTTAATAATGCAACTTTTAATTAGCTAGGTCCTGCAGGTCTCAACTCTTAATTAGTTATAAGTAACTCTTGAAGTTGGAATTAATTTGAGCTAATTAATTAATTAATTAAAGTAATTTCCACTAAATTAATATAAATACGGTCTTCCGGCCGGTCTTTCGGCCGGTCTTCACGTTGAAACATATATATAAATTAAAGGTGAAAAACATTATCAAAATAAAGAGTAAGATAAACAGATACAAAAAGCAAGATGCCGCGTTTGAATAGTAGTACTATATATAATATAGAAATTTAACTTAGTTTCTATACAATTAAATATTTTAAATTCAATATGTGACAATTAAAAGTATTAGTGTCACTTCAATGAAAAAGTGGAACACCTACCTAGCGTTTCTTCTAAAAACAAAAAATAATAATAATTAATAGTTCAACCAAATAAGTGATGACCGCTATCAACATTTGAGATATGATTATAACAATACATTTATTATTAAATATAAATTGATAAAATAACAATGGTTTAGCATAAAAATAATTAACTTTATTGAATAAAATTTTATATATTTTTTTATTGAAGGCCAAACTCCTCATAATTATTAAGGATTAATGAAATAAAATTTATAATTTTTTTTTTTTTTTTTGTCAAAGTAGCCATTAGATAAATATTAATAATAATAATAATATTTTTAAAAGATTGAAATATATTACTTTAATATTAATTATTTTTTAATAAAATATTATTTATTATAAAATATTATTTAAATATAAAGAAAATAAATAAATTTAAAAGATAAAAAAATACTTATAAATTATAAAAACACTAAAATAATAATATAAAAATTCTAAAAAATAAGTAAATTTCAAATAATATAATCAAACAAAAATAAAATAAATATTATCTAAAGTCTCTTTCTTTCTCTCTTAAACAATATTTCAAAAAATCCCAATTATAAATTAAAAAATAAAAATTAATCATTGTTTATTAAAAGAGGCTAAATGAGACAATTTTTGATAATAAATACGTTAAATAATCTTTTATTAGTACATACGTCTAAGTAACTATTTGTACAAGTACATACGTCTAAGTGAGTTTTTTTTCTAAAATAAAATATTTAAGTAAAGGATAATTTTAATATTTAAATAGATAAAAATAATTAATTAAATAGGTGTAGTAATTATTGAGTTTTAGAATAAAAATATGATTTTATTGCAATAACTAAATATAAAAAAAGTCTTTAGTGAGTAATAGAGATTCTTTATCAAGCCACACATGGGATAAATATAATCCATGTAAATCGGATAAATTATCAAAACGAAAGAAATGACACATTATTAAATAAAATATATATTTTTTTAATTTCTATGATTTTTTAAGTAAATTTAAATAACTTTTTATTAGTACATAAGTGAGGTAATTATATAAATACATACGTTTAAATTATATTTTCCCCTAGTTATTAGGGATATTTTGGACATAATAGTTTTAAAACTGATTTTTCTTTTAGTTGTATTAAACATGGTTATTTAAAAAAAAAACAAATAAAACTCAAAACCCCTCTCCTATAAAACAAGCACTAAACTATATATACATACATGTTCTTTTTTTAGATTCTTTTAATAACTCAACCTTCTAATCAATTATAATATCAAAATTATCTTTTACTTGTTATTTTATTTTATATTAACAAAAATTAATACTAATTTATGTATAGTTTTCTAAATATTTATTTTATTGTATTTTAATATAAATAAAGTTATTAAAAAAAATACATTAATATGTGCAATTATGGATGACAATAGATACCTATATATTCGACAACCCTAGATATACTCGATAGTCGAGTTTGAGTATTTTAAATCGGGTTTGGTATCGGGAATAGAGAATGAAAAGAATTACCTGATCTGATCTGCCGATCAAATTTGAGATAAAAAATGTACAAAACTCAAACTAGGACCTGTCCTGGGTATATCAGGCTTAAATAAAGCAACCTATGCTGCATAGTTACCTTCCACTTTTATAGGATTCCTATTTTTTAATATTTAATAATATTAAATTATTAAATTTTTTTCTCTTATTTCTCCTTTACTATTAAATATATATTATACAATATATATATATCTTTTTTTTTTATTTTTTTTAATCTATTATTTTCTTATTATATTATATTAACTATTTAAATCTCATTTTATATAATTAAACTTTTAATTTTTTTTACCATTTTAAGAGCTCCAAAATTTAAATTTGCATTGGCCCCATGTTTTCAAAGGCATCTCCATACCCAATATCAAAATTTTAATATTAAAGTTTAAAATAACATTTCAAAATCAACATCATCACAATTATTAGAAATTTATAATAAATATTATTTATTTTATTCATACATATACAACTACACACTCATCGACTCTTAATCTCAAATTTTTTATCAATAAAATACTTTATCTCTCTAATCACTCTCCACCCTTCACAAATTTGTTCAAGTATCTCTTATTTTAACCTTTTTAATATTTACAAAATTATTATATTTTTTTTACTTATAAGTAATATTTTTATTTGTGTTTTTAATATTTCATATGTTTAGAAAATAATAAATAGAAATTTATATTTTTAATCGGGTAATATAATAATCCTCAGAGATATCTTTCTATTCAGGGTGAATAATTCACTACTCGACAAGTATAGTACCATTGCCATCCCTATGTAGAATTGCAGGAATAGTAATAAAATTTTAAAAACGGAATTTTTTCTAATTTCGATCAAACAAGGTATTTTTGGGCAAAGCCAAGTTCACATCCAAATAATCCAGACGATGATAATAGGAATTGTTTGAGGAGATGATTTTGAATTTTTACAGGATTTTTTTCTAAAAAAAAAAAATTAGTTTGATAAATATTTTTATAAATTTAGTTTTTGGATTAAATTATCAAAATATTTTATATTTAAATTTTTTCTGTCTTATTATTTTAGAGTTAATGGATAATTTTGATATTAAATATATAATAGAGTGATGGATTAAAACAAAAATTCATAAAATCATATATATAAAAAGAAACAAATTAACAAACATCAAATCATAGATCTTTCCTTGATTCTTCTCTCTTTATTATTATTTATCATTTTAAAATAAAATCATTAAGTTAAAAGATTAAATATAAATAATAATTTGAGAAAGGATAGAGAGCACTACTTTGGGAGAACGACTCGTACAACGAAAGTGACCTTGTTGTTATACGAAAGTGACATCACTGTTATATAAAAGAGACCTCGTCCCTTTTGTATAACAACGAGGTCTTTTGTATAACAACGAGGTCTTTTGTATAACAACGAAATCACTTTCGTATAACAACGATGTCACTTTCGCTGTACGAGTCGTTTTCCACCAAAGTAGTGCTCCCAATCATTATTCTAATAATATTATGGTTTGGTGATGCAGTTAAAACAAATTAACATCATGATAAATATGGTACACTAGCTAATTAATTGTCAGATAAATTTGTGTAGGTTAATAATATATTTGCGATTATATATATATATATATTTAGTTTGTACTTGCTTGGTTGGTTGGAGTAAAAAATCTCAAGAAAATGTCTAAAGACAATGGAGGAGGTTGTCTTCTCCCCGCAGCCGCAGGGACTACTATATATCTGATTCGTAGCATTAATGGTGTTCAAGTAATTAATTATTAATTAGTGTTCGTTCCTCTCTCTTTAGCTTCTTAATTAATTATATATCTTCTTAATACCATTAATTAATTAATATCGTTTAAGGAAAAGTTATCATCGCTGCTAGCTGCTTCACTCTGTTGTATCTATCTATCTATCGACACTCTCCGGGACAACTTCTAGAAGAAGAAGAATAGGGGTTATAAACTTGAAATAGTCTATACTATATATATATATATGATCCCCAATGAGGCAATGAAGCAGATCGATATTGATGAGGAGTACTTCCTCCTCGTTGTATGATGAGCTAGCTGCCATATATAATTAATTATTGTTGATGGTTCCACTAGTACTTATAAATGGAAATGATCAGTTGTGGATTGAATCAACCAGACGCATTTTCAATGCCAAGGAGGAATGAATGGTAGTTATTGGGCCGAATGGGATATTGAGGAAGGTCATCA
Source organism: Impatiens glandulifera (assembly GCF_907164915.1). Taxonomy (NCBI): domain Eukaryota; kingdom Viridiplantae; phylum Streptophyta; class Magnoliopsida; order Ericales; family Balsaminaceae; genus Impatiens; species Impatiens glandulifera. Next base: position 67,869,506 of record NC_061863.1, read on the forward strand.
CAATTCACAAGGCATGGCTGCAGGGAAGTACGTACGTACGTACGTACGTACGTACTTGTGATGTCGTTTGGGGGCCGGACGTGCATGCATGGTTACCCTTTTACTTACAGATCGAGGAGCTAGCTAGCTAGCTAGAGATATTGGTGATCATCAAGGAATGATCCATGTCTCCATCCACGAGCACGAGCTAGCTAGCTAGCTAGCTAGCTAGCTAGGTGATGAGTTTTATTGAAATTGGCAGGCACGTACGTACGTACAAATGTGCTTAATTAATTTCTACGTACGTGCTACGTGAAGAGTATATATATATATATATGCATGGTTTGAAAATGACAACGGGCTTTCAGCTGTCAACATCAACGTCATTTTGTTAATTACTCACCCAAAATTAAATTAATGTACGCATGCAGCAGAGATGAAAAAGAACAAGTGTCAACAGTGTTACAATTAAAATCCACAATTAAAATTTTCTAACATACCAATAAACTGAAATCCACAATTAAAATTTTCTCCAATTGTGTCAACAGTTACAATTATACTCTTTTTTTTATAAACTAATCGAATTTCTTTAACTTATACAAATTTTATTTATAAATATTTTTAATTGTAAAGAAAAATTGATGCTGCCCACGGACGGAAGCCGAAACAAAAGAAGGCGTTAATTAACTAACCCGTAACGACTATAGGCGCCATTTCAGGCTGCCAAATATGCATTACTAGTCTCCAAGAATTTTGTGATCGGGTTTTGTTCTAGGAAACAAAAAAGAATTCTCTCTCTCTCTTTCTCCCCTTCTCCTCCTCCTTCCTAGACGACGACTGGACATGTAATTAATTATTAAATTAGTTTGTTCATCGGAATTTAAAGCTGGATTTTCTTCTTCCCCTAAACCGACCGAGAGAGCTCGTGGGGATTGATTGATTCATTCATCCATTCCTAGATAGATAGATAGCTAGCTAGGGCAGTAATTAATTAAGATACAGGATTCATTTCATTGATCATATAATTATTTTTTATAAGTTATGTAGAAGAAGAAATTCCCCGTTTAATTTGCTAATTAATAATAATAATAATCATGATGCATCATCATCATCATCAAGCGGCCGGGTCGTCGACGTCGGTCCCGCATTATCTATCTCCTCAGCAGCGACAAGACAATTTGGTTTACCCTCCCCCACCCCCTCAACCATCTCCATCTCCATCTCCTCCGCCTCCCCCTCATCATCTAACGACGGCGGCCAGTAGCCCTAATTATCCATATCCTCCCATACCCGGCCCCTCTCTTCTCGAACCGTCGCCACCGCAGAAGGAGCAGCAGCTGCAGCTGCAACCCTACCACCAGCCACAGGCGCAACAACAACAACAACAACAACAGCAGCAGCAGCAGCAACAGGCATATGGATGGGCCAACCCAGATTTCAACCCTCCACCCCCTCCCTTGTATCCCGAGATCCGCCAAAGCTGGTCTACCGGATTATGTGATTGCTGCGATGATACCAATAGCTGTATGCATGCATGCATGCATGCGCGCAATTATTATATATTTATTAATAAACTATTTAATTCATTTCACATATATATATATATATATATTTATTCTCATGATCAATTTACATATATATATATACTGCAGGCTGCTTGAGCTGTTTCTTTCCTTGTGTTGTGTTTGGAAAAATAGCAGAGATCATTGATGAAGGAAATACAAGTAAGTTAATTAATTAATTATTATTATTATTATATGTAAGATGCATGCATGCATGCATGGGTAGATAAATGTGTTGGGTTGTGCAGATTGTACGTCACACTGTACAATATTCTCTATATTGTCATGCCTGTTATATCCTACGATTTACAGCGCTTATCTATACGGAGGGCAAGCTTGTTGTGGTATGGAAGGAGAAGCTTTGTCGGTTCTAGCTTGGTACTCTGCTCCATTTCCTTACACTTGCTTCTTTCGCCAGAGATTGAGGCGAAAGTATTATCTCAGGGAAGCCCCTCTTTGGGATTGGGTTGCCCACTTCTTTTGTATGCCTTGCTCTCTTAGCCAAGAGTACCGAGAGCTCCAAACTCGTGGCTTCCTAGTATCCGCAGGTAGGTATTCTTTCTTTCTTTCTTTCACTCTTCTTAATTTCTAATTAATTCATTCATTCATTCGTACATTAATTAATTAATTAGGTTGGGAGCAGAATGTCGAGAATCAAAGTCGGGGTTTGTCAATGGCTCAAGTAGCGCCACCACTCACTTACTCAGGAATGACAAGATGATGATGATGATGATGATCACAAATTAATACTTTTGCTAGCTAGCTAAGCTAGCTTCTAATTAATTAATAATATTGTCAATCATCCAGCTCATTCATCCCCCTAGCTAGCTAGCTAGCTTCTTAATTATAACAATTTCATTATTTATACTATTCACTATACATAGATAGATAGATATAGATATTAATTAGTATTCATATATATTAGTTTTCAATGTTATAAACAACTCATTCGATCTGGATTACTTTTGTTCATGTTTCTCCATGCATGCATGTGATCAATATATTAATTTCTGAAAAACATTAATTAATTCAACGTCTCTCCTCTTCTACAAATTAAGAGAGTGAGTCTAGGAGAAGACTATCACCTCCTACCAAAACATATTTTGCAAATCAAAATTGAGTTTGATTATATCACTATCATCCCATTATAATTAAAAGTACGTAATTCTTCTATGTGATAATTAGAACGTCTTGGAATGAAATGAATGACTAATAATTAATGAGGTTGTTAATTGATTAAAATTAGCTAGCTAGTTAAATCATTTTATTTAATAGCTAGCTAGCTAGCTAGGCTAATTCATTCTACCATCTCAAGTGGGTCGTGTAATCATCAGGATAATTCATGTTTAAACGATAATACTTAATTACTCAGTTGTAATAAATAATAAACCCTGAATATAAAGAAAAAAATAAAATAGAATAAGTGAAATTTAAAAATAAAAAAGAGTATGAGGACGTATTTATATATTTGATCGATTGATTGACATGAACCAATTCCCGGTAGGGTAGGAGGGAATCGATAGCTAGCTTAGATTTGAAGTGAGAGAGATTAGTGTGTGTGTGTGTGTGTGCTAACTATTAATTAAGATTACGTTGAGAAGAGGCGCGCAAAAATGGAAGTATCATCGGTTCAGAAGCTCTGTGAATACGTACGTGATCAGTTTAGACATGCGCGCGCGCAGAACACTGTTGTTGTTACATATTCTTACTTAATTAAATGTCGATCGATCGATCGATTGATTCATCATATATCGATCGATCGATCGATCGATTCATCATATATCGATCGATCGATCGATTCATCATATATCGATCGATCGTCTACTTCTTCCTTCGATTTCATAATTTATATATATGGATCTGTTGCATTGCAGTTAATCTCTTGTGCTACTCAACGATGTCGCATGACCCAACATTATTGCAGACTTGCAGTAGTAGTAGTAGTCCTCAAGTATGATCGTCATCCTTCCCTTCGAATCTCAGGTGCCTGCCTAGCTCTTTAATTAATTAATTCATTAATTAATTAATTAATACTGCGGTTGCATTAATGTACTTGAATGCCAAATACAGTAGTAACTTTTCTTCTCACACCAGTTAGCTAGCTAGCTAGCATTCATTCAATATTAATTATGTACGTAATTGCAGTTTCGGATACCGGCATTGGCAGCTCTCTTGAAGAGTTCAATTGCTTGAAATACACAACATTAACATATCCTGCTTCTACTGAAAACTGGGGTACGTAATTAATTACAAATCACTCATTTATAATTAATAACCATGACCTAGCTAACTAGCTATTTACATATCATGATCAATTGCATTGCAGATGGAATGATGTCTCTCACAACTACCCGTAAGTTCCACAAAATTCCAATGTTTAATTTGCAACAAACACCACCATTTGTTTGTATATCGATCATTTCCAACATTTTTTTGGAGCCATTTACCTACATTAATTAATTAATTAATTGCAGGTATCAATGACAATGAGATATACCACTATTCTCTGAATCTTAATGAAACTTCTTCTACAAGGCTAACAAAGCTACCTTCAAACTCCAAGAATGGCACAAACTTCAGGCATGCATGACCTCTTCAAACGTTTTTGGACTACTCTTGTCAAGTTTCCTAGCTACTAATTGTATTAATTAAGTTTACTACACTTATTATTATTTCATCCAACTCTTCAAATTAATCTCCAATTAATTAATTGTATGTTTTGTTTTGTTTTGTTTTGATGGGATGATAATTAAGTCTCGACATGCATGCATGGTTGTTCTTGTAGTGGAACTGAAGTAACTTTCTTCACATCTGGAATTGCTCTAAAGGAGCTCAAGTGCTTCATTAACAAGGTTGAAAACATCTTTCCTGACAATTGGTGCTTACAATATTTTTGCAGATTCTCTAATTTCCTGTGTGATTCATTTTTGCAGATTCTCGTTTTGAAGATTCAGGTAAGTAAAGCTTTGCTATATATAGTTATATATCCATCAACTAATTACTCTCTTTGACCATTTCCTGTCCCAGCTAGCTAGCTATTTATTGAGGTTATGTTATTCTTCCTGTAAGTAGCCTCTTTAATTGGTTGTTGAATGGTGCCTCTCCAGAACATTGCAATTGAACTAGTCGTTGATAACGGAGGGCCTTCCAGATCACATTGTGAGCAGATACTAAAAGCTAATGAATGTGCTGCTTCATCTGAATCAAACATTGAACGTTTGATATCTGGCTTTGAAGATTATGTCTTGAAGCATGGGAATATCTTAGATGATAAATGTGTCTCATGTTCATCGAGTGGGTGAGTGCAAGTGACTAATTTAAAAAAAAAAAAAAAAAAAAAAAAAGTTTCATTCAAACCATAGTAAATGTGAATGCCCCATTGACTATGATAGAAATATGAGCAAATAGATAGATACTTGAAGCTTTTGTTGGATAACAAAGTTTTTAACTGGCTTAATTACTTCTTCTGCTATATTAGATCAGTCATTACTACTAGTGACATTTAGCACTTGAAAGATTTTCTTGATACCTATCCTATATACTGTTATTGTAGATGTCCTCTAAAAGTTGGCAGTGGGACTGTTTGTACTCCAGAACACAAAAAGAATACTGGAATGGTCTTAGAAGCAGTTGTCATAATCAGTGAAATATTGGAGGCAACAACTTCACAGTGCTGCTGCACAGGATATGACACAAGAACAGAGGTTCCGTTCCATCTCTTAAAGAATGTCAATATTAATATCCTTATTTTGCTTTCCGAACATTCAATTGTAATTAGAGTGAAGAATATATAAGTTATTTGTTTTATCTTGCTCAATAAGTTAAATGACTAAAGGGTTATTTGGATTAATAACCCTTCATCAAGCAGCAAGGCCTGTCTGTGTCTTATTATTCTTTCAAAATGTGAGACAACAGTACTCTGTGGTTAAGCAATTTCTTGTTCTGTTTGCCTGCAGGTATTATACTTTGAGGACTTTTCACCTTCAGAAATCACTCAAGGGTCTCTGAATGCATTAAGTATCATAAACTGGGCGGCTTATGGACTGAAACTTAAAGGCATCACTGAGAAAGACGGTTATGGATTGATGGAATGGGATAATTTGGCACCAAATGTCCATATTGGTATTGTGCTGCACTATTACCATGAAGGAGAATATCCTTGTTCTGAAATTGTTGAAGAGCTTTCTCTATGCTAGCTATATCCTATATATTTCTATATTTTATCACCCACGTACGTACGTACGTACGTCTGTTCCTTAACCTAGCTACTCAAGATCATGATGCCGTCTGACATGAAAAAGGCACGAGCTGGTAAATCTATCACAGGGAAAGCTGTTAAGCTTGCGTTAACTGATCTGAAGCAGAAAAATTCTGGGGTTCTTCTCAGTACGCGTGCAAAGAAGGTAATTACCTTGGATAAAATTAAATCTTCCATCAGTTCAGTTGATCTTTATTAATTAATTAATTAATTTAATTAAATCTTCAGATTTGCAGTACTTATGCCCCTGATCTGGCGAGAACAGTGGCTGGATTAGTAGTGTCTTCTTGTGACACGAAATTCCAAGAAGAATGCCTTTCTGTTCTTGGTTTGAAGATTGATCAAGTAGAAAAAGCTGAAGATGTTGAAAACCGCATTAAGGCGATGATTGTATCCGTCATAGAGAGGAACGATACAACAAATCCCAAGAGAGGATCACGAGAAGCTGCATCTTATCTGTTTGAAGAAAACTGCTCCCTGGAGCCAGCAGATTTTCTGGATGAAGAATACTGCCAAGAAGAAGAAGAAGAGTAATTGTCATTATAAAAATATTAGTTTTCAAATAATTTCCATTAGTTATGTTTAATTTGATAAAGAAATATTTAAAATGTTTTTTTCTTTTCTTATAATCAGTTCTTGTGGTTAAGATTGATCGTGCTCAATTATTATTTGCCTTATCAAATTGAAATTTTGTGTTTGTTGACTTGTAATTAAGATTGATTCTGGTGATCTGGTCAATTCTTATTTATGTGGCACATACATGTATTTTTCATTTTTGGGATATTGATAGGATTGTCAATGTTATTTTTACTTTTATTAAGGAAAAAAAAAATATAACTATATTTATTTATTTACACATTAATTAACATTGTTTAAATCTAGCAATAAATTAAAATACAAACACGTACAACTCTAATAGTAGGCTAGTTCAAGCTGAATAAAATTTAATAATTTATGTAGTCTAAGAAGCATAAAAGTTCAAAAATAACACTTAATCAACAAGTTATTAAAAATGTCTATAAACATCTTTCAGTATATATAACACAATTTACAATTAAATCAAATCAAATGAACAAAGTAGAGGATTCTGTAACTTGTTCTTCTTTCAAACCTAATTATTTAAAATGTACACTGAATCTGAGTTTGAATAAAATATACATATATATATATTTAAATTTATTTAAAATTTTACATTCAAACATTAATTTAAATAAAATAATATGGTAGAAATATACCTTTTATATATATATATATATATATATATATATATATATATATATATATATATATATATATATATATATATATATATTAACAAACTTAATAACATTTTTTTAACTTAAAACTTAGCTATAACTCAAACTTCTAATTGTTTGAAAATTAAATTTAGTGATCATATATATATATAATGATGCTTAATTTTTAAAGTTTCCCGATTGCCGGGTCGAGAGCTTTGGTTAATTTAGATATATGTGAGAGTAAATAGATACTTGGGTCGGATTGTGGGTTGACCCGCCCATAAAATTAAAACGGTTAGAAATAAAATAAAAAATGTTATAGGTATGGTTCGAATTTGCAACATAACAAAACAAATACAACCTTTTAACCAACTAGGCTAATAACACTTTATATTTTATATTTAACCCAAAATTTGATAAACGCGTGACATTTTAACAATATAATTTCAACTTTTTAACTAACTAATCTATATATATATAATGATGCGTAATTTTTAAAGTGTCCGGATTGTCGGGTCGAGAGCTGTGGTTAATTTGGATATATGTGAGAGTAAATAGATATTTGGGTCGGATTTTGAGTTGACCCGCCCATAAAAATTTTACCGTAATATTTTTTTCACGGTTTTTTATATTATTACTTGTGTAAATGCACGGGATACATGCTAGTTTATATAATGAGAGAGATTGATTATAAGTTGTGGCCAACTTTTTGGCTAAGCTTTAAAGTAGAAAGGCAATTCCTTTCCTTTCCTCTATTCCATAAAACGTCAACTAGTGCAATTCCCTTTTAATATGCTACATTTTAAATTGAAGTTCCCATTTATTATAAAGAATTTCCTTAATTATTATGAGAAAAAGTAGCCTGAAAAGTTAATAAATAAGCTTTTGTAGATGAGTTGGTTAAAGCATCCTTTAGTAAGCGGGAGGTTTTGAGTTCAATTCTTAATCAGAGCAATTTATGCGCTTTTCTCGGTCTTTCCATTTTCGATTTATGCGCTTCCCTCTCCAGCTTTCTTATTCTGCAACTTTGACTTTCTTCTTCATTCCTCCGCGGCTTCAACTTTCTTCTTTCTCGACTTTGAACATCGGCAATTTTTTTTCTTCCGAGTATCTTCTTCAGCAAGTTCGAAGATGATAAACATTCAATGGCGAATAACAATGTTTTCGAACAACTCAAATTCTAAAATCATTTTACTTTAATTTTCAGGAGAATTAATTTCTTTCAACTACATCCAACTCCAACACTAACAAATTTAAGTTCCTGAACATAATAATCTTATAATTAGGGTTATCTCGAACATTATCACCATGTTCGGGAACTTAATATAATGTTTAAAAAAAAATTATTTTTATTTTTGGTTTCTAGATCTATATCAATTTACAAAACATTAGGCCTCGTTTGATCTTTGGGTTATTGGGATAAACTCAGATTTTATCCCAAAACTCAACCATCACATCCTAAATCAAATCAATCATTTTATAAATTAAAATACCAAAATTACCTATAATTAAATATTTTATTTTATATTATAAAAAAATAATATTAATATATATATATATATCTTATATTTATTTTATTACATTATAAAATTTATTTTTATATAATTTAAATTAATAAATTATTTCATTTAAAAAAATTATATTAATTATATTAAATAAAAATAAATTCAAAATATAAATAAAATTCTAACCAACTATATTATCTAATATACCATTTAAAATTTAAATTTATTTTAATGAATAATTATACTAGAAAATTAAATTAAATATATTTAAATAAAAATATTAATTAATTTATAAATATATCTCATTTAAATTAAATATTTATAAAAAAAAAATTATTATTATTATTTTTGATATAAACTAACTTTAAATTATCCTTCTAAATAAATATTATAATAGATTTTCTTGATTTTTGGTTATTATATCATAAGATTTATTTTATTTAAAATTTTATATTATTATATTAAATAAAATAAATACACAATATAAATAAAATTATAATATACTATATTATCTTATATAATATTTAAATTATAATTATAAAATTAGTATTCATTTAAATTTTAATTGATGTATTAATAAAAGTTAATATTAATATATCTATAATTTTTAATATTTATTTTATTATATTATATTTTAAATTTTATTTGAATGTAAATTAAATTAATATATTTGTAAAATGTATTGTGAGAGAGAGGAGAAGAGAGGTAGGGGTATTATTGGTAATAAAAATTAAAAAACTGATTTTTTCCTAATTTCATCAAAACAAAGTTATTTGGGATAAAACCCGATAAAACCTCAATAACCCAAAGATCAAACAAGGCCTTAGTTACACAATTAGAAACAAAACCTAAATATTAGAATAGACTCACTGATATTACACATTTTAAACAAGTTATGTTTCTGGATCTGTATCCATTAACAAAAACTTTAGTCGAAGAACTACTGAAACTACTCTTAGTCACAAAAATAAAACCCAAATATTATAATAGACCTACTAATACTACAGAGTGTTACATATTTTAATCAAGTTAAGTGTTTGTTTTGGTAATTACAAGTTAATGTTAGTAACAAAACTGAGTTATAGTGGAGAATCTTAAACTCATTTACAAATTTAGCTAAAGTTATATAGATTTTCAAATCCGTCAAAGTTATTTATAGATTTTCAAATATGGTCAGAGTTATATAGATTTACAAATTTTGCTAAAGTTATCTTAAAGTAATTTGTTACATTTTTAGTTATATAGGTCTAGAAATGACATAAACATTGAATTTGCAGTTATATATATTTCAACATCATCGATCAACTCAGGAATTATTGGTTTTCCATGAGACCCTTTCCTGAGTTGATCAATCATGTTGAACGAAGTTGGATGATGATGAGAGTTGTCAATACGAAGTTGGAAGTTGGAGATTCGTGAATGGAAAGTGAGAGAGTCGAGAGTCGAGAGTCGTGAAAGGAAATAGTTTTTTTTAAATGAGGAGGAAAATATAATATATATATACGATGAAAGACGCGAAATATCATTATCTCGAAACGCGCGAGTGACATTTCGCACATTTCCATTAACTCGAAATATCACTCTCGCACTTTCATCTAAATCGTGTGAGTTCAAAAACACGATTTAAATGAAAGTGCGAGAGTGATATTTCGCGCAAATAAGCGGTAAATTGAGTGCGCGAGGGACAATACGGACATTTCGCGGGACGAAAAGCTCCTTTCGCAAAATTTATCCAGGGGTGTCCTTTTTTGAATTTAGACTTCTTGTAGGGCCATTTCATCAAATTTCCCAACTTATGGGATTATGCAACTTTCTTTCTTGTCATTAATCCGAATTTCAACCTTATTTATTTATTCATTCATTGATTCTAATTCAGTAATTTCATCCTCCATATTCTTTTTTTTTATTTATTTATTTATTTATTTATTTATTGATCTATTGTAATGGGAAATTTGATAATATGACCCTAAAAAGAAGGGTATTTTGATTTTTAACCTCTATAATAAATGGTTTGTTTTTTAACCTTTTTTTAAATTTTTTTCCAAAAATACCCTCAATAACCTTTTTACTTTTTACATTTTTTTTCTTTTATCTTTTTTTTTCTTCCTTCTTTTCCCTCTTCCTTTCCCCCCGTTTTCTCCTTTCCTCTTTCACCCGACTTCCGACGATTCTCTTCCCCCCTTCCCCGGCGGCCATCTTCCCCATTTTCTCCATCTCTATTCCCGGCGACAGTTGCTTCAGCCCCAGCCCCAGCCGCCGTTGCTTCCTCGAGCCCAAAGAGAACCCAATAAGATTCTTTCGCTCTTCTTTTTCATATGCATATGTTCAATATGCATATGCATTCATATGCATTATCATTTCAAAACACATCTAGATAATATGCATTCTCTATTTTTAGGGTGGATGTTTGTATCCGATCATTTAGTGATTTTTTGTGCTTGAATCATGTTTGTGTGAAATTGTGTTTATGGGTGTTCTTTGAATAGTTTTAGTTCTTTGAATAGTTAGGGTTGAAATGCTTAATCGAATTCTTTGAAAAGTCGAATCATTGTTTTGCTTCAATTCTCTGTTGTAAAGGGCAGGACTGTATGTGTTTTTTAAATGTTCGTTCTCCTGTTGATTGTTTCAGTTCTCATGCTTCAATAGTTAGGCTTGAGCATGGGGCTTGGGCGTGGGGCGTGGGTCTTGGGCGTGGGGTTACGCAATATATAAAACTAATTAATAAGTTTATTAATAAGTGAGGATAGCTTAGTTGGGAGAATGTCAGACGGAAGATCTAAAGGTCAGGTGTTCGATCCACCTTCATTGTAGAAGTTTTTTTTTCTTTGCCTTTTACTTTATAATTAATGAAACAGCGAAGCAGAACTTACAAAATTGAAATAGGAAAAATACCCAACATTCTCATTATCTCCAATGTGAACTTAAGTTTCTAATATGAGCTAAAAAGGTAATCTTAATCTAGGATGAACCTTGCTAAATCTATATTCTTGTTTTTGTGCTTGCATTAATCGACTATAACAACTTTTATTATACATATCTATGTAACATCAGCAAATGTACAAAGTCTTCTGGTTTTTGGCAAAAAGAAAGAGATATTACAGTGTGCAATTGAGGGTCAGTTATGGAGCTTTGTTGTTGTACTTGCAGCACAAAATGGAGCTTTATGAAGTAGAAATTTGAACAAATTACTAGTTGTTGTGTAATATATATGTTGTACTATTTGCTGCACTTGAGAAAAGCCTCCAGTGTGTTATGGAAGTGTGTAATGGAAGGGTGGGATTATAAGTAAGTCAGGTACTTATTTTCTCAGTTGTCTCTTTCTCTCAACAATTTACAAATTGAATTCACTAATGGGATTGTGCAAATCATGTATATTATACATACATTCTTATTCTTGAAAAGGAATCTCAATTCTTTCGTTTATATCTTATAAATCTTGTATTTTTTTGTATATATAAAGATTGTTTACTTAAAATTATTGAGAGCACAAAGCAACAAATAAATTGTTTTTTGCCCAAAAGAAAACAACAAGTGCGTAACATAAACAAAATTCATCATTAACCAAAACATAGACAAAAGAAATAGGTTTGAAACTTAGAAACTAATTATTCAAATGGCTTGTTTAATAATTTTCTATTTGAATGACTTTGAGAAGATTATAATGTAATTTTTATAAGTCACACAAACACCATTCATTTCTATTTATACTAATTCAACATCTATGAAAGAATCAATGAAACATATAAATTACTACACAATAAATAATGAAATTGAATTAATTATTCGCCCCAGGCCCATAACACTTGTACACCCCGAAAAAGGCAGTCCTATATAGAAAATTCAACAATTAATATAATATGCATCAAAAGTACATGAATGTTTAAGATTTGTATATTAAAGATGTATACTTGTTCTTGTTATTGATGTGGTCCCAATCATCCCAACCACCATGAGCCACAATATTAGCGAAATAAGTATGAGCGTAAACAATTCTAGAGTATTGGCCCAAGAAAAATTGTACACACAACCATTTTGAAAAAATATTCATACATATCAAAATCATTTCAATGTTGTACACACAACCATTTTGAAAGAATAATTCATACATATCAAAATCATTTCAATGTTGTACACACAACCATTTTGAAAGAATAATTCATACATATCAAAATCATTTCAATGTTTATATATATCATCACTCTGTTTAAAAAATTTCCAATAGAAAAAAAAAACTTTTGCAGTGAAGGTGGATTGAACACCTGACCTTTAGATCTTCAGTCTGACACTTATTAATAAACTTATTAATTAGTTATACATATAACGTGGCCCCACGCCCCACGCCCACGCCCAAGACCAACGCCCCACGCCCAAGACCAACGCCCCACGCCCCACGCCCAAGACCAACGCCCCACGCCCAAGACCCACGCCCCACGCCCAAGCCCAAGCCCCACGCCCCACGCCTGTCCTGCCCTTTACAACAGAGAATTGAAGCAAAACAATGATTCGACTTTTCAAAGAATTCGATTAAGCATTTCAACCCTAACTATTCAAAGAACTAAAACTATTCAAAGAACACCCATAAACAACATTTCACACAAACATGATTCAAGCACAAAAAATCACTAAATGATCGGATACAAACATTCACCCTAAAAATAGAGAATACATATTACCTAGATGTGTTTTGAAATGATAATGCATATGAATGCATATGCATATTGAACATATGCATATGAAAAAGAAGAGCGAAAGAATTTTACTGGGTTCTCTTTGGGCTCGAGGAAGCAACGGCGGCTGGGGCTGGGGCTGAAGCAACTGTCGCCGGGAAGAGAGAGGGAGAAAAGGGAAGGAAGATAGCTGCCCGGGAAGGGGGGAAGAGAATCGTCGGAAGTGGTGAAAGAGGAAATGAGAAAATGGGGGAAATGAGAGGGAAAAGAAGGAAGAAAAGAAAAGGAAGAAGAAGAAAAAAAAGAAAAAGAAAAAAAAAAGAAAAAAGAAAAAAAAAATGTAAAAAGTAAAAAGGTTATTGAGGGTATTTTTAGAAATTTTAAAAAAAAAAGTTAAAAAACAAAACATTTATTATAGAGGTTAAAAATCAAAATACCATTCTTTTTAGGGTCATATTATCAAATTTACCATTGTAATCGATCAAAATACAACATATTCTGAAGTCCGATGATCATCATCATCATCGAAGAAGAAGACAAGCTCATCGAGCGTTGTTATCGCAGGGAAGTTGCTGAATCCTCATCGCGAGTCCGCCTTTTTGCGAGAGCTTCTCATGCTTTACCTACTTAGGTTAGGTTAAACTATTTTCCATTATTTTGTTTGTATCGCTTCATTTGCTTCTCCCATTATTTTAAGGGTTTGCGCCCTCTTCAGAAAATCATCATTCATAACTTGAGCTACTGAAATTGATTACAACAGAACATTTCGACCTTTCATTCACCTGTAAAAATTATGGGCTATGGCTTGCTTTTATCAAAGATTTTGTAAGGTTTTACGGGAGGAGGAGGAGGAGGAGGAAGAACTCAACTCCTTCATCAAGTCTGGCTTGATAGATAGATAGATAGATAGTTCTTAATTAATGCTTTACTACTTGCATACATACATACATACATGTTTAATTGAAACTCTGGTACTGTCGATTATATTTACTTTTTACTTCTCTATGCTGCATACATTAATGGTGTTATGGGGTCAGGAAACACACTCCGACCGCTCGCTCTAACAAGAAGTACACCACCGAGGATATCTATTTTTTATATCTCAATCTCAATTTCAACACGAATCGTGATCTCCCTGAATCTGATTGCTCGACGGCTTTCCTAGCTGTAGACACCCTATTGGAGGAACTGTTGGAGTGAAGAGCATTCCAAAAGACTGCCAACAGAAGGGATCGTACATGTGATAGTTTTCTTGCTGAGGTTTTAGCTCTATATCAGTTAACGTCACGTCAACACACGGCATGTGGTCGCTGCAAGCAAGGTGAACTGGTTTTACAGTGTAGGTCCCTTTTATCCTTTCGAATGTGATCCCCGATAGAGCCACTGCAGACGTTTGGTTCTTGCATTGGCTTTTATCACAGTAGTATTGGTCAATTATGATAGGGAATTCAACTTCCGATACTTGAATATTCGAGAAAAGTACTCCACTCACAGATCCCGATCCTCCCTGTGTATCAATCAATGCATATCAATCAATCAATCAATAGGTTCATAATTCGTAATAGCTCATCTTTTGAACATGTTTTTATTTTTACCTGCCATGTTTTTATTCTCGCACCATTCATTGTGTTTTTCATGATAACATCTCTCACTGTAATGTTTGAGACACAGGCTTTTGTCGCATCCCTTCCTAGGCTTCCGATACTAATTCCGTGTCCTGGTCCACAGTTCACATTGTGTATGTACACATTTGTGCACCCCGTTTGGATGGAAATACAATCATCCCCTGTAGAAAGTAAACCACAGTTTATATTTTCTTTTCTTTTTTGTTAGTTAATAATATTGATTCATTTGAGCAAATTACCGCATGCTAGGTTGGAGCTTCTGATTAACACGTCTCGTGAATTCTGTAAGTGAATTCCATCTGTGTTGGGACTATCGCCTGGTGATGAAATGGTCAAATCGTGTACGGAAACTCCCATACAATTGTCAAACTTAAGGTGACATTGTGGACTGTTTTGAATGGTTATGCCCATGACTGTCACGTTGAAACTCCCATAGAATCTGAGTGCCTGTAGAGTAGAAATGCAATTTTAACGAAAAAATGTTTCACTTTCCAAAATAAAATTTTAGATCTATATATGAAATGTTCCTTACAGTTGGCTTAATTCTAGGCATTTTTTCTTCGTATGAACTGTTCATCTGTCAAACACATAAGTTAGTTGTAGGAAATATTATGATGCTGGGGAATATCAATAATCTGAAATTGGAGGGCAAATATTTACCGGCAATGTGAAATTTCCTTCTAGGGTTATGTTCAATGGGATAACTAGTTCAGCTTCATCATCTACAGGATCATTGTAGGGAAAGCCTTCCCACCAGACCGAACCTCTTCCATCGATGGTGCCTTGTCCTTGGATTGTGATTCCTACTAGCTTGGTGAACTCGAGCCATTGCAATAGACCAGAGCCCCATGCTTCAGAGTCTGTTGGAGCCATAATTGTGCCATCAAGCTGCCAGGACACAAAGACAATTGAGCTCTGTAAGTGCCTAGCTATATTACCTTTGTTTGATCACACTGAGATGTGAAATGGGTATAGTTTTGTTGTCATTGGAAATTTTAGCTGAGATTATGATGACTTTTACGGTTTTACCTGAAAGATTATATCTTGTTGGCAGTAGGGACCAGCGAATGAGATTGGTCCAACAAGAAACTCGTACTCTGATGGAACAACAATTGTTGATCCCTCAACCTTACAAGCAGCTGCCCATGCTGCCTGAAATGCCTGTTTTGAGCCACGGTATAAGATTTCTTAGCAACTTGATAGCATTTCACCTATTTTCTGACAATACCCTCATTTTTTAATCATTGTGAATTAGCTTGTTTTCAAAAGTAAAAGTCATATTTTTGTCAAAAATTACAATTGAAATATTGAACATAAAATAAGAAACTAAAGCAGGACAACTCCTTAAGGTTACTAATTCATGATATGCTGTTAGTTTCTATGAATTACTGAAAATCTGGGCCGTAACAAGAATCATTTTGGTGGGCCCCTTTTTCACATTTGCATGTCCACTTGTGGTCCTCCGCATTTAATTTAATGTCTTTTTTCACTTTTAAAAAAAAAAATTATTCTGGTGTGTTTACTAGACATACAATTCAATAAACTTGACAAAATTCAATGCTCAGATTTATTCATTAACGAGGCATTAGATTCACATTAAAGTTACATATATTACTTGTCATTCTTTAGTTGTGGTATAACCGTATGCATATGCTTGGGTACTTTATTTGGTTGAATCTGTTGCAATAAAAGTTGATATGGATGGCCTAGAAGAATTCTCCAACCATGCATTATCGATACTTTCATATCCAATTTTGTTGGTTGAATACAAGTGGGTATAAATTTTGTTGGTTGAATACAAGTGGGTAAAAAATTTGTTGGTTGAATACAAGTGGATTTCATACGTAGATGCCAAAAAGTAGGATTAGTCCACCTATACCAATTCTATACAACCTGGCAAAAACATATTGAAGTAGACTATGACATGCATTTAAAGCAGCCAATGAAGTAAAAATTGGAATTTGTGTTTAATTATGGGTTCCTTATAAAACTATTATAGCATAGAGTTCTCAATTATCAGTGTTTTACAGACATGGATGTGCGACTGCATCTTCTTGCTTTGGGAGTTTTAAATCAGTAAGCAGTTATATGACTTGCATTCACAATGATATGGCTTGTAAAAGAAAACGAAAGACTTACCTCAGTGTCATCGTTAGTCCCATCTCCTTTGGCACCAAAATCTAGCACATTGAAGACAGTTGAAGGGACCTTGTCTGGAACTTCAACTGGCGGGGAAGGGTGAATGTTGGGCTTTGGACTGGGTACAGATGAAGATGGTGGGTTTGTTATAGAAGGAGGTTTTGTGTTTGGCTTATGGCTGCCATGGCTTTTCTGGTGAGTGCTTCCATGGCTCTTTCCTTTCTTCTTGTATAACGTGGCTGTATCATCTCTGTTTTTTTGTCCCCATTGTTTCCCCGTTCTTGCATTGCAACTGCCCATATTAGATGATGACCAAACAAGGCAGGATATGATAATCATAAATGTGAACCTTCTTGAACTGAATGTCTCCATTCTCAGTGTAATGTTGAGGATGGGAAGTCAGGGGAGGATAGATAGATATATAGAGAGAGAGACAAGTTTTGATGATGCATAAGCTAGAGAATTCATGATGGTTTGGTTTAAATAGCAACTAAAAAGCTTACAGAGGTTATACAAGAGCCATATAAAATATAATTTGTTAATATGCTATTCATTTATGTTTCATTCTCTCTTTTTTTTTTTATATATATATATATATATTTGAATAACTTCATAGGGTAACAGTTTAAAATTAATGTAGCTGGTCCCCATTTCTTCACATGGAAGCCTTTAGCTGCTGCTTTTGAATCATCCAGTTGATCATGTTTAAATGTCATCCATGAGTTTAACATGCCATGAGTTTTTATGAGCTTCATCTCTTTGAGCCTTCAACTGGTGGTTTTATTTATTTGTTTATGAAAAGAAAGAAAGAAAGAAAGAAAGAAAGAAAGAAAGAAAGAAAGAAAGAAAGAAAGAAAGAAAGAAAGAAAGAAAGAAAGAAAGAAAGAAAGAAAGAAAGAAAGAAAAAGAAATAGTCCAGTCCAGCTTGTTACAGTTAGACATTCTATAAAGGTGTTAAAATTTGGAATAGGGACATTATCAAGCATTCTCATTAGTGCCCGTATGTCACAGTTAGTGGTTGTGTTTGGTTTCAAGAACCTTTTTTTTTTTTTCTGCATTTATGATACATATATATATATATATATATAGTTGATCAAATTTGATTGGTAAAAAAGTGTTATCTTTTGCCTAGCTAGAGATTAGGTAGACTAATAATTATTGGTGCTGGTTGATGATCTTTGGTTGTTTGATGCAAAGCATGATGATATATTAATATGATTAAGACTAGGAGAGAGTTTTGTGTTGAAAATCTTATTTGATCGTATTTGTAGAGTTTTATTTATGTATGAATGAATGAATGTATTTTCTGAGATAGATAGATGATTATTAGTATTATTATAAATGGGGTGGTGGGATAATAAAAAGATTTGAAAGTGAGTGACATAATAAATAATATGTGTATAGTGAGTAGTAGTGTTGCACTCTTGGTAAAATGGAAAAGGACACACGTGAGTAGGTCTATAAGTGTCAAAGGGTGTACTGATTAATAAAACAGGCCATTCTTTCTTTCTTTCTTTCTTTCTTTCTTTCTTTGTGATCACATGCAACGTTCACGGGCTATAGTTTACTTATATACTTTGTCTTCTTAACCAATTTCAATCTCTCTCTCTCTCATACCTTACTTTACTTATTATTATTATTATTATTATAGTTTACTACTTACATTTTTTTTCCTCAACCAACTCTGGCCTGCCTGCCCTAGAGATGTTTGTTTTATGGGTTTATAATTGGAGATGAGTGAATTCATATAAAAATCTTGGATTTGGGGGTTAAAAAAAATAATGTATTTGTTGTATTTTGTTTGTACATACAGAGACCAGACCGACTGATAGGAGGAGAGTGAGTGAGTGAGTGAGTGAGTAAGGGAGAGATGGGGATCAATTAAGTTGACTAGCCAGGTTTTTTCAGGGTATTTTGTCTGGACTATATATGTGGTTGGCATGAAAAACCATATATGTTATTAGAGAGAGCCAGCCAGTATAGATAGATAATAGATAGATAATAGATAGATAGATAGATAGATAAGATGGTATGCGTGGTCTAGTCTAAACTTTGTTTGGACATCATATTGTTTTTATTGTGTCCATACATACATCTCTGAGCTACTCATATTATTATTATTATTATTATTATTATTATTATAGAAATTTCAGTTATAAAGAAAAGAGGAGAAATCCGTGCTTGCCCATAGATTAGATTAGATATATTGAAGGGTGGAGGAAGGGGGGGAAGCCTTTAAATTGTACTTTGAATAATAAGGGAGTGAGTCTTGATTGATTATTGAGTGTTCATGTGTTGGGAGGAATATTTAATTAAGGCTGTGATGAGACACCATTTCAATGAATGAATGAATGAATGAATGATTTTTGTGCAGCAATGCAAGTCTTGTGAAACCAAACAAGCTTATTATATTTTAC
This sequence comes from Impatiens glandulifera, assembly GCF_907164915.1. Classification (NCBI taxonomy): domain Eukaryota; kingdom Viridiplantae; phylum Streptophyta; class Magnoliopsida; order Ericales; family Balsaminaceae; genus Impatiens; species Impatiens glandulifera. The sequence continues at coordinate 67,888,896 of NC_061863.1, forward strand.
TAGAAATTTCAGGCTATTTATTTATTACTACTTACTATGACTTTATAATAACATGAATATAGAATGAAATGGAATAGAATGGAATACCTGCTCTTCTGTATTTTCAGTTTGATTTATTTATTTTATTTATTTATTTGGTGGATTTCATTCTGTGATGGACATAAGAACACATTGACAACAGACAGTGAAGCAAATATTATTTATATAACATACAGGAGATTGAGAGTGACATTCCAAGCCGTCATTTTTATAATGAAGAAGCTCTCGTGAACTTGTATTAGTAGCAGCAGTCCCCTCCTCCACTCTCTCTCTCTCCTCTCGTGAACCCTTTTATTTATTTACTTATTTATTTCTTTTTTTTGTTAATATATAAAATAAAATAAAAAGTTGGAATTCCAGATTTTGGTAGAAAAAAAGAAGATGGTGGTTGCACATGAATTAATTATTATATTATTGATTGCTGAATTAGAAAAGTTGCAAGTTTGAAGGTCACGAGAAACAACTAATTAATTAATTAAATTCACAGGATTTTAATAAAACTGTCTACTTTCCCATTAATAATGGCCAGGAAATTCTATTCTATTTTAATATATTATTTATTGATAGGCCTTAATTATTTGATGACAATTCTTTATTGAATTGGATTGTCATGAGAGATTTTTCTCTAACTGACATTTGAGAAATCATCTATGCTAGGAAATAGGAATGGGTTTTTATTATTTTGTCGCCACTTGTTTGTTGTTATTATGCTACTATCACCACCACCACATAATATATCAGAAATGAAAAGGAAGGTGATTTTTCATTTATTTTATTTTATTTGTGGCCAGCAATGACAATAGCAATCCATCATCACCCAGACCCCCCAACCTCACGGATCTGCTTTTTAGCCTTCTCCCCCTTGTTAACTAAACCCTAATTAAAACCATGCTATGATCTTTTTGTTTTCTATTTTCAAAATAATTTAATTAAAACCATGCCAAGTAGAAGACTTCAAACAAAAACAACTACCTACTACAAACTTCTCATTTAATTATATTTATTGAATTAATGTTGTTCTAATTTATGTCATTTGTTTACTTCTGAATTTGTATTAAAAACAATAATAACAAAAGTAAAACACAACAACTAACTGAAACAGCCAAGGGGCAAGGAGGAATCTTTCACCAAATCAAAAATCAACCACCCCCAATAACTAATTACAACTTTTTACTAATCAAATATTATTATTATTATTATAGCAGACAGGCAAGCAGGCCCATGTCAACCAACATAAGAGAATTTTGGATGTTTTTGTCTCATTTTGTACAAATATGATCAATTCTTTTCCTAATTCTACTTCATTTCATTTCAATTCTTTCTACTCTCTTTCTCCCTCTTAATTTTTTAATAATTTAGAATAAATCAATTATTTGGAGGAGGAATTGAGGAATCAAATTTGAAATTACAAGTCAATTTTATAATTTCACAAATCAACACACAGTTGTGTACATATGTCTAAACTGGGAGAGCTTTACCCATTTTACAATTTCCTTTCACAAAATGTTAATTAAAGGAGTACACTACATATCAATTCTCAATATTGGTTAGTTACAATGTAAAAGGAATGCATGCTTATCATTCTTATAGAATATATCTCTTTAGGTTAATTTAGCCACATTGAGATGCTCAACTTCAAATAAGTTAGGACACCTTTCTATTCCAAAAATAATAAATACAACCTTTTGGAAACTACTAATGCAATAATGCAAGAACAATTTGTATATATATATATAAAAAAAAAAAAAAAAAAAGTGGAATGGCACGTATTTTATTTATCTGGATATGATTATGACTATTTTTTTCTTTTTCTTTTTTTGTTTATATAAAATTACAATGAATGAATTCAAAAAACAAAAAATTCTCTTCACTCTATAATCTAACTAATAATTTTTAAAAATCTTATATCAATTAAAAACACTATCTGACTAGCTAGCTTTAATTTTAACTAAGACAGTAACTTACCCAAAAAAATTGATAACAGCAGTGTCAAGATGCTTTTGGGATGGGAGGCTTCCTCCCTTAAACCACTTAATTATATATATATATATATATATATATATATATATATATATATATATATATATATATATATATATATATATATATATATATATATATATATATTATTATTATTGGTACTCGACTAATTGCACACAAGCATTGAAATTTGTTTTTATTTTTTTAATGATCATGGTAAAAAAGTTTTATATAAGATGTCATTATTAGATAATATAAATAATTAATTAGACAATTAGTAGCAAATAAATGCATGTGAAGTTAATTAGTTTAATATTAATTGTGTAATGATAATGTATATATTATGTAATAGACAGTAATCACCTACTTATAAAAATGTTTATATGGACTACTCATGTCCCAATTAAGGCTGAGATTTGGATCCGGAGGGGATCTGGGTAGAGAATGAAGGTCGGTCGGGTGTGATGACTAGCTAGGGATGGTTCAAGATTTAATTCTGACCTTTTGTTTTGTTTGAGGGAGAAAGGAGTCTTCTTCTTCTTATTATTATTATATATATGCATTTGAAATCATATATAAGAAACTAATATAATATAAATACATACTTACTTAGATTGGTGCTCAATTACTACAACATACTATAATATGTTAATCATGCAATATGCTACACTACCTACTATTCCTATAGGGTTAAACAGATAGCCGCAAGCACACTTAACTAGGCGCAGAATTTGTCTGGGGCTCGCAGAAGATCTCTCGAGAAGACTAGGATATAATAAATACTTAAAAAACATATCATTTAAAAAACAATAATAAATTAGAGAGTGCAAGAAGACAAATCGCATCTTCTACCCTTGTTGTCACTTCTGTCACCAACCATAAAGAAAGAAACTCTGCTTCAAATTATAATATTACCACAAGAAAATAACACCCCGACTATATAACATGCCTTAGAAAAAAAAAAGCTAAAAGACTAACAAACAAACAAACAAATAATAAGAAGAATATCAGGAAATTACCCAAACCTAAAACCATTTTTTTCAAATTTCAAAATAAACTTCAAACAAAGAGGCTTTCTTAGTTCTAACCCCTCTTCTTCTTCTTCTTCTTTTTGGCTCATTTGCCTCTTCTGAAGTAGTAAGTAATAATACATTTTTAAAACAAACCATATCCGTCAGAGAGAGCAAAACATTCAAGATTCATTCGATTCAGGCACTCACATGTTCCCTGATAAATTGCTCCAACTGAGATATTTCTCCAGTCAAACCGGAAGCTTCTGCAACAGCCACTCTATTGAGGCACTGTGAGAATGCAAAAGATTCACCATCTACCCCCAGCACGTACTCATTAGTAATATCTGCTGATGATAGAGCAGTTCTCGAAGCACGGAGCTTGTCACTGTGGAATTAATTTATCAGTTAACTACATACACATATGTATGTATATATATATATATATATAGGATGACGAAAAATGAGACTGTTTTCCTACATTTCTTTCTCCAGTTGTTTTCGGATGAACTCTTTTGTGTGTGCAGTCACTTTATCCACTTTGTTACACAAGATCAGCATCGGAACTTTCTTCTTTACAACACTTGCCATCGTCAAGATGTCATAGAGATACCTAAATTGTGCATATAAAACATCAAGCCCATTTCTCAAACTACAAAGATATGTGTTAGAAACTTATTTACTTACTCTGAAGTTGCACGCAAGTTGGGTAAGAATTCAACTGCATCAACCACAAAGACTGCGCAAGCTGCTCTAGCCAAGACTCCGTCAAGTTTTGTACGAAGTCGGGGATGCCCAGGAACATCCACAACGTGAACAGGCTTAACCTTCCCCTTCTGGGCATTATTAACATGCAATGATTATTAAGATGAGAAGCAATTCTTTCAAACATACGCGTAAAATGAAATTCATGATCATTTTTTCCCACCTTCTGCGTTTCAGAATGAAGCACGAAAGTTCCTTCGTTCGGTTCCATAGACGTCACGGTACCCTTATGGGAAGAGCCGTCTCTTAGCTGTAAATAGTGAGATTTACATTCATTCATAAACCAAGTAAAACAATGATAAGCACACAAAGTATGATAAAAAGCTGATGAGATGACATCCAAGAAGAGGAATAAACAAGGGATAGAGTGGAACAGCGATGTCCACATTCCTACAATTTCAGAAACAGTTAACTGTATAATTATGTAATGAAAGTTTTAGATACAAAAATGAGACACACACATTGAAGTGTCTCCAAGTGGGACTAATATATTTCAGTTAGTTGGGCAATGAACAACATATCATGATAAGGAAGAATTTTGTAATGAACCCCCCCCAAAAAAAAAAATGTATGCTTACTTGGTAGAAAATAACAGTTTTTCCACTTCCACTGAGACCAGAGAGAACGATGGTATTCGATTTGGTACGCTTGAAGAAGCGTGCTGCAAAATAGACATGAAAAAAAAAAGCATCTATATATCTATCTAGGGGGTTGGTGAATTTTGGTGAAAATTGGTGACATTATTATTATTATTATTATTATTACCTAACAAGAGGAGAAATGTGGTGAGTAAGACCACTGCAATAGCAGCGTAGAGTTGAAGTGGCGGTAGGGTTCGAATAAAAAGTTGTGCTTGACGAAGCCATTGCTGCAATTGAACATTCCACTGCTCAATGAAGGTCTTCCATTGTTCTAAGGCATCCTCCATCTCCGTTATTATTATTATTAATATTGTATGCCGCGGCGGCGATCAAAACTAGATTCGTACGAGCAGGGAATTGCATCAACAATTAATGTAATTAAGATATATATTTATAAAAGCCAAAAAAAAAATGTGCAATCTAAATCAAAATCGATGGAAACACAAATTAGAGGAGATATAGATGTAGAATTAACTCACGGGAGGAGGAGGGAGAAGAGAAATTAGGTTTCCACAGTCAGCTGGCGATGCGATGCGCCTGCCGCCTGCCTGCCTGCCTGCCTGCCTGTAATAAGTGTGAAAACTCTGATTTTGGAGAGAAGAGATCTGTGAGAGAGAGAGAGAAGAAGAAGAAGACTCTCTTGACAGACAAGTCAGTCACTGCTTTCTTTCTTTCTTTCTTTCTTTCTTTCAAGGTTTTGATATCGAGCCGGTTCTATGCTCTTTGGACCGGCCCAAGAACATTAAAAGGTGGATCCGCCCAAGCCCAACTATGATTTTAAGTCTTTTTATTAAACATTGAATACACAATTTGTGAATGATAAATAAGACTCAAATATTCATAAAATATTAAAAATACCAAGAACCTGAAATTGCATAATTGTATATAAAATAAGATTCAAAAATATATGTCTATCAAATTATCCACACTTGTTCTTAAAAAAAATTATGTTATAGATTTGGACTAAGCTCAAAATCAATTGGACATTTAAACATTTGTTTCAAAATGTTTTTTTATTATCTAACTAAAGAACAACTTCAATCAAAATATTTATTTATTTTTTTTTTTTTAAATGTCAAATCAAATAGTAATTATTCTTAAACCCAAAATAATTTTTTTTCATACATCAACTTTTACAACTTTTTAATATCATCTCATTATAAAATTTTTATAAATTACACAATAATATTTTAATATCACCTAATTATTTTAAATTTAATTGTAAATTAATTATAAAAATTCAAAAATTACAATATACAAATTAAAAAATATACTGACATTGAAATAAAAAATTATCCGTACAAATAAAAATGAGATAATTTTACAAATTTTGAAATTGCTGTATTCTTCTTACAAATGATCAATCAATCCATTTTGAAGTACGATGTTATCTTTTTTATTTCAAACTTTTTATATCGAAGTACGATGTGATCCTTTTTATTTCAAACTTTTTTATATCAAGATATAAATTCTTCTAATTAAGATGTGAGCTATATAAAAGATCTCATAGGATGTTCTTGCATATGTTGAAACTTGAAATTGAACAGACCCACATTTTGAAGAAATTAAAAGAGCTTTCAAACTAATACATTTAATAAATATTTCAATATTATTGGAGAAAGCAATACTGATTTATCGAATTATTAAATATTGATGATTTATTTCATATTTTGTAGTGTTTTTATTTTTTTATATTTATGTATTATTTTAGTTCATGAAGTACATTGTATGTATTATTGTATTTTATATTTTATATTTTTTATATTTTTATAATTATATTTAAATACAAATACAATACGGTAATACACAAAATAAACATTGTATAAAATAATACAGTGTGATAAAACAAAGATTATTTAAATATTATTGTTTATTATTATAAATTTATGATGTAAAATATATTAATAAAATATATCGGATAAAAACAAAAATAAATATATAAAAAATAAATATAAAGTTGTAATTAAATTAAGAAGTTAAATGACCAAATTAAATATTTAAAATAAATAATATAAAATTTAAATATTCAAATCAAAATATTAATAAACTTTAAAACCTATTTATAAATTTAATTAAACGCATAAATAGTTTTTTCGGAAGAGAAAATGAAGGCCACGAACTTCACAATTTTAATTAAATGAAGGAATTAATATGCCAGCTTCCGAGTGTACCACGAGCTTTACGGATGGTTTTTTAAAATAACCATTTTTATTCATTCCCAATCTAATCTATTTATTAATAAACTCATTTTTAAATTTAAAATTAATTATATATAAACTAAATTATTTATATTTTAATATATAATTTAAATTATTATTTATATAAATTAAATTATCTATATTTTGATATATAATTTAAATTTAATTATTTTTTATAAATTTGATTATTTATATTTTAATATATATATATTTATATTTCAATTATTATTTATATAATGTAATAAATATTTCTTTATAATTCTAATAAATAATTGATAAATATTATTAAATTTAAAATATTTTAATCATAATAATATAATAATTAAATATTTTTAAAAACGTTTTTAATTATCAATTATTTATTAAATATAATAACATTTTTAATAAATATAGTAATAAGATTACCATATTTTAACCATAAAAATATGGTAATTTTGTTATTATATTTAATAAATAATTAATAAATTTAAAAATGTTTTTATGAATATTTAATTATTATATTGTTATGGATAAAACATTTTAAATTTAATAATATTTATTAATTATTTATTAAAATTATTTAATATTTATTATACTATATAAATAATAATTGAAATATAAATATATATATTAAATTATAAATAATCAAATTTATAAAAATAATTAAATTTAAATTATATATCAAAATATAAATAATCAAATTTTATAAAAATAATAATTTAAAATATATATCAAAATATAAATAATTTAGTTTATATAAATAATAATTTAAAATATATATCAAAATATAAATAATTTAATTTATATATAATGAATTACAAATATAAAAAAATAAAAAATAAAATAATAAACTAGTTCAGTTTAAAAATGAAAAAAAAAAAAAAAAAAAAAAAAAAAAAAAAAAAGGTTAATTTAGAAAAATAAACACCAAAAAAATATTACTTTAAGAAATCAGTTTTCACATTCCACCACTCTCAGTACCAACTATCTTTATTATATATTTGTATTCTTTAATTATTTTTTATTGTCATTTCAAATTAATTATTCAAAAAAATATATAAAAAAAAGAGTTCAAGCAAAATAAGATTTATTTATATAAAAATAAAAAATAACATTTAAAATCGAAAACGGTGGGCTGGTGAGTGTTGGTAGCTAGGTAGACAATGTGTTTTGTACGTAAGATACTCTAACCACAATCAAATGACAAGTTTTATTAATAAATTTGTCATTAATTGGATCAGTCAAATATTATCAATATATATATATATATTTTATTTCATTTTAATAAATAAATAAAAAATCGCTATGATTCTCCTCTCTCTCTATATATATATAATGTATTTAGGGTATTTCTCTCTATCGATCGATCATATCACGCTTGCTTGGTTGCTTGGTTGGTAAAACTGAATATACCGGTCGGTCGGTGGGTCGGTCGATATGGCGCGCAAGAAGATCCTTGAATAGGATTCGAAGAGGCTGCTGAAGGAGCAATATTATAAAAGACTTACTGCTCAGGATCTTGGAATTAAATCCGCTCAGGTAACTTACTGCTTTTCGATCTATTCTAGGATATTTTCAACTTAATAAATAAATACATATATAGCTCCTTCCTTATTAACTAACTAACTGCAGCACCTTGAATTGAATGCCAAAAGAAGTAATTAATGTGGTTGAACTTGATCATCCTATATATATATATATATATGTGTATATATATATATATATATATATATATATATATATGTGTATATATATATATATGTATATATATATATATATATATATATGTATGGCTCAATCAACTGATCAAACTCCAATCATTTCTGCTAGCTAGCTTCTTGTTAAACTGGATATATATATGAGAAGGTTGAGTCAGAATAATTAAATGATGCTTAATTTGTACGTCTTTAATTTCAAGAAGATAAAAAAAAAAAAAAAAAAAAAAAGTCTAGTGATGATCTCGCTTGAGTTATAAATAAATTAATTAGATCAATGAAACCTGCATGCACACATGATGATGATGATGAGTTGGTGCAAATTAAAGGATCGATCCTTGGCTCTTAACGGAGAAATTAACTGGTTGTGAAACCTGATATGTTGTTCGGTAGGTAAGCGTGGCAAGAGTGGTCTAGTTAGTGGCTTTAAATTTAGATTTTGCGCACAAGTTGTTACATTTGTCAAACAACGTCGACGTCTTGGCAAAGAGGTATATAGGTAAGTAATCATCCTCTACCTAGCTAGTACTTATCATTAATAACACAAATTTAATTAATTGGTTATAATAATATATATTTGAGTCGATCACTTCAATCAATTAATGCAAGGTCCCCCCATTACAACTTTTATTGTTGAACCATTCGGAGTTCCACACGAACAACCAAGAGTTGTACCTCAACATTGTTTCTGAGCGACTTGGCTGCAGTACTATTGTTAGCTTTTCAGAATGTGGAGGCATTAATGAAATTGAGGAAAACTGGGATAATATATAATTAAGGTATATATTATAAATCAATTAATTATGAGAGTTGAAACCTTTTTATTATTATTATTATTATTATTATTATTATTATTCTTGTTACAGGTTAAGACAATATATATTTGTCCCTACAGGAGTTTCCTTTATTTACATCAGAGGTTTGCGCACCACTTGTTGCAACTCGATCTTCCATTCCATTGGAGGTAAAACTCTTTTGTTGTGTGTGTTAATTTGATGATGACTTCAAGGTATTTGGGTAATAGTATTAATTAAAAGATTCCAAGGGAAGAAGAATATGGACAATGGTAGCTGGAGGTGGAGCCATCTATGCTGATACAGTGATACAGTATGTATGAATGATTTGAAGCTTAGAAATGTTTGTTGGGTTGGAATGATCGATAGATTTGAATTATTGTTGATCTTAATTATTAATTGGGGGTATATATGCTTGTGAACTTGGTAACTATATATGCAGAGTACAGTGCATGGTGCACCCAACCCAATGAAGAGGAGGAAGTCTTGCAGTATGCGATGCAGTATATAATAAATTACTTTTATATTTATTTATACATACAGTGTGCTACATGCAGCTAATCCGGATGGGCAAAAGAGAGCACTATTGGTTGGAGGTGGAATTGCTAACTTCACTGAACTGAGGTGGCTGGCTGGCTGCCACTTTTAGCGGAATCATTATTAGAGCATTGAAGGAGAAGGTAAGGTAAGGTGGTGGTGGTACCTAATTGAAGCTAGCTAGCAAGCTCCTCCATATATGATATATATCATATCAATCAATTAATCATATATATATAAAATGTTTGTTTTAATTCAGGAAGCTAAGCTTAAAGCTGTAAGAATGCAAATATATGTGAGAAGAGGAGGACCAAATTATAAGAGAGGACTTGCCATGATGAGAACACTTGGCGATGAATTATTTGTTAGAATCTTTAGTCTAGATCTTTAATCCTTAAATCTATATTCTTAATTCTCTATGTCAATAAATCGAGATAAATTGTAATTGCGGAAACGTACCTGGATCTTTAATGAAGAACGGTTCATTAAGTCGTTCTTCGTTATTCTCTTCTTCTTGTTCTTGGATCTGGACCTGAATCTGAATGTGGATCTTCTCGTTCTGGATCTGGACCTGGATCGGAATGTTTGATGTGGGTGGGGTTTAAGTCTTCCAACCCTATATCGATAGCCTTCTTGAGAGTTCTTGAGAGATGAACTAAATCCTTATTGTTCGATGAGAGAAACAAATAGGCTGGCTATCTATATGGGTTGGGGACCTAGCCCTAATATACCCATTTATTATTCGGCCCATCAACGAAATAATGAATGGTATTTATGCTTCTACACAAATATGTCCCCATATTTATTATAGATGTCCAAATAAGCCCATAACCTTTATACTTTAATAGATCACTTTATTTGGGCTTTAATCTTTATTATGATAACAACTAATATACAATTATTAAATTATATATGTACCCAAATATTGGAAATAATTCCAACAATCTCCCACTTGGGTCATATAATATTTCCTTCAATTGTATATTATAACCTTAAGAGCTCAAATTATTGTTATCATTACAAATACATCTATATCAATCTCGTCCATCAATTATAACAACATAGGATTAAAGCGGTTTTTGTTACATTAATTCGTAACTAAACCCTCAATAGTCACATATGTCAATACAATCAAATGACATAGATTAAACATGGGTGTGTAGTGTGGATTAACATGTAGTGTGATCTTTAACATGTCTAATACCAACTGGTCCTCCTTTATTCCTTATAGAGATCAATCTGAATAACTTTAAAATCTTGATTTTCCTTAAAAACTAAATCTTTAATTTCTTTAGAAACTAATTCTTTAATGTGCACATAAATTTCAAATTGTATCTATACAAGCATCACAATACAAACTCTCACTAAAACTGTATATCATCTAAATATGTAATATCCATATGAACAATATGTTCATGAAAGACCTCGGATAGCAAATATTTAGAGAACGGATCCGTAATTTTAGAGTTTGTCCAAATATGCTCAATAGATAAATAAACATTATGAATTCTTTATTTTCCAAATAGTTCGACTTAGTCAAACTCATATTACTATTAAAGTAAAAGAACTGCAAATTATTGTCACGTAATAACTTTAGTGGTCTTTCTATATCATTCATAATTTGCAACATCGTGACAAAATTTTGCAGTCAGATTCTTTAATTGGATACCACAAAACACCTAATAAATTCTGCCATCAACTTGAAATAATTCGAGTGTCTACTTAACACTCTTCCAAAAATTAATTCTTTAAACTAAAATGATGTGGCACGAATTTTCGACTGTTTTAGTATCCAACAAAATTCGAATCAATATACCAAATGATCTCTATCCGATTCGATTTCACTATATGAGTATGCAATGTTTTGTTCTTAAAATATCACATTAGTTGTTTGGTTGCTTTCTTAATGATCCAAACCAGGATCCTTCAAGTATTTGTCCAACATCATAAATATTCTTAATTTCTTGATTCATATAATCTAGAGCATACATTAAACTCTTGTTTAAGGAGTATTATGTATATATATTTATTTTCAAGGCTAATCTTGAAGTACTTATGAGACTAAATTTATCTCTAGATCTTTCAAAATATCCAATAATTAACATCTAGAAATTCTTTAGTCTAGTTTATTTTCTTTAGACCTATAAGGTCTGACCTTAACTGGACAACCCCAAAAGAATTTATTAGTTGTTTTAGTTGAATCTTTATTCCATATATAATTTGTAATTCTTAACTCTTCCTTCCAAATGAATCAATTACATGAAGATATTCCATAAATGTTTGTTTCCAAATAAAAAAAAAATATCTAAAGTAATTCTTTATTTCTTCATCTTTAATATGAATTGTCAATGCCCACGCCGATGTTTCTTTCACCATCAATTGACTTTTGACAATTAACTCAACCGTACATCAACACATTTACTTTAGTAATACTGAAGTTACCATTAAATGTGTATGAGTACTGAAGTTAAATTACTCTTAGAACAAACAAAACAAACTATAATATGTAATCTTTTATGCACCACTTTCTTTAGTAATTTTCTTTTAGGTGCAATATCTGCAATTCTTACAACTTCATTTCTTTATTATGTATTAAGGTATTTGTTAAGTGAACACTATTTATGTTATTTTTGTTTCAATCTTTTATTTTTCTTACACACAATTGATGTGAGTTCATATAGAGACTATGTCTCCCTTTAGACAACTACAATTCACATCAATTAACTTAAGTGTAAATAAGAAAATCCAAATTAGATGCATGAGAATACATTATTGTAACTCTGACTTTAATGCATTACTTTTGAAACAAAATAAAACATATATTATTTATGAAATCTTTATTCTAATAATACCCTTAGCAATTTTAACCATTTTAAATATAATTCTTAAAAATACAACAAATTCTAAATATGTCTTAAAAATTATATCATATAAAATGAACTTAAGATGTTGACAAAAAAATAATCCGTATAAGCAGAAGTGTTAACTTGATTAGATAACAAAACAAATGAACAACCATACTCACAAAATTTTAATAATCACATAAATTCAAAATAATGGTACGTCTCATCATAAGATACCAAACGCAACATTAATATTTAGTCTTTGGACATTAAATATTAACTTGCAAACGGTACTCTTTTGTAGTAATCAAATATTAACAATAAGTTCTGTCAAATAATTGGTTATCTTTGGATATTCCAATTATTCACATGGCCCACCGAATAATTGTTACATATTTATTACCACATGTGCATAATGTTATTCTGACCAATTATTTATCTTCCTTTGGCCCGATTAAATAACCGCATGAAATACATACACACTACCTTCTTAATTTATAAAACATATTAACATTCACAAGAGAGCCTACTTTGGTAGGATGTTGCTTCAATTAATTGATTTAATAAATTAATAAAATTTTATGGGGTGTGGTTGTAGATGTGGGTCATCATATTGTAGGTATTCTTTGAAAACCGCTGATTTACAGATTGGCACAGAATGGACCGAGTGACAATCTCAAGAAGTAGCTGAGTGCTACGACCGAAAGACTAGCCCAGAATATCTTTCAGGGCATTATCAGAAGAGACGAAGATGTCATTGACCTATATCTGGAGTGGCATGAGTACCGGTTTAATACAAAGTATAAAGACATCCTATCGGACCACTCGCAAGAACACTGCATCGCCAGATTGGAGGAAGTGGAGGACAATATCCTACGTCTCACCAAATCCAATACCATTCAGGAAATACAATGCCGAACCTGCCTACTGATACCGAGAAGTCATCTTCGACAGATAAGAAGGCGTATCAGAAAGATTAAGGAAGAATATGCCGAAGGGGGATCGGTGTCTACAGTAGCACCGCTAGTATTAGAAAAGCTTGAAAAGGGCAAATTGGAAATACGCCAAGAGATAGAGCGGTTAGAAGCTGTATGCAATCAGAAACAAGTTCCGGTGTATATCGCTCCGGTCATCGAAGATTTTCAAACAGACTGGACAACAGAGGACACTGTGACACCAAGGGACATTGAGACACCGCTGCCAGAAAATGATGAGGTACCGACTTCAAAGACTGTTGAGGTACAAAGTTTAGAAAATGTCGAGGTACCGATCTCGGAAGTTCCGGTTACGAACTTGGAGGAGGCGGTCACATTAGAAACACCTACTGAGGTTGTTGACATAACAGACTCCGATGAGAGAGCCGATCCTGATCCAACCAAGCAGTCCCATCCTACTCCACCACCGGCAGCCACCATTTCAGTTCCCCCTAAGGAATGGATTGAAGACCGGCTCCAAGAGTTTGAAGCATCCGTTTCGGGGCGGATTGATGAACAACTCAAGAAATTTGAAGTGTCCACGTCAGGGCAAATGGAAGACCGGCTTCAGAAATTTGAGGCATCAATATCAGAGATGATTGATGACCGGATAGTTGAACACAACGTCTCTAAGCTTCAACCATTCAAGGATAGCGCCGATAAAATATTTGACTCGGCCATTAAGTTCGCCAATGCGACGAAGCTAGTTGTGGATCACACTCAAACACGCCTGGAGCAACTCAGCACCGGACTATGGGAAGAGGCCGGTGAGCGAGAAAACTGTGCTCAGCATATTGTAGCTTTGGAGGGTCTCACTTCGGAATTAAAGAAGGATTTCGAACGGGTCGACCCAACAATTGAACGAGTCTCGGCACTGGAAAAGAAGAACGAAGATCTCGTGGCCGAAGTAAAGGCACTTACTGCACAGATGGCCGAGATCCTGAAAGCTAAGGAAGCCGCAGATGCCGCGGCTATAGAGGCCGATGCTCTGGTTGCTAAGAGAGTCTAGGAAAGGCTGGACGCCGAGGTTAGCAGAGACAAAGAAGCGCCGCAAGCGACTCAGCTGACCGCGCCTCAGCTGACCGAAGATGAAATAGAGGCCGAGAGAATAAGAAGGGCTGAGAGCATGTATCCAGGGTATGCTGAGCAAATAGCAAGACAAGTCGCAGCGGATGCTGAACGATTAGAAACGGAGCAACGACGGCTGGCGGGATTTGCGAAGGAACACGAGAAAAAGAAGAAAGCGGCCGCCTCCGCTTCAGCACCGGCCGCCTCTGCCTCAGAACCGAAGAAGAGAAAGAAGCCGGCTAGTAAGAAAGTTCGGATTGTGGAGACGCTCAATATAATTTCTGACCCGGTCGAGACGGGTACTTCGCAGCAAGATGACCAAGTCGAGGATGTGCTCGAAGAACAGCTGCGGTACCGATCTAAAAGACCACGACACTCCACGCAACCGCAACCGCAACCGCCACCGCAACCAAAGAGAAAGAAGAGTGCCTACGAATTCACGGACTCAGAATAGGGACTATCCTTCTTTTTCTTACTTACCTTAGTATTTTTGCTTAGTACTTTCCGGTTATCTATGAATATATAAAGTTATTTTTGAATACCGGCCTTATTTTGCATTTCTACATGATTTTGATAATTTTAAATAAAATAATCAAAAAGGGAGAAATTGTTAGATAAAAGATAGAGATTCCTCCAAAACCCCTCCCCCAGAATTTTTTCGAAAAACTCTCTAAATCTTTTTCAAAAATTGGCCAAACAAAACAACCGGCCTACGGTTGCAAACTTACATAATTTTGATAATTTTAAATAAAATAATCAAAAAGGGAGAAATTGTTAGATAAATTCATACCGGTTCAAATAAACCTAACTTAAACAAACTTCCTACGCAGGAACAAGGAACCGGACCGGATGAACAAAAGAAAACCAACTGAAGAAACCGAACCGGTCAAACTACCAAACCGATCAAGAGCATTCGGTACGTGACCGCACAGAGGAAGGATCGGCCAAAGCCTAAAAGCCAGATCCATCAAATAGCCGATCAATCCTCAAGACAAACATAACCGGAATAAGCCCGGTCACTTCACTATCAAAAGATATTCGGCCAAGTCAAGCGGCCAACCTAGGTCAAGTCAAGAGGCCGACCTGCACAAGAAGACACTTTGGGTATCTGTTGAGAATGATACCAAAGGAACAGACTGAATACTTCCATATCCATGCAAGTCTGAGGAAAGACTGTAGGCTGCAGAAAACAGTACTACCGGATCTTTCTACTTCGGGATAAGTCAGAAAGGAAATCTTCAAAGTACAGACAACTGTCCAAGCAGACAGTGCCTACATTGAGTAAAAGACAAACCCAGCAGGTTTGCTTTACAGACCGGCAGGTCTGAAACAGGATGCCAGGTCTGAGATTGACCGTCAGGTCTGAGGAGAAGACCGCAGGTCTGAGACACTGAATCACTGCATCTCTGATCAGCCAATCAGATTCAAGGCTTCGAAATATGACCGTTGGCATATTTCACCTATAAAAGGAGGCAGTTGCAGAAGAGTAAATGCGGGATTTTGAGCAGTTACCAAGCGGGACAAAAAGCGGACATTAAGGCAGTTACTAAGAATTACAAAGAAAGCATTTACTACAAGTGATAACAGTGTGGTATTCTAAGAAAGCCTAAGTGCTAAATTCTCAGTGTGTGTTACAATTTCGGTGTGAATTGTAAGAGTGTTATCGAGCAGGAAATAAGTCTCGATCGGATTGTATTTGTATTCCTTAGTGAATATCCTTCTCGCGGTTTCGAGAGGAAGGGGTGACGTAGGAGTTTTATCTCCGAACATCCATAAAATCTGCTGTGTTATTTACTTTATGTTGGCTTCACTACAAAACCGACTAATCTAACAATATCGCTCAGAACCGAATTTACCTTAACCACACCAAGTATCCAGATTGCCGAAACCGACCCACCATCCTTCAAATCTCCATCATCCGAAACCGACTCAGCCTATCATACACGTGTACCGCTTCAACTTGAAAGCAAACCTCTTCCGCGCTTGAACCTAGTTCAAGGGTTTGTGACAAGTTGTGTAGTATTGAAACCCCGGTGTTAATCTCTAACCGGATTAACCACCACCCTACGAGTGAGAACCGCTAACCGGTCCAACCCCCGGTCCACCAGCGGCGACCTAGATCCTAACACTTATGTACATACTTTAAGTGTGTAACTCGACCAATTATTAAACTTCCTTTTGTCCGATTAATAATCGCATAGTTACAAACACAACCGTCTTAATCTTATAAAACAAATATGTTCAATAAATTAATAATTTGTACATTATTTAAATTTGCAATCCGACCAATTATTAACCTTCCTTTGGGCCGATTAACAACCGCATAATTACAAATTTAAGTGGGCATAAAATTGTACCAAATTTTGAATGTGTTATTAACACCGAAAATCCGAATGTTGTTTTATGTATCAAAATTGCATAAATTCCATATGTGTTACACAAAACAAATAATTGTGATTTTACTAATCACTCAATTATTTCTTAATATCAATCAACACAATATATACATAAAGACCAAAATATGTATATATATTTGAATGTGTAATATAACATGATTGATTATTCATCCAAATATAATAAATAATTAAATAATCAATTACACAGATTACTCAAAATTCTAAATTTATCAATTATTAGGTTAATTGATTTCCTTAATTCTGAATAAATAACTTAATTCTTGATAAATAAGTTATTGATATTTATTTATTCTTTAATTGTAAATTATTATTATTAATAAAATAATAATATCTTTATTCGTGTCTTTTCTTAATTTCTGAATATATTTATATAAATTAATTTTTTCTTAATTTCTGAATATATTCCATACATTAATTAATTAATTAATTCATAAATTAAATGGATGATACATCCGTTTATATACTAATTCATTAAATATATTACAAACTTAATGTAATCAATATTTATAAAAGATTATAAACATGATAAGTAACTATTTTTCTTTACTTAATTCTCAAATCATAACCTATATCATAGGTATATATTAAAGTTTTAAAATTCTAGAATTCCATAATATATTTTACTTTATTCTTAATTGTATATAAATGTATTAATACATTAACAATTATTATTTCAGGATTCAATCTTTAACTAATTAAAATAATATTATCATTATTTTAATTCCTTAAATTAATTATAATAAATATAATAATTAATTATTATTCTAAAACTGAATTCTTTAATTCTTTACATAATTATATAATTATTATTATTTTAATTCCTTAAATTAATTATAATAATTAATTATTATTCCAAAACTTGAATTCCTTAATTCCTTATATATATTATTATTATTATTTTAATTCCTTAAATTAATTATAATAATTAATTATTATCCCAAAACTGAATTTCTTAATTCCTTATATATATTATTATTATTATTTTAATTCCTTAAATTAATTATAATAAGTATAATATTATTCCAAAAGAATAATAATAAATTATTATTCTAAAATTCAAATTTCCTTAATTAATTCGTACTCAAAATATATATATATAACCGAAATATATATAATATATTTATTAATATCTCTTTAATTATCTAATTAATAATAAATAGATATTAATTTGACCAATTCTTTAAAAAAAAAATTCAACTTCTTTACCATATATTTCTACTTAAATTCAGGTTATTAATTTGAATTATTATTTTCAAATTAATAATTAAATCCAATTCTTGAAATAAAACTTTTTCATCTTCTTTATTCTTTATGATTTTAAAACCGTTTATTCTTTATGATTTCTGAAAAATCGTTTAGATGTCTAGAGTCTTTAATTCTTTACTATAACATATAATTTAATAAAGATCGTTTCTAAACTGTTCATCTTCCTCATGTTTTAACAAATATTCTTTAAGAAATCATTTTCAATTGATATCTTTCTATAATCAGTTCTTTATTTTAACTTCTTTATTATATCTTTCTAATTAATTAAATATTCATATATTATATCTAATTAGAGAATATGAATCATTCTTTAATCATAATTCTTTAAACAAAATATATTAATCTGAATATCTAAAATTATTTAGATACTTGATGTCTTTTCTTTATTTTAATCTAATCCAAAATTTTAGATTAATATATACATCAAATATTGTTGTTACTATTCATTAATTCATTCTATCATTATCCGTTCTAGCCAAATTAGATGAAGAACATAACTAGCCAAATTAGATCAAGAACAAATAAAATGTCTAATCATATTCTTAAAAATTCTTATAAACTTAAATCTCAATAGATCGACATAGAGAGACTCTGATACCACTTGTTAGAATCTTTAGTCTAGATCTTTAATCCTTAAATCTATATTCTTAATTCTCTATCACAATAAATCGAGATAAACTGTAATTGCGGAAACGTACCTGGATCTTTAATGAAGAACGGTTCATTAAGCCGTTCTTCGTTATTCTCTTCTTCTTGGATCTGGACCTGAATCTGAATGTGGATCTTCTCGTTCTGGACCTGGATCGGAATGTTTGATGTGGGTGGGGTTTAAATCTTCCAACCCTATATCGATAGCCTTCTTGAGAGTTCTTGAGAGATGAACTAAATCCTTATTGTTCGATGAGAGAAACAAATAGGCTGGCTATCTATATGGGTTGGGGACCTAGCCCTAATATACCCATTTATTATTCGGCCCATCAACAAAATAATGAATGGTATTTCTGCTTCTACACAAATATGTCCCCATACTTATTATAGATGTCCAAATAAGCCCATAACCTTTATACTTTAATAGATCACTTTATTTGGACTTTAATCTTTATTATGATAACAACTAATATACAATTATTAAATTATATATGTACCCAAATATTGGAAATAATTCCAACGTAATAATAATAATTAAATTTAGCCAATTAAGTTATAATTATAACTTGCATCAATCAGGTCTATGGACCCGAGGCCACTATATATGACTGGCATTTGCAAACAAACAATTGAGAGCATTACTGCGGCTGCTGCTGCTGCGTAAGTCAGTAAGTAAGACAGACAGACAGACACCTTTCTGTGTTTTTCTCAACATTCTTCTCAAACATATATATGTTTGTATTTTCCGATATTAAACAACTCCCCAGAAATTTATATATATATATATGGGGCATCAAATATTTAATATTTGATGGTCAAGGTTTAAACTGATGATGATGATGATTGAGCACTATCCAGGAAAGTTTCATTTGCATAGTTAAGTCAGTTTAGTCCTCTAATTATAATTAATGATCACCAAAAGTTTCATTTGTTGTACTATTACCAACGTACGCGAGTTGTTATATTAATATCATTGTTTGGTAGTTAGGTGGCATCTCTCTATATATAAAAATAAAACACTATTTGCACCACTACTACCCTTCTTGAAATAAATATTTTAAAATTCAAACTTTATCTATTTAGGCCTCGTTCTCTTTGGTTTATTTAAAAAACTCAAATCAAATCAATTTTTCAATCACTTCTCAACAATTACATCACTTATTTCATTAACCAAAATACTAAAATACTCTATAATTTAAATTATTATTTTATGTTTTATTTATATATATCAATACCTTTTAAGTTTTTTTACTAAAAATAATATTACTTCCTCAAAATCATTACCATTAATCAATTTTTCTCTCTCTTGATTTTTTTAAAACCCATAAACCGTACAAAGCCTTATAAATACTGCTACTTTATTATGTGTTATTATGTGTATATAATGAAAACTCAGTGCTTATCTGAACTACTTATATATATTTAAAATTTACAATTATTTGGCATTTTATTTTCTAAATAACTATGAAGGTTCAAATTTGAGACTCTGTGCTAATAGCTAGAGAGATTGTATTTCATCATTAAACTATATATTTTATAAAAATTTATTAGAGTAATTCAAAGTGGTCACTCTTATCAATTATATATCAATAAAAATGTCTTAATTTAACTTTTTAAATTTGAAAAGAAATCACTTTTTTTTTTAATAAAGCATCATAATATATATGATGACTTTATTTTATAGTTTAGAAAATATTCAATAGTGTTTTTTTTAAGTGAACAAATTGTATTTTTTTTTATAAAAAGTAAAAAAAAAAAATATTTCTTTATTGTTTATAATTAAAAAAAAAAGTTAAAAAGGAACCATGGTGGAAACAAAAATACTCGGTCAAAATAATAATCATTTAAAGAGAAAGGTGTTATGGTGAGTCACTAATATTGATTTTAGTTAAGAATAAAATATATAATATAAAACCAAAGTGACCAACCAGGCAAACTACACATTATTATTATTATATATATATTCCAGACCTAATCATAGAACAACAAATAACATAGAAGAAATAAAGAAAGACTATTTTTTTTTTTTATCAATATTCACTTAAGTTATCCCTAGATTAAGAATTGAAAAAAAAAAATGTAATAATAAGAATGTTTAATATGGCATTTCATCATCATCATCATCATATGTATCTTCGATTCATTAATCTCATTTGTATCTTTAAAATGAAATAATAAAATTGGACGAAACACTGATTAATGGTTTGATTGCTGTCCATGGATGATCTGATCCCCATTTTTGTGAGTACTATTGGAACGGTCTAAAAGTCTTCTAACTAATTAATAATTCGCTTTTTTTTTGTATTTAAATATTTGGATCCTTAATTTGAAATGCATATGGTCCAAATTAAGTGGCTGGGGTCACCGCGCACAGTGTCTTTGAATATCCAATCGAGGTAGGTAGGTAGGTAGGTTGGCAAAACTATGACTGGTCGCTCAAGAGTCAAGACCTCAAAATTGACCCAAAAACCAACCAACAAAAATACAAAATAAAAAGACATCCTACATTTGCAAGAGACCAGTCAATTTTCTCTTAAATATCTCCAATGGACCTTGTTTCATGTTGTTGCCTTAATATATAAATAAAAGTAGTCTTCCTAAAATTCTAATGCTTATAAAGATATATAAAGTGTTTTTACATGCGTACATTGGCTTCTAATTATTATTATATATATATATATAATTCTTTTTATAAAATAATTGATAGATATATATATATATATATACAAATTAAGACCTCCTATACTCAAAATAAAATAAGGACAAAAAAATAAAAATGATCGAAAGTGTGAAAGCACGCCATGTTTGAAAATGATAAGGAGAAGTTGTTGGATAGAGACAAAAAGAAATTAAAACTAATTTATTATTTGAAGAATAGGTGATAAATTAAATAATGAGCTGAGGGAAAGAACCATATAAGTTTCCCATAGATAATAAACATACATTCCATTAAAAATGTATAATCTAATCATTTATATTAAAAATCTTTATACACTTTTTTTTATTCAATACAAACAAATCAAATTACTTTTTATTTATTTTTAAACAAGTAACATTTTCAAACTAATAACTCAAATTTAATTATTAATATATTAAAAAAATATTTTAAAAACTTTAACTGTTTTTTAATTAAAAATTAATAAAATATTTGTATAAGTATATGAACTTATGTTTAATCAGATATACAGTTGAATTTGATTTTTGGTGATACTCGAGAAAGAATTATCATACAATATATCATTTGTATCGGTTAACAAACTATCTTTAATTCAAAAAAATTTGACTATTTTTTAAAAAATTGGTTTTATTACGTTTTATTTAATCAATTATTTTTCAAGTTTAGACATGTATGCGTTTTTTTGAATTTAAAATTAGAAAATAATATTTAAATGTTGGTACCTACGATTGATGTCGAGAATTGTTGATGAAAGTACTATGAGTTAGAGAACACTCGTGAACTCTCTATGAAGTTTTGGGATGATCTAGAAATAAACCTTAAAGCCTACACAAAATTTCCGAATTTTTCAAAAGCTTGAGAAATTTTAATGACGAATTTTGTGAAACTTGGATTGGAGACTTGAGATTATGATCATTAATTTCATTTTTTTTTTCTAAGGAGGGCTATTTATAGCCAACCAAAGTCGGTTTGATGAACAAGTAGATCGAATTTCTAACAAAGGCCATTAATAACATTTGTCTATATTCGACTGAGTTCATCCATTTAGGACATAATTATACATATGATCATAGGTGAAATGACTTTGAATTATTGCATTTTGTTGAGTATCGGCCGAGTTCCATTTTTGAAAAATCAAAAATTTCGGTCGATGTTTATCTAGTTTGTCGCGAGGAAGAAGACCAAGTAGGGACAAAAACGACGTCGTTTGCTTCTTCCGCATTTGAGCGCTAGTAAGACTTGAAACAACGTCGTTTCTGGCCAAAGTGCGGTTGCTTGGACGTTCCGTCCACGTTTTGTCAACGTTTGGTGCTCCGTCTGCATTTGGGCTAACAACGTTGATGCACGCGTTAATTGATTTGGTGCTGCTCGAAAGCGCTTTTCTTCCTTTACAGCGGGCGATACGACTTGTTGATGTTCATTGGATGAGGTTTGAGCGCTCATCTGATGGCTGTGTGGTATGCTGTAGTCGTTTCTCCTATTTTCGATTCCATTATATCATAATCATATTCAGCTTTAGAGTTTTTTTCGAATTTGATTTTTCTTCAATCATTTTTACTTTATTTTCAACTTATAAAATATTTAAATAGAAAAAATATTTAAATGAATATAATTTTTATCTCAAATTATTTATTTTGACCTAATTTTAATTTTAATTTTAATTTAATTATTACAATAATTATCTTAATTAACTATTTTAATTTAGCCTTAATTTAGATTATTTAAAATAATTATTTAGTATTTATAGATTGGGAACTAAAATATTAGTGATTATCCAACCTAAATGAAAAACGCAATAATAAAAAATAAAAATAAAAAATAAAAAGTTGGATGAGAATAGTGCGGTCTTGAGTCTCTTGACAACCTAGCTACTATTCTCATCATACTTGAGATTCCATTATATATGCTTCTCATTTTCTTTTGCAAATTATTTTGTTCATTTTACCAATTCATAATTTAACATATAATTTTAATTCCATAGCTAGTTAAATGATACTACAATTAGGGAGTTGGAGCAAAAGAAAATGTATTTGTTTAAATTCTTGTAAAATGTTAATTATAGTTTATAAAGTAAATAGCCAATTTCTCAAACCAAACATCGCCTGAATCTTAATTAATTAGTCATTGGGCGTATCAAAGCCTTATCCATTTTGTTTGGGATTTATCCATTTGTTGACTTGGGAAACTATTCATTTTTCATATGCACATGCATGGTCGGAATCAATCATATATATCCGATTATAGAAATTAACATATTATGAAATGATGGCAATACTCACCATCTTGTAAAAAATGCTACAAATTTGATGTAATCTGCCAAATAAACAATTATATGTGAGAGTAAAATATAAATAATAATTATATCTAAAAAATAATAATATATAAATAAATAAAAGAATCTAAGTAAAGAAAAAAAAAAAAAAAGAGACCTATATTGATAAAAATGAAAATTAATATCTATATACTAAATACTTAATTACAGAAATAACAAAAATATCTAAAATTGAAGTATTCAATATTTCAATTGAATTTATATTATTATAAATATTTGTATATTATAAATGTTATTTATATAAAATAAAATTAGAATTATTATTATTTAAAATTAGAATTATAAAAGAAAGGATGAATATATTATATTTTAAAATATAATAAAGAAACTAAAGTATTATTTTTTATAAAAGGAAGGTTGAGACGGAAAACTATATTTGATATATATTATTTAAATATTTTATCATGGTCTACAATCCACAACCACCCGCTTCACCCTTGATTTGGTAAATTATCACATTGAAGAGAAATTGTCCAATTTTCAATTATCGTAATTTATTTCAAATGGCCATAGAAAGGTATTGACTCATCAGACAGCTGTCAGCTCGTAGCTATTAAGTGAAGGCAGTCTCACTAGTATATCTTTCCACTCAGAAAAGATACTGTGAGTTGCGGATGAAAAGGCCGGAAAGGTATGAAAAATCTTTTTTTTTTTTATGCCGGACACTTGCCAGTTTTTTTATAAATGGAAGAAAAGGGATAAAGATAGCAGAGAATCTTCTAAGATTCTCGGATGAATTGAGCTATAGAAGAGGGGGAATGGGCACAGTCCCAGATTCATATCATTTATATATAATGCTAATGCTATTTGAGATTCGTTCAAGAAAGCTAGTAGAGTCGAAGAGTTAACCGTTCTTATAGAAGATTTACGAACTCGATAACTTATTTAGTAATGTTTTTTATTTTATTTATTATTTTTTCTTTTAACGTTATTATTTATCGTTATGTTTAAATGGTTTTTTTATCATTTTTAATATACATATATATTTTTAAAAAAAATAAAGAAAAAAATTAACCTTTAAACTTAACTCTTTAAGAATCTTTTGTTAATGTGTTATATATAAGGATGACAATGTGTACCCGTATACCCAATACCCATGAGTACCCGTTGGTCTGGTTCGGGTTTGGGGTCGGGGTCAGGCATGAGATAAGAGATAAGGGACCCGATCGGGTTCGAAGATGAGGAGTATGCGAAACTCATACCCGACCCATGATACCCAATTATATTAATATTAAAATTAAAATATTTTTTAATTAAGGGATAATATGACTTTTCATATGCCTAATAATGATAAATATCATAATAAATGGGATATGATCCTCTATTATGGGCATCCATGTTGGAACAAAACAAACATTTTTTTTATAAAAGAATTATTGTTTTTCCCCTACAGGCAATCTCAAGTTTGTAAATACATTATTTATTTTCCTCTTATTCAAACTCCACTCATCTATTTATATATAATCATACTTAATTTCAAAGTGTCTAAATTTCCGAGTCGAGAGTTGTGGTTAATTTGGATATATATGTGAGAGTAAATGAATACTTGGGTCGGATCTTGAGTTGACCTGCTCATAAACTTAAAATGGTTAAAAATAAAATAAAAAATGTTATATGTATGTTTCAAACTTGCAACCTAACAAAACAAGTACAACCTTTTAACCAACTAAACTAATAAAATTTTATATTTTAAATTCAACACCAAATTTGATGAACGCAAGACATTTTAACAATATAATTTCAATTTTTAACTAACTAATATATATATATATATATATATATATATATATATATATAATGGTGCTTAATTTCAAAAGGTTCGGATTGCCGAGTCGAGTGTTGTGGTTAATTTGGATATATATGTGAGGGTAAATTGATACTTGGGTCGGATTGTGGGTTAATCCGTCCATAAATTTAAAACAGTTAAAAATAAAATTAAAAATCTTATGTATATGTTTTGGACTTGCAACCTAACAAAACATGTACAACCTTTAACCAAGTGTGATTGGGATGTGGTTTGTCGAGGGTTAATAGGTCGGTTTCAATTGAAAATGGTTAAAAAATATGAATCAAATATTTGATTGACCAATGTGTGAGATCACGATACTAAATGTTAAAAAATATGAATGAAATATTTGATTGACCAAACTGTGAGGTTACAATACTAAATGTTAAAAAATATGAATCAAATATTTAATTGACCAAAGTGAAAATGTAATATCACGAGATGAGAGCTTCATTCGGAAAAAAAATATGATGAAATATGTGAGAAGATAAGTTGTTTTACCGAAGTGAATAAAATGTGTAAAAGTGTTCTATTTTTTTATTTTAATATATTTTGTTTGAATTTTAAACATTGAATACATAATAATTATATATATATATAATTAAAACTAAACATATTAAATTAAATAATTTAAATTAATATTATAAAATAAAATATTATATACTAAAATAAAATACATTACATAAACATTCAAACAAAATACATTATATAAAAAACAAAATACATAGTTAACCATGTTCAAATACATCGCGAATTTCGTCTTGTATGTCCAAATCGTTCACAAACTCTCACTTTTCGAGAATTATTCATTTTAATTCGAATACGCAAACTTTGACCGTTTTTACCATATTTTTTCTTCTCTTCATGTTTTCATTAGTAATAATAATACCATATATTTTCCAATTATTTGCGAATTCAAATGTGTAACAATGATTGAATAAAAAATGAGTTAAATTCGTATATATTTTAAATCTAGGATGAATGTTCTATAAATATGGAAAATGATATTGACTTCATTTTCACTAGAGCAAAACCTCTTCAATCCACATTATAGGTTTGTTGTATTACTATTCCAATACTTAATGTTTTTAATATATAATATAATATTTTATTTTAGTTTATAATATATATTTTAATTATTTAATTTAAGATGTTTAGTTTTAGCTATATATTATATTTATAAAATTAAAAAAATAAAATATATGTTTAATTTTAATATTCATGTAATATATAAAATTTAAATTATATATTTATAAAATAAACTAATTAATGGGTTTAAAGAGGGTGACTTGTAATTAATGGATTAATTTATATTTTAGAGAGGGTTGGTGTGTATTTTTTAGAAAAATAAATATAAAATTGGAAAAAATTGTTAGAAGGAATTGCCTCTTCTTTTTTTTTATCCATATTGCTACAGAGCTGTTATATTTTGGATTATTTTAGTTTCAATAAATATATATTTTTTAGATTAAAATATTTTCGTAAAACATTTCATTTTAAATATTGAGAGGGCAATGGGTTGGTTGGTTGGGACAGAGAGAGAGAGAGAGATATTATATAAAATATATTAAGTAGTGGGGAATCTTTTTGATTGATTTAGTAAGTATAAATAGATAGATAGGCATAAACATGATGGATGATAGATAGATAGACTTTCTTCTTCTTCTTACATTATAGCTGCTGTTAATTACTTGTTTAGCTTAATTTGAAACCGAAAGAAAGAATGTCATCTAGTGATATTATTGAAATGAAAGAAGAAGAAGAAGAAGAAGGGGCATCAGCATCAGCATCAGCATCATCAGCACCAGCACTTTATGGGGACGTACTAGAATCCATCCTTTCGAATGTCCCCTTGGTCCATCTGGCATCGGCGTCCCTGGTATCAACGGAATGGAAGGAGGCGGTGTGGTGGTCTCTCCGGCACCTGAATCCGGCGAAGCCATGGCTGTTTATGCACGGGCAAGGAACCCGAACCCCTTACTCCACCTCCACCCGTGCCTACGACTCCCGCTCCCCCCAAGCCTGGATGCAAATCCAGCGCCCTTCAATCAAGCACGTCTCCACCCTCCGATCAGCCCACTCCGGCCTCCTCTACATGCTCTCTCCCTCCAGGCTTTCCTTCTCTTCCGACCCCTTCCACCTCACCTGGCACCACGCCGACTCTCCCTTCGTCTGGAGGACCGACCCCATCGTCGCCCTCCTCGGCACCAAGCTAATCGTCGCCGGCGGCGGATGCGACTTCGAGGACGACCCTCTCGCCGTCGAGATTTACGACCTTACCACTCAGACATGGGGCTCCTGCGAATTCATGCCTGCCGTCTTGAAAGACTCCTCTGCCTCCACCTGCCTCTCCGTGGCCACCGACGGACGCCTCATGTTCGTCGTCCAGAGACAATTCGGCATCATGCACACCTTCGATCCCGAATCAAATATCTGGACAGGCCCATTTGATCTATTCCTCCGACCACCACCACCACCACCACCAACCGATCATCATCAAACAGTACCAGTACTACTCTTCTGCTCACTAATTTATTCTTCTTCGTCGTCTTCTTCAAATGGGCGTTTGATCCTAATCGGCCTCATCGATGGTGGTGGTGGTGAAGGTGAAAAGGACGCCGGCGGCGGCAAAGCTTTAAAACTTTGGTCAGTCGATCCAGAGAGTCTAGAGAAGGAGGAAATTGGAGAGATGCCCAAGGAAATGTTGGAGGAGATGTTGTCAAGAAAGAAAGAGGGTTTGTTGGAGATGTCTTCAATTGGGGCATCTTGTGCGGGGAATTGGGTGTACATATATTATAATACTTCTTCTTCTTCTTCAACAACAGAAATATACGTTTGTGAGATGTTGGTAAAAAAGGAGGGAGGAGGATGCCGGTGGAGAAGAGAAGAGATTCCATCATCATTATCATCATTATCTTCATCATCATCGGAGAAGGATGAGAGAAGAACATCATCATCCTCAATGGAAAGAGTTGTTTTTACGTGCTCACAAGTTACCTTTGACGACATCAACAACGCTCTCCGCTCCACCCCCAATTGGAAATGCTCGCCAATTCCACTTGCTTATTCTTAATTAATTAATTAATTAATTATCATCATCAATTATATTCAAATCAACTCAAATCACAATACAAAACATTCTATTATTATTATTATTATTTTCAACCCCTTTTTTCTTATTTATCGCTAGGTTTCAGCTTTGAACAAGAAACAAAGAAAGGGAATTAGATTTAGATTTCTCTTCAAGGGCTAGCTAGCCGGGCTGCCAACTTTCTTTGTTCAACAGTCCATTAACAAAAATAATATTTTCAATATTTGGCCCATATCATCCCATCCCATCCCTTAAACTACCTAAACAAATATTTATTATTCACTTTTCAAATAAATCCGAAAAGCACAAAAAGAGAAACAACATAAATTATAAAGTAACACACGCACGCATATAAGAAGAAAGGAATGAAAAAACCCCAATTTGCTCAACAAGACCGAATGAAATATAATACAATCATTCATATATTCTTACATTATTAACAAACAACATTGTAACACTACTAGAAGGAAGTAGAAAGGCCATGTATATAAATACATTGCATAATAGGCAATAAAAATAAGTGCAAATTGCAATAGATCAAATATAGAGAGAGAGATTTGTATCATTAAGATTATCATTTTCTTACCTGGCTAATTAAAGAATAATCAGTTTATTTTCAGATATATTCGATAAGATTCAGTTTATACTCAACTAATTTGTCACAGATGATGGAAGATAAAGAAAAAATTGTGTTATGTATTATTACTCAAATATTAAAGTTTTGAGATGGTGTATATTATTTTAGTCTAATTTGTTTTTATCTAATTTCTATTGCCAATAAAAAAAATTAAGTAAAAAATATTTGTTTAATGATTTGAAAAAAAAAAGTTTATATATAATGATTACGTTATATGGCCATCATTTGCATCAACTGCCAATTGACATTAAGTTGTAATTAGTTGGATTATTATCTTTTAATAATGACAAATTATACCATTAGGTGATCCATGCCGGATATCACGTCACTAATGCACTCAAAATGAGTACTAGAGTTTTATGGTTAATTTGTCTTTTCTGACATTTAAAAGTTTTTTTTTTTTTTATTTTTTTTTTTTTGTGTGTGTGTGTGTGTGTTTTTTTAATTAGTTTAATTATTATAATTTTTTATGTTTAAAAATTTTAATTTTATAAAATAAAGTAAAAATAATTTAATATTTTAATTAATAAACGAAATTATTGACTAATCCAAAAATAAAATAATATATATATATATATACTATGCTATATAACTTGATAAAAAAAATCCCAAAATTTGGGGCATCATTAAAAGTGCGTTAATAAATTATGACAAATAAGCTAGGACTTGTTTACTAGAGCTTATTTAATGTTATTTAGGCCAAAAATTGTTAAATATTTGTTTTAAAATAATCTTCTAAGATAGTAGAGAGGTTTGGGGTTTTTTAGTTTATTTTTTAGATTTGTATGGTATTTATGTTATTTCATTTTAATTATCAATTTATTGAATTTTTTTTTTTTAAAATTTAAATACTTTTTTGAATGGTTCTAGTGTGGAGATTTAGATCCTTACTTGTAAGAAAGAGTCTTATTGTATGATCTTAAATAAATCTCAAATAATTTACTCTTTTTTTTATTAAATATATATATTTTTTAATTCAGAAAAAACCTAAAGTCAAAGGATCTACTAGATAAAATTGGAAGAATGGTGATAGAATTTAAGGTTGTGCTTGAACGAACTTGCAAATATGCTTTTCAAATTAAAGGCGGTAAAATATAGAACTATATTATTTCTGGATTTTTGAGAAGGAAGATAAGACCAGAAAACAATTGAAGACCACCGTATACACTTCATATTTACACAAATTAGGTACGAAAAATGTCATATAGACATCACAATTAGAAAGTGACAGTCTCTCTATTACGATTCTCTCCGGTATAGACTCGACACCCTCCAATGTCCAATTGAGCACTTTGGCTAAGATATTGTTGTGCGTTTTTGTTTACCGTTCTAAAATTATGTTTTGATTTACTTTTTTTTGTTATTCACAAAATTAATTTTAGTTAATTCTCTAATAGCGATTATAACAGTTATAACTGAAAATTTTAGGGGAATTCAACTAAATAATATTGAACTCACTTCCCCAATGGAGCATGAATGAAAACTTTGTGAAAAATCCTTATCTCAATTATATTTTCTAATTTCACTCTCCATCTTGGGCTGTTATACTATATAAGTGATGATTTATAAGTTGTAAGTGGATGTTGATTTAGAGTTATCATGAATATTTGTGATAATTTTTTTGCATTATTTGAGTATTAATATATAGTTTTGAAAGTGTGTTTTTAATAACTTGAAACTAAATTATTTTTTGTGTGTATATATATATTTTTAAAAATATCAGCTTTTATTATAAAAAACGCAAGATGCGATTCAAATGTTATAAAAGAGAAGGAAAAAAAACAAAATAATAAATAAGAAAACAACATATGGATTTTAAATGTCAATAAGATCGAAAAATTCTCATCCCGTACACGCCTCTCTTTTATGGATTGAGGGCGAACGCGTGTAACCTAAATCCTTTGAGAGGCTCGTATTCATAATTTTTTCCTTTGAAAACTCATATATTTTTTTCATTTCAGATTATCCACCACATGATGAGGGGAATTTGTTTCTAATCGTCAGTGATTTTGTTGCTAGAACATAATTCAATCAATTTAACCCATAAGTCAACGACTTTTGATGGTGTATCTCATCAAAATTGAAGGAGGTTTTACAAGAGCCCACTTGCTCTTGGTAAGGTCACAATGGAGAAGAATGTGATCAATGAATTATTCACTCTTCAAACAAATATAGCATATGTTAGCAAGATGATTTTTTTTTTCTAGTTTGTTAGATGTCAAGACTCCTCCCCTGATAGTTTCCCAACCAAAAAAACGTGATTTTTGATGGAATTTTTAGATGTCAACGCGTGATAAATGTAACTAGTTTTAAAATCGAGAGAGCCGGACAGAAAAAACTTGTCGTTAATCTCTAGGTTAATCGAAACGTCAGTAAGAGCATCTATGAGGAGATTTCGTTTACCCTCCTCTTCGATAGAAAACCGTCTATTCAAAGGAATTTTCCAAACAATATGTGAAACGAAAACAGTCGGGCACTTTAGCCTCCTTTTTACTAGAGATTTCAAAAAGATTTCGATAAGAGTTTGACAATTTTCCGCTGGGTGCCACAAATCATTCTAAAAATCGATTTTGTTTAGTATTGCTATCAATTTTATCGATTTTGGTTCTACTGGTAGGTATCGGTCGATTAATTGGTTTAACCGTAAACTGATTTTTCAATTTTTTAAATTAAGTATTAAACTTATTAAATGATTTTTTTCTTCAAAATCTTTGTTTATACCGTAATTTTATGTTATCCTTCAAACTTTTTTTTATCTATGTTATGATATAATATATTATAATAATATTTCATAAATATATTTAAAATTTGTTATATTATATTATATTAGGGTAACAATATAATATATTTCAAAAATCTACACGGTTAATAAATAATCATATAAATTATTTTTCTAAAAATATAAATAATTAAATTAAATCGTTAGAAAAATAATTTAACCGAAAACTGAAC
Source organism: Impatiens glandulifera (assembly GCF_907164915.1). Classification (NCBI taxonomy): domain Eukaryota; kingdom Viridiplantae; phylum Streptophyta; class Magnoliopsida; order Ericales; family Balsaminaceae; genus Impatiens; species Impatiens glandulifera. The sequence goes on from NC_061863.1 coordinate 67,921,245, forward strand.
CGTTTAATTTGTAAAAAATCGGTTAACTATCAGTAAACTATTTTATCGGTTTAGTTGAGATATCTATTTTATTATTATTATTATTATTTTTACATCATAAAGTAAACATGTCATAAGTAAACAGAACTAGCTCAGTACATATTTTATTATATGGATAAATATAAATTTAAGTAATATAGAATTTTTTTTATTGAAAAATAAAGGTGAAAGAAATGAAATAAAATAAAATGAAGGAGGGAGGAGAGATGAGAGAGAGGAGAGAGAGGAGAGAGAAAGAATAATCGGGTTTTCCAAAGCGACAAAAATACCCTTGGGGTTTGGGGTTCCCCGTTTTAGCACTTTAAGACGCTTTTTAAATTGTTGTAAATAATTTGACTGACATCACACCACACCTTTATTTTTATTATTATTAATTGTGTGGCAGTTGTAATAAGTAATTGTAGTTTGTGGGCGTATATGCATTTTAATTTAAAGATTCCTTCATGTTAGTAGGAGGAGGAGGATGCATGCCCATCACTCTCTATTTCTATTATTATTATTATTATTATTAATAAATCAAACAAAAGAATATATAATGAGAGACAACAACAAAAGATTTGCCAACATCAATTATGGCGCATGTTAGTGCCTCTACTACTCCTACTCTCTCCCTCTATATATTCCCCGCCTACTGCCTGACCCTCTTATGCCTGTCACAAAAATATTATTCCGAGAGCATTGAATAGTATTGTTTAATTTCCTATTATTATTTCTTTGTTTGGATTTAATTTTTTCAAATAATTTAATAAAATTAAATATAACCTCAAATTATCTCTCATTTATCAAATTAATCAATTAATATTTAAAATATTAAAATATTTTTTATTATTTATTATTTATATATATCAATATCTTTTAAATTTCTTTAACAAAAAAAACATCATTATTTTTAAAATTATTACCAATAATTATATTTTTCTCATTACAGGTTATTTAAATAACCTGACCGGAACAATGCCTTGTATTATAAAAACCATATCTAAAAATATAAAATATACCAGCACCAAGTTCTTTTAGCCAAGCAAGATTCTTATCCTTTAAATTCTTAAGCACTGTGCAATATTTATTTAAAAGATTCTCTTTATTTACATATAAAATAACATGGACAAATAATTGAGGTTTTAAAAAAGTGGAGGCGCAATTTAGCAAAGTGAAAAAGTTGAAGAGAATTTTGGTATTAGAAAAAAAAAAAGAAAAAAAAAAATAGAAAGAATTGAGAAAGAAATAATCTGGCGAATGCCAACAAAGACTAGGACAAGACAAGCACGTGACCCTGCCAGCCAAAAACATTTCTTTGGGTTTGCTTTTTTGCTACTACTCTACTGTTCTTTCATCTCTCTATGTATCTCTGTATTATATTATTATCTGATCAGTAGTCCCTCTCGCTCGTCAGTCCAATCCAATCCAATCACTCAGCAGCGAGAGGGAGGCAGGCAGGCCAGAACAGTCCTATTCTTCAAAAATAATACAACCTCCTCCTCCTCCTCCCTGGCTGCTTGCTATCATTCTATCAACAATAACAACATCATCAAATCATTTATTAATTTCATTGTTGGAGGCCATTCACCCAAAGGATCGACGAACTAGCTGCTGCTAACAACAAGATCCCAATTATTCAGACATCATCATCATCCGCCACTCTCTAGATCCCAATTTCATCCCTTTCTTTCTTTCTTCCCTTCATTCCTTGTTCACTTTCTTCCAGTCACATAATCAATCCTAGTTCTGTTTTCGTCCAGTCCATTTTGGCATTTAGGTCCAGGAGGAGAAGAAAAGATTAATGGTGCTCAATACAGCTGCTTTATAACAAGAAAAAAAGAAAGATTTTTTTTTTTTTTTTTTTTTTTTGATCAGCTCAAGTATGGGAGGAAGAATATTATGCTGGGAATTGGGATTTCTGGTTTTAGGATTCTTTGGAGTCTGTTCTGCAACCCTTTCTCCTACTGGAATAAACTACGAAGGTAATTAGGATTTAAGTAATGGGTTTATTATTATGCTAGATAAGATAGATAGATAGATAGTTTTTCTTATTTTTATATATTTCAACAACAGTTGTAGCTTTAATGGCCATTAAAAATGATCTGAATGACCCTTACAACGTTCTGGAGAATTGGGATATCAACTCGGTAGATCCCTGTAGTTGGAGGATGGTTACATGCTCACCCGACGGTTATGTTTCCGCCCTGTACGTAAGCTATTTTCATTAATTAATTATTTAATAGCTTGGTTGGTTAATAATTAAGTCCTAAGTTTTATATCAGTAGTGGCCTCCCAAGTCAAAGCTTATCAGGGATTCTCTCCCCTGGAATTGGAAACCTCACTAACTTGCAATCTGTGTAAGATGATGATCTCAACAAACAAAAACCCATTCATTCTTTCCTTTCCTTTCCTTTCCTTTCCTTTACCCTCACATACTTGTTTTGAATCATTCATCACACGCACGCACGCAGGTTGCTGCAAAACAATGCCATTACAGGTCTGATTCCAGATGTGATTGGGAAATTGGACAAGCTTCAGACACTTGATCTTTCTGCCAATAACTTCAATGGTCAGATACCCACTTCTGTCGGTGATCTCAGGAACTTGAATTACTTGTGAGTTACTACAACTTTTTATTTTATTTTGTTTATTTGATCTTCTTCTTCTTCTTCTTTATGTATGTTTTTCTTTTTTCTCGAGAAATATCAGGCGACTCAATAACAATAGTCTTATTGGACCTATTCCTGAATCTTTGTCCAATGTTGAAGGTCTTGCTCTCGTGTATGTATTCTATCTCTCACTCAATGCCAGTGGTTGACACAGTTTTTATTTATTTATTTATTTATTTTTAATTGCAGGGACCTTTCTTTTAACAATCTGAGTGGATCATTGCCTAAAATCTCTGCAAGAACATTCAAGTGAGACTGTTATTATCTCTTATTATTATTATTATTATTATTATTATCTGGTTAAGTAACTAATTAATTATACTGTTGTTGTTTCAGTATAATTGGCAACCCATTAATTTGTGGGCAGAATTCAGGCAACAATTGTTCTGTTATCTATCCAGAGCCATTGTCATTTCCAGCATGTGAGTAATATTTTAATTTGAGTATGTGATTATTGAGGGTTTTGACTTTCTCGTGCCAACAGCTGAATCGGAATCGGGTAGGAAAAATCATCGTGTGGCTGTAGCTTTGGGGGCGGGGCTGGGTTGTGCAGTTGTGGGTGTAGTTTGTATTGGGTTACTTGTTTTGTGGAGATACACACACAATCAACAGGTTTTCTTCGATGTTAACGGTGAGTACTTACGTACGTACGTAGTGATGTTTTGTTTTGTTTTGTTTTGTTGGTTGCTATAAGATAGATAGAATGTTAAGATTGATTGATTGATTGATTTGTAACAACTCGCAGATCAATATGATCCAGAAGTATGCTTAGGGCATTTGAAAAGATATAGTTTCAAGGAACTACGAAATGCGACGGATCATTTCAACGTGAAGAATATTCTAGGGAAAGGTGGTTTTGGAGTGGTTTATAAGGGATGCTTGAACAACGGTAGCCTTGTTGCGGTAAAGAGGTTGAAGGACTATAACGCCGTTGGCGGGGAGATTCAGTTCCAGACGGAAGTCGAATTGATAAGTTTGGCAGTTCATCGCAATCTCCTCAGGCTTCTCGGCTTCTGCACCACTGAAAACGAAAGGCTTCTCGTTTATCCATACATGCCAAATGGGAGTGTAGCATCCCGGCTAAGAGGAGGAGGTATGTCTTTTTTTTTTTTCTTTTTTTTTATACATAAATATAAATAATAATAATGATTAGAAACAAACGAACAAACAAACAAACAGATCATATTCGTGATGGTGTTGCTGTCTTGGACTGGTCTAGACGAAAGAAGATAGCGTTAGGTACTGCACGGGGATTAGTATACTTGCACGAGCAGTGCGACCCCAAGATCATTCATCGCGACGTTAAAGCCGCCAATATTTTGTTGGACCAAGATTTTGAGGCGGTTGTAGGAGATTTTGGGTTAGCCAAACTCCTCGACCATAGGGATTCTCACGTCACCACCGCCGTTCGAGGCACCGTTGGCCATATTGCTCCCGAGTATCTCTCCACCGGCCAGTCATCAGAAAAGACCGACGTTTTTGGCTTTGGAATCTTGCTTCTTGAGCTTATCACCGGGCAGAAGGCTTTGGACTTTGGCCGGGCTGCAAACCAGAAAGGGGTCATGCTTGATTGGGTATATGTAATCAAATACATTTGTTTGTTTGTTTGTTTGTTTTAAGGTACGTAGGTCCTAATTAAAATATTGTTTTGTAGGTTAAGAAGGTTCGTGAAGAAGGAAAGTTGCATGTAATGGTGGATAAAGATTTTAAGGGAAAATTGGACTGGATAGAAGTAGAGGAAATGGTCCAGGTGGCGCTGTTGTGTACTGAATTCAACCCGGTTCATCGTCCGAAGATGTCGGAGGTGCTTAGGATGTTAGAAGGGGATGATGGGTTGGCTGAGAAATGGGCGGCGGAGGCGGCTGCTGCTTCTCATCAAAAGGTGGTGGTGGAGACACCAAAATGCCTTCTCCTCCTTCCAACTGGAACTGCTGCTGCTGCTGCTACTCAAAGATACTCCGACTTCATTGAAGAATCATCTCTCGTCATGGAACCCATGGAGCTCTCCGGCCCAAGATGATGATGACGACGATGATCGATCATCCATCACCTACATTGCACTTTTAACCACTAAACATTTCTTTCATCTCTAAGAATACAACAGATTATTATCATTATTATTATTATTTGTACAGGATTTTTACTTCAATTCATTTTCTTAATTAATTAGAATTTAGAGCTGACCCTGCTGTATCCCGGAAACTTACTTGCACCTTTTTCTCTCATCCTCTTCCTGATCGAATTAACCCCTTCCCAGTTCTCCGATGCTGCATACAAATGGGATTTCAACACATAAGGAGACGAACTCCCGGGTTCCAATTCAATCAGCTTTTCAGCCGCAACCTTCCCTCTCGCATCGTCCCCGTGCATTCTGCAAGCGGCCAGGAATGAGGACCACATCATAACTCCCGGTGCAAATTCCAGGTTTTCAATCAACTCTAACGCTTCATCCAGATTGCCCGATCTTCCAAGAATGTCGATCATGCAAGCACAGTGCTCCGAACTTGGCCTCATTCCATATTGTTTAGTCATAATCTCAAATACTTCCCGACCTTCTGATACTCTTCCCGTGTGGCTGCACGCAGTAAGAATCCCCAGGAAGGTCACCTCGTCCGGCTCCACGTTTGCTTCCCTCATCTCGCCGAACAAACGAAACGCGTCGTCTGCGTACCCATTTTTAGCGAACCCCACAATCATTGAGTTCCACTGAACAACACTGGTCTTAGTCTCCATCTCTGCGAAAACCTGCATGGAGCTTCTCAGTTCTCCACATTTGGCGTACATGTCTATCAGCGCACTAGCAATCAAAGTGTCGGAGTCAAAACCGGTGTGGAAAACAATAGAGTGTATCTCTTCACCCCCCCTCAGGACGGCTAAAGACGAGCACGCTTTCAGGACGCTGGCGAATGTTGCCTGGTCGGGCATCACGTTCCAGTTCCGCATTCTATGATAAAGCTCTATTGCTACCTCACAGCAATTGTTTTGAGCATGCCCTGATATAACACAAGTCCATAGGACTAAACTCTTTGGATTCGGGAACCCTAGGAACGCATTTCTGGCATCCAGAAACTCTCCGCAATTCAAGTACATGCTAACAAGGGATACGCCAATATAATCAGCATCAGACAAAAACCCGGCTTTCAGGATAACACAATGCATCTGTTTTCCAAAATGCAAGGAAGAAGGTCCTCCGTCAATCGAATCTACTAGACATGCATATGTGATTTCAGAGGGTTTCAAGCCTTCATCCCGCATCACATAAAGAAGATTCACCGCCTTTTCTAAGTCCAATGACTTACTATATCCACCGATTAAAGCATTTATCGCAGGCACGTTCAATTTGGGCATGCGGTTGAGAATTCCATATGCATCTTCCATGGCTCCACATTTACAATACATGTCTATTAGAGAGCTCCCGCAGTAAAGTCCATTTTCTAAACCGAGTTTCACAGATAAACAGTGCACCTGTTTTCCTGTATTGATTGCTTGAAGATTCGCACAGGCGTTAGCTATACCGGTTAAGCTCACTTCATCCGGTGCAATCCCTTCTAACCTCATTCTCCGGAACAATTTGAAAGCCTCCGCCGCCTCTTCTTCTTGTACGTACCCCACGATAATCGCATTCCAAGAAACATTATCGCGATCTGGAATTAGCTCAAACTGGCGTCTTGCTTCTGTCAGATTCCTGCACTTACCATACATATCGACCAACGCGTTTCCCACGAATAAGTTTGCAGCAGCGAGGTTTTTCTTGACGGTGCAAGCATGTAACTGGCGTCCCAATTCTAGATTTTCTAAGCTACCGCATGCGCTGAGGACGCTTGTAAACGTGAAATCGTCGGCGGCGTGAAATCCCCCCGAGTTTCTCATCTCCAGAAATAGCTCAATGACTTCAACCGAGTATTCATTTTGTGCAAAACCGGCCAGTATTGCATTCCACAGCACTACATTCTTCTTCTTCTCATCGAGAAGATCAAATACTTTTTTGGCGTCTTCCATTTTTCTGCATTTGGAGTACATGTTAATCAAAGAACTCCCCACATAAATGTTAAAAGCTAGACCTTCTTTGATGGCGTGAGAGTGAACCTGCAAACCAAGGTCAATATTCTCCAAGCTTGCAATGGAGCTCAAAATGCTACCCAGTGTGGACCTTGTCGACCGAACATCAGCTTTCCTCATGTCTTGAAATATTTTAACCGCTTCACTTTCAAGACCTCGTTTAGTATTTCCAGAAATCAAGACATTCCATGCTACAACATTTGGGTTATTCATTTTGGCAAACATTTGGTATGCATCATCTAGTTTCCCCAATGTTATGCAGGCATTCATGACAGTAACAAATACGACATGGTCTGGTACGAGACCTCTTTTCTTCTGCATACATTCGAACAGCTTGAGCGATTCCTCAAGAAAACCAACTCGGACGTACCCCGAAATCATGGCCGTCCAAGAAACATTGTCCAAAGCTTCTGAAGCATCGAGAATCTGTCGGGCGTCAGTCAAACGGCCGCATTTTGCATACATATCAATAAGAGACCCTTCACAAAAGGAACTGGAAGCAAGACCCAGCTTGAGAACATTGCAATGGACTTGTTTCCCATATTCAACATCTTTCAGTCCAGCACAAGCGGATGAAACGAAAGCAAACGTGAACTGGTCCGGCATCACCACCCCGCGCATGGACCCAAAGTGGCCAAGGACCTGCTCCAAGCGTCCGAGCCTTGAGAACATTGCGAGAACTGAATTCCATGCCTGCAAATCTCTGATCTCAAGCTCGTGAAAAGCCTCAAGTGCAAAAGACACGTGTCCACATTTGGCATACAAATCGAGTATAGCGTTTCCCAAATGTCCATTGAGTCGAAATCCTAGCTTGACACTCTTTGCGTGTACTATTCTACCAGCCTTTAGAGCGGCAATAATAGGTCTTTCAGGAATTTCATCGAACAGCTTGCGGGACTGGACATGTTTGGAATGTTCCCTGCATATGCCCAGAAGATTACTGTATAAATGATTGATCACATGGAGAGATTTGTCTTGTTGTTGTGGGATTGCTGCTGCAATATTGGTTTGGTGACGGAAGAAGCACCACCACCACCACCACCCTGGGCTTGTTTTATGCAGTGGCGGCCGCCGGTAAGGATGAGGTCTTGGCGGCGAGGTCGACTGGGAGAGGAACCGAAAATGGGTTGCTTTGAATGACAAGCTCATCATCCAATAATATAATATATATATATATATATAAAGACAAATAGACAAATAAATATGAAGGAAAAAAGATATTCAACAACCTAAGTAAGGAGATGCCCCGTTAGTGATGATGATGATACCTCTAAAGTCCAAACTCCATCTCCGATCGATCGACCAACCAACCGGAACACCACGCCCCCTTTATATGAGGGTGCACGGTAATATGCTCAGGCACGTGTGTAGGGTACGTATTCTATTTATAAGGCATTATGGATCTGAAATGGTGACTGACTTCCCCTCGCTTCTCATCAGATTCTGCTGATCAAAGACCGTGAGTGACTTCTCATTTGTTTCATCGCCTACTGTCAATGTTAATAAATACTCTTTTAAATCCATCCATCCATCCATCCATCCATCCATCCATAGGGTTTATAAAGAAAAGTCTTTCAGGTGGTATATTTGATCAATTCAGGGTTCAACAACTACTACACACCCCAAAATGAGTATTTTAGGGCACTCAAAAGTCAGTAAACATACATACTAATGTATTCATTTCATTTTATATCAAAAATAATTATAATAATTAACAAAAAAAACTAATTAACCCTTCTCCTGCCTTGCCTGGCTTGGTTTGGTTTGGCTTGTCCAGAAGATCTCACTCAGTAGTAGTGTAAGTAACTCATCATTGCCTGATGATTCTTCTCTTCTCTTCTCTTCTCTTAACTGTGAACCAACAACCAACTTTGTTTTTTGTCTTACCTTCTCCCATCTCCATCTATATTTTTGTACAAGGGACCCCAGTTTGAATAAAATCTTCTTCTTCTTCTTCTTCTCACCTTGGGTGGAAGGAAACAGTAGAAACAGTGGCAAACGAAGAATTGGGATCGCCAGGATTGATCATGTGTGGGGAAGCTTGTCTGTCCGAAAAGCTGTTAAGTTCCATGGTTGTCTCGTCTGTAAAAGGTGGAGTTGTAGGTGGAGGTAGTACTTCATCCTTGTTTACCAGCATTTGTAATGCCTTTGACATTGATGGACGCAATGTTGGAATCTCTTGGGCACATAGGAGACCTACGTGCACTACTCTCAACACCTCACTCTTCACTGCTTCATTCTTCTGCTTCTTCAACATCAAGTTTGCCTCAATAACTTCCTCTACACACCCTCCTTGAAAATGCTTCCATACCTGTTTTTCCATTCCATAAAATTCTCTAATAACAAAATATCTCCAAAAGTAATTCATAGAACAACAACTATCTATCTATTACCATTGTGACAAGACTGTCTGTGTAATCTGCAGCGTTACCCTTATTGTTTTGTTTGCCAGTCACAATCTCTAATAACAGCACACCAAAGCTGTACACGTCAGCCTTCTCTGTCAACTGCCCATGGGCTAGGTACTCCGGAGCCATATATCCTCTGTATGTGTGTGTCAAGAAAACATTAACTATTATTACTTGTACAATTAAGGAGAAGATATTTTTTTGAGAAAGCTTACAGTGTTCCTGCAATGGCAGTGCTGATGTGACTTTTATCCTCTTGGAAGGACCTGGCTAATCCAAAGTCTGCAATTTTAGCACGAAACCTTACATCCAACAGTATGTTACTTGCTTTTATATCTCTGTGAATGATTCTGGCTTTGCTGTTCTCATGAAGGTAGACCAAACCTTCTGCCGTTCCAATTATTATTTGGAATCTCTTCTCCCAGTTAAATGTTTTAGCCTTCATTGAGTCTGTCAACAAGGGACCCAAGGAGGGAGGTTCACGCTAAAAATCATATACAGATATATATATATATATATATATGTATAAATATATTTGTATGCTTACCAAATATGAAACCATCAAGACTCTTGTTGGGCAGGTACTCATAAACAAGAAGACTTTCAGGGCCAGAACAGCTGCAACCTAACAGCTTCACCAGGTTTTTGTGCTCTGCACTACTTATTATGTTGACTTCATTGTAGAAATCTGCTGCTCTGTGTCTATTGTTGAAGAAGAGACGTTTCACAGCTATCTCTCTTCCATCTTGTAGAACTCCCTGCAATAGATCAATAAAGCTTAACCCCATATATATATATATACTGATACATTTGTCCTCGTCTTTGTTTCTCTCTTCTCTTTTTTTTTTAAGCTTAACCAACCCCCATATCAAAACCAAATATATTCTTATACCTTGTAAACTGTTCCGAATCCGCCTTGTCCAAGCTTATTTGACTCAGCAAAAGATTCCGTGGCTTTCTCTAGTGTGGAGTATTTGAAATTCAAATCACTGTCATGAAGTGTCTTCACTAATTTCTCTGCATCGTTGGAACCTATTTTGGTGGAGGGTTGGACAAGCAAAAATGATGAAAATTATATAGCTCCCTGTTGTGTATTGTACTTATTATTAAAGAAGGGATTTTGATTATTCAGGAGCTTTGTAATATACCTTTCCTCTTCTTCTCTATTATTCTCCTCTTCCAGATATTAACTCCAAGAAGTGCCACAGTCATCAAAACCACCAAAGAACTGATAGCCGCAACCACTATAATTACTGTGCGCCCTGAATGCATGTTTGTTTGTTTCATCATATTAGTACTCAGAAAGAATGAAAAAAACTCCAACATTAAAAATAATGGCCATACATACATACATACCTCTTCTTGTCCTTGGATTTAGAGGCACGGGATTAAGGAAATCTACATCAGAATACCGCATAAAGCATCCTGTGTTCATCGCACGCCCTTCTGACCATGGAAGGCACCCAAGAATAGAATGAGTCGCATTTTCTAGACAAGCCTTGCAAGAGTTTGAGTTGAGGGATTTCCAGCAATCAGCTAGAACATAAGCAGACTGGTTTAATGTCCCAGATACTTCCACCTGGGCTCTTCCATACCCATTTCCATTTGTTGCATCTGCAACTGCTTGATTCACAGCCTGTGTTGCAGACAGTTGAAACGCAGAGGTCTGCCTGGTCTTGTTCCCACACACAGCTCTATCCTCCTTCCCTGTATGTATGTATGTATGTATGTATGAATATTTCAACTTGAATTAATTAGTGCTCAGTAATTACATTGTGTTTTTTTTTTCTTTTCTATAATTAATTAATTAATTAATTAATACAAATTCATCAATTTCAGATCTCATGCATGCATGATTGGATTGAAAGGGGGTATATACCTGTATACTCGTGAAAGAAGGTGTAGTTTTCAGATCTCATGAAGCAACCGTCAAGGAAAATGCGGCCACCATTGTGGGGATAACACTGGGGAAGAACAGTTCGAGCCTCGGCGTAACATAAGACGCAATCTAGGAGAGAAAGGTCACCGTAACACTGGGCAAGGCCATAATTAGTGTCGACACCACCTGAGCCAGTGACAGCTACACCATAACCAACTCTCCTAATCTGGTTACTGATGTTCTCCATGGTTGCCACAAAATTTGGGACAAAGATAGTGGCGTTGTTCTCCAGTTGATTCCCGCAAATAATCTGCGCTGTCTGTACCCTGGCATCACCTTCCGATGTATTGGGCAATAGTACTACAAGTATGGTGAAAATGAAGATGAAGATGACAAATTGCTCTACCGGTGTCCTCATTTCTGTAAGTAAATATATATATATGAGAGTTGGGATGTTTAATTAGCACCTTCCTAATAATCAAAATTGATGAATAATATATAAATGCTACGAATCATGCAAATGGGAGCCTTTCTTGTTGCGTTACAAGTAAAATGTATCTATTTGATTTGATTTGAAGAATTAAAAGCAAATTAATTAATTAGGGAAAAGTATATATATTAAGTATAGATGATATTATAAAAGAAAGAAATCTAAGCTCAAAGGAGGTGCTGCTGCTGCCATAACAAGTAAAAACATAATTCTGAAAAGGAATTCCATCGACGAGGAGTATATATAGCTAGCTAGATATCGATACTTGAAAAAGTAAGAATAATCGGAAAAAACCTTATTTAATAATTTTGAGCAGAAGAAGATGATCGATCGCAGTTGATAATATCTATCAGCGCCGATGATGAGAGTCGCGAAACCTTTCCCTCAATCGAGATCGATCGATCGATCTCCAAAGTCCATACACGAATTAAGACTTTACATATGGCCGCCCGCCCGCCCAAAGACTCAGAGAAAGAGAGAGAGAGATCTGATAAAAATGTGGATGATCTGTCGCCTGTTTGTTTGGACTACTACTGGAGGAGGAGGAGGATGATGATATTCAAAATTGGAGTCGTAACTGTGCTATATTTACGCGCCTAGCTGACTAACTAATTACTTGACTGACATATGTACTCATTTTATCTTTGACTCTTTTTTTTTTTTTTTTTTCTTTTTCTTTTCTATAAAAACAATGTTCTATTATTATCCTTTTAATTATTCTTTTTTATTTTCAATCAAAATATAATTACTTTCATTTAAATACAATCAATTATTTTCATTATTTCATTTTAAATTTATAAAACCACAAACAATCAAGAATCAATCCAGTTCCTACTAATAAATTAAGATTATTTAAAAATTAGTATTTTCTCACAATACTTTTTAAAATTATTAAAATATAAAATAAAAGTGATTTTGTTTTTCATTTCATATACAAAATTTAATCAAATCAAATTAAATTAAACTTGTTTGCTTGATATTTTATTTTTTAATAATTTTTTTGATTAAATTATAAAATGAAATTGATTCAGTTATCTAATTAACATGATTGGTTTTATTTTTGAAAAAAAGAAAAAGAAGCAAATCAACGTTTGAAAAATTAAGATAACAGTTCATTTTAGCTCAAATGATAATAATTGTAATTAAAATACAAAATATTAGGAGTTGAATTCTAATTAAAACTATTTTAAGTTAAAGTTTGAGATAAACATTGAGTTCGTACTTAATTTTAAAACTTCTCAATAAAAATTAATAAAAAGTTAATTCTTAATAAATTTTACATATGAAAAAATTAATATACAAATAATACAATATAAAATTAAAACAATTAAATAAGAATGACATAACAAATTTTAAAAAAAATAAATTCTAATTTTCTTTTTATAATTTATTAAGGATGACTCAATCTAAATCTAAAGATCATACCAATAGAATAAATTCCATAAATTTTTGTAACAAATGATAATTAAGTATTTATATATATAATCAAATAGTGTTAAATTAATATTTTAGGGTTTTTAATTGTCATCCTTAATTATAGAATGACTTGAAATTTTAATAAAATGGTTTTAACCGTTTTTTCAAGAAAAAAAATAATATTAAATTAATAAAAATATAGAAGTATATATGCACAAAATATTTAAAATAAACTTTGAAATATTTAGATATTTAAAAAATTTTAGTGGATATTAATTTTCAAAAAAAATAATTATTAATGTATAATAATAAAAATATTTTTATAAAAATAATAGAAGGAACATGGAATTGATAAGGTTTGGAATAAAATAATATTTCATTAACTTAATTTTGTTGAAATCTTTGTTTAAAAATGATTTGATTAGTAAACTTTGGTCAAAGCTTTCACATCTTTGGCAATACTTTAGTGTTCCAAAACTTTTTGACCCTTTCCTCCTCTTCTATCTAGAAGAAGCTTGACATGACTTTGCCAACCTCCGATGGAACTTGTTTGACATTATTATTAATTAATTCAGTTTAAACGCTGTGTTTGAACATTTAAACACTGTGTTTGAGCGTTTATGTAATAAATTGTTACAGTAATTTTACGTAATAAGTTCACTTAAAAAATTATAATTAAACACATTTTTGAATTTAAACTCAATTTTCTTCCTACCTTTCTTCTCATTCGTTTAAATTTATAATTTCTGCGTTTTTCTCTTTCATCACTTTTAAATATATTTTTTTCATTCTCTCTTATTTATTTAATTAATTTTTAATTATTTTATTCATTTTCTCTTATCTATTTAATATTTTTATTAATTTCTTTTCATCTATTTTATTTATTATTAATATTTTTATATATTTATATAAAATTATTTTAATAATAAAATATACATTTAAATACATTTTTATTTATTATTTATAATATATATCTTAATATATAAAATAATTAAATAAAATATAAAATATAAATACACTTTAATTTTTTTAATTTATAATTTTTATTTTATAATTAAATATTAATTAATTATTTATTAAGATGAATCAAACCTGGCCTAAATGAATATAAAGATGGAAGGTGAAACGCTAAAAGTATAATTGACAATTAAAAATTGGAGGGAAGTTTAGAAATGTGAAAATATATATAATAATAAATTATTTTTCTTTATTTCTTTATTGAATGAATTTATCTAAATATTTAAAAAAAAAAATTGAAATAGAAATAGAAATGGAGATGAAGACAAAAGAGTGATTTTCAAATAAAAGAGGAAACGGTAAGTTTTAAAATATTTGTATATATTTTTTATATCATATATATATATATTAAATATATTTAAAATTATATATTTATAAAAATTAATATATTCATATCATTTATTTTAAAATATATTATTTTTTAATTTATATAATTTATTAATATTTAAAATGATATATTACAAAGTTTTATAAAAATTAATATTTTAATATAATTTTTTTAAAATAAACTATTCTTTAATTTAAATAATTTATTAATATTTAAAATTAAATTAATATATATATATATATAATATTAATTATTAAATAATATTTTAAATATAAAAAATAAATAAATTAAGCATATAAACTGAATCAAACATTCCAAAGTTTAACGATTAAATAAATTGAGATAGTTTCAAATTTACTGTCAATAAGCTGTCCATAAGCTGCTGGCGTCAATAAACTAAGAATAAATCGAATCAAACTAGCTCATTATATAAATGTGAAATGAAAGGAGGAGGAATAATAATTCTGGATTGAAAATTTAATAATAAGAATGATATATCGTTTCCCTTACTTTTTGTTATTATATTATTTCATCCCTTATTATTTCCCTACATAAATTATGATAGATTCCTTTGATAATTAACTACATATCAATTGTATAATTAATGGTTCATTGATGCCTTCTCTTTAAATTAATTAATATAATTTGGTCTTTCAAGTATATTTGATGTTATTACTATTATTGACAGTGTGAGGCATTATTCTCTTGTATGTTTATCCCACCCTAATCACATTTAGAGTAGGCCCGAGGTTTGGGCTGTCCTAGATTTCGGTTAAAAAATGTAAAATTAATTTTTATTGTCTTAAGTTTAGTTTAAAAAATGATTAAAAAAAATTGTTTTTAGTGAGATTTGAATTCATAACAAAAAAAAAATTCTTTGTTTTTAACTTGTGTCATTATGTTACAAAATCTCCTTTTCCGAGAGCTTGCTGGCTTACCCAGAGTGTCACATTATATGTTGGTGTGATCAAAATAAACTATTTTTTTATTTTGGTGTCACATTATATGTTGATGTGATCAAAATAAACTATTTTTTGAAAAATAAATAAATTAAAAGATCAAACAATCCATAGCCTTTGGTACTGGATTTAAAAAGTCAAAAGTCAACCAAAATAGACAAATTTTCTATTTTTCTAGTGGGTTGGTGGTTGGCATGCCCCATTAATTTGCACCAATCCCATCAATGACTAATTAATTATTGAATTGAAAATTTGTCTTTTTATTTTTATAAAATAGAAATAGTTTTATCTTCTACAATACTTTTAAATTATTTAAAATTTTGAATTATTTAAAACATCTTAATCTGTGTTGATTTAAAATTAATATATATATATATATATATATATATATATATATATATATATATATATATATATATATATATATACTTAAAAAGAACTACATAAAACAATTTGTATAAGCACGTAATAATAAAAAGTTTTGTCGCACATGTCCCAAAGTCGACAAAGATCTATAGACATATAAATTTATGACGGTAAATAATCAATATAGACCATAAAAGAATTTTCTTATATATAAATTTGTGTCGGTAAATGTTAATATATGCCGGTAAGAAAGATGTACTTTCACATAATTTTTTGTCGATAAATGATCATTGTACGCTTGTAAAATATGTACTGACATAATTTTATGTCGCTAAAGGATCATTATGTCGAAAATAAATATGAACTATCACATAATTTTGTGCCGATAAATAATTATATTGACATATAATTTTGTACCTTAGGTAGTGTTTGGTATTTGGTATGATATACTAGTTATATAGGTATAAGTTGTAAGTGGTATAAATTATAAGGAGGTAATATAAGGTATAAATTATAAGGAGGTAATATAAGGTATAAATTATATAGGTTATTAGTGTTTGGTTAGGAGTTAAAAATATGTATAAATTATATATATTTTATATATATATTTTTTTGGTTTGTGGTATAAAAAAATAGTAAGAAATATAAAAGACTATTTTAACCTTATATATTTTTAAATTATTATTTTAATATTTATTAGAAATAGTTTGCATTATTAATTATATATAAATATATTTTTAAAATAAATAATATTATTATATGATTTACATTATTTTATATATAATTCTTTATAATTTAACTTATATAATTATATAAATAAAATTTATTTATATATTAATTAATATTTAATTTTGAAATTTATGTATTATTATAAATATTTGTTTATTGAAATAATATTAATTATTTGTTTAAAATAAAATATTATTAATAATAATAATTTTAATAAAATAAAATCTGAAATTATAATGTTATAATTATAAATTAGTTTTAGAAATAAATTATATAGATATAAGTTGTATTGATTAATAATAATAACATTAGTAATTTATATAATTAATTATAAATATTATTTATTAATAATAAAATACAATTTTATCTTATAAATTAATTTTATATATGACTATTATTTTAATTAATATTATTATTATTTTTAAATAATAATTATATTTAAATATGTATAAAAATTATCACATTAAAAATTTTATATTTAAAATAATATAAACTTTTAATAGAGATAAAAAAAATATATAAATTAAAAAATCAAATAAAAATGTTAAATGTTAAATTAATATTTAGATATAATTTATTATTATTATTATTATTATTATTATTATATTTTAAAATATAATAAAGAAATTAAAATTTTAATAATTTATAAAATTAAGGATAAAATAAGAATATTAATTTTTATAATTACTTTTACATTCTTGTAACTAGTATAAGTAGGTATAATATTATACATCATATAAGGTATATATATAAATATATATCAACCAAATATTTCTTTTAATTCACTGTACATATAATTATACTATGTCTATAAGATAGTACACCTTACGAAATGTAGTGTAAATGATCAATGTACGTTGGTTAAATAATATGAACGACAAATAATTTTGGGCTGGTAAATGATCAGTATACGCCGGTTAAAAATATGTACTACACATAATTTTGGGCTGGTATACACTGGTAAATAAAAATATGTACGGCAAAATATAATTAGGCATACCTCAAGTTGATTTAATGTTATTTATCTGAATCGGCAAAACAAGGCTCATCTAGAAAAACTTTTAATATAAATATATATATATATATATATATATATATATATATATATATATATATATATATTCTGTCTTTTAAATATCCATTTCATTAAAAAAAAAATTAAACACGACGACAAAAACATAAGATTGAGGGTAAATATTAGTTACAAAGAAACAATTAATTGACTCGAAGATTTTCAAACAGAGCAATAAAGTCCTCACACGAATCCACGAGCTTTTCGGATCTAATCTCCAACAACGCCATGATAATGACATTGTGAATAATTATTAACGACCTACTTTGGTTATTAAATATTATCCAATTTCTTTTTAACCAGATAAACCATAAGAAAATTATAGGGATAAATGTCCAACTTATATGTCTCGCTTTTTTGGTCGTCCCAATTCATGCCTCCCAATAGGCATTGACGGTCTCTGACATAACCAATTAGATTCAGGTCAAATTTCACAAAAGACTACATATATTTGTAACATCGTGACAATGTTAAACAGCGTCAAAATTTTTGCCACATTTAATATCCACTTAATTTATTTTTTAAATTCACATTATTTTTAATTTTTTTTCCATTCAAACAAAACTTATTTTTCCTTACCCATTTTTTCTCTCTCATTACCCTCCACAACTCTCAATTTTTTTTTTAACTTTTCCATCTTCCGATTTACCCCAAGTTCTTTTAGATTTTATCTTCTTCCTTCTTTCGATTAACCTCAAGTGCTTCCTAACTGAACTTTAAACAGTCATCATCGTTGGTGGAAGTTTTTGTTGTCTGATTCCTAAATCATAGACGTTGTGGCCAAAATCTCCATATAATGAATGTGAGACAATTTTATTATAAAACTAATGTGACTATTATTTTTGCTGATATATACATCTTTGGCTATCACATTTTGAATCATAGTTGAAACTGTTGTAGTTCAATTTTTTTTTTTGGGAAAACAATTTAACGCTATTTCATTAAAAATCTCAAAAGTAGGAGAGGGTCAAAATCAAAGTTAGACAATATCTATCTTTGATTAAAGGATGACAAACAACGATCCTAGAGTATCTAATTGGAAACAACAAACAAACAAAGATTATAGTAAAAAACAACAAAAGCATACAAGACTTACAGTTTTAAAATTCTGATTCTGTTGTGAACTTCCTCTTTGACTACTCTTACTTTGCTTTAGAATCCCAATTTGCATTCCTCAAAACACAATTTGCAATCCTCGAATTCCAGCGATTATATTTACGTCTCATCCTCACATATTTGGCTCTAGGCTTTACTATTGGTGATTGAACGATTGCATATGATGATGTTTGTTTGTGAGCTGCGCATTTAATGACTTCAACTTTGCCTGAGTTGTTTCGATCTACTTTTATAGTCTCCTCTTCACTTTCCTCCACTGCTTTTCTATCACTTCCATATGCTAATTTTCCATTACTTACATCCCCTAATTCTTCACATTTTCTTCCTCTAATTCTTCTTCATTTTCACCCTCTAATTCTTCTTCTTTATCCGATTCTTCATCTTCTCCTTCCTTTGATTTTTCATCTTCTCCTTCTTCTGAATCCTCAACATTTTCATCATCTGCTTCTTCATCTTTAGTTTCCTCTAGATGCTTTACAGTTCCTGATTCTTCAATTTCATTTTCTTGGGCTTTCTCATTCTTCTCCTGAACTTTTATGCTATCCTTTTGTTTATGAACTTTCAAGATTTCTTATTGTTCTTCAATTGTTTTTTACATTGATTACTGATATGTTCAAAAGTATTGCAGAATGCACATCTGTTTGACCCCCATTCATATGAAATATCCATGATTATGGGTTTACCTCTTATGTCAATAACTGTCATTTTTGCTGGTAGAGTACTTCTAGGGTGCACTTCAATGCTTACCCTAGCATATGTGATGTGTTCTCTTTTTTCCGTGATTGGGTCCATATATAATGGTTTTCCTAATAGACTAGCAAAATGACTAAGTGCTTCTGCATCGAACATTAATATTCCTTAGTTTGAACCAAATTTGAGCCGTTTCTTTTGGTTTGCTACGTAAGTTCAATTTTTCAGACCATCTTTTCAGCTACATGCAATTTGACCTAACATAAGTATGCCCCAACTTCAGAATATTCTCCAAATTTGTTCTCTACTTGAACTTTAGGAAATAAAGATCATTAATATTTGCAGATACTTTTTCTAGTCCAATGTGCTCCCATTGTTTTTTTTAGAAATGGCTTACGCCATTAATTAAGAAAACCCGAAAAGGGTTAAAGGAGTACAAAAGCTGAAATTGAGCTTACAACAGTTTGCTCAAAGTCAACACACGATGGCCATAAAGAATCCACAGTTGGCCTAAGAAATGCACACGAACATTAAATCATAGTACAAAAGTGAATAAGGAATGAAACTAACAATCAATCAACTAAAACAAGACGATAGGGGTTGATTTCCTTGGACTTGTCTCTCTTGTCTTTGCCCTTGTTCTTTCTTTCCTTCTTTCTTGTCACCCTTATGTCTTTTTGGGATATATTTCCGGATAGAGTTCCGTTTCTTCGTCTTCGCTAACTTCTCTTGTTACTTTTTCTATTTTGGGCTTGAGTTTGGAGTTGAGTGTATGAGTTGTTTCCCTTAAGGTGGTTTCTTTGACAATGTTGCGACTTTCTTTGGTTTCGGAGCTCATGGTTTTTGACATGTTTTGACTTTTGCTATCATTCACGTCGACGTTGGGCTTTTCGAACCTAATTAGTGGGAAAATGGCCTCGGTTTCAGGCTCGGTGGGAACGGGATCAATTTAGTTCTCGTTCACGTGTTCGTTGTGGTTTTCATTTGTTTTGAGGATTTCGATATAGGATTTCTTAACCACCTTGAGATTATCTTGTTCGGGGGTGACCACGGGTTTCTTTTTCTTTTCCCCGTCCTCTTTTTCTGGCTGCTTGTACATGACCTCAATGACATTCATGCTTCTATTCCGGCATCTTAACTCGAATTTTTCCGGTTTTGTACTCGTTGCTATCATTGCTTTAGCAAGGCATCCTTAGTGACTAGGAAAGATACACAATTTTTCCTATATAGTTACCAACAATTATATATTCCAACTCTTTAAAGCATTTCTCTTCAACTTCAAGGGGTAATTTAAACTCAAAAGGAGATTTGAGAATCTCAACCTTTAGTTTAAAATCCTCCAAGTAAATTTTGCCTTTGTATTGTACCTGAGTTTCAGCTTTCTGTTTAGTGTTTTTTTTCCAGACTTCATTTACTTTCCAACTTGAGTTACTTCTGATAGTGTAATTTTTGGTTTTTGGGCACTTCATTAGCTCCCGCATTGACTCTACAGACCAACTAACTATCTTATCATATTCTTCTTTCTTGAGTAAATTTCAGTTATGAAGGTAGTGAATATTAAGTTGGACTATGAACTGTTGAGTTTTTTCCTTGCAAAGAACAATCTTTTTTTTCCGCTGAAACAACAATTTCGAAATTTGATTCTTTAGTCCGTAGAGATTAGCTCTTTTATTATATCCAACCCTTCATTTTCCATCTTTGTTGACTTCTGCCTGAATACATTTTGTCATTTTAGTTTTTTCCTGAGAATTTTCTCTATTTTCCTACTACTCTATTTCAGCATTATCAAAACTCTGTTTCTATTCTATTTCAGCATTCTCAGAACTCTGTTTCTGCTTTGTTTCAGTCATCACTTTCTTGCTTATATCAATTTCCTCGAATTCTTTTACTTCTTTTGCCTTATTTTTGTTCTTTTTCCCCATTGTTGAAGAGAAGAAGACAATAATAAAGAAGAGTAAATGCAAAAAAATGGCAATTCAGAAACCTTAAAGATTTAATGACTAAATCGCTTCGAAAGACAACCTTCCGAAAACACCCAAGATTAGAGAACTAATCGACGCTCGCAACCAAGAAACAAGCGTCCAGAAAAGATATTGTTCAAGTTTAATTTTCATATAAACAGATTTTTGGTTATTTTGTAGTTCAATGGTTAATTTTCATATAAACAATTTTTGTGAGTTATTTTGAAGTTATTCTATTTGGTTGGACATGCCTTTTTTTTTTTTTTTTTTTTTTTTTTATTACTGTGGTTTCATTTTAGGAAGGACATCTGCATAATCTATGTGAAAAGAAATGAAGAGCAAATTGGAATTTAGGAAGGACTTATCTACAAAATGTCTATGCAAAAAAATGGAGAGCATATTGAAATTGTGGTTTCATTTTTAGGAAGGAATGAAATATTTTTTACATATCCCTGAAGGAAAATACAAAATTATGTGTTTGAAGTATAAAATTATGATTTTGTATGACCTCATTAATTATAATTTATATTTTTAGTTTTTGTCTCAATCAACTTTTTTTCAAATATTAATGATTTTTAGCCATAACTAATCATTTAAATAATTTATTATATTTCATCCCTCCATAATTAATATTTTATAAACAAAGTCTTAATAAATTATTACTTTTATAACAATTTTTATAATTAATCAATTAAATATTATATATAATAATAATAATTAAATTTAATAAACACCACATTAATTCATGTCATCACAGGTTTTATAATTCACATCAGATCTTTTTCTCTCTCATTCTCTTTTTTCTTAATTAAATTTTATTTTTCATTATCACATTATATATATATATATATATATATATATATATATATATATATATATATTTCCTTACTACCATGTATCATCTAAAAATTATCTAAATTAATATTAATTCAAAATATAAATAATTTTTTTTATTGTTGAAAATACACTTACCTTCATAATTTTTATATTTATTTTATTATTTTTTTTGTTATAAATACAAGTACTTTTATAATTTTATATTTATTTTTTTACCTTATATATATATATATTATTTTCATCATTAATTTTATATAAATATATTTTATTTTTTATAATACATTTTTTCTGTCATTATATATATATATAATATTTTTTTTATGAGTATAAATAAATTTTATGTTAATATAAAAATTTATTAATTAATAATAAATAATAAATACAAAATATATATACATACATAAAATAATAAAATTATTTTAACAATCAAAACTGATTTAACGGTTTAAATGTTCAAATTTCATGCTTGCTTAATACAATAATTTAAAATAAAAGTATTTTAATATTTTAATTTATAAAATGAGTAAAAATTGAATAAAAAAATAATTTTAGTTGAGATTTTTTAAAAATAAAAAAATAAAAGAATAAGGTATTAAAAGAAGACGTGGCTCAACTGAAGTCTGCCACGATTCTCGGTTGTTTATGATAAAGCGCTATTCTCTTTCTCTCTCTTTTTGCTTGCTTGTTTGCTTGCTTCCGAATCGTTTTCGGAGGATCTTAAGTTGTTTTTCTTCACAAACTCTCACCATTGATTCATTCATTTGATTTGATTTGATTTGATTTGATTTGATTTGATTCATTCACACTCCAATCAAGCTCACTATTCATCATTTCTTTACCTACATCGCCATTACAAACCTTTTATATATGTACAATTTTCCACTTTTGCCCGAGGAGGAGGAGGAGGAGGAACATGAGCAAATCCATCGCCCACTGCTTGCTTGATCAGCAGATTAATTCATTTCCTTCAACTCCTTTTGACCATCAATCTACTAAGATAAATGCTTCATCCTCCTCCTCTAGTATTGCTGCTTGCTGCTGTAAATACTTTATCACACATTACCACCATACAATTCTTCATCTTCCAACAAGGAAACAACCACCGTTGAATGGAAACACGTCCTTCACCTACTCGTCTTCCTCGGGCTGTTTTGGCTACTGGTCCCACTTCTCCGAGGTCCACTTTATATTACCCCCTAATCCTATCATTCGTTTCTCTCATTTACTCTATTCATATCTC
This sequence comes from Impatiens glandulifera, assembly GCF_907164915.1. Taxonomy (NCBI): domain Eukaryota; kingdom Viridiplantae; phylum Streptophyta; class Magnoliopsida; order Ericales; family Balsaminaceae; genus Impatiens; species Impatiens glandulifera. The sequence goes on from NC_061863.1 coordinate 67,944,499, forward strand.
TACACACTAGACTAGATTTACTCAATTCAATTCAATTCTTTTCATGAAGATTTGCAGATTTAGGGCGATAATAAGGGCAGATTTGCAGATTTCTTTATCTGAATAAGGGCGATAATAATATTGCAGATTTGTACATCTTATCATGCATAATATATGATGAGGAAAAGAAAATCATTTCCAATTTTCAACCATTATGTTGCAACCATCTGCAGAATACCTTGGGTCAAATCTTAGAGTGGAAAAATGCATGGCTGTATGTGTTTTATCTTCTATTTAATTAGATCAGGAAGTTCAATTTCTGTGCTAGCATAACTGACTACTTTTCTTGTTAGCAGATTTATATATTCACAGAAGAAATCATACGCTCTGGATCAGCTGCTTCACTATCATCACTTCTTAATCGACTTGACCCTGTCCTGCGTGAAATTGCTAACCTGGGAAGGTTGACTATCAGTCTTTTCCATTGATAAACCTAAAGAAAGAAAGAAACAAACAAACAAAAATGAAATAGAGAGTTAGAGAGCTAGTAACATTCAGATTTGTTCTTGAGTACTCATCCTTTCCTTGATAGTCTAATTATTACAAAGACAGATATAATTGACAAGAGTGATTCTGAGGGATTACTTTAACATCCATGCAGTTGGCAAATTATTAGTCCGGTGGAAGTTGTTGGATATTATGTGGTGGTTGTAGATGAGTTACTTGGTGTTCAGAACAAATCTTATGGCCAGCCCACAGTTCTGGTGGCAAAAACTGTTAAAGGTGAAGAGGAGATTCCTGACGGTACAGTTGCTGTCCTAACACCTGACATGCCCGATGTTCTATCTCATGTGTCTGTCCGTGCGAGGAACGGAAAGGTAATTGGCCTTATTCTAGGACTTCTTTCTTTCCTTTTTCCTTTTCTTTTTTGAAAATGGAATCGAGTTCTTATGCTCAACACTGAGCTATGAGTCTCCACACGGCTGTCTTTTCTCCTTAATTCTTAAGCAAATTTTCTGACCTTTCTCCTTTTTTCCTTGGAAGGTTTGCTTTGCTACATGCTTTGACCCCAACATTTTTGCTGACCTTGAGGCAAAACAAGGGAAACTAATACACCTAAAACCTACATCTTCTGATGTTGTTTACAGGTACTTCTGCTTGCATCATCTGTGACAAAACTACATTCTTTTGTGCGCCAAACATTTTATTCACTGGTTCAATGTCTTTTATTGGTAGTTTATAGAGCTCCAACAAATATTTTATGTGTTTTGAATATCCAATTCACTTTCTGTTTTGTTCTTAATTGTAGTGAAACAAGGGAGGATGCTTTAGGGAGTGCAGATTCAAGCAAATTAATACAAGGATCTCTTCCCTTAGTAACATTGACAAAAAAACAGTTCCTTGGTAGATATGCCATTTCATCTGATGAATTTGTGCCTGAAATGGTTAGTTAACTTGATACATATTATATAGGTGTATATGTACTTCAAAAATTATGAAATGGAATAATATTACCAAATGCTTTCTTATATTCATTTTGGCAAAATTGGACTTTGCAGGTCGGAGCAAAATCACGAAATATTGCATATCTTAAAGGAAAAGTGCCATCATGGGTAGGGATTCCTACATCAGTTGCCCTACCCTTTGGAGTTTTTGAGGAAGTGCTTTCAGATAATATTAATAAGGTTTCTTCCTCTCAGAGTTCTTATAATTCCATGACCCCAGTTCATACTCTTGCAATACTTCTCCTCTGTTGTAATTTTCTCAAAACTTGCGGAAACCAAATTCAGTCACATGTGTAAACTTTAGTCATCGCAATAGCTGCATTTCTTGAATGGTAGTGAGCTGATCTAGTATTTAGATGGGAACACTCAGGCCTTGTTTGATGAAGGGTGGTCCATATCAATTCCCTACATCAATTAAATACTAAAAATACGAAATACAAATTAGGAGGATATGATTAAAATAGAATACATTTGCAGGTAGTAGCAGAAAAGCTGCAAGCCCTGAAAAAGAAGTTACATGAGGGGGATGTGAATGTATTGGGGGATATACGTAAGAGTGTATTAGAGCTTGGTGCCCCAGATGAGCTGGTATGTTTTGGCGCGCATTTTACCCTTTTGTTTCTGTTTCTGCAAATGATAAAGAAAAAGAAGATGTGGGAAAACTATTTCAGGTGAAAGAACTGAAATTGAAGATGCAAAGTGCTGGAATGCCTTGGCCTGGTGATGAAAGTCAAGAAAGATGGGAACAAGCATGGACAGCTATAAAGAATTAATGATGTAGCATGATTGATGACATTGAAATTACTTAAAAAAAAAAAAAACACAATATTCTCTCTCTGATTGTAATGTGTTGTGTTGTGGTGTTGGTTCCTTCCTTCCTTCCTTCCTTCCTTCCACTCTAGGTTTGGGGTTCAAAGTGGAATGAGAGAGCATTTTTCAGTACAAGAAAGGTGAAACTAGAACACGAGTATCTTAGCATGGCTGTCCTGGTTCAAGAAATAATAAATGCTGATTATGCATTTGTCATCCACACCACAAATCCATCTTCTGGTGACTCATCAGAGATATATGCAGAGGTTATATATATATATATATATATATCTTCACAATCTCTGTTTGTTGGTTGATTGTATTAAATCCGTTATATGACACACGTACACACACACACACACTGACATACAGGTGGTAAAAGGCCTAGGAGAAACTCTAGTGGGTGCTTATCCTGGGCGTGCTTTAAGTTTTCTGTCTGCAAGAAAAACAATCTAAGCTGCTCTCCACAGGTAAAGTGCTGAAAACTGATTTGGATGCTTTCATTCTCTGTGGTTTGGTAAATATTAAAACATGAATGATTTGGGCAGGTGTTAGGGTACCCAAGTAAACCTATTGGACTTTTCATTAGAAAATCCATCATCTTCCGGTCGGTCGGATTCGAATGGTGAAGATCTAGAAGGTTATGCTGGTGCAGGACTATATGACAGGTTGGTTTGGTTTGGTGTGTTATAATAATAAATAAATAAATAAATAAAAGCTAAGGATTTGAAATGTAGTGTGCCGAATGGATGAGGAAGAAAAGGTAGTGGTTGATTATTCTGTCAGACCCTCTTTCATAATAGATGGGAAATTCCGTGAGGAGCATTGCTAAAGCTGGGAATGCAGCAATAGAACAAGTCTACGGTGGTTCTCCACAGGACATTGAAGGTGTAGTCAGAGATGGAAACATCTATGTTGTCCAGACAAGACCCAAATGTAAATTAAATATTTATTTATCTATGTTATGTGTTTAACTTTGTCAGACGACAAATTCTGCTAAGCCCGATTAAATGATTAAACGACAAATTCTGCTAAGCCCGATTAAATGATTAAGTGTGTTTGTGAGTTTCATTGTTGTCATATTTTTTAATATTTTGATGGTTCACTGTAATATTATTATTATTATTATTATTATTGTTCATGACATATTAAAGCTGTAAATTAATTAATTTGAAACGCAAAAAGTAATGAATGAATGAATTAATTAGATAAAAAGATTGATATAATTTGGCTGCCAACTAATACTAGTTAGGCTTTTGTGTTTATTGTACACGGTTTATATTAAATAGGTTTAGGTAGGTAGGAGTTAGCTGTTTATGGATGTACCTAAGTAACTGATATATATATATATATATATATATATTAATATATATAAAGAGGGACAAGATAATACCTAATAATAATCTAACCTCAGCTTAAAAATAACAAGATTATTATTAACTAAAACCCTGCTTTGTACATTGATAATTAAGAAGAGTATATCTTGTAAAAACAGTAACTTTCCAGCTATAACTCTATTAATTCGAGACCATGGGAAGAAACGCCCACAATAGATTATTATTATTATTATTATTATTATCTTATTCAGACTCCTCCAAGTCCAAGGAGTAGGAGTAGTATTAACTCCCCCAAACTTGAAGTTGATTTGGTATTTAAATAAATCTTCTTCTTGGATCAATTAACTAACTAACTAACGGTTAAAATAAAGAAAAGAAGCATATGAGAATGAGTCTGGCACGTTTTGTTTTGTCTTGTTTGCCCCGGTGGTAGGAATTAAGGAGGGAGGGAGGGAACCGTTGGAAAAGAGGGCGGGCTGTCTGTCTGTCTGTTGTCTGGAAGTAAGTTAAAAGAAGAAATTGATTGGTGGTTCAAACTACTTTCTCTCTATTTCTCCTCTCCATTAACATTCAGTCACAAACTTGTGTGTGAGGGTGGGGGATTAATAACAACAACTACTACTATTACTACTACTCGTGATCTTTTTCTTCTCTTGATAATTATTATTATTATTATGATCAGATTCTGTTTTATAGCTGCAGTGCAACTATGCGAGCTGATTCTCACCTCTCTTGTTCATTTGTTATACGCCTTTTACATATTCAGCTCCGCCGTGGCGGGTGATCTTTCCCTTTCCTTGAATCATTTATTTAACCCAAATCTAATCAACAACAACAACAACCACCACCAGAACCAACAACAAGACCACCCAGAACCAACAACAACAACCCAATCCTCCTCAAATGAACAAGTGCCGCCTATTGTCTTGGTTCATGGAATCTTTGGCTTTGGCAAAGGGGTATGTATGTATGTGTGTTTGTTAATTCAATTATATATTCATTCATTCATTCATTTCTTCTTCTGGTTAATTTATTGTCTTTTTTTTTTTTTTCCAGAGAATGGGAGGTTTATCTTATTTTGCTGGGGCGGAGAAGAAGGTTGACAAAGTCTTTGTGCCCGATTTGGGTTCATTGACAAGTATCCATGATAGGTACTACTAGTAGACTGAATTTGCTTTTGGATTTTACTTGACAAAAGTTTTCAATGTTGCTTTTTTATTATTAATTAAAAGGGCTCGGGAACTGTTCTACTACCTGAAAGGGGGAGAGGTTGATTACGGAGAACAACACAGCAAAGCTTGCGGCCATTCACAGTTTGGAAGACTCTATAAACAAGGACACTACCCTCAATGGGACCAAGACCATCCTCTTCATTTCGTCGCCCATTCCGCCGGGGCTCAAGTTGTTAGACTTTTACAACAGATGCTTGCTGATAAGGTAACGTACGTACTAGTAGTAACATTCATCATCATCTTCTTCTTCTTATTAAAATAATTCAATCAATCAATTAGGTCTTCATGGGTTATGATAATACATCAGAGACTTGGGTCTTGAGTATAACCTCCTTGTCTGGGGCTTTTAATGGGACTACAAGAACTTATCTCGATGGAATAAGGTAAGTAATTAAAGTAAGAGAGAGATCTTAATTCTTCTAATATAACATAAAAGAAATGAATAGATGTTTTTAATAAGGAAAGGCCCGAAGATGGAAGGTCTTTGAAACCCGTATGCTTGCTTCAACTGTGCCGGTTGGGAGTGATAGTGTACGATTGGCTAGACATCCCCTGGCTAAAACGGTATTACAATTTCGGATTCGATCACTTCAACATGTCCAGGAAGAAAGTCGGGGGGGTGGAGGGGATAAAGGGCCTCCTCCTTGGGAATTCTGGTACTAGTACTCCATTTGCTTCGGGCGATTGGATTCTTCCCGACCTCACCATTCAGGGTTCTATTCGCATCAACGCTCATCTCTCTACCTTCCCCAACACCTACTATTTCAGTTACGCAACCAAGCGCACTATGAAACTAATGAACACTACTATTACGATTCCTTCCACCATATTCGGGATCCATCCATTGCTCTTCATTAGACTATTGCAGATGACCCAATGGAGACATCCTTCAGATGCCACACCACCTTATAAAGCCTACAAGTCAGTCAGTTCTTTCCTTCTTCTTCTTCTTCTTTCTCAATCAATCAATCAAATAAATATACATCATATCTCCATCCGTCCTTAATGCCTGCTGCTGCTGCTTCTTCTTCTTCAGGGACCAGGATTGGTGGGACAATGACGGGGCACTCAATACTATGTCCATGACTCACCCTCGCTTACCCCATGAGCACCCCAGCCAACAACTGTTTAACGATTCTGACTGCCACCCTTTGCAGCCAGGCATATGGTTTCTTAACCCCCCTAAACTCTTAACCCTAAACCTATCTATCTATCTATCTATCTATCTTGTACACACTTATATATTTATCCTTTGCCTTTGTTCTTCTTCATGCCAGGTACTACAAGTTTGTTGAAGGAGACCACATTCTCTTTGTAATGAACAGGGAGAGGGCAGGACTTCAATTTGATCTCATTTACGATACCATCTTCCGCCGATGTAGAAAGTATGTTTTCAGGAAGATGATTCCTCCTTCACCAAATCAACAACAACAACAACTTCATCAATCATAATAACACCACACTCTTACTCTTTTCTTTTCTTTTCTTATAGAAGATATACACACGCACAAACAAACACATGACTTATCATCACTCTTATTGCTAGATAGAATTCACACAATTGCTTTGTTGTAAACTCTCATGTACCGAATATCATTTACTTATAATAAATGCTACTCAAAAATGTCTTCCCCAGGGGGGGGGGGGGAGTTTGAGCAATTTCTATGTGTGACTTTCATACAAGCCTCACTTCATACTCCCCAGCCATCGTTATGTATCGCACCTATGGAAGAGCTTGGTAGCCACTCTTCTCAATCATCTTCAGATAAAAAACTAAACATTAATAAATTAGGTCGGTAGAGACCTATCTATTCTAGTGAGCAAGCAGTGATTTCACAGTGTCAATACCTGAATCCGCCCGCCCGAGGAAGAAGCTTCTTTGACATTAAGGCAAACTTGCAGCTCTTTGAAATAAATGACAAACCAATCGTCACTACCACAGAGGTAACGGAGGTCACTTTGCCCCCCGGGGCCAAACCTGCTTTTTAACGAAATGACTTATTTGATATAAGTGTCAGCGCACAAAATAAAATGCGCTGGTGACACTTTTATTTATTTTTGAACGAAAATGCCTCCGTTGCAAGATGCAACCTCCGATTGCGAGACACAACTGGGTGCATTGTGAAAAGTCCACGATGTCATTGCTATATAATTAAAAAATCTTTTTCTTCCCATTTTCTTTTCTTTTCTTTCTTCTCTGTTCTCTCTCTTCACGGTCTTCTTCCTTCTCATCATCTTTCTCTCTAAAAAGAAGACGGACCCCCGACGTCGGAATCCCAGCGAAGGACGTCGGAATTCCAGCGAAGACAGACAATCATATGTCCCCTACTGGTATGTTTCCTTTGTCCTTCACTTGTTGTTTATTTATTTCTTTGAACGCATTGTTTGTTAGGTTTATGGATTGATTGGTATAAATGTTTCCGTTGCGGCAGATTCCGGGTGCGACTCGCGAATGCGGTTGCGTCTCGCGACCAAAAGACCATTTGTAGTTAATAATTGCATTTCAATGGTACGGTTGCGTCTCGCGATTGATAATATTATTGTTTTCAATTACAGCTGAAGTATTTACTGAAGTATTTGTCGAATTAGTTGATATCATCTATCAGAAGATTAACGTGCAAAAGTCTACATATGATTTAGTGATTGAAGTCATGTATGATGTTCCGCCAAAACTTCCCCCTGTTGTTATTGATGAAGATGATGATTTGGGCACCTATATATCACGGTTGATTTCGGGTCGCACTTCGTCACCATTGTGTGTCTCTGTAGTAGAGAAGTACCCAAGTCAAGATAGTGTACTACCACTACTTACTTAAAAAACTATACCTGGAGTTGTTCCTCAACAGATTGTATTTGAAAGTGAAAATAAAGGAGGAGGAGGAGAAGGAGAAGATGAATGGGCTTATCATTAACTAATTAATTATGAACGGGTTAGTGACTTGCAAACTACTATTAGTGTCGCACCAGAAATTGCACGCACATCGCACCGATCATCAATACCTAAACCATATAGTGCAAGAGCATCAATGGGGTACATCATCTAGTGCAAAAGCATCAATGGGTACACCATTTAGTGCAAGAGCATCAATGGGTACACCATCGAAAGACCCGACAGACCTATCACCGACAGACCCCTCATTTGCGATGACATTAACTAGTGAAACCGTATTAGAAGTCGGTGCGTTGTTTGATAATAAAAACGAACTTCAACCGAGACTATATAAATATGCGATGAATAATTATTTTGAATTCAAAGTGGTGAAATCATGAAAACATCTTTGGTATGTGAAATGTTTGGATGAGACATGCAAGTGGAGATTATTTGTTATGAAAGGTAATTTGTCTGAGATGTTTGAGATTTAGAAATTGAACCAACAACACTCATGCTCAGTTTTGTCAAGGCAGAGAAAAAATGCAAACACTAGCATGAGTTATTGGGCAGTGCATGAAGAATAAGTACATGGACCATCACCATAACCACTTGCCTAAGAAAATAATTGAAAATATACAGTGAACTTATGAGATATTTTTGACTAATAATAAGGCTTGGAAGGCAAGGGAAAGGGCTTTAATGACGGTGCGAAGAACAGTAGAGGATTCCTATGGGAAATTGTCATCATACATTTACATGTTGGAGAATAATAATCCTGATATCATAACAGACATCTAGACAGACGAGCTCGACCATTTCAAGTATATGTTCATGTCCATAGGTCTCTCAATTAGGGGTTTCAAAGCCTTTTTTCGTCCTGTATTATGCGTTGATGTCAGTTTTCTTAAGAACAAAGTGAGAGGTCAACTATTGGTGGCTATTGCATTGGACGCGAATGAGCAACTATATTCTATCGCATTCGGCGTTGTTGATTTAGAGAATAATAACTCCTGGACTTATTTTATGTAAAAACTGAGAGAAACAATTAAATTAGTTGATGATTTCGTCTTCGTATCGGATAGACACCCAAGCATCGCCAATGCCTTGTGTGCTGTTTTTCCATAAGCAGACCACGGTGCGTGCACCTATCATATAAAGATTAATGTCATATGAAGTTTGATTTGGCTTCTCGTGCGTACACTATCCACCACTTTAATCAGTTTTTTGACAAGATCAGGGTTAAAGATCAAATCTTGTCAAAAAAACGACGTCTTCTCCTTTATCAAATCTTGTAAGTGTGATTTCATTGTTTTTCAAGAAACTCTATTAAACGATTTAAAAGATGATATGTGGTATTCTGATCTTCTCAAAACAGAGGATATTCGATAGGGATCATATTCTCTATCCATAAAATTCAAATTTATCTTCAACGGCAATATTTGGATTTTCTTGAATTCATAATAGGCCCTTGTCGTGGTGCATTTACGACGATTTCAATCTAGTCAGATCGCCAAACGAGAGGAAGAATGTGTTACGACTTGAACTGTAACTAGTGTTTATGGTTCTTGATTTCAAAAATCAAGTTTTTGATCTCTAGGGCCGGGTGAAAATATATAATCAAAATGCAGCGGAAGAGTTTTGTAATGAAGAATTTGGGATAAGAGGAAAAGAAGAATCAATGGTGAGAAGAGAATACTGCTGTCTATATACCAAAAAGTCCAAAATAAATAATCAAAACATAAAATACAATTGGGGTGAAGAACTTTCACAAGTAATTTCATATATTCATTATTTCATTCTTGGTCATTGGGAAAGAGTGATCAGCCTTATATAGGTATTGATTTGTCCAGAATTTTTATAGAATTCAGTTGGTTAAAAACAGAAAAGTAAAACAAAACAAAATATAAAAATTAAAACATAAATCTAGCCCAAGTGCACACTAGGACCGTGGAGGATTTGGAATTATATTGGGACCGCAGCCTTTATTTTTGGACCGTAGCAGAACGTTAAAAAGATATATAAGGGAAATGAACATCTTCAATGCATTTATCAATAATTTCTTCTTTATTGATCCCGACTTAGACCGAGCTAAGTTCATATGGTAAAGAGAAAATAATAATGGCAACATGTCAAGAATCGACCATTTTCTCTCTTCTCCTAAAAATCAAGTGGCTCGCACAAAATGTTTACCAGACCACCGATCAATTACTCCTAGAGAACCCTCATTTGGAGGAGGAGAGATTGAATCTGGAGTAAGAATGTAGAATTTGTTGGTGATTGAGGAGGCGTTTGTGTGTAAGGAATGAATTCAAGGGATGGATTCGAGTTTGTTTAATCTTGTGTAATGAAGATCAAAGAAAAAAAAGTGCAAAGTTTCACAAATGTAATGCTTTAGAATCATTTATAAAAAAAAAATCTTGGTTGTTGTGTTTGAGCAAAGGTGCCAAGTTATTTAAAGGTAGCTATGTTTTATGAATTTTAACAAAATAAAAATATTCAAAATTAATAAATGATGCAATATTTTTTTTAGGTAAGAAAGAAAGAGTGCGTAATTAAATAAAGAAAATGGATAATTAATTATTTTATTTTGTACAGAGATGTTAAGAAAGAAATGAGTATATATATATATATATATATATATATATATATATATATATATATATATATATATATATATATATATATATATATAAAATAGGTTAAAGATATTAATTAATCATCATCTTCCATTTCCATTGAAGATGACGAGTTGACTGCTGCTCCCAAGTGATGCTTCCCACTCTAAGGATGACGTCAGTATTTGGGACAGCACCACCACCACATCCCTCATATCGGGTCTATCCACCGCTTCTCCACTCAAACACCAACGAGCCATTTCTACCATCTAATTCATTCATTAATTATTTCATTTTTTTCATTTTATATATATATATATATATATATATATCCAATCAATCCATTAATTACCTTGAATACGTTCTCCATAGGATAGTTTCCCTGCATGTTTTCATCTATTATGGCTACCAATGCCTTTAATGGATCTTCATCTTCAAACATCTTGTCCACCTATATATATATATATATATATATATACATTGATTCATCTTCTTCTTATTCTTCAGTACATGTACTGTATATATAATATATATGCTTACAACAGTGATAAGAGATTTGAGTTTCTCAGGTTCTTCAGTGTCACGGACAAGTGCTCTACTGCCTGTTACAAGTTCTGCCAGGACCACCCCAAACGCAAAAACATCTGTTTTAGTCGTCACCTGCAGCTCCTTAATAGACCTGCCAGCCATGCCATGCCATGCCATGCCATCCATCATTTTTTAAAATTAATTACTACTTCTCTAAATCAAATTATAACAACTTACTCTGGAGGAAGATATCCTGGAGTCCCAACCAACCGAGTTACAATCAAATCATCATCATCATCGCCATCATCCCTTCTCTCCACAAGCTTTGCTAATCCAAAGTCAGCTACCTTTGCCCTCAGCCCTTGGTCCAGCAGGATGTTGCTCGTCTTAATGTCCCTATGCACATAACGGGCTTTTGTGTGGTCGTGAATGTATTCAATTCCCTTTGCACAATCTACGGCAATCTGTGTCCTTGCAGTCCAAGAAAGAGCCTGAAAACCTGCTGTTTTTCAACATCACACGCACATTTATATATATCAAAGATCAATTTTATATAATATTATAATTTAAAGACAAAATCAAATTACCTTTGGTCAAGGGATGATGAAGGTGATCGCTGAGAGAACCATTTTGAACGTATTCATAAACTAGATAGAGATGTTCATCTCCACTGGCATACCCCAACAGCTCCACCTATAAATTATATAGTAAGACCTTATTCTTCTTCGTCATCTATCTATATATGTCTCAAATTAAAACCTAAGCTTAATTCAATTCAATTTGATTCAAGGTACTAACCACATTTATATGATGAATCTTGCACAAAACCTTAAGCTCTGCATAAAACTGCTTACATAAGTTAGACTTCATCTTCTTTACAGCTACCTCCTGAAATTTCCCCCAATTTAAATATATATATATATATATATATATATTGAGAGAGATATATGGTTTAGGGTACACCTTCTGTCCTATCATCCCCAAATACACCGTTCCATATCCCCCCACTCCTATTCTTCTCGATTCGTCAAAGTTCTTTGTCGCCTCAGCTATCTCCTCAACCTCATACGTTACCGGTCTTTCCGTTTCAATTACAAAACCTGAATTAAAGGAAAATATGTCTCATTTCCTTCCTTATCCAATAATAATGTCTGTCTGCACAAACAGTTCTGACCTTCTGTCTTTAGCTTATGCTTTTGCATCGAATGCAATTGGTGGTTTTTGGCGATAGATTCTGTCTTCCTCTTCCTGATGACGAGGATTGCACCCAATGCACATAGTGTAACCAGTGTTACAGTTGATAATACACCTGCAACTATGCTCCATCTCTCCCATTTTCTTGACTTACCTGTGAAAATTAATCAATTCGATCAGTGTTTCTTCTAGCTTTAGGGCAACAGATTATGTCTAGTCCAATCCAATCACCTTAATTTTACTATATATACCTCCTGACTTTGGTGGAGAAATTCCATTCTTCTCCATTGGAACAAAGAGCACCCATCCCACATCAACAAAATCAGAATTGTTCAAGATTTTGTTCAATTTCAGAATCCCGTCTACTCTAGCTGAAAAGCGACGCGCGATATCTGACAAAGTGTCGTGCGGTTGAGCTGTATAGGTCACCACTATGATCTGTGAGCTGCTGTCGACACAACCACACAATAGAGGAACAGTTACGTTATTTCCAGGAGAAAAAGTAGTGTTTTCGCCTCCAACTTCCAAAGCCTGTCCACTGTATTTCTTGTTGGAGACGTCTCCAAAAGTGTCACTTGGCTGCACACGATAGACCGTTCCATAGATGAACCCTACGGTTGTACCCAGAGAGCCGTTAATCTCGTTACAAGAACAAGAAACGGACACAAGCCAATCTTGTTGTTGCTGCTGCTGGTCGTTTCTGTAGATATGGGAGGGATCCACAGAGTAATATGATGAAAGTTGTTGTTGAGTGAGACCGTTGAATTGATGATAGAGCAGAGAAGAGCATGTTTGGGTCCGGTTAGAGCAGGAAAGAGGGTAACTTGTCTGGTTTGGACCAAGAGAAACTTGATAAGAGGAAGTTGTTAACAGTAGTAAAGACGTTGCTTGGAGAAGATTCAGGAAGACCACAAGTATAGAAAGGAGAGTGTCTGCCATGGAGGAAGCAGCTAGCTAGCTTTGCTTTGCTTTCCTTTCTAAAGGAATTAGAAAAAGTAACAAAAAGAAGACCGAAAGAATCTTGAAATCTGGAATATGGGTTTCTTTCCTATTTGTCAGTACATGCTTTGTCTTGACTTGAGTTGTGTATTTCTGTAGGCGGCAATCATTGTAAAGTTGCATTTGGAACCAGCTCAAATACTTAACTTATCATCGACCAACATATATAAATCTAATATTGTTGGGTATTTGACCCTACTTGCATTTAAGATACTATATAATTACAACATATACTAATTACTATATATATATATGTTCACTCGTTGGAAGATCTTCATATGTCTATTATACACTTTAAAGTCAACGTGCTTTGTTTTTCACGATTGAACCAAATGGTTGAATAAGAGACAATGATAATAATAATTATTATTATTATCAAGTGCATTGGGGAAGAAGGTTAACCCAATTCCAATTCGGACAAGTTGTTAATGCAAAATTCTGTCTCGGGAGCCTGTGTTAACAACAGCTCATAATAAATAAATAAAATTAACAAATGAATTTTAAGAATACTCCCTTATAGCTTGAGGGAGGCGTTTGATTTTGCATGCTTTGTTTGCAGCTGATCCGCTCATTAGGAAATGTCAAATCTGAAGAGTAGCAGCTATGGATGTAGCAAGACTAAGAACTTCAAATGGTGGCCTGGTTTTCACCTCCTTTACAGTTTGTGGGCATGAATCTGTTATCCAGAAATAAGTAAATCCATTCTCTGGAGAACCTGTGATATTGGGCAAGCAATCTTAGAGACCAGCTAGTTTACTAGATCCAATAATATATAATAAGAATTAATTAGGAATCTCTTGTAATATATATATACATATACATATAAGAATCTTATGAAACAATAAAGCTAACCAACAAAAAGTATACAAAAATACCTTCATTATTGGGTTTGAAACGTTCGAAGGACCTGTTTGGAAAAATCCCATGAGTCGCATAGGCGCTGACTTTTGCCGCCCCATGTTTTGCCAAGACTTTCTAGAAGAGAATAAAAATTTTAATCCTAAGGTAGTAAGCATGGGGAAAAAGACATTCAAATGAAAAGTAATTAGGACAAGTAATTAATTGTTACCTGGCATTCGATAAGAGTGCCACCAGATTGCACTAAATCATCGACTATCACAACGTGACGTCCTTTAGGATCCCCCTCTTTGAGACGCACGATTCTTTGATCACCTTCTCTGACTTTTGCACAAACAATCTAATAATTGAACAGATGTGATTAATTAATTTCTCAGACAGAAGAAAAGATGATGATTAATGTTAATGATGCCGCCAATTAAGAGGCAGGATAGCTTACTGATGGAAAATGTTGCAGCTGCTTATGAAATCTCTTCCATGCACCGTCGTCTGGGAAAGCAATGGATATCTATTAATAACAATAAAAAATTATATGGTGAGTTTTCATATGATGATTGGTGATGCCTCAGATGCAGCTTCTTCTTCTTCTTCTTCTTCTTTTTTTAAGCAGAAATCTTACATTGTCAGAATCAGGGAGCTGTTGAAGCCTATTCTTAAGCAAGGGTATCCCACTCTGGAAGCATGGTAAGACATTGTCACCAAAGTAGAATCTCTCCTAAATAGAAACCAACGCAAAGTAGAAATTAAAACAAGTGAGATAAGATATAAGATTAGATGTTAAAAAAATATCTTGATCATCCGTGAACCTGCAAGGCATGAATATCAAAAATGACCAAGCTAGTTGGTCCTCCGCTTGAAATAGGTACGTTGGACAAGATTCTGGCAAGGGTAAAAGCGGTTGCAACATCTCCCTCGTCCTCCATGCGCTCGAATGTTCCGGTGGGGAAAAATGGGAGCACAAGTGTGAATGAGGAAACAAATAACTTGGGCAGTGCATAGATGACAGACAGTTGTTCAAATATCACTCCTGGCGAACTAAATGACCCAAGAAATGCCACATGCCGTCCCCGAATGCCATGAGCATTTGATATGAACAAGTTGGGAAATCCATCCTCAAATTTCCTAATCAATCATGTTAATTTGTTCAAACAAATATCACAAGTATATGATTCCTAGTTAGCTAGTCCACTGATTTCACATGAGATATATATATATATATATATATATATATATATATGTAAACTTAATTCTTTAGTTCTAATATAATAATCATCATTATTATTATTCGATCTCTTTGCATATACATACATCATGAATTAATTTAAATATATATATATATATATATATATATATACCTCCAGGAGATGCTACGGAGCTCAATCGCATCAGACTCGGCGGCGATTCGCTCGGCGAGGGCCTTCATTTCGTTGCAATAGAATAGACAAACCCTCTTAGCGTTGTTCTTCAGGGAAGATGAAGTCGCCATTGTTAAAGAAGAAGGAGACGGCTTGAGGATTATGTGAATCGGATCCGTTCCTGAGACGCAGTCAACCGTCCATCTCTGCGAATTCTCGAAGCTGCATCGGATTCCATTTCTGGCGAAACACCGGGGCTTTGAAAATCTGAAGGATAGAGAAGCATGAGAATGAATATTCGAGTAGAATAGGGGGGATTGGCCGATGGATTTTCCAGTCGGAGACGACGGAAAGGGCGGAGCTTCTGCCGACATATGCGGGGAACCCAGAAGCTCACAGGTGGAAGTGCGATCGATAATGCAAAGATCGGTGTCGCCGGCTGTCTGTCTGTCCAGCAAGCGAACAATCAATCAATCGCCAGTCGCCACAGATAGAGTCCGTCGTCAATATATGCAAGTGCCAAACGGACGGGCGGTGCGCTACTGATCCGATCCAATTGGCTGACACGATTGATCTATTATTATTATTATTATCTCTTGTTAAAAAAAAAAAAATAAGCTATTTCAAAATTTTATCATCAGTCGGGTCAGGTGAGTCCGGTACGCTCGCTAATATTAATATTGGGAAATTGGACAAAATGAACCTAATAGTTACTCTATTTGTATCCGTGGTAATTCGATAATTTTTATTAATCTTGTGACCCTTTTATTTTTTTTTTTGACGAAAATACATTACTCAAGAAAAAAGATACCACTACTTACATACCCAATTGGTCAATTCAAGAAAATATACTACCACAATCACTTACTCAAAAAAGTCTATCAGGAGTTGTACCCTCGGATGTCTTTGAAAGTCAAAATTAAACAGAAACTATTTGCCTCATTATGGGATACTTACGCATGACTTGAATGCTACTTACTAGTGCCGCACCAACAACTGCACCCACGCCTCAGCGAACATCAATACATACACCATCTAGTGCAAGAGCATCAATGAGTACACCATCTAGTGCAAGAACATCAATGGGTACATCATCTAGTGTGAGAGCATCAATGGGTACATCATCTAGTACAAAAAAAACATCAATGGGTACACCATCTAGTGAAAGAAGAGCATCATTGGGTACACCATCGACATACCTGACAGACCCCTCATTTGCGATAACATTAAGTAATGAAACCGTATTGGAAGTATGTGCGTTGTTTGATAATAAAAAAGAACTTCAACTAAGGTTATATTATATAAATATGCGATGACTAATCATTTTGAATTCAATGTGGAGAAGTCAAGAAAACATCTTCGGTATGTAAAATGTTTGGATGAGACATGCAAGTGTAGATTGCGTGCTGTGAAAGGTAAATTATCTAAGATGTTTGAGATTCGAAAATTCGACCAACAATATTAATGCTCAGTTTTCTCGAGGCTAGAGAAAAAAAATGCAAACACCAGCCTGAGTTATTGGCAATGCATGAAAGTAAGTACATAGATCATCACCATGACCACAAACCCATCGTGAAACCATAAACATAAACCCTAAACGGTTTAAACCAAAAATTAAACTAACCTGATTAATAACGACGATGAAGGAACGAGAAGACGAGCATGAAGAATCGTCGAGGCAGGGAGCAGTGAAGTTAAGTAGAGGCTAGAGAGAGATGAGGTCTTCGCGAAGTGAAGAAATAAAATGTCCCGCTAGGAATAGAATTATAAAGAGTATAGCGCGTGAAACGTGAATTCAAATCGCGAAACGTGAAGTCATATTGTGAAACGTAAAGTCACATCGCAAAACGTGAAGTCACGTCGCGAAACGTGAATCTAATCGCAAAGGGACTATCAATCGCGAAATATAATTTTTTAAAAATTATTTATAGGTAATTTCTCTCGTTTGACAATGTATCAACAACAAAGTAATGGGTGTGAAGGGAATTTGTCTTAGCAAAATAAATCTTATTAATCTTACATAGAAACATTTAGATTCTTTAGAAAATGCCTTTGAAGAAGCGATCATTGAACTTCAGGTAAGAGAAAATGGTTTGAAATCAATTCGTAAGTCCAGTGAAGAAAGTAAAGAATTAGTTGAGTTGTTAATCTTATGTTTAACAACTCAATTTCTTCTTTACTTTCTTCAATGGACTTACGAATCGATTTAAAACCATCTTCTTTTACCTGTAGCTCAATGATTGCTTCTCAAAAAGCCTTTTCTGAAAAACTAAATGTTTCCATGTAAAGATTATTAAGGTTTATTTTTCTAACACAAATTCTCTTCAAAACCATGAGTGATGTTGATACCTTCCCAAATGAAGTAATGATTAACTATAAAAAACAAGAAACGTAAAGCCCATTCGCGAAACGTGAAGTCTCATCGCAAACATGAATCTTCTCTGAAACGGAACCGATTTAGAGCATCATTTGCAAATATCATCATCGACAAGATGAACAACCAATATGAACAAAATATAAACAAAACTAAATATGAACAAGATAAACAATAAGAACAACCTCATGGTTTAGGGTTTGAAGATGAACATAATAGAAATAAGAACATAAATTGATACGTATGATGAACAATAATGGATTAAAAGGGGTTTTGGTCGTCGATTTGTATGATGTGTTTGTTTAGGGTTTCGTCGTCGTCGCGAGAGAGAACGCGGAGTAGAGAGAGAAGAGAGAGAAAGAAAATAACGAAATGAATTTTTTTTTGAGTATTTATATAAAGAACATTTTCCCTTCGCGAAATATGAAGGCCTATAGCGTTTCGCGATTAGGATATTTTCGTCCAAAAAAAATAAAAGTCACCAGCACATTAAAAATTATGCGGTGACCACAGATGCAATTAAGGGAATCTTTCGGATCATTTTGTCAAATTTTCCTTCATTCATTCATTTTAGATTCCTCTTGTGTGCGTGTTGACCGTAATATTACTACTTACTTTAAGTAAAGACTGTTTTCACTTGTATTTTCCAATACATATATACGGTTTCTTCTATAAGTAAAAATATTTATTTCAATATTATAAGGTTAGGAAGGCCACACATAGGCATGGCAAATGTTCGGGTTTCGGGGAACCCGAATCAAACCCGAACCGAATCGGACCCGAATTTACCCCGAAAAAATCGAGTATTTAAATTACCCAAAATATCGGTTCGGAACTGATGGGTACCCGGAACCGAACCCGACCCGGTTCTTTTAAACTATTTTTTTTACTCATTTAACTACTTTAATATATTTTTACTTTTTTTAATATATTTTTATTAGTTAAATATAATTTGAAACAATTTAACAAATTTAAATTTTTTAATTAATTTTTGAATATTTAATAATATATAAAAAAAATCAATTTTTATTAAGATTTAAAAAATTATATAATAAAAAATATAAAATATTATATTAATTACAAAAATAAACAGCCCTCAATTATATCATATAAAAATAAATAATAAAAAAAATATTTATAAAAAAAAAACTAATATTAATAATCAAAAATTAATTAACTCTCTAATATATATTACTTCTCTTTATCTCCTCTCTTCTTGTCTCTTCTTCTCTCATGTCCATTTTTTATTCTTTATTTTACAACATTTTTATGATAAAAAAAATAGACACATATTATAGAAGATGAAACTGAAGCTAATATTGAAATAGATTATAACCCAAAAAAAATTAGAGACATATTTCAATAAAAATAGATGGGTTGAATTTAAAAATTATTTTTTCGGGTATTCGGACCTAAACCGGAGCCGATCGGTTTCAACCCAAAATTAGTCAGAACCGAAAATTAAAAAATTTACCTGAACCGATTGGTTCGATTCCTTTCAGTACCCGACCCATTGGGGAAAAATTGTCATGCCTACCTTGTTGATTTTGATTGACGTCACCGTAACATTCAGTTCAAAATTCAGTTGTGATCCTAGTCCGTATAATTAATTATTATTTAATATTTTAGTTGGACGAATTAATTTTTAAATTAACCTCTTTTTCTATTTAAATTCAGTTTTTTTAATTCTTATTTTTATTTTTAAATTTATTTATAATTAAACTTATTATTATTATATATATATATATTTAAATTATTATTTTTATTAAAATATTTAAATTATTATTTTTATAAATTTAATTATTTATATATTTTGATATATATATATATATATATTTAAATTATTATTTTTATAAATTTAATTATTTATATTTTAATATATTTACTTTTAATTATTAATTTATATAACTTTTTATTTTAAAAAGTTTAATCCAATATTATATAATTGAGAATCGTTTTAATATAATGCCAAAATCATTAATAAATACATGATCGTTCAAAATAGAAAATAACGAGATTAAGCATTTGAAAAATAATAATAAAACATAAGAAAAAATGTTTATCAACGAACAACATAAAATATAGTGTTAACGATTTCAAATATACTCAATAAATCAATTTTGGACATTCTTAATAGCACATAATTGGGAGAAATATGATAATCTTATTCTCAATAAAATTTTGAAGAGGAAGAAAAACTAACAAAGTCAAAGTCAACGTATTCAAATTGAGATGGATAGCTCACGAAAGACCATAATTTGTGGCAGGTGTGGCAAAACATGTTATACAAGACATAGTTAAAAATGTATTGAGTAAAATCGTCAATAATTTAGAGAAAAATGATTGTAATTATTTTTATAAATTATTAAATTATTATATATATAGTTATAGTTAAAATATTTTAAATTTATTAGTATTTATCAATTATTTATGAGGATAATAAAGTGAATATTTATTATTATATTATATAAATAATAATTGAAATGTAAATATATATATATATATATATATATTAAAATTATAATTATAAAATTTAAAAAATAATAATTTAAAATATATATCAAAATATAAATAATAATGTAAATATATACCTATATCAAAATATAAATAATTTAATTTATAAAAATAATGATTTAAATATTTTAATAAAAAATAATAATTTAAATATATATTTAATAATGAGTTTAAATATAATAAAAATAATTAATTAATTAAAATAAAAATAAAATATGAAAACCGAGTTTGAATAGTAAAGTATGCTAGTTTGTGATTGAATGAACCAAGTATGTTAGTTTGAGAAATTAAACATCAAACAAGGTTAGTTTAAGAATTGGTTCCTAGCTGGACCCATCCAAGTCATTATTCAACATTTACGTAATAAGCTGTTAAAATAATTTTGCGTAATAAAATCACCAAAAAAATTATAATCAAACATAATTTGTGTTTAAACTCAATTTTCTCTCTATCTCTTTTATTAGTTATGAGCGTTTAAACTTATAATCTTAGCGTTTTTCTCTTTCACCGCTTTTAAATATTTTTTATTTATTCTATTTATTTCATTTATTTTTAATCATTTTATTTCTTTTCTCTCATCTATTTAATCTCTTTCTAATTATTTTATTCATTTTCTCTCATTTATTCAAACTATTTATAATATTTATATATATATAATAATGTTTAAAGTCAAAAAGTACCATAATAATCTACGTCATCAATTATCTTTCATAATAATTATTTTCTCTTAAAGTAATAAAATCATTTCAACAATTTTAGGTGGTCTAGTTAAAGTGTTCACATTTCATGGTTCAAATCATAAAACATGCCTATAAATATATTTTATCTTATATTTTTTTCTTTTCGAATTATTTTCTCATTCATTATATATATATTATTGTTAATCACTAATTTTATATAAATACATTTTACTTTTATGAGGAGTGATAGAGAGATAATTTGGTGAGAGATTGATTTGACATCACATTGGTTGGAAAATATAAAAGTGGGAGGAAAGAGAGAAAAAAGAGAAATTATTTGATTTTTTCAGAATAAGATTATGCCAAGTCATTCCCTCACCAAATTCTCTCACATAATCATTTCTCTTACTTTTATTATACATTTTTTCTCTCATTATATATATATATATATAAATAATTTTTTTGTTAATATAAAAATTAACTAATTGGTAATAAATATTAAATACAATATATATATATATACAAAATAATAAAATTATTTCTAGCGGTTAAAGTGTTTATATTTCATGATTAAGACCAAGATTTGAATCTCAAAACATGCAAATTTAGATTTTTAAAAATACATTATTGACTATAATATTAGAAAAATCAAGATAGTTAATTTATTAAAAGAAAATTAACTATCTAAAGAACTTAATCAGTCTTTAACCATGTGTGTAGGAATAACTTCAACCGAATCGGCTGAATCCATCAACAAGATCGGCTAAACCGAAATGCTCAACTTGATCTATCCTCTCGGTTAAACAGAATCGACTCAAACAACATTCGAAGTTAAACCGGATCGGCTTAAATTCAGGCCCTGTTAGAGGTGCTAACCGATAATGTTCAGCTGGCTCAACGCATTGAAGATCTTAAGGCCAACGGGAAGATTATTCAAAGTTATGAATAATCTTAAGATGACGTAATGAATATATATTAGAAATATGCAAAAGAAGGTTCTGAGATAAGGCATGTGGCAATCTAATGATTGCAGATTTTATCCAAGTTCACAAGCAACCTTCACAGTACAGGCGGTCGCCCTCATGCATGACTGCCATGTGTACAAAAAACAAAGCAACCTACTCTGACCGGCTCGGCTACCCATGACCAACTCAAGAGTGAGAAATATGACCGTTGTCATATTTCTTATATAAAAGGAAGCCAAAGCATTAAAGAAACACACATGCACGAGAGCTGATCGAATAGTATACGAAAGTCATATAGTTATCTTGATCAAAGTGAAACAATTGTAAACAGTAAACATTCCGTTGTAAAAGTGTATTACATCATTGTGTAAGTGTTGTAAAGTGAACGACGAACAGTAAATAAGACTCGATCGTATTGTGTATTGTGTTGTGGAATATTCCTTAGTGAATATCCTTCTCACCATTTGAGAAGAAGGGGTGACGTAGAAGAGTTTGCTACGAACAATCATAAAAATCTGCGTTTTGTGTTCTTTATTTATTTTATGTCATTAAACTAACCGAACCGACTTTCTCCCACTCCAACCGAATCGAATCACTACATATACTCACTCCCATCTAACCGATTTCATTTCACTTCAACCGAATTCTCTATACTACCTTCCTTAACCGAATCGCGTGCGTTTGTTTCAGGTTGAAACAGACATTTTTGCTCTTAAACTCGGTTCAAGAGTCTTTGACAACCTGCATAGTGTTAAGAACGATTATAATCTTTAACCGAATTAGTGCCAAGTGGTGTGTGTGTTGTTGTAAGCGATCTCTTTTAGCCGGACCCCGGTCCACTATCGGCGATCCCGATCCTAATATATAATATATGGTGGCGCAACTTTTAAATAAATGATACGCATCTGAAAGTGTGAGGTTGAAATTAGTAGTTGGTTTAGAAAGCATTTGAAAATGTAAGATAATAAGATGGAGGTCGAGTGGTGGGTAATTTGTCGAGTGTGATGTCGAAATTATTGGTTGGTTTGGCGAGCATTTGAAAGTGTGAGGTCACGAGATGGAGGTCGGGTGGTGGGTGATTTGTTAAGTGTGAGGTCGGAATTAGTGGTTGGTTTGGCGAGTATTTGAAATTGTGAGGTCACGATATGGAGGTCGGGTGGTGGGTGGTTTGCTGAGTGTGAGGTCGGAATTAGTGGTTGCTTTAGCGAGCATTTGAAAATGTGAGGTCACGAGATGGAGGTTGGGTGGTGGGTGGTTTATCGAGTATGAGGTCAGAATTAGTGGTTGATTTGACGAGTATTTGAAAGTGTGAGGTCACAAGATGAAAGTTGGGTGATGGTTAGTGATTGGTTTGACGTTGGATAAGAGGTATGTGATCAATTGAGATTGATTGTTGATTTGTTGAAGTGAGAATACAAGAGAGGTCAACTAAGATTGATGAGTGGTTTGTCGAGGAATGAAAAAACATATAAAAAAGTGTGAGTCACAAAATTAGGGTTAGTGAGTGGTTTGTCGGGGGGATAAAGAGGCATATGAAAAAGTGTGAGTCACAATATTATGGTCAATTGGGGGTTAGTGGTTGAGTTTAACGAGATATAAGAGATGTGTCATCAATTGAGGTCGACTAAGATTGGTTGGTGGTTTACCGATTGGATAAAAATGTTATATAAAAAGTGTGAATCACAAGATTATGGTCAATTGAGTGCTTAAGTGGGGTATCGAAAGGATAAAATATATGTTAACATTAAGTTTAAGATTAAACTTAATTTTTACCAACTAAAACCAATTTTAAATTAATTAAATTTGAATAATATTAATTTTATCTAAAATATTTATAAATAAATAATATTTTGTATATATTTGTACCCAAATGCACGGGATTCATGCTAGTTATTATAATAACAAAACATATATTTTAATTTTTGATTTTTAATATATGTATTTTAATATATATATTAATTAAACAAAATATAAAATATAAATATCCTGTGATTTTATTATTTATAATTATAGTTTTAGAAATCAAATTAACTTATTTAATTATTTAAAAGTACTTATTATAATTGAGATGAATCAAACGTGACTAAGGACGGATTCAGAAATTATATTTAGGGTGGACTTAAAAAATAAGAATGAAGATAAACTTTGGAATTGACTTTAAAAAATGAAGAAAAAATGTAATTGAAGATAATCGAATTTATAAATGGCATATCATTCCCTCTTCTATTTCCTCTTCCAAATTTTCTCCTTCTATTCACTCCTCTTAACTAATATAAACTTCATTAAAATTTTGTAACATAAAACTTAAACTCTTATAATACTTGAAAGTATACTCACATAAATACTATAACATAAAAAATATTAGAAAGATAAAAATAAAAATAAAAACTTATAACACTTTTAAATGTATAAATAAGTAGTTATATATTTATAACTAATAATTATATAAATTATAAAATAAAAAAATAATTTTATTTGTCTCAAATATACATTCTAATATTATAAAAGATATTAGGTGCAACTTTATTTTAACCTCAATATCTTTATTTTATCATGTGCTGCTTTTTGTAACCTAGAATTTCCTTGACTTAAAGTTCATTTATGTAGCTTAGTTTCCAACCTAATATCTAAACCTGAAATAAAATATCTTATTCCACAATTGAGAAATTTGAACCTGAAATTAAACCACCAAAATAGTATAACCAAGAAATACCAAATTTACACAAAACTATCAATATAACCAATAAATACTAAATTCAAACAAAACTATCAAAATAGTATAACCAAGAAATACCAAATTCAAACAAAACTATCAAAATAAGCTTCTCGGAAGCTGAGTTCACAATAAGAATTTTTTTAACCAAAATAAGACCAACAGTACTAGAAGATAGAGCAGAACTTCAGTATCACCAAAAATACATAATGCTTACAAAAGAACCTAATATAACAATAATTTATGGTAATTTGTTTTTCCCCAAATTTTTTCTTCTTTTTTCTCTAACTGTAGTTTGAAGTTAATTACATGAAATTGTAGGTACACCTCTCCACATTAAACCAGGTGGCCTAATTCCATGATTTACCTTAGTTGCACCAACAATAATTGGTACAGTTGAACCAACACTTGTACATGCACCTTAACCAACAAACAAATGAATAATTTATAAATGATTTTGCTATATATAATATGTTCAAAATGATTATGCTATATAAACAAATAATGCCTGTAATATTGTGAGGCATAATTCTATGATTTACTTTCAGTTGAACCAACACTTATACATGCACCTTAACACACAAACAAGTAAATTATTATATAAAATTATGCCATATATAATATGTTATAAAAATAATACCTATAATATTTTGTAGTAGAATAGAGAATCCGCCTTGAATATTTGCTTGAAAAGATGGACATTGGGAGGATTGTCCTTGAGACGATTGACCTTGGCAGGATTGTCCTTGAGATGATTGACCTGCATAATTATAAAAATTAACTTAACACATTCATGACATAAAAAAACCACTACCACGAGTCTGTGCTCTTGGATTCTACAACAGCCCATGCAAGAGGGTATAATTTGTCGTTTCCATCTCGACCGACTACAGATAAAACAGCTGAGTTGACCTTTGTAAATAGTTTTTAAGAAACATCCATCTACTCCGAGTATTGTCTACACCCTGATAACCATCATTTCTTCACTACATCAAAACATACATAAATTCGTTAAAAATGTAGTTCATTTGTTTTTCATCACACGTAAGTTTCAACTTAGCTGTTGATCCAGGATTTGTGCATTTTATTTCAACAACATAACCAAATATTTTTCGGTACTCTATCAAAGCATTGCCTTTCAAGTCTTCAATAACCATTCGTTTAGCTCTTACAAGCATTGACTTTGTCACCTTAACATTTAACTCTGATTTACGTAATTCACCAAGAACGGATAGTGTAATTGAAGGATTTATCCTTATATTGTTCTTGAATTTGGAGGCAATGAACTTGGCTGTTACTAAACCAATCTTGTTAACCGTATAACAAGTATGCTCAAATTGAATTCTCTTGATCATCAAAGTATTTGTTGTATTATCTTTGCTAATGAACATTGTCCAAGTACACTTCCCCTTACTGCATATTGTTTTGATGTTCGTTTTATTAGCAACACTTAACCTCAAAGAAAACTTATTAGCACAACTATATTTAGTTATGACTAATTTAACATCTTCTTTTGTATTGAATTTCATACATGTTACAAACTTTGAAGTAGCATGACCATTAGGATTAAATGCATAACATCTACTTGGTTTTCCTCACTGGTTCATTCTCCAATTTCTCGATATTAAAATCATTGAGGTTCATATATATCCCATCTCCATTAGTGAAGTACCCCACTTCCGAATCATCATATGTTTTTTCGCTAAAATCAATACTTTCTTCTTCATCGATTTCTTCTTCATTAATAGATTGAACATATGTCGATTCTGCTTCACTATCATTTTCCTCTTCTTCAACTTCAATCGGTTCTTCTTCTTCCTCTTTAGTTTCAACTCGTTTCCTTTCTTTAGTTTCAACTTCAATCGATTCTTCTTATTCAACTCGTTCTTTTCTCGCTTCGGTTTCAACTCGTGCCCTTACTTGTTCTCCTTCTAAATATAAGATTGGATCCTTCTCAATAGACAATGGTTGCTCAAGTTCATTCACTAGGTAAACAAAAACATGTTTATGCTTGACTAAATAGGAAGATATTTCTAAATTTTTTTTGTCTCCACTGATAGAGATAAGACCAATAGTTAATCCAAGACCAGGAATACAGTAATATAATTTATTATTATCGGCATTTATATACCCCAAATTCTTAATCATTTCTAGAATATCCTAATATGAAAATAAGTCCAAATCATCTATAATTACCGGGTGTTCCGATCCATTGACATATTGGGTCGCTTCATCAGGACACATGTAAAATGTTCCTCCATGATTTATAGACAATATATATTCTTACGAACTGAAAAAGAAAACAAGAGAAAAATTAGTGTACATATAAAAATGAAACAAATTTAATTGACTACAAATAAAAAATTTCAAAAGACATAAACATGTTGAATAACTACAAATCCACTATTGAAAAATAAAACAATGGAAAACTATTTTTTATAACTAGTTTCTAAGCATGGATTGTTTCTGTAACTAATTCAATTTGTTTTTGTATACATATGGAACGATGAAACTTTTGATTGATATAATCCTAAACTGGTTATTCTAAAATAGAAGAAGAAAACATACATTCACTTTTTGTTCTCTTTTACATGTTACCTTTTTCGGTACTCGTATGAACTGCTTAAACTTGAATGGTCAAAGATTCATAAAAAAGAAAGAAATTCGTCAATATAAAAACAACAATAACAACAAACACCAAAAGGACAACTACAAGTGTCGTGGCTAGACTTAGTAACAAACAAACAGATTCAGGTTTAAGAACAACAAAAAAAAACACCAAAAAGAACATTACAAAAGGAACAAATGCAAAAGTTTAAAAAAAATTTGAATCTTGGCAACAAACAAAAATATTAAAAAGAACGATTCCTGAACAAAAATTACTTGCCCAAGAGACCCTCAAATGTAAGATTCAGGTTTAAGAACAACAACAAACACCAAAAAGAACATTTCAAGAGGAACAAATGCAAAAACTTATGAAAAAAATTCAAATCTTGGCAGCCAACAGAAAGATTAAAGAGAATGATTTCTGAACAAAATTTGGTTGTCCAAGAGACCCTCAAATGTGAAGATTCAGGTTTCTGTAACTAATTTTTTCTAAACATAATATGTTTATGTAACTAATTTGTACATTTATAAAGAGAAATTAGGGAGGATAAAACTAATCTTGTCCGTCCATATTATGGTTGTCGCGAAGAGAGTTACGACGACGGTTGCTTGTAAGGAGGGTGAAGGGGCGGCAACGACCACTGCTGGTGAAGAGGTCGACGACGGCGATGGCGATGGCTGATGAAGAGATTGGTAATTTTAATTACTGTCTTGAGGTTCGTTTGAAACAAAAAATATCTAAAATAAATACATTGATGCCACGTGGGTACAAACTTAACCCCGTTAAATGGCTGCCGTTATTTTATTTATTTTTGACACATTTTGACAACTTTATATATAAAATAGAATTTTGCGACTTTATAAACAAAATTGACACATCGCTCCAACTTTGTAAGAGCAAGTGCATCAGTTAATCTAAACACAACCATCTACGCTATATTAGATTTTTTGAACAAAAAAACCTTCAAAAAGACCATACACAACCATCTATGCTAATCTAAACACAAATTATAAAATAGAAAATTCTAAAATTTTGACTCTCCTATTCTAAATTTAGCATACCAAAAGACAAAGTCTATAATTTTTTATAATTCTTTCTCTCTCCTTCTCAATACTCTCTCTTCTCTACCATTTTCTCTCAATCACCGGAGCTTCATGGAAACGATGGTGAGTCCTCATGAATCTTCTCTTTTTAATATCAAATTCGGTATTTTCATTAACTCATCTTCGATATAATACCCATATCTTCATATGTTTTAGGAAAATAATTTGATGGGTTTATAGAGGAAGAAGAAAACGGGAAGAAAAAAACCCTAGGTACCTCAGCTTCGATTTGGGGTTCTCTGCACTCGATTACTCAAGGTCTGCACTCGATTACTTGATTACTCAAGGTTGAATTTCTTATATCTCATTCTCTATTTCTTCTACTAGTTCTAACCTATTTGGATTCGTAAAACACCATTTCTGAGAGCCATATCATTCGTGTTTTATGTTAATCTCATATAGTTATCTCGCATTAAAATCGTGTTTCATCAATTTGACTCAGTCATCATTACTTGAGTTTGTTATGCCAAAGCAAAAGATGGAGCTACTTAATCTGTTTCGAGTGAATCGTGATTTTAGTTTTTTCTGTGTTTTTTGGTGTCAATACAACATATAATTAGCGTGTTTTTTTGTCGCATCAATGGAGCTACTTAACAGTGATTGTATGGAGGAATTGTACAGTTATCCTCCGTTAGAGGGTAATGAAGTTGTTGGAGATGCACAACTTGATGGTTTTCCCGAACTTGATGAAGTATACTCAACTCAAACCCAAGGGCAAGCTTCCAAGTCAAAAAAGAAAAAACTGCCCAATTGGACAACTGACGAAGATCTATTCCTAGTGTCTGCATGGTTGAACACTATCTTGGATGGTGCTACTGTCGCTGATCAAAAGAGATTGCAATATTGGACACGAGTACTAAAGCTCTATAATGAAATTAGGACTCTTAAACAACCATAATTACCCATGTGATCGTCCATCCAATGTCATTTATTTAAGATGATTTTTGAGTTAAATGATTTTGTTTATTTAAGATATCATTTTATTTCGAATGTGCAAAAGAAACGATACATATAATAAGGAACACACAATTCATAAGAAATAAAAACAAATACACCATATTCCTTAAACCTTACATTGCTCCCTCGCTGTATCGGTTCCACAAATAGTCAACGAGGTCGGATTGTAGTTGTGTATGAACTTCTCTGCTCCTCAAGTTGACATGACGTCCAATGAATTCTTCCAACTCTTCTTTTCTGTCACGTGCTATTGACATGGGAGGTTCGCTAACATCATAATGGTCATGGAGCGATGACACTTGTAGTTGTGTATGTAAATGACGTTCACTTTCAACGATCATGTTATGCAATATAATGCAAGCGAACATTTATGTCGTTCAAAGACCCTGGAAGTCCAAAAAATGAATGCCATATCCACAAATCATGCGAGGACACTGCCTCTAATATTAATGTAGGTTCGTGAATATGACATTTAAACATACCGTGCCATGCGGTTGGGCAATTTTTCCACGTCCAGTGCATGCAATCAATACTTCCCAACATTCCGGGAAACCCACGATTCTCACCTTGTGCTAGCAAACGTCTCAAATCGTCGGGGGTTGGTGACCTTAGATACTCCTTCCCAAATACTTCAACAATTGTTTTAGTAAACAATTTAAGACTCTTTAAGGCAGTGCTTGCTTCAATGCGCACATACTCGTCAATGGAGTACGAGGAAAACCCGTAAGCTAATATTCGTAGTACCACTGTGATTTTTTGTAGTGAAGATAATCCTTGTGTACCTGCAGCGTTTCGCTTACGCACAAAGTAAGACTCGTTCTTTTCAACCTCCATTTGTATGCGAAAGAACACATCACGACTCATACGAAATCGTCTTCGAAACATATCTGTTGGGTAGACTGGATTTTCAGAAAAATAATCTATGTATAAGCGCTCACGGCCTTGCTCTATATCACGAGGAATGATACGACGTTTCATTTTACCCATGGTAGAAGAGCTCGCAGTTGATTGAGACGTATTGAGGAATCTTCTTCTAGCATATTCCATGGCTACAATTTGGTTGAGTTCATCATCGGATGAAATCGTTGAAGATGAATCGGACTCAGAATTCGAGTCACTAACATTTTTGAGAATACGATTATATATGGATTATATATGGAACTCATGTTGTTGAAGAAGGAAAGTAAAAGTTGGAATGCTAGATACAAATTTGAGTTTTTTTACTCAAATTTAAAGAGTTTGAAATTAAATTCAAAAAAACTAACTGTTGGAATATGATTATTATAATAAAAGATTTTGGAGAAATTGAATATTTTATAATTTTGTAGGATAAAATTGTAAAATTTAGAGTAACTGATGTATAAACCCGTTAAAACTTAAAATACTAAAGTAAATTTATGATATTTTAATGTATTTTAAATACCCAAATTTAGATTAACTAGTGAAGTTGTTCTAAACAAAATTCACATTGTTTCCTTTTATATAATCCATAAGAATAAGATGTCTATCACTGTACTTCAGTCTTTACGGAAACTCTTCTCTTTGTGTATAAATATATAAAAATAAATAAATAAATAAAGAGAGAGAAAGGGGGTTAATACACACCTAATAAACTAAATAATAGAATAAACCTTCTAGATCCGACGAACCCTCTCACCGCGTATGACCGCTACGCTGCGCTCCGATGAAGAAAGATAAAACATGGCCTGCCGGATCCGACGCTCGTCATTTCTCAGCCCTCCCGATCGGAATAAGCAGTAAACAACACCAGCAGCAGCAGAAGAAGAAGAAACAACAACAACAAGACAACGATGTTGATAATAGACTCAGCAGCTGCCAATCCCATCTCCAACCACGTAGCTGCTGCGTAGCTAAGCTTCATCCGAGATTATTATTAACTAATTCAAAGAATGTACTCAATCAGGAACCATCGATTCAGCGATTACCTTTGTTTTCGTCGTCGTTGAGGCCCAATCGAAGCGAATTTTCGATGCTTCCTAACGATGTCCTGCTGAAGATAGCGGCAACGTTCACGCATCCGAACCTTCAGTCTGCGTCGCTGGTTTGCCTGGCGTGGAGGGACGCTCTGCGGCCGTTAAGAGAGGCGATGTTGTTTCTCCGGTGGGGGAAACGTTTCAAGCACGGGAGAAGTGGAGTCCAAGCAAACCTACAGAAAGCTCTGGATTCATTCCTGAAGGGAGCAATTCGTGGTTCAACGCTGGCGATGGTCGACGCTGGACTTGTGTATTGGGAGATGGGGGAGAAGGAGCAGGGAATCTCTCTGTATCGAAAGGCAGCAGAGCTTGGAGACGCTTCTGGACAGTGTAATCTTGGAATTGCGTATTTGCAAGGTAAAATATGAAACTAACTAGCAATGTTAAATGTTATAATGATTAATAATTTGTATGTATGTATGTATGTATGAGCAGCGGAGCCTTCGAATCCAAAAGAATCAATAAGATGGTTGTACAAGGCTTCTGTTGCTGGTCATGTTCGTGCTCAGTATCAACTTGCTCTCTGTTTACACCATTCCCATGGGGTTATACGGAATCTTCCAGAAGCGGTATGTATGTTGTTTATCTCTTTTGTACCTTGTTTGTTAATAATAATAATGCTAATAAGGAATCCCATTTTTTGGTTTGAACTCATCTGATCTGATCTGGTGGATACATATATGCATCTGTCTATCTATATGTATGTTTTGGTTCTGGTTCTGGTTATATTGGATTGGATTGGATTGGATTGGATGAGACAGGCAAAATGGTATCTGAGAGCTGCAGAAGGGGGATACTCGCGTGCCATGTATAACACTTCATTGTGTTATTCCCATGGAGAAGGATTCACACAGAGTCACCGGCTAGCGAGAAGATGGATGAAGCGGGCAGCTGACCACGGACACACCAAAGCTCAGTTCGAACATGGATTGAATCTCTTTTCGGTAACTTGGATATTTTCTTAATTATTAATTAGTATTAGGAGATGATAAACATTCATTCTCTACATAAGTTATGGTTATTATGACTGAGTTGACAACAACAATAATAGGAAGGAGAGATGATGAAGGCGATGGTGTACTTAGAGCTTGCCACCAGAGCAGGTGAATCCGGTGCTGCCCATGTGGGCGAGGTGATACGCCAAGAACTATCCCCATCCTCTGTGGACCGAGCCTTGCTACTTGCAGACAATTGGCGTCCTTTGCTGCTGCTCCGATCATCATCTCACTAATAAAATAAAATAAAAACCAAACTCTTCTAAGACTAAGAAAAGAGGTTCATTTCTTCTTCTTTTTCAAACAGCCCTTTCTTTTTGGTTTTGTTATTGGTTTCTTTCTTCCATTTTGTCTCTGTTCTCTTTTTTTTGCTTCTTGTTGTACATTACAAACACATTATAAGCAGAATTCAATTGATGATGATGATATATTGAATTGGATTGGATTGGTGAGCATGTTTGCAATTAAGTTTTGTGAAAAGTAAGTATTGATAGAGTGAGAATAGATGGAAAGAACACGGTTGGGTTGAAGCCTATATTAAACATGATGGTGGGATACGGAACTGGAAGGAATAAATAAATAAATGATTTGCCGCAAGCCATCACACTCCAGAACAAACAATCACCAAATCCTACTTCTAAAATCACCAAATCCTACTTCTAAAATAAATATATAACTTTTACTGAAGAAACAACAAGAAGAAGAAGAAATAAATAAAACTTTCTCCTCTCCTAGATAGACAGACAAACCCTGACCGAAGGATTGCAGATCCATTTATCAATAACAACTTTAATTAATCTTAAATGGGCTCAGTTTTTTAATTAAAACAAAATAAATCCTCATCTCGATGCCAGCCCAGCCCAGGCCTTTTTGTTTTATAATAGAGTCACTACCACAACTCAACTAGCTTAGTTAAGCTAGCTAGAAAAGGAGACAATGGCCCCTTGAGAGAAAAGTACGGTTTAGGCAAAGAAAAAGAAAAGAAGCTCGCAGCGCGCGGGGGAGGAGCAAGAAAAATGGATTTCCAACAACAACACCACCACCACCACGGTTACATGAGACCTCAAGCACAACCTCCATCTGTGGCCGATCCGCAGCAGCAACAGCAGCTTCCCCCCAGACTGCCGCCCCCTCCTCCTCCTCCCTCTTGGTTCTCGGGGGGGCAGTTCCAGTATCAGCATCCTTCTTCTCATCAATCTCCATCGCACCCACACGCCCAACAGTGGCTTCCGCCACCACCGCTTCACTCTGATCATCACCACTCCTATCCTACGCCTCCTTATCCTACTCCTAATCCTTATCAAAATCATTTCCCCCCTCATCTTCCTTTGCCTGGATCTCACATGCCTCCTCACTATCCTCATTCATATTCACAGGTAACCCATTTTCACCCATCTAGTTATACGCTTTCATTCCACAACCCTAGGTTTTTCTTGCTCCTCCTCTTCTTCTTCTGCTCAATTTTACTCAACCCTAGCCTTTTTCGGGATTAGATTGTCAACTTCTTTTTAACTTTCTTTAATGCTTAGTTTTAGACCAATAATAATAATAATAATAATAATAATAATAATTGTCATTCTTCCCAACCTTAAGATACACACACTTCCACTCTTTAATACTAGCATCCCTTTTTTGCTTGTGTTTTAAAATAATGTCCATCTAGTATAGTAATTTCATACAATAGATAGATCGTTATTGGTCATTTCAGTAAACTTGGTCCACCTTGTAATTTTGCCCCAAACCTGATAGAAAATGGATTCCTCTTTTGATTTTATAAACTAAGTATCTTTGTTAGTTCTAAAGGCATGAGATGGCCATACTATAAATTAACTAATGAATGATTCTCCTTTTGCATGCAGGATTGGAACAACAGTTGGGGTAATAATCAAGGTTGGAACCATCCAGGTGAACAGAAATGCACTTCTTTGTACTTGGGGATCTGTTTTTTAATAAATAGATTATATCTTCCTACTTTTTTATGTTGTTCCAGTTTAGATATATATAATCTACTGTTTTTCATCTCATGTGTATATACAACGACTGAGAAAACCCTTCCTTCATTTTGTGTTTTGGTACATGGTTTATATAATGCAAGAATGTAATAGGAAAAGATAGTCATATATGACGGGAAATGAGAGACCGGAAACTGTTGAACATGCATGTTAGAAACTGGACAAATCCTGTTGTCCTTTGTCCTATACAATGAAGCAATTTATAATAAACGTCTTTTCAATTGTCTAGTGCACTGATTATGACTGTTCTCAATTGATATGATAGCTCCTAACAATGAGGAAGATTGGGCTTCCAAAGCCAGAGCATGGGCAGCTTCCAAAGCTGAAACAGATAACCAGCAGCATTTTGCACCTGTTGGAAAACCAGAAGACCAAGGCCATTTTCCTGATCAATATTCACAAACTTCAGGACCTCATTATTCTGATGGTCATCTGTCTTCTGCTACCGTTTCTGGCTATCAGCAGTATCCAGCAGTCTCATTCCCTCAGAGACCAGTGTCCTTGCATCCTCAAGAATCTCTTCCTATTGCTCATATTCAACATGTTGACCACTTTTCCTTTAATAAGGATGCAAAGTTTGGGGGAGACTCACGTTCTGCTTTTCATCATCACCAAGAAAGTCTACCTGCAACTGCTTCATTGTCTCAGCAGGAGGTATCTTCTAGTTATTCTTCTGTTGCAGGTAATACTTTACTTGGCATAATAATTAGATGTGGAGCTTTTTGAAAAGCTGTTTGTTTGGGGCTAGCATTGTTATTTAATCATTGGCTGTTGGATCAATTTGCATTCTTGGATGATTTTTAACAAGTAATCACCTTTATGCAATTATTTTTCTTTCTGTGAGGTTCTGATACTTGGTTCTCTTTCACTTGGTTTGTATATTTTCCCTACAGTTCTCTTGAAAGTCATTCCTTACTGTAATCTAATGGTCATACCTTTGGTCTTTAAAGTATGTCATAAACTGAGATGTAAATTCAGCATTTTGTGTGTGTATGGGGTGGGGGTGAGGATAAGAGGGGCAGAAATCTATCTAGTAGCATAAATTGTCAGATTGAATTATATTCTTGCCAAGTATTGATCAGCCCTTTGGTCTTCAATGAATGATATTCTTGGCTTGTCATTTTTCCCCACACTTACCCCTCCGGAGCAGCAAATACAACAAGGCTGGAATGTTGTGTTTACATAACCTTAAATAGTTGGATACTTTTATTTGATTTGAACTATCCAAGTATGGCATTTAGAAGCCAGGTCATTGGACTAATTCAGATCTTGCTACAACAAATGCCTTTCATGAATAGATTAACTTCCATTTTGCGTATTCTACTTTTTAGTCTTACAATTTTTAAGGGAAGAGGGTTCTTAAGCCTCATTGATGTTACAGTTTCTGTGTTAAAACTTTTTGCTTAAGATCAAGGTAAAAGGTAATCTCTGTTGTGATTCTTGTCAGTTGAACTAGATGAAACTTAATCAAGAACTCCAATTTTGTTGAATGCTGTATATCACTTGTATATAAAAAAAATGGGACAACGGATTAAGTATGTAGCCCGCAAACACACTTAACCATTTAATCAGGCGCAGAACTTGCTGCCTGACAGGCTCGAACCCAGGAACTTAGGGTTAGTATCCACCTTTTATTGCCGCTAGGTTAGAAGAGGGGATATATCACTTATATAATATATATGCATATATAAGCCTTTTATCCTCTTACATTGAAATAACTTATTGAATTGGTTATGTTTTTATCAATAATGAGCTGTTATAACAGGTAAAGATGGAGATCATTTTCCACACCATGCAAACACAACATTTCCTGCAGTAGGTGCACAATCAGTTCCAATGGATCAATCATACTATCCATTTGGCCTGCAGCCTGTAAATCATGCAACTGATCTTAGTGATCAGCCCTTAGACTTCACACACAAGTTTGATCATGCCCTTGATCACAAGCAACCGAGTTATAGGAAATGTGATACTGGGTCAGCATCTATTCATACTTGGCCTGCCACAGTTTATCCTCCAGTTCCTCCTGTATTATCAGGGCAACAGGTTTGGTACTAACTTATTTATGCTTCAATATGACAGCATTCTATTAGTACTGCTTATCTTTTATTTTTGTTCAGCATGACCCTTCATTGGCTTTAGTTTCTCCACTCCCTGGACCTACTCCACTATTTGGAACGATATCTGGGCCTAGTTTCCAGTCTCCAATTCAACCTGTTGGTGTACCCTTCAGCATTGCAACGGCAAGTGGGCTAGATCCCATTACAGTTTTTCCTATGGATGCATATGGAGTTTCTAGTATGGTTGAGCGTCCGAAGAAGGTTTGGACAACTGGACTCTACTTTTCACTAGTGCGATTGCTACTTTTAATAATCTTAATAGGCATGTATCTGGGGTCATTCAGGCTTCTGTACCTAACTGGCTTCGAGATGAAATCATTAAGAACAAAGCCACTATTGCAAGTTCGGCTCCTGAGCTGTCCAAAGAGGAGGCTGAATACCCTGAAGATGAAACTGCTGACAAACCACTTGCTAGAGCTGGCCAGATAGATAACATAAACATTGATTCTTCTAGGTCCGAGGAAGAAGATGATGATGAGGTTTTTTGTTTCTTCCTGCAGCAACCTTTGAATTACTGATATTACTAGTTACTTTTCACATTCTATCTGATATTCTTTTGCCATTGAGCTCAACTTATATTTTTTAAGTTTTTCTTTCTTTGTAGGATGAGCTAGAGACAACTAGGTCTGCAGCAATAAATCATCAAATAAAACGTATCTTAACTGAAGTCCTTCTCAAGGTAGTTACACGTTGGTAAGTGAGACTGACGTCTATGTCTAGGACTAATTCACCCCTCATATATGTTTTTAAACAGGTTACTGATAAACTCTTTGATGAAATTGCAATGGAAGTTCTCAATGAAGACGTACTCTCTGTTGATGGTAGGTTCCTAATTCTAGTGAGGAACAACTGAACCGCTCCTCTGTAATCTCCATTGATCAAAGTTTTGTATACACCTTATTTGATTTTCATTTTTCAGTTAAACATGGCGATGCAAGTAAAAAAGTACCACTTTCAGCGACAGCAGTTCCTTCTCCTAAGGCTTCTACCAGTGTTTTAATTACAGCCAAAGTGAAAGAAGTTACTGAAGATGATAGTAATAAATCTGGTTCTAGTTCTCCTGCTGATATTCTGGGTCTTGGTACTTATGCGTCTGATGAAGATGTTGAAGAAATCCACACTTCTGCTAAACAAAACTCAAAGGACATTAATGTTCAGCAGCAACATGCTGAACATCTTTCAGAAGATAAACTCATCTTTGGGAATGCTGTTTCTCTAGATCAAACCAAACAAAATAGGAATTTGCATGGAGATGTTGAGAGATCAAACTCCAATGCAAGTGGTGCATTTGGTAGGGAGTTGGTTGATAATAAGACAGGCAAAGAATCA
Organism: Impatiens glandulifera; assembly: GCF_907164915.1. Classification (NCBI taxonomy): domain Eukaryota; kingdom Viridiplantae; phylum Streptophyta; class Magnoliopsida; order Ericales; family Balsaminaceae; genus Impatiens; species Impatiens glandulifera. Next base: position 67,982,147 of record NC_061863.1, read on the forward strand.
TCAGAAATTAATGCTGGATCCAGACACTCAACAAAATACAATTCTCAAGTTCTGGATTACCAGGATCATCTTGATGATCAAAAGATGCTTGATGGAGCTGATGCTGGTAACAGAGTTGCTTCTGTAGACATTGATAAACACACTGAACACACAGTTGGTGATGTTGAAGCAAAAAAGTTGGCTATAGGGGAATATGAAGGCAAAGGGAGCAAGGGTAAAGAACAGAAGAATGGTACATCTGAAACCCGACGAAATGCCTCTGCAAAGGTCTCAATCAAGGAGCCAGATTGTATTCAAAATGATGAACTTGACAAGGGAGTTAAGTCTGATGGCAAGAGGGATGAAAATCAAGCAAAGAAAATTAGAACAGAATGTAGAAATGGTTCAAATGAGAAAATAAAAGAACAAGGTGGTAAGTCTGGGGAAAAGAGAAAGGAATCTGATTCGAGAAGAAAAACATCTCATTCTGATGTTAAAGAGAGTAGAAAGGAAAAAGACAGAAGTAGAATTAAAGAGAGTGATAGAAGAGAGCACAAGAAGGGTGATAGAAGAGAAAGACAGAGACATCATGCACGTGAATCAAATAGAAATAAAAGGCGCCGCTCCTCCTCAGTCAGTAGCAGAGGTAGAACTGCAAAAGAGGATTCAGTAGTTAGTCATGTACATGAATCGAGCAATGAGTCTTCAGAAGGGACTGACAGGTTATCTTTGACTTTGATGTCTCTTTCTGTTTCTTCTTTTGCTGGGAGTTATGCTTAGTGCTTACCTTCTGGGTGTATCTGCAGGAAGCTACATTCAAGGAAGGACAGGTCACCATCCCCTATTAGAATAAAGAGGAGGTACTTCATTTTTTCTGAAAAAATTTCAAAATTGATTTTGTATTCATCAATATGTAAATGGTTTATTGGAAAAATTGATTGTAGGTTATACAAAAAAAAAAAAAAAATCCTATGCTTAACTTGCTAATGCATAGTCATACTTGTAGCTTCTGACTATCATAACCTAAATACATGTCAATGTGTCACTAACAAAATCCTATAATTTTCCTTTTGTTTGGGAAGACAATTGACTTGTCAAATAGAATGTGAAATTTTAGCCAACCAACACTTTTTTCTTTACTAACATGTAGTATACACTCTAGTGTTCCCCTCACTATTTGAACATTATTACTTTCTGGTGGCTGCTTGACTCATATCTTCTCTAGTAATAGTGGAATTCTTGTTACTTGATATTTGATTTCAGATTTAGAGTGTAAACTAAATCTAAATACTACTACAGCTCTTGATAAAATTAGTCTAACAAAATGATGTCAATAGAAATATTATGAGGCAAGTAATGTATTATGAAAGCTTAGTGCAAAAGTGCTTGACATTTATTGGTGTAATTGGATGATCAGCTCCTGGAAGGGATCTTTGTTGGACTCATATTGGTTCTACTTGACAATAAAATATACATGGACTTTCTACATGCTGAGTACTAAATCTGTATTTGTAAAACAATCCAATCCAATTTCTTAGTTACTCCATTCCATCTAGTTGAATCTTAGAAATGATAATTAAGTTTGCAGCTTTATTTTCTCCAAAAACGTAATTGGAGAAATTAAAGTGCGCCTGCTTTATTTCTCAAAAAAAGAAAAAGAGAGCTGCACCTTCTTTAGCATGTTTTAAAAGGTTAACAGTGCTTGACTGGATTGCTGTTTTAAATCTTCATTGCAGCAATCATTGATTGTTAAACAATCCTCTTTTTCTTTTTATGTATGTAGTGATGTTTTGCTGTTTCCAATTTACTGTTGATCACCGGTTATTTTCCATAAATTATGAACACCTATTTTTTGAAACTTGATTATTGTGGTTCATGGGATGTCTTATAGAAACTTATATGCTTCCTTCCTTGCATATTTCGGTTTCAACCTTCGAGCATGAAAAGCTCCAATAAGGGATTGTTTGGTTTGTAAACCCCAAAAGTTACTTGATCTATAATTCCAAACTCAAAACACTCTACATAATCTTCAAACAAAACAACAAGGTCCAAGTATTTCTAATCATTATATAACCCAAAATTTTAGGTTACTCTAAACATTATCCAAAATAATCACAAATCAAACAATTTATTGTTGTTGCATTACACATTTAATTTTTTTGGATTTGTTCCATTAATTCTGTAGTTGCCCACCTCTCACCATGAATCATTTTGTGGTTAATCAAGGCCCTTCATTATACTATTGATTTAACTATAGTTATAGTAATCTGTTCTATATGGAGCTAGCCATTTTTTACACCCCAAGTTTTTAAACCTGATAACGGAAGTTTGTTTCTGTTTTTTTATGAGTTGCTCAATATAATCTCCTTTATTTTTCCGAGAAAACAATATAATCCATTCTTCATGTCCGTGATACACTTGTAGTTTTGACTTGGATTTGTTAAAAGCAAATTTTCCATTATATTGCATTCATAAATATCCATCCGTTTTATTTATATAAACACTTGATATGTGTTTGTGAAATTCTGATCTGCTTCATGTTTGGACAATTCAGAGAGAGCGGGGCTGTATAAATAAAAATATTAGGAGAATGATAAGATAATATTTTGTGTTGTTACAGTGATGCCAGATTTTAGGGTTGTCATGGTATTGGAGTATATATAGAACAGCTTGGTAGAAGATTTTTACCAGATAAATAAAACAAGATTTATTCATTATAAAAGAACTTCTAATGATCATAAAATCGAATACTTGCAGTGCATTGGGTATGAGTATGGCTATGTGGTATTAACCATTAATATCCGGTTTCTAAATAAATGATGTAGCCTTTGTTGTCTAATAATTCCTCTTGCCCAACAAAGAAACTGTAAAGATGAAAAACAGTGCCACAGGATTTTTTTTATCGTTGGCTTAGACAATTATATCACTGAATATGGCAATGGCTCTACTAATTTTTATGTCAGGCCTCCATTTTTCCATTTCTGTGTTTATTAATTTCTTTTTCCTTTTCGTATTTTTTGGAGGGTTCTTTTGTTTGGTGAGGGGGTGAGTTAGAATGAAAATGCTAGTTGTGAGTATGCTAACTTGTATAGGATCTGATATCTTAATCTTACCACCTGGAATAGTCTTATTCTCTTTGCATGTCCTTTTGTGGTACTGGTACTAAGTAGGTTGATAATATCATGAAAGAAATTAGATAATTGAGCAAGCGATAAGAGGATGAGCTATGGTCTCCTTTTTAGTTTGAACTCAATGGTTTATAGTATGCTGCAATGTTTCTTTTTCTTCATTTATAGACAAGATTCGCGGTCTCCACATAGCAAGCATTCTCAACGCAGGCATTCTCCCTACTCTTCTCTTGCATCTACGAGGTACACAACTACTACTATTACTACTCAATTCTCAATCACACAAATATAGTAAGTAGTCTTAAGATTTGACTTAAAATGAATTCAAGATTGCACCCATCTCCAATAACAATAAGGAGATCAGGTGAATGTATATAATTAATGCATCTAGTTCTGAAATCTATGGTGGCGTCAGTATTAATATTTGTATAGAGGGACTAATATTCGAAATTGTTGCAGGGTAAGGCGGTCTAGGTCCAGTTCTAGGTCTAGGTCACCTGTTGGGCGAAAAAAATGAATGGACCTTGGATGCTATTATTTTTGGTATGTACTGGAAAGACAAAGATTGACTGGCCGCTGGAGATGTAAAAGTGTTGCAGTGTACCAAATGGGAGGAGAGAGCACATTATATATAGGGTCATGGCTATTTTCTTGCATCCGGATTGGCAAGAGATATTAATTGGGTTCTGGTCTTCTTCAATGAATCTACAAAGAAGGATATGCGAAAGATCGGTGGATAACCTGTTTTTATTTGTGCATTGTTTGTTTGTTACTACTACTTGTAGTGGTAGTAGTGGAGGGGTGGTGGTGGACAAAATACACACTTTTGTTTTAACTTGAGATGATGTAAAACTTTGGTCTTCTTCTTCACGTAAAGAACAAGAAATGCTGCGGAGAAATTAAATCATGGGTTGGGCATGTTTCCTCTTGGATTTATCAATGATATTAGGTGGCTAACTGATAAACAAAAAAAGACAAAACAAAGCTGGCCCCATGTAAAAAACAAGGGAAACTAGGCAAGTAATTATAAATTACTTCATACATGTTTATACCCAAATTATAATTGAAATAAATCTGTTTGTATCCTCTTTAAAAAATGGTTAAAAATTTCATCATCCACTGTTTAGGCATAATTGTTGGAAACCAGAGGAGGAAGGAGTCAACGGATCTTGGTGGCGGCAGTATGATGATGATGCAAGTTTATAAAGAAGATAGTATTAATTATAAAAATGCTGCAAGGGTTGTATATTCAGGTGGTAGAGAAGAGCTGATTTACTGTAGCAACGTCCGTGCTTCCTATTTGCTAGACAAGTACGGGGAGCATGCAAACATGTGCGTGGCCAGGCCAGATCATGTGTTCAAGAATCCACACGAGTCGTTGTCTGTGCTGTCGAGGGATGAGATCCTCACCGTTGGCCAAAAGTACATTATGTTAGAGCTGACAAAATTGGAGAAACTGAGAAGGAAGCATCATGCCCACGTCCAAGAAGAAGTAATACCACCACCATCTGACGACTCCGAGGAATGGTTGTCAAGTTCGGCCAAGCAATTCTATTCCAACAGGGAGACAAGGCCGGAGTCCCTGTCGGGGAGGAGGAAGTGCGGAGGTGGTGGGGGTATACCATCACCACCACCACCACCTGATGTCGTAGTCAGGGGGGTACAGGTCAAAAGATACCGTCCATTCAGAAACATAAGCAGAATAGGATGATGCAGCGCCAGATCACTACTTACACCTGGGAGCCAACCCTCACTTCCATTCAAGAGATTTCTCCATGACACCATTACCCATTCATTCTTACATTGCATACCTGCCCTGTTTGTTGTTCATACCAACACAATTCCTCTCTATATAAACTATACAAATAAATGAAAATTAATACTCCATGTGACTTGATATCTTAATTCATCAACCAAAAGAAGGAATCTGAGACTCAAAACAAAGATAACTCTCAGTTTGAACCGAGAATAGAGAATCAACACCAAACAAATCATATTCAGGAGCTAATTTCAAATAACATAAGTGGCATGCATGCAAGCATTACAATAAGGAGGGAGCGAGGAGAAATGCCATGAAAAAAAGTGCATGTTTGTTTCTTAACAAATATATATATATATATATATATTTAAGAGTCCAATGAACAAAATACTAGTGGTTCTGTTCCCTACCCTACTACTAGTAGTGAGTAGTCACAGACAACAAGGAAAGCAGCAGGAAAAGAAGGCAAAATCTTCTTCTTTTTTTCTTACAGAATTCCAGCAACAACAACAACAACTACAGAGCATGCTTATACATCTCCTCTATTTATATATAGTTCAAATGAATGCACTCATCAAATTCCTTCCAGGAGAGAAGATATTATCCAGAGATACCAATTATTTTTGTTCAACAGTCACCAGAGTGGTAGTGGTAGTAGAGGAGGAGGGGAGTGGGAGAGAGAACTTTAAACCTCAAAAAGAATCCATAATAATAAGCTCACCATCTTTCCCTTGACCTGCACCACATGTTCACCACATATTAGATGATGGGACATACATACAGTTTCTCACCATCTACTTATTTAGGCAGATGAAACCATTTCTCACCTGTCCATATCCCTGCTGTTCCCCAGGAACCCAGTTTCCCTGCCACCGCCGCCGCCACCACCACGAAAAGATCTTCTATCATCACTTTGCCTTGTCCATGCATCTCCTCCTCCTCTACCACGTGATCGAGGCCTATCAATGAATGCAGCTGCTGCTACATTTCTAGATTCCTCATATCTTCCAGACTGAGAAGGAGGTCTCTCAGGAATGCCAGAGACCCTACCTGCTCCAGAACCTGGTCTCTCAACATGTTTTTGACCAGACAAGACCTTGCCATCTAAATCATTCATCAATACTTCTAGTTCCTTTTCTTTACTAACTATCAAGTCCTCTAACTCTTTTTTTATTTTTTTTTGTTCAACGGATCCTACCAATTGAGCTTCCCCATTACCATTTGGTGCAGATACTTTCTCAAGCTCCTTTTTTAGATTATCTATTTCCTTTTTCAAATTCTTCTCAGCATCTGACTCAGACCTGAAACAGTTTCATCCATTCAGGACCACAGCATTAAACCCTCTCAATAACAAATCTAACCATAGACAGATAATTTAATATACTTAATAAGTAAAGGGGAAAAAATATCACATCATACTAGTGCACATCAGGAATGAAAAAAGAAACCTGACAAGATATTAGCACACCAGTAGACATATCAACCCACTTCAAATGATTTTATATGTTGGGCCACTTGATTTTATACTATCAAACCCAACAACTCACATAGTGCAAGTTATTTAAAGAGTAACAAAATGGCACAAAAATCATAGTGTGTGGAATAATCTACAACTAAGGGAGAAAAGAAAGTGAGAATCATTGGTTCTACAGTTGGACTGGTAAAATTTCAACTAGGAAGCTCAATCCATTTCAAGGCAAGTATCACCAAACTAAACATGCATGCAGCAGGAACCTGCTGCTAATGTATCCCCTGAGGAGGGAACTCTTTGATAGTTGTTACATTTTCTGTTCCCCAAACTCCTACTTCAATAGCTAGTGTGGATCCAAAACAAGAGAACTACAGACATCTCAAAATATACATGAAATTGGGGACATGAGGAGAACAACATGGGGACTGGACTGCACATTAACATCTAATTGGGAATTATTTACAGTTTTGAAGCAATAATAGCTAGCAGACATCAAACAGCTTAATTACAACAAGATTTTGAAGCATCATTATTTGGTAATCTAGTGGAGGAGACTAGTTGGAAAAAAAAAAAAAGTAATAATAATAATTACAAACCTCCCAACACCACCACCACCACCGCCGTGATACTCCTCCAGTCCCAGGTCAATTTTTCTCCAGTCCATTCCTTTCTCCTCGAGCAAAAGTTCCCTAGGTTTAGCATCCCCAAAAGGATTGACCTTGGGCCTCTGCTTTGAAGCCCCTTCAACAACCCCACCCCCCTGCAGACCTTGACCCTCTGACCTATTTGATTGTGCGCTTGACGGCCTGCTAGACTGAGAGCTGGTCGGCCTGCTTGTTTTCTTAGCATCGATTTCCAGGTCAATTTTTTTCCAATCCAATCCCTTCTCTGCTAGAACCTCTTCCCTAGGCCGCGCAGCTCCGAAGGGGCTTGGCTTGTTAGCCTTTGGCGCGTCAGACACAGCTGCCGCTTCACTGCGTGCCTGTAGTACCAGTTTGGGCCGCTCTTGATCAACTCGTTCACCACTTGACCATCTCTCTGGTTCTGGTCCAGTATTGCGAAAAGTAGAAGCCCCAAAGGTGGTGGAGGAGGAAGTGGTGGTGGAGGAGGAGTATCTGGCTGCTGATGCTGGGATGGGTTTCTTTCCTGCTGCCCAACTATCAACTTCGTCAGCCCTAGACATCCCTTCGCCAGCACCAAGGGAGCCGTAGCGATTAGGAGGACGGGTAGGACCTGAATCATATGATTGAAGAGGTTTTTTGGCCATTGCCCAGTTATCCACTTCATCTGCCCTAGATGGTTGATCAAAATCCGAAGCCCTGTGAAGTGGGGGGGGTTGCCTACGATCCTCATCAAACCCTCCTCCATACGATCTACGTCCACCACCACCGCCCCCCCAAGAAGTATCACCGTCACCACCACCACCACCACTACTATCTTCTCTATCGCGTCGAGCAGGGAAGCCACCAGACCGACCGTAAGTGGAAAATCCTCCTCCTCCTCCCATGCGTCCATATTGCATTTCATCGGGTGAGCGCTCTTTGGGGCCCGTGGGTAGCCTCATCATTTCATCGGGAGTCAAGCCCTTGTGATCCGAAGACGAATCTCGCCTGCCTAGAACGGGCGGCGGCGGCCTGGTTCCCATGGTGAACTCCTGCAAGGTCATCTTTTTTTTCTTCTGTTTGGTGGAGACAGCCTCTTTGAGACTGGGGAAACTCTGGGAGTCGGCGGAAGAGGCAGCGGCAGCGGCAGCCTGTTCTTGCTCCTCAGCCTCTGCTTCAGCGGCCCATGAGGTAATTGCTCCCCAAGATTTTGACATTCCAGTGCAGTGCAGTGCAGTGAAGAAATAATACAAGGGAGAATGATGGTGGTGGAGGTGGTATAAATAATATTGGATGATTGATTAGCAAGAGCGATTGCGCGCTGAGATTTTTTGGAGAGCTGCTAGGGTTCCGTTACAGGAGCCGGATCTCCGATAACATGAAGAAGAGAGAGAAAGAGAGAGATTTGATTACTTTGCTTTACTTTTTTTACTTTATTTTGTTTTATTTGTTTAGAGGGTGGTGTTGTGAGTTGTAAAAACTTTCTTCAAAGGATACTCCCTTTCTTTCTTTCTTCTTATTATTATTATTATTATACCACTTCAGTAATTATTTCTATTTTATTTTTGCAACGGTCACAAGAATGTCAATAAATATTAAGTTAGTTAGCTTAGAGTTAGACCGAGTATTATCATAACGGACAACCACAAATAGTCCTTTTTTTTGGGCAAAAAACAAGGTAACATTTTTTATTTAGGTTAAACAAGTAATTATCATTATATTTTAATTAATTATTTAGGTGAAAAGAACCACCTAATAATTAAACAAGCAATCCTCTAATAGTGTTATTAATTAAGAAACTCTTAATGGTTACTACTTTGAAGAATGAAGATGAAGAAGAAGACATGTATTATATATATATATATATATAACCCACTCATCTTGAAGAAGAAGAAGAAGAAAGCATGGTCTATTTCAATCAAATATTCGCACCACATAATTGGGTTATATAATTGGGGTCGGCAGCTAACTCAAAGCCTCAGCAACCTGTTTTAATAGAAAAACAACATAAACGCCACTACTAAAAAATAACCATAGTGCAGCAGCAGACACTACAAATAACACACAACAGTTTTTTGTTTTAGTAAAAGTACCTACTATTACTATTACTATAATTCTGTGAATGACCACCATAGAAATTATTGTGATTCTCTAGTTCAGGGACAAAATCATGGGAGGCAAGTGTTGTTTTGAAGGACCTTCCAACAGGTTCCTCCAGGAACTTTTTTGACCCTATGTAGGTCTCCATATTGCTCACCACCTTACTCATCTTCACATCTTCTCCTCCTCCTCCTCCTCCTCCTCCTTCCCTTTTCTTCTTAAGTGCACTTACAAACTTGCCCGAAATTATGTTCAATAACTTCACAAATTGAGACTTGTACTTTCTGTGAAGCCCAAACCCTGCAACCTGTATCCAATCAATCGCCCCACCACCCATATATAAATCAATATTTCACCATAAAAACAGATTTTACACATTATTTTTACCTCTAGAAATGCTTCTAAAGCTAATGCTGTGTAAACAATATATGAATCAATATTTCACCATAAAAACAGATTTTACACATTATTTTTACCTCTAGAAATGCTTGTAAAGCTAATGCTGTGTAAACATTTGCAGGAAGAGAATTCAGGAATCTTGCAACCCATGCCCACCCATCTTTTAGACCATGTATATTCTCGACTCCCTCAATCTCCGTCTGTCAAAAGTAAATTGCTCTTAGATAAGTCTGTCAGTCAAGTCATCATATATATATAGTTAGGCAATTGAAGTTGTTAATAATAATAATATACACTAGAAATGGAATAATAGCACAAACTTGAACAACAGCTCCGTAAAATTTCATGCATAACTCCATTCTTGATACAAAATCTTCTTCACTCTCAAGGACTCCGCCTTCTAACTCTTTGTAACCAATTGCTTTGCAGTAATCTTCTTTTGTATTAAAGGCCAACTGTAACAAAATCATTAGGATCAGACTGATCAGTAACATTAAATTTTAAGGCAACCATCATTCCATTGCAAATTTACTAGCCTTAGATGGAATATAAGAATTGCAAGTTCTGAAGTCTTCCCATTTTTGCTTACTTCTTTTTCCATATGTAAGGAAAATTAAGGATGAATGAAATTTAAAGCAAAGATATCATGGATGCAAGAACCTTTCCACGAGAAGATAAAGTCCCAAGGGAAATCACTACACAAGACAAATTTAATACCAGAGCACCCAATACATGCAAACAGCAGTCAAGTACCTTTGAGTAACTTATGAACTTGGGTACAGTAAATATGCAGACTCTATTCAGCTCTGCAAGAAGAAGATCCATGGAAATTGGGACCTATTAAAACCAATATATCAAGTGAGCAACGTTAGAACATAATACAATTAAGTGAATATCCACAACATAACCAACCATATTGGAGATTTATATATAAATGACAACCCTAGTGCAAAGAAGCATCCAGTTCTACACTTTATAAAAGTGTGATGTACCTTTGAGGCAATGACAACTGCTACATGAGCATAAGCAAACCATAGTTGATTAGGGTTAGAACATTGGAAAACCATCTGACACCAAAAAATAAGGAACACATCAGTATCTCATCTTTTCGATTTTCAGATTAGCTGGGAGGAGAAACACAACAGAACAATTGCTCTGTAATATATGAATAAAAAACCAAGACTTCCAACACCTTATATGTGTATCATTTCTAATTGATCTGCAAACATGCAATCGAAAAAATAACCCTACCTTCTCTGCAAATGTTGCTATGCTGATGGTATGTGGGCAAGATGGATCAGAGAAAACTTTGACTAATTCCTCAACTTTTTTTCTGAAAAAAATGAACTGATGAACATGAATACCACTTCTATCATTGAAAGAAAAACATAAAATAACAGTAGGAATTTTTTAAATAAAAGGAAGCTACTTCATATTATGAATCGAGAAAAAACAAAAAGAACTAACACATAGGAAAGCTACAATTTCTAATTAAAGACGTTGAAATGAAAGACACCAATCTCAAGTCATTGCCAGACCTGACATTTTCTTTCGTTCCAGTAATTTGTTTGAGCACTCGCTGGATTTTTGATACGTGACTGAGATAATCCTGCATTCAGATACCAGTCAATCCAGATGCTGTACATTCAACTATGCAGATTACATACTCACCTGAACCATTCTAGAAAAACTCAAGAAATAAACCTATTTAAAGCATTGAGATCTTGAGTTTACAACAGAGACATCAGTAGATTTGTGACTATATGGCTATGATATATATACCAATATAAGTAATCAGTTATGATTCTGTAATCTATCAGCACATATATTGATGAGAAAACAATATATAAGCTACGCATTGAGAAGAGTCTTTTGGAGGAACTACATAATGTTTGTGTAACAAAATAGTGCAAGGGGGAAACATTACCTTATAATGAGAAAAAGAGAAGTTAATTGCAAAGGGAAAGAATATCCTGATTTGGGGGTCTCCAAGCGATACATACCTTAGTGGAACCCAATCCTTGTGCCTTGTTCTTGTCAGCAATGTCCTTCAGCAGATTTATTCTTCTTTCCTCTAAGTTTAGTCCACTCTCTGCACCCTTGATAACAGTTCCTGTAATGACATACAGATAAAGTAGCAAAACACCCAGCTGATTAAGCAAATTAGATTGAATATTTTCCAGTTGCCTAAAGCATCATACATATATGTACATGAAGCCATATACAATTTGGAAAATGATTGAGTTCAATCTAAAACATTTACTTTCATCACATGTTAAATACATTGAACCACAATCAAATAGTAGAGTTTCGATCAACTTCTTTTTCATGAGAAGAATAAGATACTAACTTCAGAGCAGGCAAACGAGGAAGATGTATAATAAGTTCATGATGGTTATGGTCAAAAACTTGAAATTGCAAAAATTAAATCATGTTACCAGATACAATTTAGGAAAATGAATACTTCTGTTTTTCAAAAAAAAACATAGGGAAAATAGGATATACACTATCTAGAAAATGACAACCTTGGATTCATGGGCAATACAATATGGTAAGAAAAATAGATTCTTTGAGGACTTGTGCACATTAGGTCTAACCAAAGAGGCTTGTGAAGGGTTTGAAACATAAATACCTGCAGCCTGAGATTGTTTTGTGATATTGGCTAAATGGTGCATGACCATCTGCTGCTGGATAGCTTCACTTTTGGACTTAGTGGCAGCAGTGCTAGCTGCTTTTTCAGCAGCTACTAAAGCTGCTGTTTTTGCTTCTTCAGCTCTCTTTTTCTCAGCCAATTTAGCCTGCATCTAGAAAATATAATGCATGCTCAGAATAGTCTCCAAGTAATAAATGAACCACTCCTAGTTAGGCTAGTGGATCTAGCAAATGTGAATATAAACAACGCAGCTGTCTAACAAGGATTAGCTAGGGCATCAAAACAACCAACACCGTTCATAGACATGTCAGGCAGAAGAGAAGGAAAAGTGACACGGATGACGACGACAAAAGGCTGCAGCACCAAACTGACAACAAACCTCTGCTTCTGCCTTGGAAGTCTCTTGCCGCAGTCTCTCTTCCTGCATTGCCTTTTCTCTTCTTTTGGCGTCTTCAATTGCTGCATCATTTCTGATTTTTCTCTCTTCTATCTGAGATTTGTGCTCATGGTTCCGCTGAACTGCTGTTAAGTGATTATCAAGTGCTTCTGCACTAAATCAACAAAAAGTACACCGTCTACAAATGTTTAGTAATCCAGCCATGGTGCATGCTAGGGATACAGACCCAAAAATCATTATTTATACAGTACAATTCTGTATGTATCATTTTCATGCATCACAAATTATTGTGTTCAGGGGTAGGGTGCAAGAACTCATGTTCGTAAAGTCATGGGTTCGAGCCTTCATAACCAATTCAAAAAACAAAACAAATAAAACTATTGTGTTCAGGAAGCTGTATGACTCCATCTTTCCAATTAGAATAATCCACCAATGATATATCTAATGATGATTTTTTCTTCCATCCCTTATGTATAAGCAAAAACTGTCAAATATGACAGGGTATATTCACTACGAAAATCATGGATAAAAAGGTAAGAATTAGATCCTACACATTGCGCTGGTATTGCATATCCAACTTCCTGTCCAATTCCCTCCGCCCTTCAAAATTCTTCTCAACTTGAATTAGGGCAGATGCTAGCTTTTTGTTCTCATTCATCAGATGACTCTCCAGTGCAACAATTTGGCTCCGCAAATCATCCTGTCAATCAACCGAATTTGCAGTAAGAAGACTTTGACTTACTACAGAATCATACAAGAAAAGGATACGTGCTCTTCTATGTGAAGTAATAAGTAGAGTGAAAATTAGGAGTATCAAATTATACATCAGACCCTTCCAAGATCTAATCCATTAGGTTAAGAAGTTAGAAATGCAGGAAGAAGAAGCCATAGAAGAGCTCACTTAGAATTTGGAGGTGGGAGGAGGTGTTAAAAAAACCCTTCAAGAAAGAAGCCAGCATGGAAATAGATTTGTCCGTAAAATACAAAGTAGATAAAGTTAAGATTTGTACTCACATGTTGATTTGTTTTTCTCCGTAACATAACTACCATGCAAGGAAACATCTAAATGACCTCAACTGAACCGAGTACTTTCAGGACATCTCCAGTGCAAAATAAAATTAAAAATAAGATAGATGAGCATAAACTGCATACCGCAATAAAAAGGCGTTTCTCATCAATCAGCTCAGCTAATTCTCCTTCTGCTAAACTCACTTTATCCATCAACTGGAGTTGGTTGCTGGCAGACAATTCATCTTCAGAATTATCACTGTCACTAAAGAATCATATGTCAATGTACTGGCTTAAGGAAATAGCCTAGAAAATATTTGATGCAAATAAGCATATATTTCGTATGACATGAAAAATGCACGCAACAGGATAACGAAATGCAAACGTTTTTTAATATCTTCAAAATGAGCATCTGTCAAGACCAAAATATGAGTCTATGTGGCTGGAGGAGTAATTCAAAACGAGCTTGTTTTATAAGTTTCCTACAGACAAAAAGCAAGGCCGCTCACTAGCCTTACAGATTTAAAGTTTGGACACATCATAACCTTAATGCATGCATTTCACGAACGCATACATACGTACATACATGCATACCCCTTCCCTTTTGTGACACAAACATATGCACTAAACTAATTCTTATATTACTTGTAAATGCTCCCAACTAAGCAACCAAAGCAGCAGCAAAAAAAAATATAAACTAGGTCAGCCACACACACACACACCTGAAATATGATTCACCAGCGGCAAACCCTTGAGCCTTGACCAGAGTTGAATGCATATGGGGGTGCTCATCCTCCAGCTCATCAACTCGCATTACAAATGATGCAGGTCTTCTCTGGAAACATTTTGAAGTTGAAATAATTCTGGAGGACAATACCAGAGATAAAAGAATAATAAAGTATTCCAATCAGATTTGCTGTCCAAATTGGTCAGAGAATGGAACAAAAAAAAAGATAAGCAAAATTTACTTGCTCGTACCGAGGTTGTGTTTTTGTAAACGATAGAGGGGAAGTCTTGAGTTTCTGTTCGATTGAATTGAGCTCAGACAATAAAGAATCAAAGGACCAATCTGGCTGAGGATCGAGGGCAATGTTACCAACAGTTGAAGGACAGGGAAGCTCTAATTTAACAACAGTAGGTCCCCTGAGCCATTACATTCAGATGTATCAGCCGAAAGGCAGCGTACATAGAGGTTAAAAAGACGTGGAGAGTAAAACTTACATGGTCTCCAAGGTGCGACTAATGCTCGCTAACTAGGCTGATGGAAGCAGCACAGTGGAGGCGCGCCTGCTATTGGTAACGGCGGAGGAAGTTGTAGAAATGGTGTGTTAAGTTCAAATTAAAACCTTCTTTCACAAGCGAAAGCAGAGAAATGGTATGTTAATCAAACTTAGAGATGAAAAGAAGAGAAAGAAAGAGTTCTTTGTTCACTTGTTCGTCTGAGAAACAAAAGGCTCATCTTTACCTCCCAATTCCAATTAGCATGATTCCAGTCGCTGAGTTTTTTCGACCATAGGGTTGGTTGGTTGCCTTTCTTCTTCTAAGGACGGACGATTACAAATATCAAAACAAAACGTACATAGAGGGAAAATTTGACGAAATGACCGATAAGATATCAAATTTGAAAAATAACTAAGTAATAATGTTTGTAAAATTCACATTTATTTTGAACCTTTTAAATGTCTTTATTATTTTTTATCGTCACTCGCGAATTTCTATCTTCACTACTGTCTCGACTAATCTATCAAAGTTCGTCTCGTCATTACTTGTGAGTTGAGGTGGGCTTAAGCCCACCCCTTGAAGGTGGTGATAGAGATAAAAAGTTGCATAGGAAGACTATCTACCTAAATTTGTATTTATATCTCATGTACATCTCTATGACAAAATATAATTTACTCTTTTTTACTTTATTCTTGAAAATTTTATAATTAAAATATTTTCTTTACTTAATTTATCTGAATATATATTAAGTATAAATTTCATAACAAAGTTAAAGTATATTTGGAAAGTTATAAGTTTATTCAAATATAATATAAAGTAATTGAGATTTTTTTAAAATTGATTAAGATGATATTTATGGATAAATGATAAGAATAATTATTATTTTCATATAAATGATGTTCTAGGTGGTATATGAAGAGATAAATAATTTTATTTTTATAAAAACTTTATATGTTTGAGAAAAAATAATAATTATTTATTACTATTACAAAATATTTAGCCTTCTTATTTATATATTTAAAAGTATTATAATTTATTTTATTTTATTATTATCATCTATTTTTTTTCAAAATTGATGAGTTTGTTTTAGGTCAACTTTGTTGATGGATAGATACTTTAAGTATTATAAAAACTTTTATTCGTATCAAATAATTTGATTAAGAAAGAATAATGAATTTCACAATTTTCAGAACATAACAATATTTTGATTGAAACATCTTATAATTGTTGTCGTTCAATCCATGCACATTACCTATCACTATATGTTTAATGATTTTGATTTATTTATTCTTTTTTATTAAAAATATTAATTTGGACGTTATATTTAGGTGGGTAAAAGAACTAAACTTTGAATGATATATATTATTTAAGAATTTATATATTAAAGAATAAATGTTGTTAAACTAGTTTTTGTGTATAATTTACCTTTTTAAGAATAATTCTATCATATTTGCTATAGATGAGTAAGTTTTTTTTTCTTACTTATAAAAATTTCTTGAACAAAATGTATTATTTATTTATTTTAGCAATAAAGCAATTAAAAGTTCGCAATAATATGAAAGATGTCTCTCTTGTTAATTGTTTGACACTTTGTATTAAAATTGATTTAATTAAAAATTTAAATTATTTGAACTTTATAATATATATATCATTTTAAGCCCACCCCAAATTTAGTTTCTAGATCCGTCCCTGAGTATTAGGGTTATATTCGTCATATTTAGGATTTAAGGTTTAAGATTTTAGAGGTTATAGTTCATATTCGTCATATTTAAGTGAATATTAGGGTTCATATTTGTCATGTTCGCCAATTTCATGATCCATTGCCCATTAGTAACGGTTTCTCCCTCACTCATTGGGAAGACAACCGATTTCTCTCAACATCAGCACGACTCTCCATCTTCTCCCTCTCTAGTTTGAAAAAGATGTTATTGTTGCTTGTGAAATGTATTTGTTAGTGACCTAAATACTATGGTTGTTATTATAGTTGTTAAAGTTGTCACTATAGTTGTTACGTCACAATTATTTCGTGACGATCTTGTGTAGTTCGTCACGACCTTGTTAGTTCGTCACAATTTGTATAGTTCGTGACTATCTTGTGTTTCGTCATGATCTTTGTATTTCGTCACGATCTTATATAGTATTATCCTATCCATTCACTTTTTTCAATTATTTTCAATTGTTTGCGGTTGTTCAAGTAATTGTTTTGTCACAATTATTTCGTCACGATCTTGTGTAGTTCGTTACGATTTTGTGTAGTTTGTGACGATCTTGTATAGTTCGTGACGATCTTATATATCTTATCCATTCATACTTTCAATCAAGTAATTGTTTTCTATGATGGAGAGTGGAAAATTACTGACGGTGTTAGTTTTTTTTCTAAATTCATCCCGAGGTGTGACTGTACCCCCAAATACTACATATGTCAAATTAGTTGATATCATCTATTCTGCTAATAATGTGGAAAAATCTATATATGATTTAGTGTTTAAAGTTAAGTATAATTTGTCGGCTATTGAAATTTCTCCTGATGTTGTTATCAAAAAAGATACAGATGTAATGTTTTATTTAAATGAAGTCTCGACTTCACTCCAGCATCACACCCTACTGACTTCACTCCAGCATCACACCCTACTTTGTGTATCTTTAGTAAACAAGTCACTACTTACAAATCGAACTCAAGAAAGTATAACACTATTTATAACACACAACTCAAAAAAGTATAGCACTACTTATAAACTCAACTACCACGAGTGGTTTCAGAAAATGAATTGATGATCCTAACGTATTCTCAATGTTTCAACAGGATGACATATTAGTAAACCAAGCAAAAGAAAGAGAAGAAGGTTCATGTTTGCGTCTAAATGAGGGATTGCTAGTATCGGAGTAGCACCTGCACCAAGGGAAACAATTAAATCTAAGCTGTTTGGTTCATATGAAACATGAGCATTGATGATTCAATATCTGTGACATTAACTTGCGAAATTGGATTGAAAGTCAGTACGTTATTTGAGAATGAAAATTTTTTTTATCTAAGATTATATAAATATACGATGACTAATCATTTTATAGAAGTCAGTACGTTGTTTGAGAATAAAAAAGAATTTCATATAAGGTTACATAAATATGCGATGACTAATTATTTTACAGGTTTTAAAATGTCATTTTTGCAAACATTATCAACTCTGGGTTATTTTTTAGATTTGAACATATTATTGGAGTAATTTCGTCAAATTTCCCTTATAAAAAGACCCGGGATAAATTTTATGTTTTTTATTATTAAAAAAATATACATAAAGTGATTATTTTAGGCTACAATAGACCAATAGAATAAAATCAATATTCATTTTTCTTTTTATATATGTATTCACTGTAAGTAATAATTATAAATAATTTAAATTAATCAAACTTCTATCAAAATATATATGTAATTGGTTTTATATCAACATACCTTTCTATATGGTTAAACTAGTTGGATTATGTGAATCAAAGTTGTCAAAATTGTGAGTCAACTCGTAAACTCGTTCGAATTTGTGAGTTGACTAAGCGAAACCAAATTAAGAGTCAAAGAAACTCATTTAGAATCAAAATCGTAGTTACAATTTAACTCGTTGAAATCGATAAATATAATAAAATTAGTGTTATCGGAAATCTTTTTGACGGTAGATTTATAAAAGGGAGTAAAGAGGATATGTAAAGAAGAGTAAGAATTGGTTTACAAAGAAGGGTAATCAAGTGTTACCATTGTTAATGATGAAAGAGTAAGTACGTGAGCTTCATAAGAAGGAAATAGAGAAAGAAAGATATTGGGGTTATGGAAAGAATAGAGAGACAAGAAAAAATAGAAGGAAAGAAAGAAGAGTGAATTTGGGGAGAGAGAGAATGAGTGATGGTAATTTGAAATTGTCCTGCGAAAATCGAACCGAATTGTCTCGTTTGAGATAGTTTTTCTCCAAAACCGAACGGAGACGGGATAGTATTTGTGTCCCTGCCCCGATTTTACACTGATTTTACCCCGAACACTATAAAAACATAATTAAATATATTAAATTATCAATATATTTATTTATTCACTATATTTTATAAGAATAATAAGTTTATTTCTTTATAATAATATAAATTTTTATATATTACAATATATATTATATAAAAAAAATCCGTTTATATAATTTTTTTTATTATTTTTTAAATATTTTATTAATGGCCGTAGAATCCCCGAAACCGAACAAAACTAAATGGGGGCGGGGATGGTATTAAAAACATCTCAGAAATAAAAACGGGTCGGGGATGATAAATGCATTCTCTGCCCTCAAACCGACCCATTGTCATCCCTAATGAGAATGGAATAACTGACATCACTTCATTTGTTAGAAAAAGTAAAAAGTGTAAGAAAATAGAGAAATGAACAAAAGATATTTTTGTCGGACAGAGTGAAGAAAAATAGATGAAATAAAGTTGTAAGTTGAACGAAGAGAGTTGAGAGAGGTTGATGAAACAACAAATTTAGGAAGAGCGATTTCTTTGTTTTTATTTTTCTCTATTCTACACCATCATATGTGATTTCGTAAGTTAAAATGTCTTGTCAGTATCATTTCTCTATAATATATATTCTTTTTTAGATATTATTTAAAATATCCTTCCTAATTATTTGGTATAACCAAACATTTGTCGGAAAGTGGATAAAAAAAAGAGAGAAGAAAATAGCTTGGCTTTCCTGGAACGAAGAAAAAATTGATCACACCTTTAAAGTCGGTATTCCAATGAAGAATAAGCAACTATAGGTGCTGAGCACTATATATATAATTATATAAGCGTTCATTCGCCGGAGGTTTTAATTCATATTCCTAGTGCTCAATATTATTATAAGTTAAATATATATGTATTGTTTAGATCAGTTTAATAATTACTAGGTAGCTTATTATTATTAATATGGCACGACGTCGTGAATTAGTTGGTTTGATAATAATTGTTGTTGTGTTGGCCCTGGTGGCGTCGGCTGCCATGGCGACAGAAGGAGGAGGAGGAGGATCAGCTCCGGCGGTTTCTCCTAGCACGTTCTCCTCCTCTGATGATGATCATGAAACCATTGGAACGATCGACGGAGGAGAATCGGACGAGGAGGCCATTGGCATCCTGGATGGAGAAGCCGATGATGCTGCTCCAGTGGGCGGTCCGGTTCCTGCTGGGGTCTTCCCCGAAACCCCTGCTACTTTCTCCTCCTCCCCCTCCTCACCTGCTGCCACCATCCAGATCTCCACCATCACTGCTCATTTTCTACCCCTTCTAATTGCTCTTTCTTCTTTTTCTTTTTCTTTTTCTTTTTAATCCCTGGCTACACATCAACACAACAACAGCAGCAGCAGCTACCACAAAGCTTCTTCTTCTTCTTACATATTAATAATATTATAATGTAAGTAGTTTTAATTCCTCATCTTCTTCTTCTTTTTTGTTTGTTTATATTCATTCATTGTATAATGTATTTTTCTTTTTTAGATGAGCCAGATTATAAGGAATTCTTAGCACAATGTACATACATATATATATATATATATATATATGTTTGAAAGCGCAACAACTCTAATTATAAATAACAATGACAAACAACAATAAACAACACACACAATACTGCTGCTGCTAGTTTCATTTTCTAATTATAATAATATATCTATATCCTTTTCAAAGCAAAACAAAACAAAAATATAAAAAATAAAATGGTCTCACTTTTTACATACCCCCTACTACCCCCCTTTGATTTTTCTTCAATATGCTCATATATGCTATGCTATGATATGCTTTGCTTATACAGTCTATCTATCTGCCTATAAGAAAAAGAGACTATTATTCTCAACCTTTTGAGTTGCCATGGACGTGCCTACTTTCCTTGGAGATGCATGCATCTAATGACTAATCTAGAGACTTGGGTGGGGAGCCAGGCTAATTATTATGATCATAGCAGCAGCAGCAGCAGCAGCAGCAGCATACATGGGTGAGTGAGTCAGTGAACCTTCTTCTTCTTCTTATAAAAAAAAATAGTTAAGCCAAGAGTATCATCATTGACTACTTCCCTCCTCCTCCTCCTTGTTACTTGTTCTTTCACCAGAACTCTCATCATGGTCTACAGCACCAACAACTTCTTCCTCCTGTACAACAAATAACCACCTTTTTTTTTTAGATATTACAACTTTCTCAATCGATAGCCATCTTATAAGTTGTTTATCTCAATTGAGAACCTAAATAAAATATACTAATACCTTCTCACCAAGACGTTGTTGACAGTTATGACCATCAGCAGAAAAATTGCCAATCACTCTATTACTATTACTATTATTATTATTATTAGTTTCCAATGTGGAAGAGCTGCTGCCGCCGCCTCCGAAACCATTAGCTGAATCACTAGTTCCATTCTCGGAATCACATTCACATTCACATTCACTTCCACCTTCCATCCTCCTCTTAAGTGATCCGATTTCCTGATCATTCCTTGTTTGTGTTGCTGCTTCTTCGTCTGCTTTCCTCTTTTCTTCCTCCCTCTGTTTTTTCCTCCTTGCTTCTTGTTCCTTCAGTTGTTTAAATCTGAAATGAAACACCAATATCTATCTTCAGAGCTCCCTACCCCCAACAACAACAGCAAGAACAAAACACCTGCATTTAAAATATATTAGTTTTGTTCTCTCAAAGATCATGTATCAAACCTTTCCCCAGGACCCCCACCACGCCTATTTGTTATCAACGTCTCTTCGCGATTCTCCTTTTTGACCGTGGTTGCTGCTTCTTCAAGTACAGACTGAGATGGCTCTTCCTTGATGAAACTATCGCTGACTAGAACAGCTGAATTCTTTGCACCACCTAATTTTTGAAGCCACACCTGTTGCGCTGTACTCAAAATGTTATTTGTCAGCCTGCAAAAAGGCCACAATAAGAAATGGAAATATGTTATTTTCTTCTGTAAAGGGGAAGAAAGATATTTAATAATAATGGATCATTGCTGTGTGGATGGTTACCAATAAAGGCTTAATCCAGAAGGAACTGAAAGAGCAAAATAACCAATCATTAGGGGAAGAAAGTTGGTAAGGGCTTGTGAACTCTTCATGTTTGGGTCATTATTCTGGAAGCCACAATACAACAAGGAATAAAGGAGGGAGAGACATCAATTAGTTATTCTGGACGAACATAATATTATTTGTGAAATCTTTTCTTGATGTGTAATTTTCTGACCTGCGAGGAGGAGGACTGCATGATTTGAACAGAAATGTATTGAGAGACAATGAGCAGAAGAGGCAGGACAAGATATGTGCAAGTATCTGACCATCCAAGTGGAGGATGTCCATCCTGTAGAAAAGAATTGATTTGACTTGACTCACCAGTATAGAAAAATAAAAATGAGATAAGACAGATAGACAGATACTTACTACAAAAGGGAAAAGCCAGGAGATGCCGCTCCCACTCTGTCGAGCTGCAATGGTAGTAGGACCAGCCAATGAAGGAATCCAGAAAAAGCCCTCTGTCAGGAGTCCCTTTGGTAAACAAAAACAATTGTAAATTTGGATGCCTTTTTCTTTCTTTCTTTCTTTCTTTCTTTCTTTCTTTCTTAACAAGAAAGACAAAGAAATCCTACCTCATCTGCAACATTTGAGAGGGCTCTATATAGCCCAATCCAAACAGGAATAGTGGCAAGAGTTGGCAAGCATCCTGGTAGATGACGATGATGATAATGCAGATGCAGATGCAGATGCAGAAATAATAGTTAATTAATAAAATGAGGAATGAGAAGGCAGAGATTCAAATCTATCTATCTATGTGTATACATACATATATACATACACCTACTACCTACCTGCTAGCGGATTTATGCCGGCTAGTTTATACAACCGAGCAGTCTCAAGCTGAATTTTCTCCTGTTGTATGTAGTGGTGCAAAAACAATGATAATAATATGAAGCGCACGGGCCAGAATATGAAATCAAAAGTAATTAGAAAAAGGAAAGGAGAGTAGAGGAAGAAGTGGACCTGGTCTCCAGCGTACCGTTGCTGAATGGCCTTTATTTGAGGTTGTAGAGATCGCATTGCCATACCTGATTCTACCTGCTCGTAGAACAAATACCAAATTTATTGTTATTGCTGCAAGAAAGGACCAACTGAGTTGAGTGTACCTACCTGTTTCTTTGTCAAAGGAAATGTTGCAGCTTTAACAAGAACCGTAAGGAGAATGATTGCGAAACCGTAAGCATACGGAACGTGTAACCCAGATAACCCATCCTTTAGCACCTGAAAAACAAGAAGTAAATCAATCAATTATAATCAAGATGGGTAGCTTCTTCTTCTTCTTCTTTTCTCCTGAATTTAACTACCCTACTTTGTAATTTCACTATATGCATTATGCTGCTGCAGCGGCAACATCATATTCATTCATTTAGATTTTTCGTTATTTCGCACCTTAAGGACATTTTCCATGTAATATGTAATCCCAGATAGCCAATCATTGCTCTGTTTAGCGGCAGAATCTGTCAGCGTCTGAGGCGAGGAAGAGACGGCGGCGTCAGCAATAGTAAATAGGAAACCTTCTGCCCTTTCCAACACACCACGAACTAGACCTTCATCCGGAAATTGAACCTGCCCCAACCCGAGACGAACCACGGAAAGATTGCCGCGCAGGAAAGGGCGCTGACTTGATGAAGAGGAAAATAGGGGTTGCTGCAGAAAAGGGCTTGGAGTTGTGCTTCTCCCGGGAAAAGGAGAGAGAACCAGGTTAGGTCCTGAAGCTAAAGAGAGAAAAGAAGCCATTTTTTTGATGGGTGTGTGTGGGGGACTTGAAGTTCGTTGTCCTGGGGGATTGCAAACCCTAGATTGGCGAATCCAGTGAAAGAGACAACTAGACCCCTGTACTTGTATTGACTGATTGTGGATGTAGAGATTATTTCCCAGTTCCAACGATTCGGATGTTTTGTAAAAGAAAAAAGAAAAAAAAAATAAACAGTAATAATAAACCAAACCGGATTTAGAATATTTCTACTACAAATGACTTGACTGGACTGACTGTTAATTAAAGCTAGCTAGCTGCCTGGATGTGGATGTTCGCAGGTTAGATTTTCTTCCACATAATTAAACGAACCCAGGTTAGTTAGCATTCTAATTATTATTCTTTTGCATTTGTTTTGTTTCATTCAAATTTCAATTATAGCAGCCTCTTCCATCACCCTTTCAAACAAGCAAACTAGCTAGCTCTCTCTTTTTTTTCTGTATATATTAAACCATACTGATCTCATGATGCTGAAAGAGAAGAGAAAAGGAAAAGAAGAAAAGAGAAGAGAACTACATATATACTCATTCATCATCATAAGCTCAACTTTCCATTCACAAATAGATACACTTACATTGACAGAGACTAACTTGAGGAGTGTTAATAATAATGTTGGATTTATATTATCTATAACTATTCCTGTTTTTTATCTTGCGGAAGGGCGTTGATGTGAGGAGCCATTAGAAAAATCAGGGCTTTGAATATCTAGAAAGGATGTTAATAAAGTCTTACGCGAGGAGAATTGAGCCCTTGTTATATCTTGTTCGCTGGTGGTACCTAATTTCTCAATCTTTACTGCTTCTTGTATCGCAAGGATTGTTTCCTGCATCCTCGGCCTCAAAAATCCGTGTTGTTCCACGCATTGCAGTGCTACCTCAGCCACCCTCCACACCGACTCCATTTTTACACATTTCACTATCGAAGGATCTATTATGCTGATCACATCCCCTTTCCGAATCAATGATCTTGCCTGTACCCATACACATATTTCTACATTTTAGTTTTAGTTGTACAGAAAATTCACCATTTTTATCTATCTATCTATCTATCTATCTATCTTACCCAATGAACTAGGCACCAGTCTGCCCCGTAATCTTCTAATGAAACAGGCTTTCTTCCAGAAATCAACTCTAGCAAGACCACTCCAAAGCTATAAACATCGCTTTTTTCTGTCAATTGCTGAGTTGCATAATACCTATAAGTAGCTAGTTAGTAGTATTCATGCTTTATTATACATATATAAATGTTTGATGTTGATGATAAATTGGTTTAGGGTTTGTGTGCATGTCTTCTTACTCGGGATCCAGATAGCCTACTGTTCCTCTTGCCACACTGGATATATGTGTTAGATCTTCTTCTGCTTGTCTTGAAAGACCAAAGTCAGACACCTTCGCCCTCATATTAATGTCTAGAAGAATGTTGCTTGTTTTCACATCCCTGTGAATGATACCTGGGTTGCATCCAGTGTGTAGATATTCAAGTCCTACAAATAAGAATAAAATGCCAGATTTAATTATAATCTGTAACTATCTTGTTCTGCAAAAGTCCACTAGGACTTCCAAGCCGACCTTTAGCTGCATCTTCTGCTATTCGAAGACGAGTGAGCCAATCTAACTGCCTATGAGCAGCCAAATCTGTATATGTATAAAAACAAAAGCATGTTGGATTGTGTACTTGACAAATATATATATGCCTGAGTGTGTGGCAATTGAAGAATCGTTCGTGTACAGTAATTATTTACCTTTGCAACTTGATATAGCTTGTATGTGATCTCGTAAGGTCCCGTTGTGCATGTATTCGTAAACCAGCATGTGTTGATGTTCCTCTTCACAATACCCAATTAGAGGAACCAAGTTTCTATGATGAATTCTTGATAAAAGGGCAACCTGAAAGTTTTATTTTTTATGTTAGATGCATTAGTTAATGCATTAATGGGAAGAAAAAAAGTTGGTATTGTTCTTTATTCTAGGGAATTGCATTGATCCAGTAAGTAACGAGGGAGAATACCTCAGTGGAAAATTGCTTTGTCCCATGGCTAGAAGAGTCGGCCATGATTTTAACTGCTATCTCTTTCCCATGTTTCATTTTGCCATAGTAAACTGGTCCAAAACTGCCTTTACCAATTCTCTTTGAAAAGTTTTGTGTAGCTTCTTGTATGTCAGAGATTTGAATGTGCAGGCTGACAACTCCTTCATCCATGAAGTGGCCACCTCTAGCAAGTGAATATGTGGATGATGCCTTGGTGCTGGTGACATGCAGGGAAACACCACCTGTGGGCAGGGCAGGGAAAGACAAGACAGGAGAGTGTTATTGGATCGATATGCTGCTGAACAAGGAAGGAAGGAACCTTCCAAGCTTGAATAAAAAGTTCATGAAAGTTGACAGACTTGGTTGGTTTATATTTATATACCTTTCTCATCCGTTGCTTTGCAAGATGATGCCCTTTTCCACTTCCTAAGAATATGCATCATGGAGAGGCCTAACAATAAAATGACGAGTACCACTCCAACTAAGCTTCCAATTATTATTAATATATGGCGCTTCTTCCCTTTTGATCCTTTTCTAAGACCCGGGTTACCATCAAACCTGCAACATGTTATGAAATTTGAACATTATATAGGCACAAAGTAAGTAGATAATCATGTGTACTTACTTAAAGGTGATGTTTTTTGTGACCAATGTAGAGGGTATTTCCCCTGTCAAGGAGTTGTTCTGCAAGTACCTGTTATTTATTATACCAGAGATATAAGAAGAATATATATAACCACATCTTCAATAATACCAATATTTTTATTTTACTATATATGAAAGGAGCATACAATTCCTGTAAGCTTGGTAGATTTCCCAGGTAAGATGGAATTGAACCAGTTAATTTGTTATTTTCCAGATGCCTGAAGGATTTCCAGTTTGAAGTTAAAAAGCAATCAATTAAGAAGCTTGGAGAGATTAATATATGCATGGAAATGGATGAAGAACTTACACAATTTTCAACTTTGTAAGTATGCTCATGTCAGGAATGGGCCCTGTGAGAATGTTGTTGTCTAACCATCTAGGAGAACAACCAAACATAAACAAACTTTTTGAACTATATTTCATAAAAAAATAAAGTATATATTAATTTATGTTTCTTTCCAAAGTTCCAAAGAAGAAGAAAAACCCTTACAATTCTGTCAATTCATCCATAATACTAAGCTCTGATGGGATATCACCCTTAATGTTCTTGCCTGTCAAAAGACTGTTGAAACTAGTGAATTTCAATTCAAGCAGAAGTCTAGAAGAGACTAATAGGTTGGTAGATAAACAACTTTGCATTTGGGAACAGAACTGTAATTGATTGGCCATATCGGATAAGCCCACTACTAAGACATTTATCACATAAACTGTAAGAGGAACTCACATTTTTATTATTTTTGGTGGGCTAGCAGAGCTGCATGAGACCCACTCCCAAGTGGTTGGAATGCAAGGATCACCTTCATTTGTTCCAGAAATTTCAGCTGACATGGTACGAAACGCACTGAGAGCATGATCTTCCTTCCACAAGGAAAAGCTACATCTGGTCAGCTGAAACTGAAACTGAAATTGGACTTGTTTGTTGTAGATGAAACTTACCATCACGTTGATTTGTGTTTCGGGTGATCTCTACGTATTTGCTTATTTCAATGGCATTTAGAAGGGGACCTTTAGTTGAATCGGGAGTCTTTACGAAAGCAAAAGTGAGTACAAAATCAAGGGAGACATTCATGTAACTTGGTTCGTACAAAATGTAACTCCCATTGGCGTTCTCAACGATATTTGCAACAGCATTGCTATAGTCAGGTATATAAGGCTTCAGCATTGTGAATTTCCGTGTCTGGTTGTTTGGAAGATCCTCGATTTCTGCAAAGTATGCATAAGCTCTTGCATTGGCAGGAAAGTCCTCCAGGTTTAATCTGTAGGTGATACTTCCTTGAGTTCCAACAACTGCAGTTTGCATCACTTTTAGAGGTGGACATTCTCTATTGTTTGTATCCACAATCTTAGATGTGTTGATCCTCTGGGTGCCCGGCGCTTCTCCTACCAGAAAATTTTGCCTTTTTGCAAGATCAGAATCCCAGATACGGTCATATGGATCATCTGGATACCTGAATAATTAATTAATTATTTATAAATGGGGAAATGATGAGTTAGTTGACATACATATATATATACATATATATATAAATGATGAGCTACCACCTAATGGGATCTTTGGTGGATGCACCAAAATTGACTCTTGCTGCTACTTTCAAGTAAAAAGCGTCCTCATAGTCAGTTGCATACATTGAAAGATTAAAAGGCCGGAGTTCCAAAGTTGATATGAATGGAGAACCAGTGGTTGCACAGCAGAGGCACACATTAATTGAATCGGAAGGGGCCCTAATGATCATTTCCTTGGTCAAAATTCTATTAGCATCTAATATGGAGACAGTTGCCCACTTGGTAGAGTCCAGATAAATCTGGAATTTGGGGTATGTATCATTTCCAGGGACGCCTGTGCCGTACAAGAAGGTTGTTCTAATAAGGTATCTCCTCCTCCGTTGAGTGGCTAAGGTGTAACAGTACTTGCGATTGTCTGTAGGAAACTCCCTACGAGTTTCGTACTGTTGTTGTACTTGGCCTCCTCTTCCATCATCATCATCATCTGGATTCTCCTCCACTACTGACTTTCCATAACTCATCAGTATGGAGTCTGAGATCCATTCTAAGCCTGTGTGTTCATCGCTGTACTTACCTATTTTACTTCCACAATCTAAGCTAATGAACTCTGCATGCATTCAACAATTAATTCATTTGTAAGAAGCTCATGATAGTTATAAGCCTGATTTAATATAAAAAAAAAACACATACCTTTAACCTGGCAGAAGATGGAAGGAATAAGGTGAATGAGGAGTAGGAAGAGTAAATGGACAAGTAAATTAGCCATTGAAGACTACTGGTCAGGATGGATTGATGAGCAGAGAGGAGTATGCAGAAGCCTGAATGCCTGATGAAGGAAGAAGACTAATAATGATATGAATTCTACTTTAAATTCGTTTCATTCACATCACATGCATGCAATGGACAGTGGACACAACTGCTACTTTAATTCTTCTTCACGGTTGATATGAAATCTGCTTTTCTTTTTCCAACTTTAATTTGTTGCTGCTTTATGAAAAAAGTGATTTAATTGAGAATTATATGCCACCATGATCTGGTTTTATTATTGGCATTAGCATCTGCTTTATTGCTTTTCCTTTTTCTTTTTATTTGGGGTGGGGGGTGGGGTAGGGTAGGGTGGGGGGTTTCTTTCATGAAGGAAAGAAAAAGAGAGTACATATATAAAATAGAGATTCGTCTTTAGCTTTTGGAAAGGCTGAAACAGTATGTTGTATGTATGTATGCATGTAATGGAGCTAACTAGATGTGCATGGACATGACATGACTACAAATATCGTCCTCTTTTAGCTTTTGGAAAAGCTGCAGGTTTGTAATCTTTATATGCTTGCTTAGTTAAAAGCAAATTGGAATTATTTAAACTAAATTTCAGATCCTGTCCATTTACTCAACAATCCATATATGCAGGCGAGAGTTATCTTTAGACTTAACAATATGAATTAATTACTAAGATCAGATTTTGAGATGATGATGTGGGTGCGGGGAGGCCCAAAACAATCAATAAAGAAGAAGAAATGCCCCCGCCGCCCATATGTTCACAAGTCATGTTGCTACAACAGTTAAGTATGACCATATGTGCATAATGCACCGGATTCCATGACACAACTTTTGTTTTGTTTTTTCAACACGGGCCCAAATCAATCAATCAATCAATAATATGCCAACTATGGGCTGAACTCTAATAGTAGATAGATAGATCCCTCTGGCCTTCTTCTTCTTCATATTAGCAGCTGGGAGCCCCAGACACCACCTTGTTGTTTTTTTCTGGTGGAAGACATGTTAATTGGTATGATATATCCCTTTCTTTTAGTGATGTTGGCATAATAAGTCTAAGCACCAATTAAGTAACCACCACCATCAATCATCACTTCTCTTGTTCAATTGCTCATTTTTAAGGCCCGGGACAAAATGCTATCTCCTTTTGTCTGTCATGACTCATAACCCCCTAGAGAAAGGAGGGACTTGAGAATCAACAAACTAAGAACAGAGGTCACCTGACAGGGAATCAATCAAAGCCCTTGAAGCTGATATATATTCACCATGCTCTTCATGTTAGCTCCTTTTAGTATGGTTACTGAAATTCCATTCCCCATGTCATGTTACACTTGGACTAAGATAGCTAGCCGCATCTTCATCTCTTCTCTAATTGCTCAATCTCTACATACATCACATATACATATATGTTTGGGTGTTTCTATATTTTAACAACTGCATGCACTTAAGCTCTTATCATTTAAAGTTTGCCAATTAAAGAGTAATTAAGTTGATAATATCTAATTTGACAAATAAGGGTAAGGCTGGTATTAATATTAGCATGCATGCATGATGGGACTGAATGAATGGATGAAAACAGGAGTGGGCGATCTGAATCATGTCCACTTTGTAGAGGCATGCAGCTGGCGTAAAAGAGGGATGGTGATGGATCAAAGGAGTTATGGATACTTATAATTAGCAACTATGTTATGATTAACTAACACCGTTAGTTAGTCTTGCAGAGGAGAAGAATATAAGAGAATTATACCTTTAAATGCAGATCGTAGCTAGGATTCCAAAACATTGGGGAGTAGGGTATTCTGAATAGATTAGAAAATGCTTCATACGCTAGGACCAGATTTTTATTCAGCCTATCATATTTATAACAACTATACATTGATTTTTCCAGGAGGTTGAATGACCCCAATAATGGTCTGACTGACTGATACAGGCTGGCTGGCTTGCTTGCTTGCTTGCTTATCAGTCACATGATATTCACCTTTTTAATAGCCACTCTTGTTGTTGCTGATGTTGTGTTATTTCCCAAAAAGCATGTGCTATTTTCTACAAGCAACTGCAGTCTTTGCAAGCTACTGGTACTGTTTGCTGAAAAGCTACCTGAAAATTCAGAAGATTATCCTCCTCACAATAATAGCAGATGAGATTCAACTATTCAACTACTACAAAGATTATACACCAATTGAAATTTTCATTTATTTCATTCATGTTTGACTCTCAAGTCGTCAGATTTTGTTTTGTTTGTAAACACTCTTATCTTCTTCATACATTCATATTGGAGGATGGGGTTGGTAAAATATTTGTGATCTCTAAACATAATTTGAAAGTGTCATCTCATCTGCCATCTCTGTTGTCTCTCCCCTTCATTTTCACTATCAAGAAGTTGCATCACCTGTAAAATTCAATATGTCCAGCAATTTCTCTACACAATAATTTAGCCTCTTTTGCCATCTGAATACTCCTTGATAATACAAGTGCAGTCTGTGTGTGCGTTGAAGTTGGTTGATAGGAAGAGGTTACAGCAGCAGCAGCAGCAGCAGCATCTTCCCCAGTTGTCAGCAGCAGCAAAGCTTCTCTTGCTGGAACCACATTCTCCCACCAAAACTCTCTCAAAATCCCCAGCATCAGCTTCCAGTAATCTCTATCTCTACTCACCCTAAATATAGTGCTCCCATTAGGTGTCCAACAATACAGATCAGTCCAATTTCTGTCCATTATCTCCATTTGGCCTTGTACTTGTGGCATGTAGTAGAAGGGCATACTGCTCCATGGAAGACCAGTCTCAGGCTTCCCTTTATTATAGGGACATTTCACTTCAAGAATGCCATCGCATCCCAGGAGCCCATCTGGTGAGGCACCAAGCCAGTCAAGCCCCTTCTCAGATGAGTGGATGACAAATCCCAATGACCCAACGTCATCCCTGCTTCCAACACGCCCAGTTATGCCCTTGTAGCGTTGTACTGCTGCTGCTTCATTTTTAATGCCCCATTCTATAGCACACCTTGTTCTTTTTGAAGCATCATCATCAATATCCATTGGTCCTTGGACTTGTGAATCAAATACTTTCTCTTGCCAGAGCTCATATCTACGTTTGCCCTTCCAAAACCCTAGAACTGTGCTGAACGTGCTTGTGGTTAGCTTGTCCCTGCGGAGGGCGAACCATTCCTCAGAACGTTGTGGTGGAGGGTTGATGAGGCAGCACTTGGCCAACTTGATAGCTGCTGCTGCTGCTGCTGACGACGATGAGACTAGAGGAGCATTGCAAGAAATAGAGGGCGACGCACAAGTCCATAACACTCGGATGAAGCCATACATCTTTGTAGGAGGAGGAAGAGGCTCTTTTACTGCTACATTGTGATGAAGAGTGCAAAATCTGGGGATAGAAGATGATGCATGTGTCATTTGAGGAGTATGTAGCGAGAACTGAAATGCATAAAATTGTAATCGGATATTCATTAGCCGTATTAGCAATGGTCAGTAGTAGTAGCCTAGTAGGTATAGGAGGAGTAGAAATGAATCAATTCCCAAAATAAAACTAACATTTTATCTTCTTTCACATTAATGGAAATTGGACGAAATGACCCTAAAAATGGGGTTATTTGCCTCCGTGGTCACCCAATAATAAAATTGATCTGGTGACCACTTTATTTTTTTTTAGACGAAATTACCCTTTTCGCGTAACGCAAAGGAACTTCGCGAAACGCGAAGTGAAACAGTGTGAATATATATACTCAAATTTTTTCATTTTCTTCATTTCGTTTCTCTCTCTTCTCTCTCTTCTCTCTCTGTTCTTGTTCGTCGGCGGCGGCGAAACGGCGGCGGCGAAACGGCGGCGGCGGCGAAACTTCGGCGACAGCGACTTCGGCTATGCTTTGAATCTACAAAGATAAGAAACCTTAACCCTGAATCGATGTTTATAATACAAATTTATGCTCTTATTTCCATATCTTAATTTCAAACCCTAACCCTAACCCAAATCGATTTATGTTCATGTTTCTAATATCTCCATCTGAAAACCCTAAATCAATTTATGTTCTTATTGTCTATTATCTTCATTTTAAACGATTTATGTTCTTTTTAATGAAACCCTAACCCTAAATCAATTAAATCTGTTCATATTGGTTCATATTTGTTCATATTTGTTCATATTTGTTCATATTTGTTAATATTGGTTCATACTGGTTCATATTGGTTCATTTTTTGTTCATCTTATTGTTCTTATGTCGATGATGATATTTGCAGATCATATGGGTTCCGTTTCACGAAGGGCTTCTCGTTACGCGAAGGGCTTCTCGTTACGCGAAGGGCTTCTCGTTACGCGAAGGGCTTCACGAATCTAATCTTGGGCGAAGATATTGAAAGAAATGGGTCGAAATTCAGAGAAGAAGTATTTACAGCAAGACGAAAACCGGCTAAGTGCCGACGTTATGGATGAAGAGTTTTCTCAATAGTCAATACAATTGAGTTGTTTTCATTTAGGTGTTCTATAATTATATGTTAAATGGTTTGTTTGTAGAATTGCATTTTGATAGGGGGAGACATAGAGAAATTGAGATTGGACTTGGATAAACTTCCCTTCATATTAAGGGACTTTAATTCAATTTGCATTATTAAACCTAATTCTAATGGAAATTAAAATAAGCTTCATTTCCTTAGATACTCTAATTAAAAGGAAGCTTCATTTCTTTTGTCTGTTTTATTTTTATAATCAGATATATATGAAACTTTTCTAATTATTAATGTAATATTGTACTTTCATCATGTCACCTAAAGAAATTAAATGATAAACATATTTTTGTTATTTATAATTTGGGATAGAAATTTAAGATAAAACTCACTAAAATGGAATGTTTTTATCATTCATACTCACCAAGAAGTTTCAAACTAGACTAGAGGGTTATCATATATATAGCTATAAAAAAACAAAAAATGGAGGATATGGTGTCGTTGACGACATTCATGTTCATACAATCCCTCCACTTCATCCTCCGGTTCATCACGATCCGTTGGCTTCTCATAAGATCGCTCACGAGATTTCTCCCTATCACCCTCTCTATCTCTTCCCTTTTCACGGGATTTTTCCCTACACATGATGGGAAATGAAAGTGAAGAAAATTATAAAAATTATGCAGATTAAAAGATCTCATATTGTCTACTTGTTATAGGTAGTGGATGCAAGCTCTATTAGATATACAACCATCATTGCATTCTTTCCTCTTCAAAATTTAACTCAAGTTGTTCAGCAAATACATTGAGAAGGTAACATATAAAGAAAAAAATCACATAGAGTTTCTAAAGAGGCTTGTGAAAGTAAAAGGCATCCTAATCAATTACCTCCCCAATTGTTTTTTATTTACATCTTCACCTCCAATCCTGGTTGTTCCTAGACCCCTACCAAGTCGACGAGGTTTCCAGTTTGGAACTGTTCTACCTCGTTCAACATCGACAAACACTCTTCTATTATCAATCTTTATTCCATTAGCTTGTTTATATGCAGCTATAGGAAACACATGTAGGGCTAGGAATCAGGAAAAGAAATAAACACACACATATAAAATATAACATCGATCTATACAAATTACAGACAGACCTTTCATGCCTCTTGTGTGCACATACTCTATGAATGCATAAAGGGAAGCCCTTCGCGAAACGAGAAGCTCTTCGCGTAACGAGAAGCCCTTCGCGTAACGAGAAGTCTTTCGTGAAACGGAACCCATATGATCTGCAAATATCATCATCGACATAAGAACAATAAGATGAACAAAAAATGAACCAATATGAACGAATATGAACCAGTATGAACCAATATTAACAAATATGAACAAATATGAACCAATATTAACAAATTTAATTAATTTAGGGTTAGGGTTTCATTAAAAAGAACATAAATCGTTTGAAATGAAGATAATAGACAATAAGAACATAAATTCATTTAGGGTTTTTAGATAAAGATACTGGAAACATGAAAATAAAACCATTTGGGTTAGGGTTAGGGTTTCGAATGAAGAAATACAAATAAGAACATAAATTTGTTATATAAACATAGATTCAGGGGATGAGGTTTCTTATCTTTGTAGATTTAGGTTATAGTAGTCGCCGTCGCCGGAGTTTACGCCGCCGCTGACAAAATGAGAGAGAGGACACCTTGAGAGAGAAACAAAATGAGAGAAATGAAAAAATTTGAGTATATATATCAATACTGTTTCCCTTCGCGTTATGCGAAAAGGGTAATTTTGTCAAAAAAAAAATAAAGTGGTCACCAGATCAAATTTTATTATGAGTGACCACGGACGCAAATGACCCTATCTTTAGGGTCATTTAGTCCAATTTCCCCACATTAATTGTTCATTTATTTTCAAACTAACTTATTTTATTATTCAAAAATTCAATTTTTTACTTTTATTTTATTTTTTATTTTTTTATATTTAAATTTATTATTTTTATTTATATATATATATATATATATATATATAACTTATTATTTTTTTAAAATATTTAAATTATTATTATAAGTTTGATTATTTATATTTTAATATATATATTTAAATCAATAATTTAAATTATTATTTTTATAAATTTGATTATTTATATTTTAATATATATTTACTTTTACTTATTATTTTATATAACATTTCATTTTTATTTTAAAAAGTTTATAAAAAAAACACAATCGTTCAAAATATTGCCAAATAAAGTGAAAAATAATGAAATTATATATTTGAGAAACAATAAAAAAAATCATAAGTCTAAAATGTTTATAAACTAACAAACTTAACCTAAAATATAGTATTAACGAATTTGAGATATGCTTAAAAAAATCAATATTGTACCTTCTAAATAACATATGATTGAGAGAAATATGATAATTTTATTCTTAATAAAATTTTGAAAAAAAAAATTAATAAAGTAAAAACTCAGTGTATTGAAATTGAGATGAATAGCTCAAGAAATAGCCAAAAAGATTATAAAAAAACAGTCAAAGATGTATTGAGTAAAATTATCAATAATTTAGAGAATAATTTAGAGAAGAATGATAGTAATTATTTTTATAAATTATTAAATTATTATATATGGTTATGGTTAAAATATTTTAAATATATTAGTATTTATTAATTATTTATGAGGATGATAAAGTAATTATATTATATTATATTATATAAATAATAATTAAAATTTAAATATATATATATATATTAAAATTATAATTATAAAATTTATAAAAATAATAATTTAAAATATATATCAAAATATAAATAATAATAATAATATAAATATATACATCAAAATATAAATAATCTAATTTATAAAAATAATAATTTTAATATTTTAATAAAAATAATAATTTTAATATATATATTTAATAATAAGTTTAAATATAATAAAAAAAATATATAAAAACTGAGTTTAAATAGTAGAATAAGTTATTTTGAGAATGAATAAACAAAGCAGCCTAATTTGGAAAATTAAATGTCAAACAAGGTTAATTTGAAATTGATTCCCCTAAAATAAGAAAAAATGAATGTGAAACAAAACCTCTAAATTCCATATCTAACTGAGTTATATACCGAAAGAAAGGGAGTTAGTAGTAGATGCATACATATCTAACTGAGTTATAAAATAAAAAATAATAATTATAATTCCAGATTTATAAAATATATTTTTGAAAATGAAGTTTGAGTAGAAGCATAATTCCAGATACTAACTCTCTAAATCCATTGATTTTGCTCTTTCTTTAATAGCATGCTTGCTTGCTTTTGCAGGCGGATAGAAAATGAATGAAAGGAAACAAGGGTAGTAGATTTTGTGGAGAGAGAGAGATTAACTTGAGAAGATTGAGGAATGCCTTAATGGCCTAATAAGGGACGTTACGCCCACAATCTTTTATATTAAAGAGAAATGATAACGGCACAAAAAAAACAAGCCACCTTCTCATTTAATTTTCCAATATAATCATTTTATTATTAACTAACTCACTAATTATATATTCCTCTCACTAAACATAATAATAATAATTTAATTTTATAAACCTAATATATATATATATATAATTAAAATTAATAATGTTTTATTAAATAATTAAAATAAAATTTAATATATTATATTTATAAATTAAGTTATTATTAAGTTTAGTAGGAGAAATATATAATTATTACGTTAGTTAATAGGTTTAGTAAGAGAATGTGAGTATTTTGAAAAAGTGGATGAAAATGTATGAATATTAAAAAAAAGTGAATAAAAGTTGGGTAGATAATGAAAGGGATAAATGACAAATTTAAGACTTAAGAGTTTTGTCAAATTTAGAACTCTCATAATTTTTTGTCCTTCGATTATACTATTTTGTTATATTTAGAACTCCCAACTAACCCGTTAAATATTTGTCAATGTCATTTATTTATTTATTTAATATAATTATTTTATCTATTATCAACTAATACTAATTCATTAATTAACAATTTCTTTCCTATCTTCTTATCATCATTATCTTTATCTTCTTATCACCATTATCTTCCCGGCATCCTTTGCCAGCTTTTGGATTTTTTTCCTCCTTCCAAACATCATCATGAACGATTAAGTAACTCTTTCCTAACAAATAGAAGTATGAGAAATAGTAACTCTTACCGACTCTATTTTTCTTCTTTATTCTAAGCCTCAAGCTCTTATGGAAAACCTGTTGTATATTCTTTCTTCTACAAAGACTGATGTATATTCCTCTTACAACTTATTACAAACTTCACTACAAATATTAATGGAGGGAAAGTCTTCTTGATTGGGTGTGGTGCGTTTAAATCACGATCATTCACAAATAAACCCTAATATATATGTATCTGTTTTAGGAACGACCTCTTCTGAAATCAGCTCTTTTGAATGATATGGGTAGCAGACAAATGTATAGAAGTGAACTAGTTAGAAAGAGATAGACAATGCCAACTATATAAAATTATATTCATTTCAATCTTCTAGTCTATTCTTAGTTACTGATTATATATAAAACAACAAGTGTTGTGAATTATATTGTTGAAGGTGGTAATACAAATTTTATACAAGATTTCTTCTCTCTAGCATATTCAAGATTCTCATGTTGATTATAATAATAATAAGATGATGATAAACAACATCAATGGGAGTTTGATGATGCTAGTTGATAATGAGAATCAGATTAATAATACTAATAATGAGTTTTTATTGCATGCAAAGTCCCAATGGCAAACTATTACTGTGCTTTCACAAACTCAAGCAACGAATTCTGAACAAAATAATTTGTTTTCCTTACTCTTCATAGCCTTCCCACTTCTTTTCTGTCTTCTTGCTGTCGTTCTTCTTCCATACCTTATTTCCTCCTTCAATATAGATCTCAAATTAACAATCTCAAGAAAAATAAATTGAATCATTTGAAAACTCAAATAATAATACTATTCCCCAATTCCTTGAATTAACCACACTGATCTGTCAACAGGTTTTTATACACGACATGGTACAGAGCTACGACTACTGAAAATTAGTCGTTGAAGAGAAATCTGGAAGCTCTTATAATCAAGAAGAAGAACAGTTTCTCTTGCGCCTGGGTTTTTTAGAAAATAATTACTTGATCGTCTTGATATATGCTTGGAAGGAAAATGAAACAAAATTTCTCCAATTTGATCATAAACAAAGAAAAAATAACCAGAAAATGGCAAATGGGTGTTGGAGGGAAGATAATGTTTGAAAAACAGAAAAGTTGTATATTTGTTGATGATATGTCAAATACTTATATTAAATAAATAAAATGACTAAATGACATGGAAAATATTTCGATGTTAATTAGTAGTCTAGTACAAAGTTTTAAATATAACAAATAAGTGTAACGACAGTCTTTTCAGCGAAAAAAATTAGAAGACAAAACTCTTCGAAAGGAGCCTTAAATTTGGTCATATAGTAGGAGAGAGAAAAATAAAAAAAAAAATTTAATATAAATTCAATCACAAACCTTAATCCTCAAATTATTTCTCTCTCAACTCTCTCTCCGGCTAAATCCAAAACCTTATCTATACACCTACGTACTATTAAAATTTTGTTCATTTAATCCGTGTTTGATAATTTACTTATCATTTAATTTAATATATTAAAAATTTATTTAAAATAAATATGTTTAATAACACATATTTATAATCACTTATTTCTATAAATGAAGAGTGAAAACATGTTAAAAATAATAAGTTTAAATATAAAATTTATTTTAAGAGTGAAAACATGTTAAAAATAATAAGTTCAAATATAAAATTTATTTTAAAAGTGAAAAAAAAAGCTAAATATTAGCTTAAAAAATATTAAAAAAAAATCATTTTATCCTTATAAATTTAATAAAATTACTGTTATATAAATATATAAAGTCTTATTATTTTATATTTTTTTCTCATTAAAAGTATAACTTTTATTCTTCTTATTCGTTTTTATGAAAATTTATAAATGAAGAGAATTAATATTATATACATAAAGTCTTATTATTTTTTCAATTTTTTTATTTTAATTATTAATCTAATTATTTTAAAAAATATTGTTTTCAAACATTATAAAATATAAAACAGAGATAATTAGTACTATATATAAAGTCGTATTATTTTACCATATTTTTCTCCAAGTAAAACAATTTTTTTATAATATTTAATCTGATTATTTTTAAAAGATTATTTTTAAATATCTTAAAATAAAAATATGGTTAAACTAATTATAAAATAAATAAAAAGAAGTATATATATATATAATATATATATGAAAAATGATACATATCTATAATGGTTAAGCGAATGGCCTAAAAAAAATTATCTCTCTTTCTCTCTCACTGATTAATTAATTTATCTCTCTCATCTTAATTAATTAATTTAAACACTAAATTCTAAACCCTAAATCTTAAACTGTTTAGGGTTTAAGATTTATATTTTATTTAAACATATTATTAAAATATTTAATGTGAGAGTTTGTTGTAAATTGTTGAGTTATTTTATATGTTAAATGAGAGATAATAAATATCAAAGAAATGAGTAAAATAATAATCATGAGAATAAGGATAAATGTAATAAATTAATTTGTAGAAATAGAGAGAGAGAAATTATTTAATAAAGAAGAGAGAAATTAATTAATAAGAGGAGAGAAAATATTCTACCTGTGAAGCGTGTCTTAATTATTATTATATTTTTATTTATTTATTAATTCTACCTTTCGGCCACCTTGATTGGAAAAATGATAAAAAGTGAGAAGAGAGAGAAAAGAGAGAAATTTTGTTAGTTTTTTTAATAATTGGGCCATATCATTCTCTCTTTCAAATCCCTCTTCCAATCATTTTTCATATATATATATTATATATATATTATCATCTTTTTAGTCACATTTATTTATATATAATCAATATCTAACATTTATATTTATTTATATATATACATATAATATATTAACAAATTATATTTAATATAACAGTTAAAAAATAAATATTTTATAAATATAGATAATCCAAATCTAAGAGGATGTATGAGGTGGATTATGTCGTATTGTTTTCAAATAATCTTTCATTTAAATTTTTTATTTTTCTTACATTCCAATTATATTATGTTAGAATTTTTTAAATTGAGGTTCCTTGGTCAATTGAGAGTATGAACATCTCCTTTTAAATTTTATAATTTTATGTTATTTATTTTGATTTAACAATTTTAAGTGTAGTTAACTTATTATTTAAGTGACATTTATAAATAAATAATTATGTAACTAATTTAAATATATATATATATAACCAAAATCTAAATTTATACAAGCCCTAAGGTATAAATATAACAACAACCTAATAACCAACCTAAAAGTTGTTTGTCAAACAAATGATGACAATTTAAAACTGTCACGCATTTATCGATCTGAACCGAACCATTTGGTACGGGTTTTCCTGTTTTAACGAGGAATCGGGATAGATTGGAAAACTCAAAATATGTTGACCTGAGTTTTGGGTGGGAATATTATTTATATGTCTAATTACTTTTTTAATAATAATTATTTAAAATAATTAATAAATATTTAATAATAAATAAATATTTATTTAGTGTAATAATTATTTTTTAGGAGTGACAACCAACAATAGGGAAGGAATTGGGGAATTGGGAAATGAGGGATTTAGATTAACATCACATCACCTTATCATTGTTTAGAAAATTGTTTAGTTCTGAGAGGAGAGAGAAATGATTTTTTTTCAATTATTTTTATCATTTCTCTACTTTTTTTTCATTATTTTTTTTTTTATCTTCTCTTATTTATCTTATTTATTTAATATAATGATTAGAATTTAATTATTGATATTTTTGATAATTTATATATTAATTATATGAATTATTTTATTATTTATATTTTAAATTTAAATTATTTTTTAATTTTGATGCACTTTCCCATTGGGAAGGAATGATTTATATTTAAAATCTTCTTTGAGAAGGGGCTAGTAAATTCAGGACGGGATGATATTGTGATTTTTCGAACCAAACTGTCCATTAACATCCTTAGTTAAATCATAAATGTATCGTT
The DNA here is from genome assembly GCF_907164915.1 of Impatiens glandulifera. Lineage (NCBI taxonomy): Eukaryota > Viridiplantae > Streptophyta > Magnoliopsida > Ericales > Balsaminaceae > Impatiens > Impatiens glandulifera. Next base: position 68,023,132 of record NC_061863.1, read on the forward strand.
ATACAACTAGTTTATTTAAAGTATGAACTATTAAAAATATTATATACACTTATATACTATTAAAAATTGGTTCATTTAATATATTAATTACTTATTTAAAGTAAGTATATTTAATAACAGATATTTATAATCACTTATTTTTATACACTTAAAATGAAAATACGTTAAAAATAATAAACTCAAATATATAGTTTATTTTAAAGTGGAAAAAAGTTAAATAGTAAATATTACTTAAAAAAAATAGTGTTATATATATATATATATAAATGATTGGGGGAGGGAATTTGAGAGAGAGAATGGGGAGAATGATGTGGCGCAATTTTATTGGCAAAAAAAAAAACAAAATTTCTCTTTTTTCTCTCTCCTCACCTTTTATTTTTTTTTCTAACCAGATGTAGTGACACATCATTCCCTCCGCCATTCCCTCCCTCTCCCTATAACTCCTCATATATATATATATATATATATATTATTTTAACTTATTATAATTTAATATTACATTTAAAAATATATTAATATTTATTTTAATAATTTTTATTTAATAAATTAAATTTATACTTTAATATAATATTGAGTTTATATATAATTAGTATATAAGAATATAATAATTTTTATATATTTTTTCAGATATTAATTTTAGATATTATTAAATTAATTAAAATATTAAATATTTAAAAATAAGATGTTTTTGTTTGTTGATTTAATTTTTTTATTGTAAAAATGTAAATTAAGTACTTAAGTTTTAAGTAGGAATATTGAATTTTAAATACTTAATAACTTAAATATTAAGAATAAAAAATTAAATTAACAAGCATAAACATTTGAAATTTAAGTATTATCTAAAATTAATATCTGAACAAATAAATCTATACTATTATACCCTTATATATTCCTCATACTAGTTAATAAACTTAATATAATATATTAAAGTATATAATTTAATATATTAAATAAAAAAGAATTATAATAAATATTATATTTTATTAACTATTAACTATTATATATTAAATTATAATTTGTTATATATATATATATATAAATAAAATAAAATAAAATAAAATAAAAGAGACTAACTAATATATGTATATAAGAAATAATAAAAATATATATTTATCCAGAAGAAGAACGTTTGTTTACTAACAAGAAAAAATTGGAAAAATAATACGATTTTATATTTATATATATAAATAAATATAAGAGATAATATATATATATATATATATATATATATATATAAATTATATATATATATATATAAATATATATATATTTCTTATTTTTTATTTTATAATTAATTTAGATATAATCCTATTTTTATTTGATTCTATAATCTCGTTAATCTTTTTCCCTCTTTTAAAATAAGCTTTATATTTGAGCTTATTATTTTTAAGTGTAACTTAAGTCTATAATAATAAGTAATTATAAATATATGTTATCAAACTTATTTATTTTAAATAAGTCCTTAATATAAAGTGAAGTTATTAAACACAACTTAAATGAGACATGTTTTAATAGTATATATAGTTAGACGAAAAAGAGAAAAATTATATTAAATTGTTATTGTGGTTACATATGTTATGTATATAAACATATAATATTAAGAAACTAATATAATATAATATATTATTAATATTATCTCTATTTATAATATTATAATAATATCTTACAAATATATAATTTTATATTCTAACATCCTCTCAAACTCACGATGCAACAATAATAATCATTGATAGTTTCAATTAAAAAACGAGAGTGCAAAGTCGAGTGTGCTCTTTTGTATATAAGTAAGGGGAAAAACTCATATCCTATTTTTAACTCTTCTTTTCTCCATCTGCCTATTGCCTAGGTTGCAACCAATACAAGAGCTAGTTTCTATAAGTTCTTCGTCTTCACATCTATCAACTGAAGCAACATAGGCAGCAACAGCAACAGGACAACAAAAAATATTCATCATTCTTAATCTTCTTCTATTTTTTCTATTCTCCCTTCTACCCAATTCATTGATCATCCACTTAGAAAAATAACTATTCTTCGATTCAGACCAACCAAAATCAACAACCCACAACAACCAAACTAAACTCATTAAACCATGTTTCACAAACATAGGGAAAAATCAAATCAAACCAAATGCAAGACCCTATTCTCGACAACAATAACCAAAACAAAGATAATCAAACCAAACTTCACAAACACATGAAAAAACCAAACCAATTTCAACTCCCTATTCTCAACAACAACCAAAACCAACACTAATCAAACTAAGCTTCACAAACACATGGAAAACTAAACCAAATTCAATTCCATATTCTCAACAACAACAACCAAAATCAAGATCAATCAAACAAAGTTTCAGAAACTCACTTCCGATTTCTTCTCATCTAGGAATAATAATAAAACCAAACTTCTTCTAAATCATCTAATTCAACCAAATCAACATACATATCTAAAAAGAAAATGCATTATTAAAAATATAAGAATAAATTATTAGAGTCCTTCAACAATGACTAAGGTAATCATTGATAAAATCAGCGAAACACTATTACTTGATTGACTCAAGAACGATAATAAAACTTTAATACCATGTTAGAATGAAGAAAGAAAAATTATATTGAATTGTTATCGTGGTTACATAAGTTATGCATTTTATAATCAATAAATAAATATATATATATATATATATATATATATATAACTAATTTAATAGTAATAGTATCAAAATTAAAATATTGTGATAATATTTTATATATATATTATTTTATATTCTAACACATATTTCTATACTATCTTTTATAATTTATGCGTTTAGATGAACTAAATTTATCTAAATATTTTTTTTTAATAATTAGAATGTTTAAAGTTTGTTTGATATGAATTTGGTTAGATTTTATCTTGTTTTTAAAAGAAATAAAAATCAATTTCATTATTATACTTTAACTATTAAATTATTCATTTTATCAATTAAATTATTTTTATTTAATTAAATTTAAATTTTAAATATAATAAAATATTTTAAAATTTAAATTAATTAAAATTTTAAATAACTTTTTTTATCAAATAAGATTTATTTTTAACCAAAAAAGTAGAATCTTAATAAAAAAAAAACTCTAAAATAACTCACTTTCAAGTGATATTGGCATAGAAAGATATAAGAATGAACAAAGAAGAATTACTATTATAAACTAACATGTATTCCGTACATTTGCACGAGTAATAATATAAAAAACTGTAATAAAAATATTACGGTAAAAATATTTATGGGCGAGTCAACCCACAATACAACCCAAATATTCATTTACTCTCACATATATATCCAAATTAACCACAACTCTCGACACGGCAATACGGACATTTTAAAAATTAAGCATCATTATATATATATATATAGATTACTTAGTTAAAAAGTTGAACTTATTACAGTAAAAATGTTTATGGGCGGGTCAACCCACAATCCGACCCAAATATCTATTTACTCTCACATATATATTCAAGTTAACGACAACTCTCGACTCGGCAATCCGGACACTTTAAAAATTAAGCATTAATATATATATATATATATATATATATATTAGTTAGTTAAAAACTTGAACTTATTACGGTAAAAATGTTTATAGGCGGGTCAACTCACAATCCGACCTAAATATTCATTTACTCTCACATATATATTCAAATTAACCACAACTCTCGACCCGACAATCCAAACACTTTAAAAATTAAACATCATTATATATATACATAGATTAGTTGGTTAAAAAGTTGAACTTATTACAGTAAAAATGTTTATGGGCGGGTCAACCCACAATCCGACCCAAATATCTATTACTCTCTTATATATATCAAAGTTTACGACAACTCTCAACCCGGTAATCCGGACACTTTAAAAATTAGGCATCAATATATTTATATATATATATATAGATTAGTTAGTTAAAAAGTTGAACTTATAACGGTAAAAATATTTATGGGCGGGTCAACCCACAATCCGACTCAAATATCTATTTACTCTCACATATATATTCAAATTAACCACAACTCTTGACCCGACAATCCGGACACTTTAAAAATTAAGCATCATTATATATATATATATATTAGTTAGTTAAAAAGTTGAACTTATTACGGTAAAAATGTTTATGGGCGGGTTAACCCACAATCCGACCTAATTATCAATTTACTCTCACATATATATCCAAATTAACCACAACTCTCGACCTGATAATACGTACATTTTAAAAATTAAGCATCATTATATATATAGATTAGTTAGTTAAAAAGTTGAACTTATTACGGTAAAAATATTTATGGGTTTATCCGGACACTTTAAAAATTAAGCATCATTATATATATATATATATTAGTTAGTTTAAAAGTTGAACTTATATTGTTAAAATATCTTGCGTTTATCAAATTTGGTGTTGAATTTAAAATATAAAGTGTTATTAGCCTAATTAGTTAAATAGTTATACTTCTTTTGTTAGGTTGCAAATTCGAACCATACCTATAATATTTTTAATTTTATTTTTAACCGTTTTAAGTTTATGGGCGGGTCAACCCATAATCCGACCCAAGTATCCATTACTCTCACATATATATCCAAATTAACCACAGCTCTCGACCCGGCAATTCGGACACTTTAAAAATTAAGCATCATTATATATATATATATAGGAGAAATGATTAAGTGAGGGAATTTGGTGAGGGAATGACTTGGCATAATCTTATTCGCTGAACAAATCAAATAATTTCTCTCTTTTCTCTCTTTCCTCCCACTTTTACATTTTCTAACCAATGAAGGTGATGCCAAGTCATTCCCTCACCAAATTCCCTCACCAAATTCACTCTCTCTATCACTCCTCTATATATAGAGAGAGAGATGAGTGATAGAGAGAGGGAATTTGGTGAGGGAATGACTTGGCATCACCTTCATTGGTTGGAAAATGTAAAAGTGGGAGGAAAGAGAAAAAAGAGAAAAATTATTTGATTTTTTCAGCGAATAAGATTATGTCAAGTCATTCCCTTACCAAATTCCCTCACCTAATCATTTCTCATATATATATATATATATTAGTTAGTTAAAAAATTAAACTTATATTATTAAAATGTCAAGTCCTTACTAACTTTTTTTTCCTCTTCTTTCCCTTTCCTTTCCCCCATTCTGTCCGTTTTCTTTCCCCCTCTCTTTCCCCGCGTCGGTTGCTCTCCCCCTCCCTCACGATCGCCGACTCCCCACCCGACTCCCCAACAATCGCCGGACGACTACCCCCTCGAGCCCAAGCCCCAACCATACGACTACCCCCGCGACGCTAAGCCCTGTAACACAAAATGACTTTGGATTGTTCTCCCTGTAGCAGACTTTAAGGAGGACGTTGAACCCCGATTATTGAGGTTAGTTCGACTACTCAGTATGATTTTACTGTTTTTACATGTTGAGTATGAATGTTTTATGGTTTTAGGATTTTAGTTTAGGGTTTAGGCTTTAGTTAGGGTTTAGGGTTGAAATGCTTAGTTAGTTCAATTGTTTTGGTTTGAAATGCTTTGATCCGAGGTATAATTTAATCTGAATGGTTTATGAATGGGGCATGGATCGTGGGGGTGGGGCATGGGGGTTGTGCGTGGGGCGTGGGGTAGTGCGTGGGCTTGGGCGTGGGGTTGGCGTGGATGGAGCGTGGGGGTGGGGCGTGGGAGTGGTGCGTGGGGTGTGGCTTGGGCATGGCTTGGGCGTGGGTGGGGCGTGGGTGGGGCGTGGGACGTGGATTCAATTGCGTACCACGCAATATCTAAAACTAATTTAATAAGTTTATTAATAAGCGTGGATAGCTCAGTTAGGTGAGTGTCAGACTGAATATTTGAAGGTCAAGTGTTCGATCCACATTCACCGCAAAACGAAACATTAAAAATAGTTTGTTCATTTTCATTGATCTAACCTTATATTATATAATTATGTTTGTCTAAAGTCTAAACATCTACAAGTTTACCATTTAAATGTTTAAGGTTTAAATTAATAGATTATCAATAATTAAGAGAGTTCATACAAAGTTAATACCTAACCCCCAAAATATCTATATATCTCTTATGTTTGTAAAATCTCATAATAACCTAAAAAATAATGTAGATTATGATCCAAATAAAAATCACTATTTGATTATAGTGATAAAAATGAAACCATAAATATGAATCATAATAGTAATAATAAAAATTCTATATCAAACACAAAAATAAAATCTCTCTTAAAATATCAATCTATGTAGGCTCTGTAATTGAAGTGAACACCAAAACCATTGATGGGAAACAATAATAAATTAGGCCCAATTACCATTTGAGGCTCGAACTTGAATCGTTTTGATCATATGAGGCTTGAACTATCAAACTTTTGGCCATTTGAGGCTTTTTACTTAACGTCCGTCTGTTCCGTTTATTTTATTTGACATGACATTTTTTCCAGATTTTTTTTTTGGACAGTTGGCATTTTTTATAAATGATACAGGTGTAAAAAAAATAAATTTACATGCACCCCTCTTTTCATCTCCTCTTCTCGCCGACTAACCATGTTGAGTCATTTCTTTTATGAATTTGAAGAATGATTATGAGATAGAAATGTAAGAAATGAGATAAAAACTTTGTCATCAAGCAGAAGGTTGCAGCAGCGACTCCGAACAAGCAAATTGCTCCGATTCCATTTAAGCTCTGTTTCCATATGTTACATCCTCTAAATCCAATATCGTTATCATCGTCTTTTGTCTTGTCGTGATAATCGTCGGTGACTTCTACACCGTTGTTCTTATCATTTTTCATCTCAAACTGGAAGGAATCCATATCAATTTGTGGTTATGGAGACCAACTTCTATATAGTCTATTTTCATTTCAAAAAGTTCATTTCCCTCGTTTTCTTCTTGAAGGATATTTGAGAAATTATAACATCATGTTCGAATTCGAACTTTGGAGCTTCCACCTTCTGATCAAAGACGATCTTTCTCTCGCTGAATAAGAAGAAGACGACTCGATTTGAACTAAGAGATGAATTACTTATTTTGGCGATCTGGTAACCTCCCTCGCATCGGAAAACTTGTGCGATTTCAAAGACGGACAGAATTAAGCAAGTCACTACACAAATTATTAACGGAGAAAATGAAGAGGTTACATCGGCCGAGAATAGGTTTGGGCGAGAAGAGTAGAGAAGATAAAGAGAGAGGGTGCTTCTAATTTTTTTTCTTTTTTACACGTATTCTTTAAAAATAATAACTATAGCCTAAATTAAAAAAAATGAAATGTTAAATAAAATTAACGGAATAGACATACGTTAGTAAAAAAGCCCTAAATGGCCATAAGTTTGATAGTTGGAGCCCCATATGACTCAAATCAAAGTTCGAGTCCCAAATAGTAATTGGGCCAATAAATTAAGAAGCAAAATGCTTATTACATTTATCTGTTGTAAAATTTAACCAAAAACAAGCCATTATTATTCTGCAGGAAAACAAAACAGATCCGACAACAACATAAGGCGGTTCTTACTTTCAAACTTCCCATCAAATCTAAAGTAAAAAAGGGGATTGAAAAAGTGTTAGTGGAGATATTGAAAAAAAAAGTTAGTATGGGTAAAAGTGTAAAAAAAAATTAAAAAAAGTTAAAAATAAAAATTGGAATTACTGAGGTTAGTTATGGGAATGACCGTCTTTTAAGGGACATTTGATCAAATTTCTCCAGCTCTCGACCCGACAATCCGGAAAGTTTAAAAATTAAGCATCATTATATATATAGATTAGTTAGTTAAAATATTGAACTTATATTTTTAAAATGCCCCGCGTTCATTAAATTTGGTGTTAAATTTAAAATATAAAGTGTTATTAGCTTAGTTGATTAAAGAGTTGTATTTTTTTTTGTTAGGTTGCAAGTTGGAACCATAACTATAGCATTTTTTATTTTATTTTTAACCGTTTTAAGTTTATGGACGAGTCAACCCACAATTCGACCCAAATATTTATTTCTCACATATATATTCAAATTAACCACAACTCTTGATCCAACAATTCGAATACTTTAAAAATTAAGCATATAATATATATAGATTACTATTTTGTATTTGTTTTTTACATAAATATTATCATTTTATGAATATTAGGAACTCTTGGACCTTGTTCCTTATGTATTTTTTTTAAAATTTCATATAAATTGCATCATTTCACCTACTTTTATCAATCACATTTATTATTAAAAATACTAAAATATTATTTATTTTAAATCATTACCCATCATGATGAGACACTATTTAAGGCCTTGTTTGATGAGACACTGTTTTAAAAATGATTGATTATAAAATTAAAATTTTATTTAATAGAAACTAAATTATTTTATTTTTGTATTTAATATTTAAATAACCGAAATAAAATATTATTTAAAAGAAACAAATAAGCCCACATCTGGTCAAATTGGGGCCTATGAATGTCAATCGTCAAAGGCGGCCTCTATTGTCGTGTAGAATCAATCAAGATGGGGCCGAACCCGTGAGTGAACTCACTCGCTCGTTCACTCAGCAAAAGGTCCCGGACGACGTGGCGTTTGACGCCGGAGGAATCTGAAAGTGCCACAGCCTCCCGGTCCCGTTAACCAAATACTTCATACACAAGAATTCCTGGGCGTACATCTTCTCCACCTTCCGATCCACGTCGTGAAGGAACACGTGGGTCGCTCCCAAGCCCTTCCTGTTCCTGGCCATCACCGCCGCGGAGTATATAGCTCCCATCCTTCCCGGTGCCTCGGCGAAGTATCCCCTCGGAGCGTCTATCATTATTAGATCCCATTCCGTGTTGTAGAACTCATCCGGCAGCCCAGTTAGTGCCAGCTTGCACTTGTCGTTTCCTCGCAGCTGGGACTTGGAGGTCGAACAGTCCGGTTCCGACCGGTACCACGAGAACAGCTCGTCCGCCTCCGACATCTTCGTCCGATACCTAATTAATCATAAATTCATAATTATCATCGATATCTAAATCGATCTTACTAACTAACTAGGGCAAAAATAAGCAAGCAGGAAACTGGATCTCGCCTCAAATTAAATTGACAAAATATATCATATATATAGCGGTGGGAGTTCTAATTAATTAATTCCCTATGGGGAGAGGGAGGCATCACCGGGTACCTGACGGTGTGGGCTCGGAGGTCAGGTGCTCTTTGCAAGACGGTGTGGAACCACTTGGGATCCTCCTCTAGGAATAGAGTAGTGCCGGCGGCATTGAAGGCAGCCCACATGAGCGAGTCGTGGCCGAGTCCGAAGACTAGGAAATTGCAGGGAGAGCGTCGCTGTAGGATGGCCAAGGAGATGCTGATCTCAGCGTATGATTGTTGGGGTACAACCGGAGAGGTGGCATAGTGAAGGAGGGCCTTGAGCTGGATGGGGGAGGGCTGCAGCTTGGATTGGGGGCGGAAGCCCAAGCCGGTGAAGCTGCAAGAGACGGGGTTGTCGGCGATGTGGAGGAAAAGTGAGAGGGCCAAGACTCCACCAATCAATCCGGCGAGAAGAAGGCCGAGGAACCAAGGCTTCTCGACGATGACATGGCGACCAGCTTTGATCATCTGCTGTGATGGGACGAGGAGAAGAAGAAGAGAAGATAAAGAAGGAAGATAAAGAAGGAGGATGAATCAGCCAATGAAAATGTCTTGTGTTTTTGGAGAAACCTGTTACTGTTACTGTACTGTGAGTCTCTCTACTCTGCTGTCACTCTTAGAGCTCGTTTGATATCAATTTTTTTTTTATTTTTTTTTTTTTTTCCTAAGCTCAATAATCCGATTATATATAATTTTTAATTATAAAATTAATTAATAAAAAAACAAATAACAAGTATAGGCTATATTAAAAAGTATATATTATTAGCTTATAGGTAATGTTTGTCCAAGAAGTATTACTATAATACATAGGTAATCTTTGTCCAAGAAGTATTAATATAATAAATATTGTTAAGTATATATTAATACGATTTTGAAAAAATAATTGATAAATATTGTTAAGTATAAATAAGTGTGGTTAAGAACAGTTAATTAACAGTTAATTAACTGTTAAAAATTGTTAGAAGTGTTGTTAGGAGTAATTAATTAACTGCTAAGAAGTGTTGTTAGGAGCAGTTAAGTAACTGCTAGAAGTTTTAAATAACTGAAAGTACAGGCACCACTTTGTATAAGTATAAATACACTAATAAGAGAAATAAAATATTATCGGTTCATATTTTCTCATTTCACTCTTCTCATATCTTCCAGCTGATTCTTACATTTATAGTTCTTCTTGTAAACAAATTCAGATTGAATTTGTTCATGGTATCAGAGCCTAGTTGAGTGAAGAAAGAAGATCAATCCGAAGTTACTCAAGACATGACATCCAATTTCGTAACTCCACCGGTAAGCCCTAACCCTAACTCAAGCCCTAACGAAAATCTGATGCTATTTTCGTCAATCCCTGCTGTTCCAATTCCGATTTTGACAAATCCAGTCCAGATTCCTGTTGATACACCAATTCCGATCGTCAACCACATGCCAGCAAAAAGAAAATACAACAATGATCCACTTATCATTCATTCAGCAGATCATCCTGGTCTCTACATTACTACAGCGATTCTCACTGGTAGGGAAACCTACTTTGGATGGAGTTTAAGTGTCAGACTAGCATTACAAGCCAAAATTAAGATAGGTTTCATTGATGGCTCTTATCCGCAACCAAAGGAAATTGATAAAGGTGATCAATGGGGGATTGTAGATGCTTTGTAAGAGCATGGATTATGAATACGATCTAGATCTTGAAGAATATCACTCTAAGGTAAGGCTTCTATAAGATGAGATGATGGAATTGAAACCACTTCCTAGATGTAGATGTCAAGGAATGAAAAATGATTGTGATGGATGTTTTCTTGAAACACAAATGCTTCAAGATGACGAAGAACTGAAACTATTATAATTTCTAATGGGACTAGAGGAGAGGTACGAGTATGTGAAGGATCAGATTCTACTTCAAGATCCTTGGCCAGACGTTTACAAATCATAAACTATGCTACAGAATGTGGAGAAGAAATCAAAACAGAAGAGGCCTTACCAAGAGTCAGCAATGATAATGAAAGAAGAAAACTCAAAGACTGTAAATCAGTTTATTGAAAAGAGTAAGAACAAAAATGCATATTGTTTTCACTGTGGAGGAAAAGGACATATCAAGGAAGGTTGTTGCAAGCTTATAGGCTACCATCAATGGTGGAAGCAACCTAAAGAAGGAACTGTGAAGAGAAAGAACACATGAATTGCAGTAAATTCAGCTGCTGAAAAAGAAGATGTTGAAGACATGTCGATGGAGGAATATCGAATGTATAAACAGTTTCTAAAAAATATGCGAGAGATTAAGAATAAAGGAAGTGGCTCCACTTCCTCTGTAGGTAAGTCATCTTATCATAATTCATTTAATTTGAATATATTTGATTATAACCTTAGCATGAATGAACATATAGGCATAGAAAATAAATGGTTAATTGATTCTGGAGTATCATGCCATATATGTAACAACAAAAGTTTTTATACTGATATTAAGAATCTTGATTTGCCTAAGACAATGTACTTAGCAGATGGAACTTGTAGAAACATAACTAAAATAGGAACAGTGAAACTTTTTGAGAACTTTGAACTTAAGGATGTATTATTTGCACCTTCTTTCAAATATTGTTTAATAGCAGTATCCAAACTTACAAAAGTAAAAAAAAATGAACTGTATTTTTTCAGAATCCAATTATTTTTTGCAGGACATTAATAAAGAGGTCAAAGTGAGTGTTGGGAAAAGGATTGGAAATCTATATTTTCTGGAAGACAGTCCATCTTTGAACAATTTTTTCTTTCATTTCAATTATGTTAATAATGTTGTTGATTTCTCTCTTTTCCATAAGAGACTTAGACACCCAGCAGATGGTGTATTAAAATCTGTATTTCCTGACTTGGTTAATAAAAAAATTCATTGTTCCACATGTCCTCTTGCAAAAATGCAAAGATTACCTTTCAAACAAAGTGTCTCTAAAACTAAGAAATTTTTTGAATTAATACATGTTGATATATGGGGACCATATCGAGAACCGTCCATTATAGATTCACCATATATGTTGACTATAGTGGATGATTTCTCTAGGTGTACTTGGATTTTTTTAATTTCAAACAAGATTCTTGTATTTGATAAATTACAGTTTTTTATGTTAATGGTTAAAAACCAATATGATACCACTATTAAAATTATTAGAACAGATAATGGAACTGAATTCTTGAATGAAAAATGTTCAAATTTGTTTAATTTTTTAGGAATTGTTCATCAAACCTCTTGTACATATTCACCACAACAAAATGGTGTGGTTGAAAGGAAACATAAACATTTGATACAAGTTGCAAGGTCATTAATGATTGAGTCAAAATTATAATCAAAATTTTGGCCATATTCTTTATTGACTGCAGCATATCTTATTAATAGAACTCCCACAAATGTTTTAAATGGTAAAACACCAATTGAAATATTATGTGGAAAGAAACCAGAATATAAGACACTTAAAGTCTTTGGATGTATTTGTTATGCAGCAAATATTATGCCTAACAAATCAAAATTTGATAGTAGAGCTAGCAAATGTATCTTTTTAGGATATCCTTTAAATAAAAAAGGATATACAGTATACAATATCAACACTGGAGATATAAATGTCTCTAAGGATGTTGTTTTCCATGAAGAATTATATTTTTCAAAGGAATTCAAAGAAAATAAAACTGAAACATTTGAATACAAATCAAGTGAATTACCTTATTTTTTTGATGACAATATAGAAAATTCAGATTCTGATGAGATTAATCTGGATCATCAGAATACTGAAATTATTGAAGAAAATGAAAAGTTTTTTAACTCTCCAGATTTAGAATCGGTTGATCAGCCGAATGTTATTCCACAAGAAGATATACCTTCTGTAGAGTCTATTGATGTTCCAAATGATAATTATAGAAGAAGTTCTAGAAATATTAATCCACCAGTGTGGATGAAAGACTATGTTGCAAGTCAAGTTGAAATGAATAGAAAAAATAAATCAGTATATTCACCACCTTCTTTTCCATATGTTTCAACCTGTACAGATTCAAAGTATATAGAATTTCTTGGTAATATTGATCAATTCACTGAACCAGTGAATTATAAACAAGCTGTTTCAAATCCAGGGCAATGAATGCTGAGTTAAATGCTTTAAATCAGAACAAAACTTGGACATTAACAGAATTGCCTAAAGGAAAAAAGGCAATTGGATGTCGATGGATTAATAAGACAAAATTAAATGCAAATGGAAGTATTGATAAGTACAAAGCCAGATTAGTGGCAAATGGGTATAATCAAATAGATGGAATAGATTTTCATCAAGTTTATGCTCCTGTAGCTAAAAATGTAACAATACGAGTATTGTTTGCATTGACAACTGCAAATAAATGGTATTTACATCAAATAGATGTAAATAATGCTTTCTTACATGGTTGTCTTGAAGAAGATTTATATATGAAAATACCTGAAGGTTTTAAAGGTGCTTCACCAAAACAGGTATGTAAACTTAATACAAGTTTATATGGATTGAAACAATAATCTAGACAATGGCATTTACAGATATCTAATATTTTGAATGATATTGGTTTTATTAAGTCTGAAAATGACCATTTTTTGTTTATTAAAACTGAAGGTATTCATATCATTTGTTTATTAATGTATGTAGATGATATTCTTATAGCAGGAAATTCATTACAACATATTAATAATGTTAAAGAAACTATTAACAGTAGATTTCAAATTAAAGATCTAGGAAATGCTAAATATTTTTTAGGTCTTGAAATCATGCAAACTGATACAGGAATTTACATAAATCAAAGAAAGTATATACTTGATTTGGTTTCAGATTTAGGTTTGATTGGTGGTAAACCAGCTTTCACTCTATGACTAAAGGTATTAAACTTACCAAAGAACCAATTGATGATTCTCTTTGTGATTGTGAAAAATATAGAAAATTGGTTGGTAAACTGTTATATTTGAACTTTACTAGGCAGACATTGCTTATTCAGTTCAACAGCTTAGCCAATATATTAATAAGCCTTTTCAATCACATTTTAATGCAGCAATTCAAGTTATCAAATATTTGAAAAGAACACCATCATTGGGTTTATTTTATTCATCTTAGAATAATCTTAAAATTGCTGCTTTTTCGGATAGTGATTGGGCATCATGTTTTGACACTCGTAAATCTCTTTCTGGATATTGTATATATGCAGGGAATGCATTAATAGCATGGAAGACTAAGAAACAACAAACTGTTTCTAGATCTTCAACTGAAGCTGAATATAGGAGTATGGCAGTCACAGTTTGTGAGTTACAATGGATTAGTTTTTTGCTTGCTGATTTTAAAATGCAGGTTGAATTACCAATTGTTCTTCATTGTGACAACAAAGCTGCAATGCATATAACGCAGAATCCGGTATTTCATGAACGAACAAAGCATATTGACATTGATTGTCATGTGGTAAGAAATAAGTATAAAGAAGGTTTTATTTCTCTAACACATATTGCTTTTGGTTTACAAAATGCAGATATATTTACCAAGGCACTTGAAGTCAAACAATTTCAAGAATTGAGATTCAAGTTATTTTTACAAGATTTTCATCTTGAGGGGGGAGTGAAGAAATAATTGATAAATATTGTTAAGTGTAAATAAGTGTTGTTAAGAACAGTTAATTAACAGTTAATTAACTGTTAAAAATTGTTAGAAGTGTTGTTAGGAGCAGTTAATTAACTTAACTGTTAGAAGTTTTAAATAACTGAAAGTACAGGACCACTTTGTATAAGTATAAATACACTAATAAGAGAAATAAAATATTATCGGTTCATATTTTTTCATTTCACTCTTCTCATATCTTCCAGCTGATTCTTACATCTATAGTTCTTGTAAACAAATTCAGATAATGTTGGTTAAATTTTTATTATTGATTTATATTCATATATAATTTATATTTATATTTCATATTTTTTTTTATAAATTAGTAACTAGTCTTTTAAATATTTTTTTTTATATATTTAATTTTTAATTTAGTTTTAATATTATTATTTTTAATTTAGTTTTAATATTTTTTTATATATTTAATTTTTAATATTATATATAACTTATTATTATATAATATATTAAATATATTTTATTTAATTTTAATATTGTTATTATTATATATAATCACTTTTAATATATATTTTAAATAGTTCAATGTTTTATTTTAAAAATATTTATTTATTTTTATAATCATAATTTTATTAATTATTATTTTCTATATTTAATTATATTATAAATAATGGTTTATTTTTTATATTATTTTTATTTTAAATTTATTTTATTATAATTATTAATAATATTTAAATTAAATAAATATAATTTAAAGTTTTTATTATAATTAATTTATTATATTTTAATTAAAATTATATTAATTATTAAATAATAATATTATAATAATTTATAATAATAAACAATATTATTTATAATATAAATAAATATATAAATAATAATATATTCATATTTATATAACTTATATTACATTAATATATTATATAATAAATACTAAATTATAAACCTATACAATTTTTATTATTTAATATATTTAAATTATAAACATTAATAATAAATAATACTGTATATTATTATTTACAAAAATAAAAATAAAGTTATTAAGTATTCACAGATGAAACACACTTCACGTGGGAACGCTTCACTCATTTCACTGCTAGCTGCGATAGTGAACGTTCTACTATTTAAACTATATTCTTATTTTATTATATTATTATAATATTTGTGCATTCTTTATTTTTATTATATTATTATAATGATAAAATAAATCAGTTAATAATAAATACAAAATAATTATTTTTTATCTGAATAATATATTGATATATTTTTATATTATAATAATATAACAAAAGATACCGTAATCAAATGTTATTGTTTCGTAACTATATAATGTATTGAATAAATTTATTTATATCATTATTATTGTAAGTTAATATGTCGTTTTGTATTTATTATATGATTATCATTAGATAGTGTTTGGTACGAAATATTAGTTATATAAATATAAGTTGTATGAGGTATAAATTGTAAGGAGGTATTACGAGGTGTAAATTATATAGGTTATTAGTGATTGATAAAGAGTATAAAATATGTATAAATTATATAAGTTTTATTATTTTGTGTTTGGTTAGTGGTATAAGAAAGGAGTACAAAGTTTAAATGACTATTTTATTCTTATGTTTATATAATTTTTTTTTTTTTTTATCTTATAGATATTTTGTATTATTAATTATATTAAAATTAATATAAAAATAATATATAATTATCATATTAATGCATTTTTAATATAAATAATACTGTTTATATTATTTTATATGTAATTAATTTTAAATATTATTTATTAATAATGTAATAAAATTTTATTTTATAAATTAATTGTATATATGACTAGTATTTTTTAATTAACATTATTAGTTTTTAAAAATAATTATTATATTTTATTAAATATAAAATTGTCTCATTTGATGTTTTTTTAATATAATTTTTATTTACAAAGATAAAAAATATATATAAATTTAACAATCAAATAAAAAATAAGTAATTATGTATTTATTATTATTATTTAAATTGTAAAATTAAACCTAGTTAAATATATATAAATATTTAGTTATAATTTATTATTATTATATTTTAAAATATAATAAATAAATTATAATTTTATAAAATGAGAGAGTTAAAAATGAATTAAATTTTATAAAAGCTTATACAACTTTTGTAACAGGTTATAATAGTTACAATCTTATACCCCATTTAATATATAAACAATACTATAAATATAAAAATTATCTAACCAAACACTCAATTTAATTTACTGTATATATAATTATTCAATATCTATCTTATTATCCTATCTTATTATCCTATGTACCAAACATAGCCTTATAATAATATAATAAAAAATTATTATATCATTTATTAGAAAAGATTAATATATTATTTAATATTTATTATATAACATTGTATTTTGAAGTTAAAATATAATCTTATCAGTATAATAATATAGTAAAAAGTTATTATTTCATATTAAAATATTTTTATCATTATTATATAATAATGGATTGCTTCACCTCAAAGAAGAGTGAAGGTAGCAATGAGATATTAAGCATCACCTTAATATAATTTTTCTATTTCTTTTATAAAAAATATACAATTATTATAATTATTATTTATTAATTATAGTAATAATATATTTTATAATTAAAATATCATGTTATTATTATATAGAGAAAGATTATTAGGTGAACTTTGAGAATAAGTTAAACAAACTTAGGGTTAGGGCTTGTTTGATCTTTGAATTATTTGGATAAAATCTAAGTTTTATCTTAAAATTTAACAATCAAATTAATTATTTTATTAATTAAAATACTCAAATTATTCTTTACTTAAATATTTTATTTTATATTATTAAAAAATAATATTAATACATATATATATCTTATATTTATTTTATTACATTATAAAATTTATTAATAACTTATTTCATTTAAAAAAATTATATTAAATAAAAATAAATTTAAAATATAAATAAAATTATAACTTACTATATTATCTAATATATTATTTAAATTTTAAAAAATTTAAATAAATAATTATATTAGAAAATAAAGTTAATTATATTTAAATAAAAAATATTAATTAATTTATAAAATGTCTCATTAAAATTAAATATTTAACTTTAAACAATTATTTTAAATAAATATTTTAATAAACTTGTTTGAATTTTGGTTATTATCTTATAAAATTTATATTAGTTATATTAAATAAAAATAAATACACAGTATTAATAAAATTATAATATACTATATTATTTTATATAATATTTAAATTATAATAGTAGTGATTTATAAAATTAGTATTTATTTAAATTTTTAGTTATGTATTAATAAAAAGTTAATATTAACATATTTATAATTTTTTTAATATTTATTTTATTAAATTATTTTATTTTAAAAAATATAATAATAATAATAATAATAATAATAGATGAGATAGAAGGAAATGTATAATAGAAATAAAACTAAAAATATATAGTTTCTTACTAATTTCATCAAATAATCAAAATTTATCCAAATAACCCATTTCATCAGCATTCAGACATGTCTCAATCAATTATAATAATAAACGGTTGGATTTTTTTTATTATTTATTTTATATTGACTCAACCTAAATTTTGATGGATAGAACAGAGGCACATACAATTTTGGTCGCATAAGATCTGTAGTGCAGCTATAGAGAGCTATGTGAACAGCTATGTCAAACTAAAGATTTGAAATTTAATATTGTTTGTTTAGGTGAATAAACCAAAAGAAAATGAACACTTAAAATTTATTATTATTTATTTAGGTAAATAAACCTATAGAAAATGAACGCTGTTATATTTTATTACCAATTATTGAGAATTTGAGATGCGTGTAATTCTTAATCAATTTTAACTTGAATTCAATTGGATTCAACCCAAACCTAACCCTAAATTAACATCCTAAAATAGGATTATTTTTATTTATTTATAAATTTAATATTTGCTAAATAAATGGTAAAGGTTTACATTGTTTCTACTTTCATGTCAACTCTCTCTATCCCTCTCCGCTGATAAATCGGTCGTTTCATTCCGACCGTGATCTCCCTCCTCTTTCTCTCACTCGCAGTGCCTTAAGACTCCGTTGCCTAACCTGTCTTCGTACATATGTCCTCAGTCCAGAGTCCAGACTTTTAACTCCAAAGAGTAATCTCTTACCAGTCTTTGATAAGTAAGTAATTGAGATCAAGTTTTTGTTCTCTGACGTCTCATTATCGAAATTTTCGAACTCATTGTTAAGTTTCATTCTTTATCGTGAATGATTTGCCTAATTAAGTGAACCAGCTTAGATGTTTTTAAGTCTATTTTGAGTCAGGGTTTAGGACTTCTGGGGAATATGCTTTATTAGTGCGACTTAAACTTTTAGGTGCATATGTTAAACGAGTAGGTGGACTGACCTCAAACAAAGGGAGAGGAAATGAAGCTGGTTCCAAGAGAGATTGAGAAGCTTATGCTGCATAATACTGGGTACCTAGCCTAGAAGTAGGGGTATTCATCGGTTCGTTTTCGAGTTCCTCGATTCGGTTTATTCGAATTTTTATTTTTTTTAGCCAATTCAAAAATCGAACCGAATTCGAATAAATTTTGCTGCATAATACTGGGTACCTAGCTCAGAAGTAGGGATGTTCATCGGTTCGTTTTCGGGTTATTTAAGTTCCTCGGTTCGGTTTATTCGAATTTTTATTTTTTTAGCCAATTCGAAAATCGAACCGAATTCGAATAAATTTTAATTAAATAGAACCGAATTCAAATTTGATATTCGGTTCGAATTTCGAATTCAAACCGAATTCGTTTTATTTTTATTTTTTTGGAACTAACATAACTCAAAATATATTGAACCAACCAGGAATCGAACCCGAGTCTATACCGTGGGAGGGTATTATTCTACCACTAATGTTTTTTTTTTCTTTTATTATAATTTGATTATTTTGAACTTTTTCTTAAGTTAAATTTGGAAAAATAAATAATAAAAAATAGAAAAATAAATAATAAAAAATAAATTCCGTTTTCGGTTTGGTTTCGAGTTGAAACCCAAACTCGAAAACCAATTCGAAAACCGTATTTGAATAAACTATACTGAGTCAGAAGCGTCTTGCTCGTGGCCAGAGGCTAAACTATACTGAAGCCGTAGCACTTAGAGCAAGTCAGGTATTTTTTTTGTTCCCTTAAAAATTGATATCTATACGTAGTTCTTATGATTATTTTGAATGTTCTATGGTAGTAGCAAATATTGGTGAGAAAAACCTTTGTTTTTTTCATCAGCTACCTAAATTATTATTTTCCCACCTCAAGAATGAGAAGGGTTATAGACGCCCCTAGATATTATTATTTTGCTGTTCTTATGTTTGGTACTCTGTAGATTTTGGAGTTCATCCGTGATGGTAATAAGAGTGTGGCAGAATTGATGTACCTCGGAAGACAGTTGCTAGGAAGGTAATGCGATTACTTCTTTGAATGCTATATATATATATATAGCCCTTGATGCTTATTTTTAATTGGTCCCAATGCAACGGGGAGGAGGTCGATTCCTTCCACAAAAAGATAATTTTACCATAGGAAGCTTTGCTAAATATTAAGAAGGTTGAAATTCAACTAATTCTATGATCTTACACTAATTTTTTAATCCTATTCATAGCTACCAACAATTCTTTGCAAGTCCCAGATGAGAATGCAAATAGTTCTGCAAGAGATAGGAAGGGACAAGGGATAATTTATCTTTTTGTCACCTTGAGTGCACTGGACTTTTTCACCATGTTGAGTTTAAACTAGTAAAATAACTTTCTACATTATTATAGCAAGAAAAATGTGAGTCATCTATTAAATTCCCGCAATGATATTGCAATTGGAAATGCTTTCCGTTGGTTTGGGAAAAGAGAGTTGTTAACATCTTTTACAAGAAACAAGCACTATGTATCATTGCTGCTGATCATTACAGCACTCAAAATGCTATCTTGTTAACAGGAGGCAAGTTCTTCCAGTGGTTCCTCACCTTTTGCATATGGTGCAGGTACTGCTTTTTTTCTTTTTTCTTTTTTCCTTTTCAGTACTGTTGTCCTTACCATTGTAGCGAAATAAACATGGAAATAGAAATCCTGGTTATTGTTTGATTTACTTGTTTGATTTACTTGTTTGTTCTCTACTTATTTGTTGATTACAAGTGGTCTTTATCTGCGTGATACAACTGTTAAGACAATTTTTGACATCATATTTTGGTCTATGTGATTGTGGTCTTTGTCCTCTATTTCTTCTTTTTCATCTATGAGAACTTCATGCAACTCTTGTGTGGATTCTTACCATATATTTACATCATATAACATTTTAGATCTTATGTTATTCTTTTGCTTGTATATGTACTCAATTATTTTCAATAACATAGATTATTGTTTTTTTAGGTTGAGGGAACATTTCCTGACGGAACAAAGTTAGTCACCATCCATGACGCTATAGCAAGTGAAAATGGAAATTTGGCGCTAGCTTTGCATGGTTCTTTTCTTCCAGGTACTTTGCCCTTCTCGTTTAAGATCTGTCACCATGCTGATTGTCATTAATATTTAATATAACTGATCATTTCAACGCTAATATAGTTGTATATTGCAAAAATCCTTCTATATCATGTAAATTTTCAACCTGCAGTTCCTTCCTTGGACAAGTTTCTGCCAGTGGAAGAGGATAAAATTCCGGGTGAACTAAATTTCAGATGTGGATCTATTACGCTTAATTTTGGTCGGAAAGCAGTGATCTTGCTTGTTACAAATGTTGGAGATAGGCCGATTCAGGTGACACATTATGTACTAGTGTGTTGCTTATGAGGAACCTTTTTTTGGACGTTTTTTATTTTTATTTTATTAACTATCTTTTTCATAGATTTCTTCCAGATCGAAGTTGTAGCCTGTTGAGTACTAACATAATAATGATTCTTGTGTATGGTAAAATAAAGTTAACCCTTGAAGTAATTAGAAATTGGACAATTTTTAAAAACAAGTTCACTTATTTTGTGAGTGTGTTAGGTTAAAGGGTATTAATGTAATTTATGTTTTTATTGTTTGTAAATAAATAGGCTTCTATCAGCATTTGTTTGAAAATTTGCCATATGTTTCTCTCTTTAGTTTTTGCAAGGTAATAATGACCGACTAAATTTGAATGTTCTAACATTTAAAATATTAGTTCTTGCAGTTAAATACCTTTATCCGCACCTTCCCATCCCATAGGTGTTCCCTTTTCTTCTCTTTGTTGTAGTTAGATAAGTGTCATATTGTGCCTCCTAAAGGTAATGAATATATACTGTTCACTTGTCATGTTTAGGCCTTTGAAAGGGTAAGGGAATTGTTATATAACAGTGAATTTATGTTTGTATCACGCAGATAAGTGGTGGTTGGATGATAATTCTTTTGTAATTATTCAGGTAGGTAGCCATTATCATTTTATTGAGGTGAACCCTTGTCTAGTGTTTGACCGAAGGAAATCATATGGTATGAGATTGAATATCCCAGCAGGAACAGCAACAAGATTCGAGGTAGGACTATCCCATGATAGTTAACCTGCCTGCACCTTCGGGTTTCCTTTTCCCTTTCTTTTCAATTGATACTTTGTTTCGTCATGTTTTATTTCTTCAAATTGATCATGGTATGTGGAAGATGAACGTGAAATTGACTTCCAGTTTTCTGGTTTTGACGACATTTCATGCTCATTACCTTGTTTGAGAAATTTGCATACTTGCTAAATATGATAGTTGATAACTTGTAAACTTGCATAGCTTAAAACACGAACATATTCCAAAATATTTTACTTTTAATGTTAAAAAGATTAATAAGAGGAAACAAATTTCTTGACAAAATAGTTTATTCGGAAATATCAGCCTTAATTTCAAATGCATAAGCTATTTCCAATTCAGTGAAACACTTTATTTGTGGCTCCATCCAAATTGAGAAGCCTTCATATTCCTCAGAACTGCATTACTGAAAAAAAAAAAATTATTCCACATTTATAATAAAATTGTGTCTTTATCTCAGCTGAACAGGTCACTCATTTTTGCAATAATGAGGATAAGAAAACTTGAGTAGATTATGTTGATAGACAGTCAGTTTGGAAACTGAGAAAAACTCCTATCTTGTTATTCCTTGTGGATATGGTCAAACCTCAATATTTTTGCAAATCCTTACTGTCCAACAGTTTTTGAGAGTTTTTTCATGAAAGTAAGTAAACTTAATGATGTAAACAAATATATATATATATATATATATATATATATATATATATATATATATATATATATATATATATATATATATATATATATATATATATATATATATATATGTTTTTGAGAGTATATATAAATATATGTATATATATGTATGTATATATATTTGTAAATGTAAGTTTGTATTAGTAAAGTAGTCGGGAATGCGACTTCTAATAATACAAACAGGGTCTACACCTAGTCTTGAACACATGACATAAACGTTGTTAACAACTCAATAATCAAGCCATGTTGAATTGGTATTGTAAGTATATTTATAGTTCCATCTTATTAGGAGTGCTTTAACATGTTGATATGAAATCTGCAGCCAGGAGATACTAAGAGTGTTGTTCTGGTAAGTATTGGGGGACTGCAAGTAATTAGAGGTGGAAACAATCTAGTTGATGGCCCTATTGATGATGCGTCTCTAGCAGCAGTGACTGAAGCTGCACTTACAAAAGGATTCCGGAACAAAGATGAACCAAATGCCAGGTTGAGGAGCACTTCTTTACTGATTGCATATATCTCTAGTTGCCATAATAGTAATAAACAAATGATGGCAAATCTCTTCTGCAGTGAAGGCATTATTGCAGAGAACTCTGCATTCTCCTATCGAATATCTCGTGAAGCCTATGCTAATATGTATGGTCCAACAATTGGTGATAAGATTCGCCTTGGTGACACTGAGTTGTTTGCAGAAATTGAGAATGATTTTGCTATCTACGGCGATGAATGTATATTTGGAGGTGGAAAAGTTATTAGAGATGGGATGGGACAGGCTTCTGGATATCCACCAACTGAGTGTTTGGATACTGTTGTGACAAATGCAGTGATAATTGACTATACAGGAATTTTCAAGGCAGATATTGGTATTAAAAGGGGGATCATTGTGTCTCTTGGCAAAGCGGGAAACCCAGATGTCATGGATGGTGTTACACCGAATATGATTATTGGGGTAAATGCTCAAATACTTACAAAATGACCGTGACAGCAGGTAATACTAATATTATTGACAACCTATTCCCCACTCAGGTTAGCACAGAGGTTATTGCTGGAGAAGGTATGATCGTGACAGCAGGGGCTATAGACTGTCATGTGCACTTCATATGCCCTCAGTTAGCTCATGAAGCAATATCAGACGGTAAGCTCCAAAATCCAACCTAAGATAGAAGGCATATATGATATTTAGGAGCTAGTTTGGATGGTTTCTCACCATTATTAACGAGCACTAGAAAGTTGCTCACATGGACAAAAATAAGCACATAAATGACAGAATTATAACAAAATGGAAATAATTTTATGTGATTGTGTAATGTGAATCCAATGAACTTTTTGATTCCTGCATGTATTTCTCCATGACTTGGCACAATGGAGAAATATGAGTCATATAAGCAACCCTAATTAGCAGGATATAGGTTTTGTTGCGATCAAGAGAAACATGCAAAAAGTTAATGGGGAGAAGGGGACACTTAAAATAGAAGATTTCTTGATTGTTATCCTAAGCAGGCATCACAACACTAGTGGGAGGGGGAACAGGACCTGCTGATGGAACACGTGCTACTACATGCACACCAGCACCCCACCATATGAAGTTAATGCTGCAATCAACTGATGATTTGCCACTAAATTTTGGTTTCACGGGCAAGGTATTTTTCTTTAGCAAACCTAGCAGCTTGCACGTGTCTTTGCTTTGTGATCATTAACTGTGTAGCACTTACTCTTGTAGGGGAATAGTGCAAAACCAGATGGGATTCATGAAATTATCCATGCCGGAGCAATGTGACTTAAACTTCATGAAGATTGGGGAACAACTCCTGCTGCCATAGACAACTGTTTAAGTGTTGCAGAATTATATGATGTTCAGGTGATTTTGTTTCTTCTCTACATTGTAGAGATGATATGATGAGGTCAAAGGGTTGTGTAGATATATTTCCTGAAATCTAACTCCTGCTTCATTGGGCCAGGTTAATATCCACACGGACACATTGAATGAATCTGGATTTGTGGAGCATACAATTGCATCATTTTAAAATAGAACAATCCATACATATCACAGGTATGAGAACTGCATTGATGGAAATTTCAGTTTTGCAAACCTGCGGGTCCTTCTATACAAGTTAATATGATAGAGAAAGCATATTGACATTAAGTTAGTTGATAACTCTTCTTATCTTTTATTTTTGTGGCAGTGAGGGGGCAGGCGGTGGCCATGCACCGGATATAATCAGAGTTTGTGGGTTAAAAAATGTGCTTCCTTCATCGACAAACCCAACGCGGCCCTTCACTTCCAATACCATTGATGAGCACCTCGATATGCTAGTATGGAAAAAATACCTTGAAAATGCAAATGATGGTATGCCTTCAAATTGAGCGTCTTCCTGAAATTTATTCTGATTGTTGTTGCAGATGGTATGCCATCATCTGGATAAGGACATTCCAGAGGATGTAGCTTTTGCTGAATCACGTATCCGGGCTGAAACAATTGCTGCCGAAGACATTTTGCATGACATGGGAGCAATTAGTATTATATCTTCTGATTCCCAAGCCATGGGACGCATCGGAGAGGTTCCTCTTTATTTCCTTTCTTCCTTTCTTCCTTTACACTTCTATCACTCCTTAGTTACTGCTATATTTATTATACTAGTGAGTATCGTGCTTTCCAGGTTATAACCAGAACATGGAAAACTGCTCACAAGATGAAGTTAATTAGGGGGTCACTATCCCCAGGAGGAGGATCAGAGAATGATAACCTCAGGATCAGATGATATGTTGCTAAGTACACAATAAACCCTGCTATAGACAATGGATTTTCTGAATTTGTTGGCTCTGTTGAGGTAACCAATTTCAGAGATAATGATGATATTTAATAAGTCTAAGAGTTTAGATATTGTTTATGTGCGTGGGGGTATGTAGTAGATCATCTATTGACTGAGAAGGAGCATACAAAGAAAGTGAGCTAATAATTTTTTGGTCACTCAAGTGATACACTTGTTTTTCGAATAGAATTTTATATATCATGTCAAAAGCACTTTGATCACACAACTCAATGTTTAATTAAAGAATGCAAGGGAGGAGAAACTAGTGTGTTTTAGGTTTTTTATTATTTTTTTATTTTATTACAAGTGGGCAAGTTGGTTGACCTTGTAATGTGGAAACTATCATTCTTTGGTGCCAAACCTGAAATGGTGATTAAAGGTGGGGATATAGCATGGGCCAATATAGGCGATCCAAATATGAGCATCCCAACTCCTGAACCGGTCAGAAATTGTAGTATTGATTTAAATTTGTTGGTGAAACGTCATAAAGCATCTTTAGTTAGTAGTAGCATCCATTTGGATGGAGTGGGGTAGTGTCGACATGAAATAATATGATATAAGGCAAAATAGGAGTACTACTTAGTAGCTAGTTGATAAGGTAAGTAGGTTATTGAGAATGACAAAAATGTAAATGTTGGAAGGTAGATTATTTATTTTTAGTATCGAATCCCCCCAAAGTAACTAGTCCAGTGAGGGCGACAACACCCGATGTTAACAATTCTGAAACAAGTACCGACGACGAATTCGAATGGAAATTTGAAGATATGATGAGTTTCACAAATATCGTTCACATTGAAGTAGTAGATAGAGGATAAAAGACATCAAATACCCTAAAACAAATGTTTAAGGAATGAATTTGTAACTCCGATTACGATAGGGAAACCACGATCCTTGTAGAGACAACTGACACGATACAAACATCACCTGAAATGGTGATATCAGAATTTCCATCAACCCAAGGTTCTTTATGTTAAACAAGATAATCTAATGGAATGTGAGGGGTTTGAATAACCCTTAGAAAACAAGTTTTGTTTTCTCTTCCATTAACCTTTTTAATTGCAACAATATTGCCCTCCAATAAACAATAGTCTCTAATATCGAGAAAAGCCTCCTTACCGGTTTAACTAGAACACAATTTTTAAATAAGCGAATATAAACAATAATGGACATTCACGTGGAATTCTTGTTGTTTGGAACACAAATCTCTATCAAGCGGAAAAAATTATTTTATTCATTAAGTTCAAGTGCCTCACCAAAAAGAACATTTGAGCATTTGGTGTTGTTTATGGCCCAGTCCACTATAACAAGAAGCCTACTTTTATCAATGATCTATATGATTTACAAAATCAATGTCTCATACCTTGGTGTTTTTGTGGCGATTTCAACCTGGTTAAGGCGCCAAGCAAAGGAAAAAAACTCAAATAGTTTCACAATTGAAATGGACTTGTTCAACACGATCACTAACAACTCGTTTCTCATTGACCCAATTCTCGAGGGTGCCAAGTTTATGAGGAAAAACGATAGCAATAATGGAAGTATATCTTGCATCGATAGATTTATTTACAACTCCATATGGGAGAACCTTTACCACCAAACAAGCCAATATGTTATAACGAGACATCTTTCCGACCACAAATCCCTTTTCCGAAACTGCGGCCAAACCTCCCAACCTAAACCACCTTTCAAATTCAAAAACGTTATTCTCTCAGATCATAATTTTGTGTCGGATGTGGGGAAGTGTTGTGTGGATCACTCATCGATTGTGAGGAGCCATTGCATATCATTTCTTTTAAACTTAAAAATCACAAAAATTTCATTAAAGAATAAAGGCGAGTCAACTTTAGCTCCCTTCGTTTTAACATTACTAACGTTTCCAAAGATTTTGTTATCATTGACAAATTGAAAGAAGATGAAGATTTGACTGAAACTAAAATCTCTAATAGATCCACTCTCATGGAAAAACTCGTTTTTCTGTATAAATGGAAAGAAGATAACGCGAGACAAAAATCACGGTGTAAATGGCCTAAGGAGGAAGGAGATTCTAATAGCAGATTTTTCCACAACTTTGCAAACTTTCAAAAAAAATATAATTAGATATCTATCTTTAAGGTGAACGAGATTGAGATTGTCGAGTTGAACTCCTTCATGATTTATTCTCTCTTTTTATGTGAGTCTTCTCACAGAGTCTAATTTTGGGAGAAAACGAATTTAACAAAATTAGCAAACAACAAAAGTCATCTATTGAGCAGGAATTGTGAATTTCACAATTGAAAAAATTTAGGAAGCTATTACAAGTTGTGATGGAAACAAAGCACATGGTCTAGATGGATACAAAATCGATTTCATTAAGGAGTCTTGAGAATTTATTAAAAAGGAATATTTGAGCTCGTTCAAACATTTTTATGCTACGACTTCTTTTGAGAAATGTTAGACTCTAGTTTTATTGTCCTTGTAAGGAAGATTCATGGGGCTAAGGAACTCAAATATTTTAGACCTATTAGTCTTGTAACGAGCTTCTATAAAATCTTGACGACAATTTTAACTATAAGGTTCAAAATTCTTTTTCCAGAACTCATTTCTCCTAACCAGATGAGGTTCGTAAAAGATAGACAGATCACTAACGCTTCTCTCATTGCAAATGAGTGCATTGACTCTATCAATAGAAGAAAGATGCGAGATGTCTTTGTAAACTTGATATTGAAAAAGATTTTGATCACGTTAGTTGAGATTTTCTCTTTTCTCTATTTGAGAATATGAGTTTTGGAGTGAAATGAAAGAGGTAGATCAAAACTTGTGTTACTGAACCTAAATTTTCAATTCTTATCAACGAATGGGTTTCCGAGTTTTTCAAAAGCTCGAGGGGCTTAAAAAAAGGAATAATTTACCGCCATTCTTTTCACGGTGGTTATGGAAGGTATGTCAAAATTATTCGAGAGAGCCATCAACATTAGTCTTTTCACGGGGATTAATATGGAACGACCATAAGACTCAATTGTATATCTCACTTACTTTTTTTTTTCTTTTCTGATGACACTCTTTGTCTTTTACTAAGCATATAACATAAATATTCATTCTCTTCGGATAATTCTTATTATTTTTGAGAATTACTTAGGATTGAAGATTAATAGAAAAAAGTCGGAATTTTTTTCATCGGTAATGTTTCTAACAGATTAATACTCAGTCATTGGCCGACACTCTGGGGTATGGAATCGGTTCTCTCCCATCAAATATTTCGGCACCAAATTCAGTTGCCAAAAAATTTGGAATCCTATCATCGAGAAAATGAGAATCAGGTTGACTTTTTAAAAGAGAAAACTTCTCTCTAAAGGCGGTAGGCTGGTCCTTTTTAAGAATTTTCCTCGTCACAATCTCAACATTCACTATGTCACTCTTTCCTATCCCTACATTGGTGACCAACAATGTACACAATCATTAGAAATTTTTTTGGGGGCAACTTCAACTCTTCTAAAATCACTCATTTGGCGAGATATGACACAACGAAGCTTGACATTGTTGACAACAAACTCAGAATCAATGACTTCTCCCTTTTTAACACTTTGTTTCTCTGGTAAAAAGCAATCATCGTCAAGTACAAAATTCGAGATAACGAATGAATGTCTTTTTTTAGGAGAAAGTTTATGGGTAGAAGTCTATGAGGCCGTATCGCTAAAACATGGGAGAAACTCCACCCCTTCTCATTTTTACGGTAATGGTGAGCAATCAATTTCTGGAATAATACGTGACGTCCTAGTGGAAATTTGTCAAAATATTATCGGAACTTTTTTAAGATCTTTAATAAAAAAGAGAGGTTAAAGTGACATATTGTTTTTCGTCTCACATTTAATCAAATTGTTTTAAGAATTGATTTAAATAGACGTTTCTCCATCGAAGATGAGGGGAGATAGAATCTCCTCATAGATGCTCTTACCCATGTTTCGATAGATTGAGAGACTTACGACAAATTTTATTTGACCGTCTCTCCCGATTTTAAAACTAGCTATATTTCCAAATGACTCCATCCCGTTTTCCTTGGAAAGATGTGTAAAAATAAAAAAAATAAATCATCAAAATCTCATTTTTTGGTTATGAAGCTATCAATAGATGAGGTTTGACATTAACAAACTGAAAAAGAAAAGATTAATCTCGCTAGCATATGCAACATTTGTTTGAAGAATGAAAAAATCATTTATCATATTATTCTGCATTGTGACATTGTTAAGAGCATGTGAGCTCTAATGGGATACACCAACAAAATTTGTCGTCTTCTGGTTCAAATGGATTGAATGAAGTTCTAGCAACAACATCGCGGATGACTGAAAACCAATTTTCCTCACCATGTGGTGGACGATCTGGAAAAAAAAAAGAATTTTCGAATGAAAAAATTATGGATACACGTCTCAAATGATTCATATTACACGCGTTTGCTTCAATCCGAAAAAAAAGCTTGTACAGAATAATAATTTTTCGATCTTATTGACATTTAAAATTCTTACGTTGTTTTTCTTATTTTTCTTTTCTAACGTTTGAACGTATTTTGCGTTTTTTAAAAATAAAATTAACCTTTTTCGAAAACAAAACAAAAATAATATGTATAATTAACCTTTTTCGAAATCATAATGATATGATTGTTGATGGCCATTAACAAAGTGGAATATTTATTTGTTAAATTGCACACTGTTACTCATATTGAGTAAACATCAAAATCATTATGATATGATTGTTGATGGCAATTAATTATTTCAGGTGATGATGAGGCCTATGTTTGGAGCATTTGGTAAGGCTGGAAGTGCCAATTCAATTGCTTTCGTCAGAGTAAGGCATGTCACTCAATCTTGGTCCTTATTTTGTAACAACTTCCAAACCTGCCTGCTCTTTACAACTCTTGTTACTGAAAACTAAGAAACAGGTGGCTAAAGAAAGTGGTGTAGAAAAGGTATACCAACTGGAGAAGAGGGTGGAAGCAGTAGGGAATGTTAGGAAGGTGAACAAGCTTGATATGAAACTAAATGATGCACTTCCAAATATCACTGTTGATCCAGAAACATACACAGTCAAAGCAGATGGTGTCCCCCTCACCTGTCCCCCAGCATCAACACTTCCCCTTTCTCGCAACTACTTCCTCTTTTAGAAACGTGCACAGTCAAAGCAGATGCTGAATAAATGTTGCAAATTCTTGAGAAATTTGAAAATAAATTGAAGAGGAGATGAATGCTTTTAATAAACCAAATGCAGCATTGATTAATAAATGGTGCTTATAACTGACAGACTGACATAGAACAATGGTTTAGCAAGTTTCATTAGAGACTTGTTATTGTTGTTGTACTATAGCTTTGAAGAAGTGACGGATAGTGCAAGCTTGATTAGTTCCCTTCTTAACACCTTGCCCGAAGCATTTTTTGGAAGTTGGGCAATAAACTGCACCCGTCTTACCTTCTTGTATGGAGCAACCTGAAGAAGCTAATTGTTACTTAAACAAGTGAGAAATGAATTCAGAAGAAGGAGCACCAGACCTGTCTGCTGATGAAATTCTTAACATCTGTTTCGAGGACACACCTCCCAGGTCGTTTCACTACAAACGCCATGGGTATTTGTCCTGCTTCTTCGTCCGGGTATCTGCAAATTTAATTTATGTTGAAAAAGAAGGTCATTGTTAATTGAAGAATTAAAAAAGTTAAAACCCAAAACCAACCAACCAACAAAATAGATAAAGAGGAGGAGGAGGGCGGAATAGACTGACGGTATAACAGCGGCATCAAGTATGTCTGGGTGGGATTGAAGCACATTCTCAAGCTCTGCAGGGGCAACCTGCAGGATATTGGTTTTGGTTATTCAAATAACAAATTCAATATAATGTATGATAATAATAATTAACTTGCCTGGTAGCCCTTGTATTTGATCAATTCTTTGAGACGATCTGTAACATATAGGAACCCTTCACTGTCGAAATAGCATAGATCTCCTGTTCTCAACCATCCATCTGAATCTAACGCTACAGCTGTTGCTTCTACATCACCCACATAACCTACACAATTATTATTATTATTAGGCAGTAGAAGGAGAACTAAGAAGAAGAAGAAAGAAAATGATATTGGTTGATTGCTATTAAATATAATCGAGGCATCCAGCCAACAGCAGCATCATCATCATCATATTACCTTTCATTATAGAGGGCCCTCTCAGCCAGAGTTCCCCTCGTCTGTTGTTGGTGCCTGTTTCAGGATCCACAATCTTTGCTTCGAAGAAAGGCATAAGCTTCCCCGATGAACCCAACCTTCCGCTTTCTTCTGCCCCCACGGCCCTAATCACTCCAGCTGTCGACTCAGTCAATCCATACCCCTGTTCATCGTCATCATCATCATCAAAACTACATATAAAATTACTCCTTTTATCTTTCGCTAGCTAACCTGTGACACCTGGACTGACGGAAACTGTGCTTTGAACATTTCTATTACCGACCCAGGAACCGGAGCTCCGCCGCAGGTCACCACCTCCAGAGACCTCATATCGAAGCTACTAACATCATCAACCTTCTTTGTCAAAGCAACTAAGATCGCCGGAACCGTCGCCAAGTGGGTTACCTTGAATTCCTTGATCGCCATTACCATTTTCCGCAAATCAAACCTTCCTCCTGCTGTTACCAACGTCTCCCCAAATGCCACAGCTCTCAAACACTGAACAAATCCGTATACGTGAAAATACGGCACGGCTATCATATTCACCGCCGGCGAGTTCCTCGATGCCCGAGAGTTATACATTCCGTCTAACACTGATATAAAGTTCCGATGAGTCAATTCGACGCCCTTTACTCTCCCCGTCGTTCCGGACGAGTAGAGAATAGCTGCCGTATCGGACTGAGAAATCTTCAATAAAGGACGGAAACTCGAAGCATCTGTTTCACCCGTCATCATGGAGTCAAACTCGAGTGTGTCGAGGAGAAGTGTGCCGAGTGGAAGCGGCGGCACCTTGAAAGCCGAATCAGAGGAGGCAAAGGCTATAGCCGGCTTGCATAGCTGTATTTGGTAGGAAATCTCGGATTTCGAGTTGATAGGATTCGAAGGAGAGACGATGACTCCACAGGAGAAGAGGGAGAGATAGAGAATCGGCACATAGACGGAGTTGGAAGAGAGAATGAGAGCCACATCGCCTCTGCGGAGTCCAATTCTTTGCTGGATGAAATTGGCAAGAGCGTTGGATCGGCGGACGAGTTCCGGATACGGAATGCTCCTGCGCGTGGTGGAATCGATCAGAGCTTGGTGGGGGGAGGAGGAGGAGGGAATAATCCGGTCAAGAAGTTGAAAAACGTATTCTGTGACGGAGAGAGGGGCCGTTAGAGGAGGGAGAGGCACGGCAGGTCGGAGGCTGTGGTAGATTCCTGTTTCTGAGCAGAATCCGCTAATTGGGTCGATAGAAGAAGAAGATGAGTTGATAGGGTTATCAGCCGCCATTTGTTCCCAAGCATCAATCTATCTATCTATCTATCTATTTCTTCTAATACTATTACTACCCCCCATTGCTGCCAGGAACCTCAAACTGTCCGCCAGCAAAAATAGTTTTAGCCGGCCAGCTCCAAGCATTAGAGTCCAGATACTCCGGATTTTGGCTCCACCTTCTATTTGAATTCGGTCTCGGCAGTGCACCAAACCACATTCATTGGGATCATTTACATCTTTAGATTCGTGATTTGTTGGTTTGTGGGTTAAAATTTTTTGAACGGTTTATTAGAAAAACAAAATTAAAATAAAATTAAAAATAATATATATATATATATGTATATATATAATTAAAATTTAATTACTATACTCTGACTAATTAAGTTATATAATTTTAAATTTAACTAAATACTTTTATAAACATGGGACATTGTTTTTATTATTATTATTAATTTTTTATAAGTTTTGCTTTATTAATTTTAGAGAATTCTATTTTTAATGTGAGTTAATTGTTAGTTATATAAATTATATATTAATATACAAAATTATAAATATGAATTAATCATCTTAAATGATTTAGTAGTTAAAGATTTAAATCTCTATAGGTGAAAATTTTAAACTATTATAAATAAACAATGGTGATTAAATATATAAATAAGAATGTTGATTCGTGGAGTGAAAGTAAAAAATTGATAATGATGAGATGATTAGATGTAAGATGTTTGAAGTGACATCACTTTAATGAGAGTTTTCGATAATATTGATGATTAAATATGTGAATGAGATATTGGTTGATCGAAGTGAAGGTAAGAGACCGGTAATGTTAAGATAGTTTGATGCAAAATGATCAAAGTGAGGTCAATTTGATTAACTGGAAAATTAACAAATTTTTTCTCTTATTTTTTCTTCATATTTTATCATTTTTTCAACTAGTAATGTAGTGAAATGTTATTCACTCCTCTCATCACTCCTCAATATGATTATAAAAGAAAAAAAATATATAACATTATAATTATAATTATAATAATGAAAGAATATGAGAGAAAAAATGCATCACAACACACGTAAATGAGATTCATAAGAAATTGATTGATTCCTGAATATCTGTAATCAAATTAATATGTAAATCAATATGCTGGAATCAAACTTATCAACCAAACACCCCAATTTATTTTCTTTCTCATTATTGAGTACAAAAATCATGCACCCAATCATCTTCTAAATAGATAAAAAGGATTGATATCTTAAAATTCTTTTTCCTATTAAATTTTAACATATCATTCTCTACACATTTTTTTTTGTTTAATATTAATTCCATTCCTTATCATTATTAATATATTCTGCTTATAAAATATATATATATATATATATATCCATATATTATTGCAACAGTGCATTAACTTTTTTGTATGAGCAAATACTTGTTGAACATACTGAAGTACATAAATAAAAATAATAGGTTTGCTTGGATCAAAATTGTCACATAATATAATATAATATAAAATGAAAATAATAGGTTTGCTTGGTTCAAAATTGTCACATAATTATAGTTGGGAGCTGTAAATCCACATTATAATTATATTGTGAGCTTAAAATTTATCAGTTATGTGAGTAAAATCAACGTTATAATGTTAAGTGGGAGAGGGAACCCATAAATTCCGATATGGTAATCAAGTTACATTCCTTAACCATTAGATCATTACAGAATCCAAGCAATTTTTTTTTTCCCAAAATCCTAAATAGATTATGCTAGTGAAAGGAGGAAGGACTACGGGAATTTAGGAAAGCGTGTAGAGGTTTGTGGAAATTCTACCCATATATTATAACATTTATGTTGGCCTTGTTTGACTGGTACATGGTGTTACAAAGATAAAGAAGATTGCAGCACAACTCTTTTTCTCTTTTTTTCTTTTTTTCTTGTGAAGAAGAAGAACAAAAACTAAACTAAACTAAACTAAACTAAACTAAACTAAACTAAACTAAACTAAACTAAACTAAACTAAACTGTTCAACCAGGCTCTTCCTTCTATTTTACCACCCCATTATAACGTTCAAGCAGGTAAGAAGGCTCTTCCTTCTATTTTACCACCCCATTATAACGTTCAAGCAGGTAAGAAGTCTCATGATCAGCCCAGGTCTTCACAATTATGCCCAGATCCCTCCCTTGCAAGAACTTCTCACCTTTCCTGTTACTAATAACAATAAAAAATGAGTAACAATAAAAAATGAAAAGATTATATATATAAGACTTAACAGGGACACTGCTTCCCTTTCAGATATGTACAAATTCTGTTTGCACATTACAGCCAGCCATCCATAAAAACAACAATGGTGGTCAAATCTGTCCCATTTTCTGCACTATTAATAAAGTTAGCAGATCGCACCTTACCACCTTTGAGTCACGATTAATGAGGTCTAGCTCCAGCACTTAAATAAAACGTGCAAAGATGTTAGGCAAAAGCTTACAGCATAAGTGCACCTAGGTTTAGATTGAACTGAAGAAGTGATTTCTTCCCGCATGGTTGATTCTTAATCATTTTCATAAAGCTTAAAAGGAAGAACCGAGATTTCAAGGGCTTATCTTCAAATTTTAGGTAGCAAATACAAGTATGTTGTTGGATGAAACTGTCCTCAAAAACTCACTCAAACATTGAGGATGTCATTTTATGATTTCCAACATGAACCATATAGCTTCATGGAACTAACTTGTTGGGAACTGATTTTATATGACAGATCGTATATTCAGTTTTCAAAGGATATATTCATACCATTTAATCTTGTTAGTCACTCTAATTGGAATCTGATAAAATTAACCAAACTTATTGACCAATAGCTTAATTAACCAACATGTTTCTATCACATTCTACTCTTGTGTCCCCACTATAAATAACCTCCAAAAAAGAAACACCTAGCAATAAGTCACATTACATATGCAGCATTCTAAACATGCAAACTTCTCCTATTGACTGAAGTATCCCTTCTTCATGGAATCCTTCAACAGGAGTATACATCTCACCCACCCTACCCCCGTTCACAATGTGACAGATGTCAAATGTCATTATTATCATTATTTTTAATCAAATAAATACTAAACCCTAAATCCCAAATACATTATTATAACACATATATCTTTAATGTGATAAGTCTTAGGTTTAATGTCTAAGTAAATGAAATTTATGGAACATTGAGAATAGTGAGATACCTTTACCAAACTTGAAGGGGGATAAAACCAGTTCTGAACAACGAAACATAGTTGGATAATCTATATATCCAGTTCCTGCAGGTGTGACCTCTTCAACCTGCTTGCTCTGTTACTGCAGAGACATCCCCACAAATGTCATAACTTATGTAGCTATCAAAAGTTCAATTTTCTCATAGGAAAAAACTGTGAAGGAACAAAGAAAAAACTTAAGCAGATGTGCGGAGTAAATAGTTTTAGATTTGTTCCAATATGATTTGAAAATGTCAGAGAACTCAAAAAACTAAGTCGCACTAGATCCTCAGAATAAGGGAACATGATCAACTTTATAATGATGAATATACCAAGCCTCCAAACAAACAATACCAAATTTCCAGACAGTTTCACAGGCAATTCTTATTGGTATCTCATTTGTCATAATACGATTAGTTAGAATACAATTCAAATGAAAAGAGTTCTCCTTGTGGATATAAGGTCATAATGCAAGTTCCGTGAATTTCCAACTTTTGTTATGCATTAAAGTGCCGCGCACAAGTACAGTTAGGTATTTAACACCCAAATGCATCAATATGCAGCTAACATGACAGATATTGATTCAAGTTCAATCTAACACTCCATAAAATTTATGGTGAATCCATAGTTCTGTAGCAAAAGGTGCCTAGAATGCTGTCTATACTATGAAGGCAACTGACTATATGTAAGACCACTCCTATCAAGAAGAATATTTCAGGGTCATATGCTGATGACTCATAGATCAAAAATATCAACAAACATGGAAAAAACACCTTAAAAAATGGTCTTACTCTTCTCAGAATCAAATTTCCGCTCATCAAAAGAGCAAAAGAAATGAACAACTAAAAAATATGATTTGTCTCTCAAACTTATGAACAGTAGCATGTCTTCCAAGAAGACAAATTACCAAGAATAGAAGGCACAACTCCATGTAACATTTCAAGCAAGTTCAATACTGCATCAATAAATATATCCCTTAGTTCACATGCCAGATTTAGCAGATTACCTTGTGCTAAACCTTGTCAAATTTCACCTTCAACGAAAGATAGGAAAGTCTCCTTTGCTTTACACCGCCAACTCTTGCAAACACAATACAAGAATCAAAAAGTATAAAACTACTGACCATTAATCCATATTGTTTAGGTATTTAAACCAAATTCTGAATATTTCAACAAAACAAAATGTTACAATGTTCCATATAAAATATGTTACATAGGCAAGTTGCTTCATAGATGTAAAGCCAATGTGCCACACCTTGCAGTACAAGAAGAGTCATAGATGGATTTCTATATTAATGGAAAGGCTGGCTTGAAATGTAGTGGCAAAAAGATTTCACTTCACCAAGTTTATCAAGATTACCGGCCACAAAATAGCGTGAATGGCTTGACAAACAATTGCACTTCTTCCTTTCAGTGGACAGCTCTCACCTCGACCAACAAACAAGTCAAATTAATAAGGCAATAAAGCAAAACAAGGAGAACAAAACCCTAAATTTGCCTTCTCAGCCAAATAGACCACCAGTCCCTAGTTCTGTTTCTTGCAACTCCTTGCGCCGCTGCTCTTCCAAAGGATCAGGAATCTTCATTATCCTCCGCAACCGCCTGAGTTACATGGAGCTTATGCTTTACTCGGAAAAATATATAAATCGTTAGGGGGTTCTTAAATGTTCTTAGTCGCACCTATCTTGTGCATGTCTTGCTGGAAAAGTAGGCATGAATTCCTTGGACTTTGGGAGGGGAACTTCACTGAACCATTCATGGTTGAGGGCAGCTTCAGCTGAAATCCTCTGCAAATTTACCATTAGCATAGACAAAGCAAAGGGTTTATTCAAACTGCCAACAACATAGTTGTCAATAGCGCCCGTAGCGCTAGCTATAGCGAATGGTTGTAGCTATAAGGGGCTATAGGCTACGCACTTTCAAATAGCCCCTCTTTTATCGCTATAGCCCATATAGCGCCAAAGCTATTGCCCCTTATAGCGACGCTTTTTAAAAAATATATATAATATTAATGATTTGACTCTTTGTATCCCCAAATTTTTAAAAAATTATTTTGACTCTTCCTCTTCTCAATCTTTTTTTTCCTTCTTTTATTTTCTTATTACTTTTTTCTCTCAAGGTTTTTTCAATTCTTTTCTCTTCTTTCCTCTAATCATATTTCTACTTTTCTCTAGCCTTTTCTTTTCTATTCTTTCCTCTAAAAGAAAATGATGACAATGAATTTTAGATTATGTTTTGAACTTTTTCTAGTTTAATAATTGATGGTTTGTGATGTTTTTTAGTTTTGA
Organism: Impatiens glandulifera; assembly: GCF_907164915.1. Taxonomy (NCBI): domain Eukaryota; kingdom Viridiplantae; phylum Streptophyta; class Magnoliopsida; order Ericales; family Balsaminaceae; genus Impatiens; species Impatiens glandulifera. The sequence continues at coordinate 68,061,809 of NC_061863.1, forward strand.
TATTTACATGTTTTTTACGCTATATTTTCAAATAGCCCTCGCTACGCTATTCGTTTTACGCTATAGCCATGAAAAGTTTTGGCGCTATTTAGCGCTATACGCTATTGACAACTATGGCCAAGAACATATTATATAATGAAAACACAGCATGTACTTTCTAAAATTACCTTCTCAGGGTCATAAGTGAGAAGGTTATTCAGCAAATCAAAACCAGCATCAGAGAGAACTGGTGATCCAGTGAAAGATGTAGCTGGAAATTTTTTGCGTAATAGGTTATACCTGCAACAGACACATCAGCAGTTAAAAAACACATTAGATACATGTTTGTAACTGAAACTGTAGCAAATGCAGATAGAAAATCAGACCACAATCGCCCAAAGCTGGAAGACTGGGAACAGTCTCTAAAACAAGATAATGTGAATATCAACATAAAACTATTAATGAAGTCCTTTTTAAGAGATAAATGCTTACTGATGCTTAACAAAGTTCGCCCTCACACCAGGAAACTTAGAGAAGCCGGGCCATATTGTGTCATTAGGCGTACCAAGAGATCTGAAAATCTGCAGATATAACCGACCAATAAAATTATACAATATATCAATTTAGACAGAATTTGGTCAACTGCATAAAGAGCAAACAGTATATTTCTGTGATGCCAAGGTTAGGACTGCCACACCTTGTCAATTTGATCAACTTCAGTTTTCCCATTGAACAACGGCTCTTTTGACAACAGTTCAGCCATAATGCAACCTAATGACCACATGTCAATTGCTGTTGAATACTGTTTTGTTCCCAGTAAAAGTTCAGGTGCTCTGTACATAGATATATACAACAATTAGGCATAATATCAAGTTAAAATGATAAGATGTGCCATATTCTGAAAAAACTACATAGTCTACATAAGTGCCTCACCAGGCAAGCAAGGACTTCATATTATTTACTATCAATAGCCTAGCATTTTAGCAATAAAAAAGAAAGTTACTACAGGAAACTTAAAAACTACACTCACGAAAGAATATAACCATGAATAAACCCAAAAATAAGAACGCACCTTTTACACAGTAGAAGTTAAACAAAGCATACTAAATAACTAGCAAGAAGAACATCACTTGCAATGGTGAAGGAAAGGCATTTAAATAGCAAACTAACATCCTCGCAAATGTCCATGTAATCGTTTACTTCAATTCCTTGTGCTTCGAAATGCACAACCACATAGAATATACCAGTAGGATATAAAATACAAAACACTATTGCCAATAAATACAAGATGTTAAACTCACCTATACCACAAGGTTACTACCAGATGTGTATACGGCTTCAATGGGATTCCATACTGACGAGCCAAGCCAAAATCACAGATTTTCAAGTCACCTTTATTGTTTAAAAGCAGATTGGATGTCTTGAGATCACGATGAAGGACCCAATTGTCATGAAGATATTTGACACCCTCTAACAGCTGGAGCATCAGACACTTAACTTCACTTTGGCTATACGGTTGCTTCATCGTCTCCATCAAAGCCTTTAGATCATGTTCCATGTATTCCATTACCATAAAAATACTATCAAGGCTGCTTCCAACCACAACTTCTTTGACATCCACAATCGATGGATGATGAAAAGAAAGTAAAATGTTGATTTCCCTCAGAGAAGTCAAAGGAAAACCTTCCCTTTCTTTTTCCATCTTGACCTTTTTCAGTGCAACAATTTCTCCAGTTTTCTTATCTTTGGCTCTATAAACTACACCATAAGTCCCTTCATCTATCTTATTCAATCTCTCAAATTCATCAACACTTCTACACCCTTGAAGCATATCTACCATTCTTTGTGGTGGGGCATGAGGTTCTGATGTAGGTTTTGAACGCTTCATTTCATCAGACTCAGTGTCCGACTCGCTAGCGCTAATTCCACTTCTCACATGTCCCTCATCTATGTCCATGTAATCGTTTCTATGAAAGTCAGAGTCAGGGTGATCATCATCTCTACCAAAAGATCTGACATGGTATCTTCTTTCAACGGATCCAGATGGTCTTGTTTTATCTACTTCAGAACCTACCTCAAACTCCCGGAGCTCAGGGGTCAATGATTTCCGATGACTATTTAATGTAACAGACTCCAGAAATTGCATCTTCCTCCTCGCACACATTTCCTCTTGCAAAATTTCAATTTCATCCGCTGGGGAAGCTGGGGAATTGGCATCCCCTGCCCATCGGGAGGCGGATATATTCCTGGTTGGAACATAATCATCCTCCTCCAGTGGTTTTGATATGTAGTTGCCCAGACGCTGCTCCTGAACTGGAGAAGATGGGAAGTTCAATGGAGACATGGAGGCAGCAGTGGCTCGTGATTCTAGTAGCTCTACTGATTGTGGGTTGTCAGACAGATAACCTGAATTAGTTGTCTCTCTTTTAGGAGAAATATCTACAGCTTTGTCCAGAATATGTTGAGGCGATTGGACAATAGATTCGGGAAGCAGTGAGAACGTAATAATAGCAGGAGGAGGAGGAGCCCTACTCTTCTTCTTCAATGGATTGAGTACCTCCTTGTCATCTATATCCCAGACAATGGGAGAAAACTTCCTTTTGTTAGTCCTCCCCACAGGCAGAGGCGGCTTACTCCGGTGGTTCTCTCTCTTTGGAGGTTCCTTGGTTTTAACCTGCTGCGATTCTGAATTAGTAGTAGTAGCCTCATCAGAACCACTTTCACTAGACAATTCACCAGGTTCTCGATCCAACACTCCTACTACAGGGTGGCCGTCTTGCCTACTAGAATCGCCACCACCTCCATTGCTGTTGCTGCTGCTGCTACTTCTATGTCCACCGGAGTCGCTCCTGCTTGATGAGGAGCGATACCCTTGGTGCCTCTCTTTAATATCCTTCTGCCTAACAACCCCATCTTCCATCTTCCTCTTTGGAGCCCGACCATTAATGTATCCGCGTTGACTATGTCTACTCCCATCGTACTCACTACTTGTTGAAAGAGAAAAATCCCGCTTCCTGACAGGAAAATCGGATTCTCGCTCCTTGAATTGGTCATCTCGATAGCTTCCGTATCTTCCAGCCGCCATAAATAGAGACCCTAACACTACACTCCTGTGAAAGAGAAGTCTGCCGCTTGCTTAGCTGATTTAGAAACCTAATAAAAAAAGAATGACAATAGCTCACGAAATGAATCGTAGAGCTGAAAGAATTCTAAAAAATAAAACCCAAGATCTGGGAACAAAAGATGTGGTAAAATAAATAAATAAATAATGAAGCGGCCATCAGAAGAAGAGCAGATAAGAAGAAAAGAAGACAAACCCTCAACCGGTAACCCCTCAATAGATGTTGCGGCTCCAAAACCTCGATGAGTAAGAAGGGGGAGTTTGGACGCAGCTCAGAGCCTCAGATAGAAAGCAGTGCTCAGAAGAAGAAGTCCAACAACCGCAACAACAACACCAACAACAATAACGTGGAACCAATTTATAGTTTACCCAATCTTTTAAATAATTTTTTCTATTCTAACCACCTTTTCATTCAATTTCCTAAATTATTGACGTTTTTCTCCCTCTAAATTATTAATTATCTTTTTAATTACCTATTTTTAAGGGAAATTTGAAGAAATGACCTAAAAAATAGGGTTATTTGTGGTCACTTGATAACTTTATTTGCTCTAGTGGTTACTTTTATTTTTTGGACGAAATTACCCTCTTCGCGTAACTTCGAATATTTTTTATATAAATATTTAATTTTTTTCATTTCGTCATTTTATTTCTCTCTCTTCTCTCTTTTCTCGGCGACGGCACTACGGCAGCGAAACCACGGCGAAACTCTAAACCTAAACGAACACATTATACTGATCGACGACAAAAACACATTCTAATATCAGGTGATTGAATCAATTTATTTTTTATTTTCATTATATTCATCTTCAAACTTAAACCATTAGATTTTCTTATTATTCATCTTATTGTTCATCGTGCTTGTTCATCTTGTCGATGATGAAGTTGTTGATGCTCTAATTCGGTTCCGTTGCAGGGAAGATTCATTTGATTCTCGCGACTTCATGTTTCGCGAAGAGCTTCACGTTTTGCAAAGGGTTTCACGTTTCGCGAAGGTCCATCGTGTTACGCGAAGCGGCACGGTCGGCACGCAAAACGACACGGTCGGTACGCGAAGCGACACGGTCATCACGCGAAGGGCTTCGCATTTCGTGTGACGCGAAGCACTTAGCGAAACGCGAATCACTTAGCGAAACGCGAAGTACTTCGCGAAACGTGAAGCGATAAGTGAATCTTCCCTGAAACGAAACTCATATCGACGAGATTATCTACAAATGTCATCATCGACAATATGAACAACGATAGTAAAACCAATATTAACCAATATGAATAAAAAGAACAGCTTAAATCGATTTTGAAGAAAAATATAAATTTATTTAGGGTTTTCAAATGAAGATAAATCGATTTAGAGTTAGGGTTTTCAAATGAAGATAAATCGATTTAGGGTTAGGGTTTGAAATGAAGATAAATCGATTTAGAGTTAGAGTTTTCTTATCTGTATGATGTGTTCCCCGCCGCCGTAGTAGTCGCCGACGTCACCGTTAAAGAGAGAACAAGAGTATAGAGAGAAGAGAGAGAAAGGAAATGAAAAAATCTGAGTATTTATACAAAACCCAAATTCACTTCGCGAAACGTGAAATCATTCGCGTTACGCGAAAAGGGTAATTTCGTCCTAAAAAAATTAAAGTGACCACCAGAGCAAATTAAGTTATCAAGTGACCATGATGTCAAATACCCCAATCTTTAGAGTCATTTCGTCAAATTTCCCATCTTCCACACTAAATCCACTAATTACTTTATTTTATAAATATAAATATATATAACTAAAATTAATAATATATATTAAATAAAATACATTACATAAATATTAAAATATAATATATATATATATAAACCGTTGAACCAACATGTAGCGACTTGCCTAGATATCGTATTTCCCACTCCGTCCGTCGATCAAACCAAAAATTCTCTTCTCAAAGATCATACGGTGCTTCAATGACAAGATAGGGAGTTTGTAGATTTTTGTGAAAGGAATACTATTATCATGTTATTGCTGAAAAGAAAAATTGAATTCCCATCCACACTATAACTATAACTATATATATATATATATATATATATATATATATATATATATATATATATATAAATATAACATAGAATTAAAATTAAACATTATAATTTAAATAAATATTATATACTAAAATAACTCATATATTAAATTAAAATTAAAATAACACATATATTTTATTTTTACTTAATTTTATAAATATAATATATATAATTAAAATTAAACCTTATAAATTAAATAATTCAAATAAATATTATAAACTAAAATAAAACATTATACACTAAATAAAATAAATTACATAAAATTTTAATATTATATATTAAAATAAAATATATTATATTATATAAATATTAAAATAATACATATATTACATAAATATTAAAATAATAATTATATTTTACGTAAATGTGTAAAATATTAAATATTTTAAAGTTTATATAATTTATTTTATTTTAAGGTTTTTTAAATTGATTATTTTTATAAATATTTTAAAGTTTAGGTAATTTATTTTAAAGTTTTATTTATTTTATTTTATTTTAGGTTTATGTTATATACTTTAGTTTAGTTTATAATATTTATTTTAATTATTTAATTTAGTATATTTAGTTTTAATTATATATATTATATTTATAAAATTAATTACAAATAAAATATATGTATTATTTTAATATTTATGTAATATATGTGTTATTTTAATATTTATATAATATAATATATTTTATTTTAATATATAATATTAATGGTTTTATGTAATATATTTTATTTTAGTTTATAATATTATTCTAAATTATTTAATTTTTAATGTTTATTTTTAATTATATATTATATTTATAAAATTAAGTAAAAATAATATATATATATATTTATAAAATAGAGTAATTAGTAGAATAATGTGGAAGATGTGTAATTAAAAAGATATTTAATGATTTAGAGAGAGATAGGTAGGTAATTTAGGAAAGTGAAGAGAAAGGTGGATAGTTTAGAAAAAAAATTTGAAAGATGGATAGAACAAGAATTTGTTCCAACAACTAGTCTTGTCTTTTTTTTTCACCCCACCCAAATATAATGTCAAAATAAACATTGGTATATAATTAAATTAAATTATACTGTATTTAATAGTTTAAAATTGAGCCTATATATCTATTTATCCCCTAATCATTCCTTTCCTTTTTAAGTGCAGCTGATAAATTTGTATTTATCTAACTAAATTTTAATCAATTTTATTTCTTCATTTTAAGAGTCCTCATTAGTTTCTACTTCTTTCTCTTCCTCCATATTTTACTCTTTGTTTTTGGACTCCTTTTTTTTCCTGATTTTTTTGCTTCTTGGCCTTTTAGTATCTTCTGCTCTTCTTCTATAGCTTTAACACATTTCGTGCTGGGATGTTGGAAAATATTGTAGAATGCACAATTGTTTAGTCTCCACTCATAAGTGATTCTCATGATATTAAATTTTCCTTTCATGTCGACCACTATCATATTATTCGGCAATGTGCTACGATGATTCAACTTTATGTTAATTCAAGCAAAGAATCGATGCTCTCCTCCTTCTATTATTGGGTCAATGTATAATAGTTTTCTCAATAACCCTGTAAAATGACTAATGACTTCTGTTTTGTACATGTGTGTATGGATATTCTAAAGCTTGAACCATATTAGTGTTTTGAGTTTACTTAAAATGTTCAAATCTTCATATCATCTTTCTAACTTCGTGCAGTTGAATACAATGTAATCCAATGTAAGTATGCCCATTTTCTATAATTTCATCTAGATTTGACCCATTCTTTAATTGAAGAAAAGATCATAGATATTTGTAGATATCATTTCTAGCCCCTTTTCCTTCCACTGTTTCATTAAGGCTTATTTAGTGATTGTGAATGATACTCTGTTTTTTCCAATATAATTCTCTACCATAATATTTTCTCATTCTTTTATGCATTTTTCTTCTACTTCATTGGGTAGTTTAAATTCAAAAGGAGAATTAAGTATCTCCGCTTTTATTTTAACATCCCCAAAAAGATTTTTCCTTTGTAGCCATGGTCTTCAGCTTTCTTTCCTGCATTTTTATTTTATATCTTATTTGCTTTCCAGGTAGAGTTGATCCTGATTGTATAGGTCTTCGATTTAGGGGTTTTCATCAACTCTCTCATTATAACCAATGGTCAATTTAACATCTCTTCATATTCTTTTTTCTTCAACAAATTTCAATCTTAAAGATAATGAATATTAAGTTGAACTATTATATGTTGGACCTTCTCCTTATTAATAACAATCTCTCATTTTTTAGAATGTATCAAGAGGTTGGTGATTTGGTTTTTGAGGCCAAACAGATTGACTCTTTCATTGTAACCAACCTTCTAGACTTCTATATTTTTCCTTGTTTTTTTGAATTATTTTCTTTAGAAACCTTCTTTCCTTGATTTCATGCATTATTTTCTTCAGAATTTTCCAAAGTATTCGATTATTCTTTATTTTTGTCCTATTTTTCTTAATTTACCTCTTCAACCATTTACTTGAGACATTCCATAACAAACTCATGTTTATCACTGTCATCAATTTTTATTTATTTATTATTTGTATTTTTGTTCTTTTTAGAAATGTTTGACAAAATTGATTAATAAGTTTTTTTTATAACACTTAATGTAAGCATTTTCTTAAATACATGGGTTTAAATTTTTTATAAAATCAAAATAATTAAGGAAAAATAGTTGAATTTTTTTTATTAATGTCTTCTTCTCCATCTTATTTTCCTTATAAACCAAAAGTTATTATTATAATATATTTTAGACAAAATTTAATGAGCTGAACATCTTAACAACCTTCCAGACTCCAGACTCTGTTTAGTTATTTTATTTTCACATTTTATGACATTTATTTAAATTTTTGTAGAAGTCAACCTTCCTTCCCCTCGAAATTGGGGTCACAGCAAAAAGCATTACAAATACACTTTGTCTCAAAATTAGTACACAGAGAACTTAATTAACATATGTTTTTATAGTATATATATATATATATATATATATATATATATATATATATATATATATATATATATATAATATTTTAATAATAAAATATTAGTTATATATTGATTTAAGATTGTTTTGTGAAAATTAATTAAGCTGGTGATTAAAATCAATTTAAAATATTATTTGGAGGCCAATTTGATTTAATGTCAAAATTTAGTATCAACTATTTATTTTTTTAACTATTTATTTTTTTAACGTGAGATGTTAAGATGATTTTATTTATTTATTTTTGTATTAAAATATGAACTTCAACTTAATCATGAGTTTATTATAAAAAATAAATTAAAAAAATGTAAAATCTGAAATGAAAATAAAATATAAAAGAAAAAAAATGAAATGATTTAATTTAAAAAAAATATTAGTTAAATTAATAGAAGTAAGAATCTTATATGAATGTTTAATTTGAAAAAGATATTAGTTAATTATATGTTATTATTATTTATATATATATATAATTATTTTAAATATTAACTATTTTTTAAAATTTATATATTTAAATATAAAATTAATTAAAAAATAATAGGTAAATAACACTATATAAAAATAAATTTAGAAAATAAATTATATTAATTTATTTGGAAATGAATTTAACCTTTTTTTTTTTATAAAACTCAATGTTAGCATTTTCTTAAATACATGTTTAAATTTTTTACCAGATCAAAATAGTTAAAGAAAAATAGTCAAAAAAAAAAAAAAAAACTATTTTTTTTTAATGTCTTTTTCCCACTCTTATTTTCCTCTATAAATCAAAAATTATTAGACAAAGCTTAATAAGCTGAACATCTTAACAACCTTTCGACCTAATGCCGTTTTGTATTTTTTCCCCATATTTTATAATTTTAATTTTAATTTTTTTTAGAAATCAACTCTCCTTCCTCTTCGAAATTGGGGTCACTAAAAAAAACATTACAAACACTTATTTGTCTTAAAATTATTACACGGAGAACTTAATTAACATATGTTTTTATAGTATATATATATATAAACATATATATATATATATAATATTTCAATAATAAAATATTAGTTTTATATTGATTTAAGATTGTTTTGTCAAAATTAATTAAATTAATGATTAAAATCAATTTAAAATATTATTTTGAGACCAATTTGATTTCATGTCAAAATTTAGTATCAACTATTTATTTTTTTAATGTGAGATGTTAAGATGATTTTATTTATTTATTTATTTATTTTTGTAGGAAAGACATTAACTTTAACTTAATTATGAGTTTATTATAAAAAAATAAATTAAAAAAATGTAAAATGTAAAATGAAAATAAAATATAAAAGAAAAAATGGAATGATTTAATTAAAAAAATATTTGTTAAATGGATAGAAGTAAGAATCTTATATAAATGTTTAATTTGAAAAAAAGATATTAGTTATATGTTATTATTATATATATATATATATATAATTATTTTAAATATTAATTATTTTTTAAAATTTATATATTTAAATATAAAATTAATTAAAAATTAATAGGTAAATAACACTATATAAAAATAAATTATATTAATTAATTTATTTTAATAAATAATATATATATTTTAATTTATAAATATTAGTTTATTTTTTTAATATAAAATTATAAAATTTTATTATCTTAAATTTAAAATATTTTTTATCTAAATTTAAATGAAAAGAATTATATTGATAAAAAAAATAAATATAAATTTATTTTATTTATATATATTTTTATTAAAACAGAATTGGTCGGTGCAAAGAGGTGGTAGCATAAACAAACACAACATTTTCTCAAAACCCTTACTTAGCTTTCACACAATTTCTTTTCTTCACTCTTTCTAAAATTTAAAAAGAAATTAATTGATAAAAAAAATTAAATATAAATTCATTTTATTTATATATATTTTTATTAAAACATAATAATTTGTCGGTGTTGGTAGCATAAACAAACATGACATTTCCGCAAAACGCCTTCCCCTAGTTTTTGCTTCACTCAATTTCCTTTCTTCGTAATTTCTTGTAACAAATCTATCTAAAGTTTAGGAAAAACTCTCCAATCGTTGACACTCCCGATGGAGTCTCTGCAATTTCTGGAGTCTTCGGCTAATCAGTTGAGAGCATATGCGAATTCATTTTTGTCTCGATATGAACCTCTGGCTCTGTTTCTTGCTTTTCCTTTCTCCCTTGTTGTTGGTTGGTTCCTTCAATCCGTGGGTCATTCTGTTCACGAGAAAGGGCTAAAGACCACTGTTTTAGGGTTCATAATGTGTTCCATCAAGTAATTTCTTCTCCCTCTTTACTTGCTTTCATAATAGAACGCACATCTGGAACTTTACTCATTTTCTTTTTTTTTTTAGTTTTATTTCTTCTGATTGTCCAAGTGTTGTGTGATTTGATCGAACGATTTGATTTCCGACAAACAGATTTGTACCTGGCGTGAAGAATTACATCGATGCTGAGAAAAAGAAGGTGGATCATTGTAGAACTGCTTTCTTTTTTAATTGCTTAGAAAGTTTAAAAGGAATATATTTCATTGCTGGATTTACTGCCCTATTTGGAAATGAATTTGATTTGTTTATTTTTGCTTAGACAATAGTCTCAAATTAAAATCAAATACACAAATCTTTATTATAAAATTGAGATAAATGAAGGAAAAAATAACAGCCCTAACTAATGATTTAAAGGATGGGAATCTTGGGATACATTCTTCTGTCCTTGAGCCAAAAAAAAAAGTACCAATTATCCCAGTCGAACTGTTTTAGAAAAAAATGTGTCAGGCTCAAGCATTCTACTAAAGAGTGTATGACTACTTGGGGCAACCGTATTCATGATAGTGCTCTTGGCAATTAATTGCTGTTGACGTTCTAGTCTCTTGTGGCCGGATACCATATAAGAGGTTGTGCATGTAAGATAATATATAAATATGTACATATTATATATATACCTATAGCCTGTAGGAATGAATAAATAATTAAATCCTTGTAGTAAAAATAAAATTACAATTATTGCAGATACCTGATACATGGAGTGCTATATTTGGCAGTTGACTTTGTAATAGAGAAACTCAAGCTGATAATATTTGCATCTAGAAAAATACTTCAGAAAGCCTAACTCTGATACTTATCTCATGGATTTTTTGTTGCTGCAAAAAACTCTTGGTGGATTTCTATGTGTTCTTTAGTGATGGTCCTTATTGGAGTATGTATTTGCTTGGTTTAAACTTGCACATCCTACCTTCTGTTATCCACTTTTCCATTGATCATGCAATGAATGACCAAGATCTTATCTCAATTTTCTGTTTTTCCATGAGAACATAGATCATTTAACTTTCTTGAACTCAAAGCCCATACTGTCATTACTTAGTAATCACTGTATCATTACTTAGTAATCATTTAATTATTGTGATGATTTACCTAAGTAAAGACCTTCTCTTATCCACTGAGAGTATTGTCTTCTTCTTCTTTAGTTTCTATTTATTCTTTGACTTATAGAATATTCGGAGCACTAAAATACTCAGATACTTTATTAATTTCTATTAATCTTAGAAGTTGTCTGGTCTTCCAAGTCCTTCCAGCTTGCACCCTTCTTCTGCCATTGGGGGATGTTCAAAGAATTTTAATTGTGCAGGTAGTAGATAAGTTGCAGTCCAATAGTAAATCTAAAAGGGGGAATGGTTGGAGAACAGAGTTACCTGTGGTAGGGTTAGGAGTAGGTGTTCTTGAGAAAATGAGAGAGGACAAAAGAAATGATGTGGTTTGGCAAGGCAAATGCTCTGGTACAGTGTACGTGTTGTAAAGTTATTCAATCAACAACACATGCTGTTTGTTACTCAAGAGTCCATAGTCGTTTTGACACGTGCTAATGTTTTTGACCCTGTATATATGTAGTTATATTGGAGGTAGTGAAACTGAAGGGCATTTTTCTTTGATAAATGAGGCATGCTCCATGTGCGTAAGACACCTCTCTGTTTTAGAGATGCCAATTATTATTATTATTATTATTATTATTGTGTTTTGTTTGATGAACCATGCTCAAATTTGAACGAATTCTCAGGTTTGCTCACACCAATCCATTACACATGGATGTGTTCCACAGTGTTGTCAAATTTGAGGCAGAAGTGGTTGCCATGACAGCTGCACTCATGGGAAGCCAAGAGAAATCTTATGGAGGACAAATTTGTGGTAACATGACATCTGGAGGAACTGAAAGCATACTGTTAGCCGTAAAGTCATCTCGCGACTTCATGAAAGCTAGGAAGGGTATTGTAAGACCAGAAATGTACGCATACTACCCTCATATGTTCTATCTAAAAGCTGATTCACTAGACTGTTCCTTACACACTTTCTTGGGGCAGGATAATACCTCAATCGGCGCATTCAGCGTACGACAAAGCTGCACAATACTTTAATATAAAGCTGTGGCGTGTCCCTGTGAACACGGAATTTCAAGCAGATACTGCATCAATTAGACGATATGTCAACAAAAACACTATATTGGTACTTACACCCATAGAAGACATTAAGATGTGATCTAACTTAACTTCCATGATTTGTACTCTTGAAGTTGTTAGCCTAATACGAGGTTTTGTTATTTGCGACTTAAACTTATGTATTGTGATCAAGGAACTGTTATTTTTTTTTTTTAATTAAAACAGATAGTTGGATCAGCTCCTGGCTTCCCACATGGCATCATAGATCCTATTGAAGTATGTGGATACACCTGAAATCTCTACTTTTTGTCGACTTAATTACTTTTTTTTTGGAAATAGTCTTGTTGGCTTAATTACTAGTAGCACTAAATTGACTCTTCTTTGGATTCATGTAGGAGCTTGGCAAATTAGCTCTTAGCTACGATATATGCTTACATGTTGATCTGTGTCTTGGAGGTTTTGTATTGCCCTTTGCTAGTAAACTTGGGTATGTTCAATAACATAGTTTAATGGCTAAATTGAGCCAATTTGAGTTTAGTGTAGAAAATTGAGACTCATTCAAGTTCAATTTCCTATTAGAGATTATTTCCTTCTCCAAGTGTTGACTTTTTTGACCTCATTTGTTCAATTCACTTGATATATCCTATTAGTTTCTTACTGTGTTTGTTTTCTTTTCTTTTTCTCATTCAATCTGGAGTATTACTTTGGTAGAACAATATGATATGAAATTTTGACCACTGAGGTGGTTCATTTTGTTCCACTAAAGCAGACAAGTAAAATATTGTCTTTCTAGTTATATAAATGGTGAAGTTGTTTGAATTGTTCTTTCCATATTATATACTTCCGCGATTTGCACTATAAGAATAGTTCAGTTGGTAATCCCTCTGGATAAGACTCTAGATGTTGAAATTTGTGTCTTTTAACTTTGAGATCTTAAGAAAATGACTTGTTAATGATCTCCAATAACCTGAGAAGTGTTTAAATAGAAAAATGGTTACATATGATAACCTCATTTATGGCTAAGCAACGTAATATCCAAACCAGAACCTCATAGCTTCTGTTCAAACTTAATTACCAAGCCATTAGCTTACAATAAGTATCTTGCATTGTTTTTTTGGGAAAAGAAGAACCTTTTACTAAAATTTCCCAAGAGGTTATTAAATAGGATTTGTCCTCAGTTTTCTTAATCATCCAAACTTTGATATTTTTCCATTCCTTTGGAGACCTTTTGACTAACATATCTTTGTTAAGTATTTTCCAGATAGTATTAACATTGTGTATGGAATATTGGAATTTGTATCTCTAACTTTGTTAGGTATGAACTACCTTTTAGGTACCCTATACCTCTTTTTGACTTTACGGTACAAGGAGTAACTTCGATGTCTGTTGATGTACACAAGTATGGATTGGCTCCAAAAGGAACAAGTGTGGTCCTATACAAGAACCATGAAATTCGAAAGGTATACTTTTCTTGAATGTTGTTTTTTCCTTGTATATGTCTTCTTTTCCTTTGGACATTGTCTGGTGCAGAAAAGCACTTGCATAAATTATGGAAAGCAGGAAATGTACTGGTATCAATTGCTAACATATTCTATACTATATGTTGTATTGAGCCTTCCTGCATTGAATTTCGGCAAGCTGGGTCTTCAGTTTTATGGTAGCAAAGTTCCGTTGTCTTTCACCTTAGTGAAAAATTGATTATTGAACGGGCTTTAAGAGTTGAGTGGGACAACACAATATGTTTTGTTAATTCCGTATCTTTTGTGATGGTGCTAGTTTTTGGTGGTTTAAATCTTATAGACTTTTTTCTCATTCATTCTTTATTCTTCTCTATACAAATGGGGGTGGATTATAATTGGCTTATGCTCTTAACTGAGTTAACATTGGTTGCAAACAGCATCAATTTGTTGCAGGTAAATTGTTGCACTTAAACAAAATACTAGTCGAGTACTTGGTCTATATGTGACATCCTATAACTGTTTATATATTGTGCCTCTTCTATAGTTACTGAGTGGACTGGTGGACTTTACGTTTCTCCAACAATAGCGGGAAGCCGGCCTGGAAATTTGATTGCAGGTGCTTGGGCTGCAATGATGGCTATAGGTTTAGAAGGTGACCGGACTCCTTCAATCTCCACTGCTTTAAGTTGCTCTATTATCTTGGCCTGCATTATAATATCTCGCTTACAGGCTACTTGGAGAATACAAGAGAGATCATGGAAGCCTCTAAAAGAATACAGAGAGGGTAGGTGTATGAGTTATACATTATGAAGTGAACCTCTATCTGAGACTCATCCGATTTAATCTTGCAGAGTACAAAACATCCATGAGTTGTCCATCATTGGAAGACCCGACATGACAATAGTGGCTTTTGGGTCCAATGTTCTGGACATATTCGAAGTCAACGACATTATGTCTTCAAAGGGCTGGCATTTGAATGCGTTGCAGAAACCCAACAGGTGGCCCTTTAAGTTGTGGTTGGCAAATGCTACCACATCTGACTGAGAATACTTATTTCATTCTTTTTTTTTTAAATGAAATTCGATTACTAACCATAGTCAACCTGATGGTGGCACTGGTTTTGATTGGAAGACAAAACCAAGCAAGTACAAATCATGACATATCTAATCATGAATTCAAAATAGAAAACACAAACGTCAGTGGTGCTCACTTGAGAAAACTGAATTATGATTCACTTCCCAGAATTAATTCAATTTTGCTCTATTTCTATGGTCATGTCCTTCCTCTTGGATATGGTTTCCTCCTTTCTTTTTTGTGTTCATTTTCTGAAAGATCCTGGTTTCCGTACTTTGTTGGGAATCCATTGTATCTAAAGCTGTGATGGAACTTTGATCATATTTTGTATCTTTTGGGATGCGTCTCTCCTTCAGTATCTTCAGTTAGATCCAACTCAGACTACTCTGAGTCTATAATCTCCTCAGTCATATCGTCTCACCAGGGTTTGTGGAGGGCTCAACTTCATTCATGGATCCTTTTCTCTTTCCCTTGTCCTGCATCATCATTCTTTGGTTCTACTTCGTCCGACAAAGTGTCTTGGCCAATAGTATAGTCAACCTCCCCGATTGTTGTTAACAGCAATTGGGTCAACACGCACAACGAGTGTCTCGAGTTCACTTGAGACATGCTTAGTCGACGTCCTGGTCTCCCCACCCTTCATCTGGGTGGGCACTACGAATCCTCCTGTCCTGTTAAGTGGTTGGACTCACGCATAGAAATCACATCCTTCGTGTACTCCTAACAGGTGGTAGCTCCCTCAAGGAAGCAATTTTAATTCTCCTCATTGAAACAATCGATCAGATCCACTCCCCAGTCCAATTTCTCAAAAAAAGATAAAGTTTTTTTTTATTTGTTCCACTAAAACAAATCAGCTTACTTTTAACTTACCTATGATTTCAGAGGAGCCCTTTAGGTGGAACAACATTTCAATTGTCTTCATCAGTTCCTTAGGAAAAATGATCCTTCAGAGTTTTCTTTCGACCACAATGCCTTAATTGGAGGAACTCCTTGTGAAATGTTTCGATTCGATGGTAACTATGTTCCCACGACATTCCCGCAATGCCTTTACATATTGTCCGCGATTTCCCTCTGTCGTGGGCTGCCTGCCTCGCTCCACTCAGTTATGTCATCGAACGAGGTATTCCTCTCCCCACGTCCATACCTTCGGGGAACAGCACATGCATGCTTCAATCCCATCATCAATCAAACTATCAAATATTTTATACTTTGATTCGGTTTCGGTATGGGTTATTTTTTATTTTATAATCTTTCACATCACTTTTTTTTTATCAAACTTTATTTCTTAGATTTATTTCATCCTCTTGCATGACCTCCACCTCCATCAATGTTCTTTGAGAATTGAAGTTTACACTTCAATCTCTCAAAGTCCAAACTATTTTATTTAGAGTTAGAGCTATTTTGAGTGAGATTTATTTATATGTGTGTTCTGCTTTAATGAATATTGAGTTTTAAACAAGTTTTTTGTTACCCTTCAACATGTACCTGTGATTTGCCAGCATTCACATCTGTGTGACCCTTCAACATGTACCTGTGGTTGATGACTTTCTCAAAGATTTGAAGGAATCTGTGCAAACTGTAAGTTGGTCTTTGAGATTTTTTTTTTTATCAAAGATGCAATAATTGTTTTTTCCTGTCCATTATTTGTGTTTAAAGGAAATCATAAATAAATAAATAAATAAAAGAGTGGCAATCTACTTATTAGAAAATATATCTACTACTAAAAAATAAAAAATAATAATAATGACAAGAAGTCTATGTTTGATTTTAAATTTTGCTTTCCAGGTAAAAGATAATCCAGGCCCTATAAGTGGAGGGCTTGCTCCCATCTATGGCGCAGCTGGGAAGATGCCAGACAGAGCCATGGTTGGGGAGTTGTTGATTGATTTTATGGACAATTCTTGTTAGGTGTTATTTGGCAGACAATACAACTTAAGTTTATTCTTGTGTTATTGCATTGTGTTTTCAGTTCAAGGATCTAAGTAAAAGTTTTCATTTCAAGGATCTAAGTAAATAATATAACAGTGTGTTTATTTGATCTTAATTAATATTTTAGATACATAAATATTTTTACAACTTGTTATTTTTGAAAGTATAGATCTTGTTTATAAATATTTGTAAATAAGGCAATGTGGTTATTTTGAATAACAGTAAATTTATTTCTAAACCTTTTGAAGTCATGCATTTTTTCTTCTTCTATGACAAATCATTTTATAAGCAGATGTGAGTTAAAACTGAGTTTAGACTAATTAAGAAATGAGACATATTTCTTAATTTAAGTTTAAGAAATTAGAATGCAAAGAAGAAGAACCTTAAGAATATATTTTTATTGATGACACTATTTTTTTTTTCTTATTATCTTGTGGTTGATGTTGGGATGGTTTTAGATGTTTGTTGACTAATTTATGAAATTTTGTTTTTTTAACTTGTGCTACTATATATATATATATATGGGGGGTTTAGTTTCATAGATATATTTTGTTTTGATTTAATTTGTAATTGCCTATAGCAGCTATTAAATGATATTATCTGTATCAGTATTCACTATATATTTAGATTTAGATGGTAGAAAATGTAATATAGATAAATAGGAAGTAGATTAATTATATAATTAATGATGAGGAGGGGCCAAACACGTAACAGCCACTAGCTAGCTAATAAGGGTAATTGTGATGGAGAGTGCTAGACTAAATTAATAATGTTACGTGAGCCAACTACTACCAAAAATATATATAAATATATAGATCTAGTGCTTGCTGCAAAAAATGGGAGGATACAGATTGTTTAATTTCTCAACTACTGTAAGGGTAATATACTAGCTAGACAGTTAGTTACAAACACCTTTTAAAATTTCAATTATATATGTAGGAGGACAAAAGGATAGAGGAGGATAATGCAGTGACTAAAATTAGGGTTTGAATATACATTTATTTAATAGAAGAGAGTAGACGAGAGTATAGTACGTAGGATGAAGAAGAAGAGTTGGGTTTTTAAGGCCGGCCACCTGTCACATGTCTGCCTTCTTCATTAATTAAGTTTACTCACACACTTAAATGCTCCTACCAAGGAAGGAAGGACAGTGTTGTAGAGAGCATTCAAACACTTAACTTTTAACAATCAAAGTTAGAAGTAGAATAGAAGCAATTAACATGATTAGAATCTCTACAAATTCATACAAATTATGTATGATATATGTAACAGTTTTTATACATAAAAAAAAATGAAAATTTGTGAAAACAACTTCATTTGATAATTTTGTCATTCTTACTATAGTAATATAAGACTATCAACAATTTGGAAGATATAAACAACAAATTAATAGAATGGATGAAAATATTATTCGGATTAAATACCTTTGAAATGAAATATTTGATCCGATTAAATAGGATATGAAACTGAAAAAAAATTAAAAAAATCTAATATCAACCCAAAGTGGAAAAAGTTGATGAGACCTCTCTCCTATGCTAAAAAAATCACCTGAAATACTATTAAAAATTGATTTTTAACTTTTTTATTTTATTTTTTAAACAGACCAAAGATAAGAGGGCGGATTAACATGGAGAATATTATTGAGTTTGAGTGTATTCTTACTGTATTTCTTTTTCAAACCGTATAATTACGATTTTCCTTTAACATAAGCTCACTTTAAAATATAAACTAACTTCCAACAACCCCAACTATATATATTATAAATGTATACTAGTAAAACTTTAATATATATATTATGTATTTTTAATTAAATTCATAGAAATTAAAACTTTAATTTTATTTATTTTTTAAATAAAAAATGCTATTATATATATCAATGTTGTTATTCAACAAAAATATATTTTTTAATAAAAGAATTTGGTATATAAAAAAAAATTAATATATTTATTTGTTACATAATCACTAGTCATTCTGGATTAAACCAATTTTTTTTAAAAAAAGTGATAATTGTTAATATTAAAGAAGTTTAACATTTAGTATTGTCACGAATTTTGATTTTCATAATTCAATGGACGATATAAATTAAATTATGATGGACGATATATTTAAAAATATATATATATATTTAAATATATATATATATTATCTAATCAGTATCTTTGTTTAATACAAGGGTTAGCATTGCATCAACTCTTTGTAACTAATAAAAATAAGGATGATACATTTCTTTTTGGGTTTCATTATTTATTATCTAAAATATGAGGCTAATTCAACTCGGATGGATATGGGCTTAACACCGAACCAAAGGATGGATGGATATTGAGATCTTTTTAGTCCAAGGTTTTATTTGAGTTTTTTTCAATTAACAATTTATTTATTAATTTGAAATGAGTGTTATAATATAATTTAATTTGGCGTAGAAATAAAATGATGAATTATTAAATAAACAAATCTCAATCGGTGAATATCTTTGGAATTGTTCCAGAGATATCTATCATCTTGAATTCCTTAGCTTTCAATAGAAAGCCTAGCTTTGCTTTCTCATTTCTCTCACACCACACGTACTACACAACAGAAGATATGTCGCACTTATTCGGAAGGTCCGGTCCTCCGGATATCAAAGACACATTCCCTCTTCTCGTTCTCAACATCACCTTCCGTCCGTTCTTTTCTTTGTACTACTAATTTGGGGATTCCTCATATCCATTCCTCCTCATCATTTGTTTTTCAATAGGAACATCTGCGACAATTTGTTTCCCCTATTCGACAAGTATGAAAAAGTTGTAGACGTTTTTATTCCCAGAGATCGAAGGTTCGTTTACCCTCTGCTCCGTTTTCTTCATCTTCTAATAGATACATTTTGTCAATTATTCCCAGAGATCGAAGCGATCCTTTTTTTTTTTTTTTTTTGCCTGTAGAAGAAATCTCATCTCCCCCCATTACTACTGCTATTTTATTCTAATAGGTTTTCAAGTATTTGTGTATGCATGCCCTAGTGTGTATATATGTCTTATCACTTACATATTATCATACTTGAAAACATTTTTCAGAAAATTACATTTCTTTTTTTAAATGGGGTTTTGCTTATATTGTCTTCCGTCAGGACTGGAGATTCGCGTGGCTTTGCATTTGTTAGATACAAATATGCTGAGGAGGCCCAGAAGCAGTTGAGAAGCTTGATGGTGAGTTTCTGTAATCCATTTCCACATTTCAGTTTAATATTCTATCTGATAGTATCAGTTTGTATCTATTCTATTCTTTCAGGGCAGGGTTGTTGATGGCAGGAGATAATGGTCCAGTTTGCCAAGTATGGTCCAAATGCTGAAAGAATGTGAGTGCCTCTTCTTTTATATGAAAAATGGTATGTTCACTATAGTAGTTAGTCATCATGACATTGGCTTCCAGTTCCCACGATTTAATGCAAGATTCATCCTTTGTCTACCTCCTAATTTCTTTGTTTGTGTGATCAGTCTTTATCATATCAAACATGTGAGTTGTTTGAGGCTGCAGTTCTTTTAACACCATTTTGTTAAGTAATCCGTGTATTGAAACATCTAAGTTTATGGTTCGATCGAGTAATTTCATCAAGTTTATGGTTCATTTTACGTGGAGTATTGCTTAAGTGGCTTCCTTAGACTTGGCATGTCATTTCTAACTTTTGAGCGATTTTTCTGAATGATCTTTGTTTAATGGTATATCCTTACATGAGGATCAGATGCTAATTGTGGACTGCTTTGATATATGATCAGATTTATACTCTGCTGCTTATAAATGTTAATTTAGTACTTTGATTCGCTATTTAATGGATAATCTATATTTTCTATATTGTTCTTGTCTTGGAAAGTCTCTGGTTCTCTTCCTTTTTTTATCACTTGTTTGATCATCTGTTTGATTTGAATTCGATTGACTAATTTCATCAAATT